>NC_140590.1:818767941-819367941 GCF_964204655.1 Triturus cristatus
TAGTTTGCTGCGGTTCACTCGGTCAAAGGCCGCAGTGAGGTCCATAAACGCTAAATACAATACCCCTGGTTATGCTAATGTGTATTTGGCAGTGATTAAACAAAGGTTGAGGCATTGGTCGGTAGTGGATTTACCAGGTCGAAACCCATATTGGGCATCCGTTATAAATTGGTTGCTCTCTGCCCAATCCGACAGCCTGTTTAGAACCACCTGCCCCAAGACATTCACCGACACGTCAATAAGAGATATGGGGCGATAGCAATGTGGGCTATCCTTGTCTCCTTTCTTAAAAATGGGAACAATGATGGCGGTAGACCATGATGCCGGCATTACAGATGCTACTGCTGCATCTAATACCCTCGCTAAAAGCAATGCCCATACCTCAATATTGCATCGGAAGAGGTCTGGCGGGATCCCATCTGGTCCTGGCACCTTGCTCCGCGAGAGACCCTCAATTCCTATTCTCACCTCGTCCAGAGTAAATATGATGGGGTCAGCTCTCTGCTCCAGATTTGGTGCCTGAGGTTGCTCTATGATGGTGATTATACAGCCCCTCGAAGTGCTCCTGCAATTGATCTGGTAGGATGTTATGGCTTAGCCCTGGTTTATTCGAGTCTTTGAAACATGGGTTGTTAATGACCCTCCAAAAAGGGATAGAGTCCTTTAACTCCAGTGCCTCTGTTAACTCCTCCCAGGGTTTCTGTTTTAGTTGTCCCTTACACCCCTTTTACGGCTTGCATATAGATTTTACGTCAGGCCGCCACCTGATCCCTATCTCTCGGGGACTGCTTATGGGCAGATTTTAAATCTCTAAGGGCCCGAGAACATTGCCCATCAAACCATCTTGGGATGTCCATGCTAGGGGAATGAGCTGGTGCTTTCAGTAAGCTGTCCACTAATTGTGCGATGTCCCTAAAGGTCTCTACTAGTTCAACCCCTTGCACTTCTAGATCCATACATTTCAGAATTTCCTGCTTGCCTATATTAAAAAGAGAGGTGTTAAAAGCAACAGTTTCTACCTGAGCTTAGCGTAACCGCCTGCCTTGATCAGTTGCGGGGATCATACCCCCGGCTACTCTATGATGTGCTGGGGATTGGTGTGAGGCAACAAGTGACAAAGTAACCGGGTTATGGTCACTGAATACGCTATAATTGATGTTAAAAAAGGATATAAACCTTTTCAATGTGAAAGAAACAAAAATGAAGTCGATAATTGATGAGTAGCTTCTCCCTTTGTAAGTCGGGTGCACAGCTATGTCTGGATGAGTAGCAATCAGGTCCAACGTGTGAGATAACCCATAGGTGTTCAGGGGGCCACTCAGGTCCCGCCCTTCATGGGTATGCTCCATGTGTGGTCCTTCCCATAGTGTGCAAGACGACCAGTCATGATAGGACACCCTCAGGTTTGGGCACAGATGGCAGTTAAAATCTCTGACTAGGATCAATTGTGACTGTGCCGGACCTGCCTCGTGTATTTGCTCCAGCCGTGTGTTTAATTCATCAAGGCTAGTCAATCTCTGAAAGTGTGGTTTCACATTATAAAAATTAATTAAAGCTAGCCTGCACATGTAGTTAAAAAATGTAAGTCCCTGAACGACATCCGAGTCCCATGCCTGATTCTTCCATCTTCCGTGAATTCTCAGGTCTATAAACATGATTAGCCCCCCTCCCCTTGCTCTTGAACATGATCTTATTGCTGGGCAGATGAAAGTTTTATATCATTCAATGAAGAAATTATTTTCTGGCTCCCATGTTTCCTGGAGGCATATTATATGAAAATCTCTAACGTAATGGAGCCACTGCTCGTCTGTGAACTTACTGGTTAGACCCGCTATATTCCATTAAATTATTTTTAGACCGCCCACAATACGCCTCTCCGTGGAGCCAGCGGGCAAGTCACTAATAGGTGCAATGATGGCCCTCTCTATGCTGTCTAGTCTCAACTTACTTTGGTCCCTGCAATCTTGGGGGATTTGTGCTGTTATCCCTGAGTTGGTCTCCGCCCTCCCCCTGCTATACCAGTAGATTTCTGTCGCGTATCAATGACTCTCCCCAAGCCTTTCCCTTTTCGTAGTCAATCTATATCGTTCAGGTCCCTCAATGGTGCAAATGCACTACTTAAGGTCAGTGCTCCCTCTCCCAAAATGAATCCCTCCTGCAGCGCGTTGAGACAGTTTTGTGCTCGATGCCGGCCTATAAAAGAAACTCAGCGGTAATGGTTTGATCCCTGATTCTGCTGGAAAATTGTTTAAGGGGGGAGATAGTATTGTATGGGCTAGTTCAGGATACCTAAGCGTAACAATCACACTGTCCCCTGGGAATACTTTCCTAGTCCTACCAATCCATGATACCCTCCTAGCCATCAGGATGTGCCTGTGCTCGGCAATAATAAATCCAGCATGCTTACACAGCCAATGGACCACTTCATTAATTAACTGGGCAGTGGACTCCTCATTTGCACCATTAAGTCCTGGTACGCCTGTCAGAACCACTGTTTAAGGGCAGCTTGCTAGTGGGAGGCCTATAACCAGTAAGTCAGAGGTGTTAGGGGCAGCTGGAGTGACGCCCCTGCGTGGCTGCCGGTGCAGTCGTTGATCCCTCTGATGACCCCCCGGGATAACTTATTATTATGGAAAGCCAGCCGCCCAGGCAACATTAATCCCGGATTCATGACCTGAGCCATGGGCCTTGTTGTACCGGGAATAATTTGAGGGATCTGCGCCTCAGTATGCATCACTACTGGGGAAAATACCGGGGATTACTTGTTGAGCCTCCTGGGTAATTGGCACCGCACTCTGCATAGCCTATCGGGGGGGGGACAAAGAATTATCAATTTTATCAAGGGTTGCCCTTGTTAATGCCAATACTTTTACAAATTAATTTAAAAAATCATTCAAGAGGCCAGTCACTGTTTCCACAATTTTTTGTTTCAAAGGCTCCCACAGGTCTTTATGATCCTTATTAACCTTAGTGTCTGGACTAGCGGTGCCTCCCCCTTTCTTTGCAGGAATTAATTTCCTTGTTACTTCCTGTTGTTTCTTCTGGGCTGGTGGGCCGCTTGATTCCGCACCAAAGAAGTGGGTCGGCCTGGCCTTGTTACGAGTAGTTTGACCAATAGCATTGGGAGTAAGACTAGTTCAGGTATTGGAGCCTCCTGAGACATCTGCAACCTCATCTTGACATTGACCTTGTCCCAGAGAGCCCCGTGCTGGTCTTTCAATCACTTCTGACATACAGCCCTCCGTGAGTGGCACGGCAGCCCCTGCTTTTTCTAAAGAGAGGCTCCTCTCAGCTCTCTCTATCTCTTTAGTGAACCCCACTGCTTTCACCAAAAACTAGTCAATTGTTCCCTTAGTTAAGTTCTGTGGCGAACCCGCGGGCGGCCCTTTCCTCTTCCCCATAGTGTATTTAAAAAGAATCAACCAATGGGGCCCACCTCCTTGTTAAAGGTCTAAAATGCTTCAAAAAGCTTTGCAAGACGTTTGGCGTGGGAGAAATTACTCACGTGCACCGATTCAAACGTCACTGTCAAGCAGTCAGCCGCAACCCGCCCCAGATTGCTTCCTTGCTTCTCTGTCTCCTCTGTCTCTTTGCCAAAGTTCAATCAAAATAATGAGGCTCCAGCCCTTGATGGCAATACTGGCACACAAAGAGAGTGAGCCCAGCCGGCCTTAAACAGCCCGGTGTTTGCCTGGGCACGGTCCGGGCATGCCCGTCCGCGTCCCACGCTGCGGGGGCCCGGGGGTGAGCTTATGCGCCTCCGGGCACAGCGGTCTCGCGATGGCACCTTCCTGGCCCATGGGCACTTGGGGGCTGTAGTCCCCTGGGTCCGTGACAGTGGCGGCGAACTGTAGCAAGGGCTCCCGTGCTGCGGGGGCCCCATGGTGAACTTATGCGCCTCCGGGCACAGCGGTCTCTCGGTGGCACCTTCCTGGTGCAAGGGCACTTGGAGGCTGTAGTCCCCCGGGTCCGTGGCAGTGGTGGCGAACTGTAGCAAGGGCTCCCGCACTGTGGGGGCCTGCAGGTAAACTTATGCACCTCTGGGTGCAGCAGTCTCGTAATGGCGCCTTTCTGGCACAAGGGAACTTGGGGGCTGTAGTCCCCCGGGGCAGGGGTGGCGAACTGTAGCAAGGGCTCCACTTGCTGGAAGTGGAGTGTTTGCTTTTGCTTGGCAGGAGCTGTCAGCAAAATAAAACAGCTGTGTCCCGGGGGTGGGCACCCATGGACATAGCAGGAGCTGGCCCTGGGGGGGTGGCAGTCCCCAGGTCCATATCTGGCTCCAGAAAGGAGGCTGTGCAACCCCTCCTTCTCTGTGTGCAGGCCGTTCTCGGGAAGGTAGTGGTCCCCCCATCATTTATGGCCTGGGAGCACAGCCTGCCCCCCTCTCCCAATATTATTTAGGCCCTAGGGAAATGGTGGTCCCCAGGGTCTGGGTTGTCCTTGTGGCTCCCCCCAAAATGTTATTATTGACTTGGGGAGGTGGTGAAGCCAAAATACTATGCTGCAACTGTTCAGGAGCAGGCCTCTCTGCACCTGTTAAAGCAACGATTCCCATCTCCTGGCCAATGGGCTTGCCTATAAACCTAAAAGTTGCCTAAGGAGTTGGCAAAGCATCCTGATCATTAACTTCAAATATCAAACTCATATACCCACATCTCAAAGAATAAGACATGCCACCTAACAGAGAATATAACCAGAACACAATACCTGTAGCATATGATCACAAGCTGAGATGCTCTACCGTCTTCGATGGTGCTGCTGAACCGTCTGGAAACTTGCCACAATACTGAAAGTGCTACAAAGCCACAGAACTGCCAGAAGGTGCACAGTAAATATGCCACAACATAGCTCTGGTGGCTGTGGCATGCTTGTGGAATAGGTGATGCTTGTTGTTTGGTCTGTCGAATCAAGATGACAACATGCCACTTAAGGTATAATCTCAAGGATTATGAACTGGGGACGCTGAGGGGACAATTCATGATAAGAAGGTTGCCAGAATGTTAAACAGAAGAACAGTCTGTTTTTACTTATCTTCAGAAACATCCGGTGGCCCTTTTTGTTGAAAAGTTGGTAGCAACCTGTGACCCCTTAAAATGGCTGGTGACCACAAACACTGCCAGCTATACGCCTCATTTACGAAAAATGACGCAGGACAGCCAGCCATTTTGCTGCGTCGAGCTGTGTCATTTTAAAAGTACTGGGGTGATTCGTATGAACAACAATACAACACATCTGTGTTCTCTCACCTGCGCTGGCACACAATTGTCTGCCATGCACCAACACAAGCACCCTTGCGTCATGTGGCAAAGGCACCTGTGTTGCAGGGATTATTGTTGTGGTGCATGAAGGGACACCTTCCTGCACAAAAACAACCAGTGATGGCATTTTCCTCTTTCTATGCATTCTGCTTAATGAGGTATAGGACTCTGATGCATTCCCAGCTTTACAAAAATGTTAAACCTGGAAATGTGTCAGATTCCATGGATGTAGCGTGGGAACACCCACAGCAACACCCATGGAATGCCTCTTTCACGTAGAGTAATGCGTGAAAGGTGCCCATATTTTCAAGGCCATGAAAAGTCACACAAGGTGACTTTACGTGGCCTTGTACATATGGATAGGCACACTGCGCTGTGGTGCATCAAAAAAAGTGACACACCGGTGGCACAATGGCCTTGTAAATGAGGCCCTATAGGTTATTGCAGCCAGGACTCAGTGGGTCTATTGTGTTGTTGGTGACCTTCTGAGGCCCCTGGAAACAGCTCTGCATCGCTGTGAATGAGGGGATACTGTCTAAAGTGACACCCCAAGTGACAGGGTCCTCAAATGGGAAACATCCTTTAGGATGAAGCCGGAATCATGCTGTGCCTTCACAGTGCCGGCAACAGAACAAATGCATCTTTAGCATGCAATCGTTCTGCACGCAAGTCATTACAACGACTCGCTTTAGGAGGGCGCGGTGGTGGAGTGGGGTTGGACTTTAAGTCCAACACCTTCCCTACTGTTGCGCAGACTGGAGATGGAATAATAAATTAAACTATTCCAATATCCAGCGCCCCCCTAAGGCAAGTCATTAAAATGACTTGCGTGCAGAGCAAACGTGCTAAAGACGCATTCGTTCAAATGACGGAGTTCCTAAGGCATGTGGGAACAACACATGCAGAATTCCATCATACATTCCCTTCAAACGGCAGATACCCTCTCTTTTGCTTGTTTTCTAACTTCCCAATACCCGGACATGTCACCTTGCAGTCACTCAAAGCACCTTGAGGCACAGCAAGCACAAAGCAAAGCAAAAACAAGGGTACAGCTTCCAGAAGACACTGATCTGCATTACACCACTGGGTATGAAACCATGCTCTCATTTCCATATCATTAATTACTTGGAGATTGTCCTAAATTCCTGCACAGTGATTAATTTGAGCAAATGATGGAAGCGTGTGTGAAGACATTAAGATTCATGGACTCTGCTGCTAATCCAATTACAGTGCTGGACATTCGTGTTTTCAGAAGTAGCAAGCAAGGAATATGAACCCCTTTCGGTGAAAGGGCTTAGACCCTGCCCTATCTAGGTGAGAACACAGACAGCTGACCCACCTGGCACCCTTTATCTCTGGCGGTATTAATGCGGGGTCTCTGCTACTACATCTCCGGCACTGAAGGGACATAAGGACAGGTAATTTACTCCTGCGCCAAGGAAAATGTTTCCTGCAGTAAGGGTCACTGGGCTTGTGGGGCAACTAAAGTCCAGCTGTGCGGTAAGGAAATGAAATGTACGCAGCAAATCATGTGATTAAAGGTAAATTATGTGGTATATAATATGGTTAAAGGCAATTTTATGTGGCACATTCTGTCGTACCTATCTAGCTATTTTCACAATTTATCACACATAGATATAAAAAGGTTACCAATTCCATATGGTATAATGTACACACATTCAGCATATCGTATTCAATCTGGATACGCCAACATTAATGATTTTGCTTTGCATTAAAGGAAAATAAACCTTTATTGCTACAGCCTTTTCGACCTCTCAGAATAAACTAGATTCAATAAATCATAAACAATGTTGCACTATGCAGAAAGCAAGCCTCCATGTACACATTTCTTGTAATAAATGTGTGCCACACGTACTCAGTGCATCTCAGTTGTGTTCTAAAACATGCTTTGGGGCATTATTGACATTATAGGGCCACCAGAAGTACACTTTCCTTTAAAAACACACCTGTGGAGCAGTGTATTGCATGCCATGCCTCTTATATTGAGACTCATTGGAAGATACTGACTTTAGGAGTCAAGGTGTCAGACTACCAAAAATATGCTACATATTTAGGATTCTGCCTAAATCTGAGAGCCCTCTTAACATAACTGCACTTTGAGAACAGTGTCACAGAAGTATGCATGAATTTGTGTTTATAATGAGTCAAAACATTTTCTTGATGTAGACGGAAGCTTTTTTAGCCCTGGTCAAATTACATTTAAGTTTTTTTTAGGTTTTTCTTTCAGACTTCAGTAAAAAAAAAAAGCCGTTCCATTAGTTCATCAGTTTGGAACATATCCCCTATTTGGGCAAAATTGTCAAATATTGTTATGCCTGACTACAACAACGAACATCTGAAAGCTGACCAGTTAACTTTAGCAACATGTTGGCAGCGTTATAGCAACCACTGTGCAGCAATTTTAATTCCTTTTAATCCAATTGAGTACAAATATTTTTCTGTTAAAATCTGGAAACTATGCAGCAGCTGGCCGGCTATGTGGCAAGCGTTTCTAATCCCTATCTGTGTGGGAAAAGCCGCAGCTGTGAAGTAACATTTTCCAGTGACTCTGATTACAGCGTGCACATCCACAGCAGTATCATAGGACTAACGCACTACCCCCTGCCAAATGCACAACCTTACCAGAGAAAGTGTGCACTCTCCTGTGCCAAGCCATTTACATTAATTTACGAATATTGTACTATAGCTTTTCCAAATCCTTAGTATCACTGTATAAATATAGAACCATTGCGGGTTGAATCTATAGGTTTATGGTATGTTGTTACAGTATAGAGTCCACCACCTTGTCAACAATAACATATGTGTATTGTACTAGTGTGTCAACTCTACCACATGAGCAAAGAAATATAGCACTATAGTGTGCCAAATCCAAAACATCAACATAGCACACCGGATACAACAGTGAAGGGAGCAGCATTATCAAAGAAGCACCACACAACTGAGTGCCTAGTCCTCAACATTACTATAAGGATGCTGTATGATAATGTGCAAAGTTCACATCATTACCCTTGGCACACCACACTATATGATGCCAAATCAAAACCATTGTAACTGGAAAACTGCACTATAGTGGTCCTCAAACAGTGCATGCCCAGGGTCTATTCTCACCCTCTTGGTGGCATTCACAAGGAGCTTCTGTGGACCTGCCGTTATACCCGCACGAGAATATATACACTTCTACTCCTTGAATTCCCAGATACACTTCATATACCAGTCCAGGCTTCTGCACTACCTTCCAGATGTCTCACGGTTCCTTGCACCCGGTTGATTCCTTGCACCCGGTTGATTCCTTGCACCCGGTTGATTCCCCGCACCTGGCTCTCTCCCTGCACCTGTCCCCCTCCACTGAGCCTCCTGCCTGGTGAGCCCAGAGTGCATCTGACCTTGCTGCTGAGCGACCTTGAACCCTGCTGATTCTGCTACTATAATACAGGCTTGCCATTTGATTCTGTTTTACATTGTTTTTTTTTTTTATATTTTGTTTTTAAAAAAAAACTTTATTGTGCAGAAAGCAACAGTACAAACGTGGGCCTACAACCACCAGGGCCGGCCGCTAGCACAGGCATGCCAAGTACGAGATCACAAAGCAGCGACTGATCCCCAGAGGCGCAGCAGGATTACAAAGTTATGTTCGGCAAAGCAGAAGTTAGACAGAATACTGACATTTTAAATTTTGAAAAGAGAAAACAAACAAAGAAGAAAAACAAAACTCAAGGCGAGAAACAATCTAGACAGTGTCAAGCGCCGACGGGGGACCCCCCCACCAGGTAAAGAATCAGGAGGTCAATAAAGATGACCGGGGGGGGGGGGGGGAGGCAGCGGGGAGGCCAGAACAGCTGTTTTCATTGTTAATTGATTTCATGTTCCTATTCTGAATAGGTATTGTGTCTGTTGCCTGTCTCTTGCTGATCCTGCCTCGTTGTTCCTGTGTTTGCCTTGTCTCTAGTTCTGCCTGCACACACTCAGACCTGCCTTGTATATGCAGCTTCCTTGTTTTTTTTTTCTGTATTTCTGACTGCATATTCCTGTCCTGTCCTAGCTAGTGTGCAGGTTTAAAGTATATTCCGTTTTTAGGTCTCGCCTGACCCAGCGCATGCGCTGGTCTGGCGAGACTTATTGAGAGGGCTCCAAAAAGTGCTACCAGGCCAGCCTAGAGCTAGAGTGCATGTGCGCGGGCGCGCGCGCCTCGTTTTACCGCGATTACTTTCACTTTCGGCCGCTTTGATGTTTGATCGGATCGGATCGCGATCACTTTCACTTTCGCGGCCGCACGGCCGCTTTGCATAGCCAATAGGTCTCGCTTTTGGGACCTTATAAGTATTTAGTTACGCAACTGTTGCATGGCTAAACACTTATAAGGTCCCAAAGGCGAGACCTATTGGCTATGCCAATGCTTGTTTATATTCTAGTCCTGTTCCTGACCCTTATCCCAGTCCAGATTTCCCCTGAGCCCAGCTTCTGTTTCTGTGGACCTTCCAGTGTTCGTCTTTGCCTTCTTGCATGTTTATATGATTACCGTGATGTATCATTGTTCCCAAGGGTGCCAGTCAGACTCCAACGCTTGTACCTTTGGCACAGAGAGCCACCCATCACACCTTCTCCATAAGAGCTGCTGTGTGCCTCCCTGAACGTTGTGAGATTAACCCACTCCTTCCCTTCTTTACCTCACAGAGAGATCACTTTTGAGGAGCAGACAAACTATAATTTATGATAGTTTGTCTATTGTCTCCCCGCTTTCCCCTTGCTGTTGTTTGTACTTGTGTTATCTTTATAGTTTACCCTGCAGACATCCAGTTCCTTATTCTCTGCCTGTTCCAGCCTGCTTCTGGCCTGCTTCCATCCAGCCTTCAGGTCCTCTCTTCTTTATGTTGAACCCCTTCTCTAGAACTCTTTTGTCCCTGCATAGATAGCTCAATGAATAATTACATTGATGCCATTGACTCTCTTTCTGTGTAATGAATGTCCAGGGGCTTTAGACCGTTGTGATGAAAGTGCTGGGACTTTACTCTCGCCGCTGGTACAGTGTATTTATTCTCTTCCTGTGTGATGAGTGTCCAGGCGCTTTAAACCCCTATGATGAAAGTGCCGGGACTTTGCTCTTACTGCTGGTACCATATATTAACTCTCTTTCAGTGTGATGAATGCCCAGGGTCTTAAACCCCACGAGGAAAGTGCCGGGACTCTGCTGTCACCGCTACTAGCATGCACTGGCTGACTTCTACTCCGGCTTTGAGGTGAAAGTGCTGAGACTGTTCTCCCACTGCTGGTACTGGGTATTGACTCTCTTCCTGTGTGATTAACGTGCCGGGACTTTGCTCTCTTCCTCTGCGATGCCTGTCGGAATGCTCGAACCCTTTTCGGTGAAAGTGCTGGGACTTTGCTCTCATGCTGGTACTGGGTATTGACTCTCTTCCTGTGTGATTAACGTGCCGGGACTTTGCTCTCTTCCTCTGCGATGCCTGTCGGAATGTTCTAACCCTTTTCGGTGAAAGTGCTGGGACTTTGCTCTCATGCTGGTACTGGGTATTGACTCTCTTCCTGTGTGATTAACGTGCCGGGACTTTGCTCTCTGCCTCTGCGATGCCTGTCGGAATGCTCGAACCCTTTTCGGTGAAAGTGCTGGGACTTTGCTCTCATGCTGGTACTGGGTATTGACTCTCTTCCTGTGTGATTAACGTGCCGGGACTTTGCTCTCTTCCTCTGCGATGCCTGTCGGAATGCTCGAACCCTTTTCGGTGAAAGTGCTGGGACTTTGCTCTCATGCTGGTACTGGGTATTGACTCTCTTCCTGTGTGATTAACGTGCCGGGACTTTGCTCTCTTCCTCTGCGATGCCTGTCGGAATGTTCTAACCCTTTTCGGTGAAAGTGCTGGGACTTTGCTCTCATGCTGGTACTGGGTATTGACTCTCTTCCTGTGTGATTAACGTGCCGGGACTTTGCTCTCTGCCTCTGCGATGCCTGTCGGAATGCTCGAACCCTTTTCGGTGAAAGTGCTGGGACTTTGCTCTCATGCTGGTACTGGGTATTGACTCTCTTCCTGTGTGATTAACGTGCCGGGACTTTGCTCTCTGCCTCTGCGATGCCTGTCGGAATGCTCGAACCCTTTTCGGTGAAAGTGCTGGGACTTTGCTCTCATGCTGGTACTGGGTATTGACTCTCTTCCTGTGCGATTAACGTGCCGGGACTTTGCTCTCTTCCTCTGCGATGCCTGTCGGAATGTTCTAACCCTTTTCGGTGAAAGTGCTGGGACTGTGCTCCCACTGCTGGTACTGGGTATTGACTCTCTTCCTGTGTGATTAACGTGCCGGGACTTTGCTCTCTGCCTCTGCGATGCCTGTCGGAATGCTCGCACCCTTTTCGGTGAAAGTGCTGGGCCTCTGCTCTCATGCTGGCTCTCTTGCTGGCGACGAATGTCCAGGGGCTGTCATCCCTCACAATGAAAGTGCAAGGGCGAACTTCTCACGGCTGCTTCATGGCATCGACTCCATTCGTCTGCAGTGACTGTGCAGGGTCTCTTAACTCCTTGCAATGAAAGTCAGGATAGTGCAGTGACAGTGACGACTCTAAAGAATGTGCAGTGCCCCTCCCTGTGCAGGAAGGAAAGTGCAGGGGCTTCTTTCGTAAGCAATAGCGCGTCAGGTCGGAGGCTTCACCGTGCAGCAAAAGAAGTACCAGGAATCGTCCCGACTATAATTTATTGAATGTAAATAAGTAAATAGACAGATACATGGATAAATAAATAAACAAAGAAATGCAATCTTAAGTGAGTTCTGTCATGCATATCTGAAAAATCTCCAGAGGTTTATGGTACTACCAGGGTCGGAGGAGGAACGCCGCCCCCTGATTGGTCACGCCCTGTGGAAAGTAATCACCTGGAGATGCATGCCGCTTCGGAGAACCCAGTTGCCATGGCAACCCCATCTCTTCAAAGATGCCCAAAGATATACCAGCCGGGGAAGCGATAACAGGGCAAACCGATCTTCATTTTGATTTGAGCTGTCCTCTTTTTATCACAATATTCACCTTGATCGGGCTGGGCACTGCTTCTGCCGGAAGCATCGAGTCAAACCGCAGCGTTGTGTTCCCTGCAAGCAGCAGCGTAGTCAGTTTAACAATGTGCATTTGTACACTTTCCATTCGAAATAATCCGAATCTCTGAATATTGTAAGAAAATGGAAAAATCAATACTGGCGCATGTGTTAGTCATTTCTAAGGCTGGAATCCGAGGTGGGCGAGAAGTTCCACTAAATGTAGGAGCTACTTCATTTTCTTGATGTATTCGAAGGCTTTTTGGTCATAGTAAAGTGACAGTAAAACATAACACATGCATGGAATGTAAATACCTCTGAATGCCTGCACCACTGTAGGGTGTGGCGGATGAAAGGAAGAGAAACTAGCACCTGGCAAAAGCTACTTCAATATCCTCATTTCATCTTGGACTGCTGGCTGCCAGTAGGGTCATAGATCCCTGGCACATTCGCCTTGTGCTATCCTGCTCCTCATTTCACCTTTTCATGTGCTAAATGTGTTTGGTTGTTACTCCTTAGGAGAATACTAGACTTTGTGGGACTGTAGGACTCCACACAAAGCGGTACTCCTTTCATTATGGTTAATTAGTATCCCCGTGAAGGCTGCTACCGGATAAGGTTTAGAGACAACCGATCTATATGTTTTGGGGTACAAGCTTTTTACCTGCGCCCCACTGAGGGATAGCCTCCTGACTCTCCCTGTTTATATCCATGTGGTCTGTTGTGACGGGGGCTTCCTCGATTCTCCCTGAGTGTAATAGTGTTCATGAGCAGTGCTTGCACACATCAGAGGTGCACTACTGCAGTTTGAGGGTACGCTTGTATATCCTAAGGAGCTCCAAGGTTGTGGGGTGTGTCATGCTCTTCACAATTGCCCTTAAATCCCTCCATTGGCTCTCACTAAAAGAAAGAGCATCATTTAAAACACTTTGCCTTGTGCGGAATGTGCTCCATGGAAGCACGCCAAATCACTTCGCAAAACTGATTGTCTCTTGGCACCAGTCCGGAAGGCTCAGGTCCACCTACCAGTGCATGCTGTCGAACCGACCACTCAGTTACAGGGGATATGATGGTCAGTCTATTGCCATCCAAGGCTCGTCCCGGTGAAACTGGATGCCTCTTCAACTGGGACTGGAAAATAGATCATCAAAGACTGAACCCATCACCATGTACAATCATGCCTTCTCCATGACAGCTATCTTATCCCATCCCATATCTAGGGCCAGCTTAGCCTCTTCATCTAGGCCTTCAGGACTCTTGGTCTCTCATGGCCTCATCACGTAATAGGGGGGTCATACTCAACTGTTTCCAGACAGTGCCCATCCCTGGTGGGTGATTGACTGATTCCCCACCACCAGTTCTAGCAAATTTACAATATTGGAACACACCGCTTCCAAAGCTCTGTGAGGCCACCTTTTGGTGGTTAGCAATGTTTTACAATAAACCAAACATCTTGTGACACCTTACCATAATTGGTCAGTTTTCATTATGGTTTGCAGTTTAATTTTCATGGCAAAGTTAATGATACTATGAAAACATATAATGTATCATCATTTTAGGAGTAGGCATTCTGGTATTAAAATTGATTATTTATCTCGGAATGTACATCTATTAGCCGCTTAGACTAAAAATAACATAAGTGGTCAGTGGTGAGGTGTGGCACAGCGGGCAGGGAACAGGGCACAGCGGCCAGGGCAGCTGACTCCCGAGTGCAGGGCTCACGGTGCTGGCGGCAGATCAGCTCAGCATTATGTGACTCTGGGCAATAGCTCCCTTAATCTCCCCAATGGCCCCCAGCGCCTTGAGACCCTTAGGGGTGAGTAGTTTGTGCTTTTCAAATATCGGATTTGGATTTAGATTTAGTTTGGTAAGGAATACTATTCAAATACTGTCCAAAATCTGTTCTGAAACTGTGTCTGCTTGACTACTTTTAACTTTCGAAACATATAATAATATGTAATGTATTGAATGTAATAATGATTTATATAGCAGTATAAACTCGCCAATGCTGAAAGCAGACAAAATCAAAAATATATAAATGCCTGCAAATCATTAAATTAGCTATTACAGACTATCCATTTTACAGCAGCAACATACATTACAACAGTGTCAGTTAACAGTAAAGCTATCATCCATTAACAACACAACACTATGCCTGAGCAGGAATACAAACCTAGGCCTGGATAAAAAATCATTTGCGCTGGCCAGATTAGCATAATTTTGGGACTTTTTTATTATGCTTGTTTTGCAAAATTCCCCAAAAATATGCCATTCAGCCACGTCTCATAAGTACGCCACCATTCTCAGCAAAATTAGAGCAAAGAAGAGCAGGAACAAAGCGAACAACCAGAACACAAGTAGCTGTTGCTCGGTGCAATTGTGTTTCACATTATTTATTATTACAAAATGCGTGGGTCTGCAGTGTTACAATTCAGACACTCACCTGCTTGTTGGTGAAACTGTGAGGCTCCTTCTCGGGTGTGCATTTTGCGTGTGCAGCCTTGCAATGCAACAAGTCTGACCTGATGAACAGGTCTGTGAAATGTAGCTATAGCTGAAAGAGTCCACCCTTCTCTTGATACCTCCAAGATTCAAAAAGAAAAGATCTTACAATCGTGCTTTCACTGGTCTTGCTCCGAGAATCTGGAACTCCCTGTCCTCCGAGATCAGATCCAATCCTTCCACTGCATCCTTTAAAAAACTTGTCAAACGGCTACTCTTGACCTAACTAACAGCATCAACCTGTGATCATGCTCTGGTTTTCATTCATACCTTAATTCTTGTTGTACTACACTGATGCGTTTTATTGTATGATTTTATGTTATTTTGATCTGGTGCTCTAGGGCACCTTAACTCCATCAACTTGTGTTCTTGTTCTTGTTTTGTTAATTCCCTGATTCTTATTGCACTTCACTGGTGCGTTTTACTCTATGCTGTTATGCTCTTCGTGCTCTTGGGCACTGCTGATACCCCCTACTCTTAACCTGATCTATTTCCCCCTCTGTTGTAACTTCACCTACTGTCCCATTGTGTTTGTACCCTTGCTTTCGCCAATTCTGTACAGCGCTCTGATAACCGTATGGGTCTTGTTCGCGCTTTATAAAACTATTCAAATAAATAAATAAAAATAAAATATCAAGTGAGCTGCATGTTGTCGGTCAGGGTGAAGGAACCATGACTCAATACGGGAAATAGAAACCGAGGCCTACATTAAAAGCTTTGGGTCAGCTCCACTGCTCCTTCAGGACCGCATCAATGCGGATCTTCACGTGCCTCGTGGTTACCATCTTTATGGTTCCCCATTGTGGCTAAAGCTGTGCATTTCACACATCTCCCATGTTGTCCCTTTGGTGGCCTGTGTGCCTCATTAGCATCATCTTGCAGTGGTCCCTCAGGAACACAACATGCAGCGCTGCAGAGGAAGGACTGTTGGAGGCTTCTCACTCCCGCACGGGGGGCATAGTTATCAAAGTAAGGTAGTGCAAGGGCGACGCAAAACCTAGAATGATATTTACCAAGCCACGGGAGCCCACCAAGCAAAGCCCTGCGTGGCTTGGTAAATCTGGAGAAACACAAGTCAGAGCAAGTCACTGCCATGCATTACTTTGCCCCATGTGGTGTTTTGTGGGTGTTCCACGTATCAGCCCACTAATTTTGATACATTTCCAGATTTACCAAGACTGGTAAACCTGGGAATGTGTCAAAATGCAATGCCTCCAGGGAAGGCATAACTAGGAGAAATATCATTATTTCTCCTTGCTTTTTCCCCTTGCTATGTAGAAACAGTACAAGGCCTAAGAGGATTGTTTTTGTGTAGGAAGGTGTCCCTTCCTGCATGAAAAAAATCCTGTCTGCAATACAGGCACCCTTGCACCCTGGTGCAAGGGTACCTGCATTGGCGTTAGGCAACAGTTTGTGCAACAGCACAGGCAGAGGGCAGGAATGCGTTATTTATTAAGATAGATACGGCACACTCCTGCTCTCTCTCTTTCATGCCATGCAACATATCTTAGCACTCATATCGTTGGTCACACCTTAGATCAGAGGTCTTCAAACTTTTTTACTCTGAGCCCCCCCTTCCAAAATGTTTTGAAGTCGGGCCCCCCCTCTAAAACTTTTGGAAAGACTGGAGACAGCTAGAAGAGCAGGGCTGAGCAGAGGGAGTGTTGTGTATAAGATCATTTCATGGGCAGTTTTTCAGTATCTCATAAGCCACACTAAATCTGAGACTTATACATGAAAAAATACATGAAAAACCCTAAAATAGACAAAACCCACTAATCCTGTTATTTGGGGTTTTTGTGAAACCCTCCCACAATCCAACTGCACCTTCTGCACTAATGATAGCTGCAACCCTGAGTAGCAGGGTATCCCCTCTGCCACTTTCACCCTTTCCCTACCAAGCCTGGCCATCACTCTATCTTTGAAACAGACTCTGTCCCTTTCAGAAAAAATGAGCTCCCATGTGTTTCTCGTCTCTTTGCAGCAATTGTACCCTCAGCCCTAATGCTATCCAGCATGCCTCTATTCATATGTAAGACAGTCTTAATTTGGATGCAGGGGGGCGGTCACTCTCCTGTGCAGGTACCCACAGCACCTACCTCACTAAAAAGAGCTAATGCCTTGTGAAGCGGGAAGTCCCCTCTGCCCCTTGTTAACCCACCATCCTCCTTTCTGCTATCTCTCTGAGGCCTTAGTGAAGGTCTCTCCTCTGCCTCAATATTCTCCACTCTGGTGCCATTGGTTCAATACCAGTAACACTGGCACAACAAGGGAGCAATGCGCCCTAATATAAGAAAGGAATAATGGTAAAACAACCATAATGGGGTTTAGTTGGTACCTCACACCCTTGGGGCCCGGTGACACTGCACCTGCAGTAGCAATTAAACCTACTCCTTTGCCCTAACTACTGGGCCATTACTGCTAGGATGGAGGCCTAAAAGCAGGCTGTCTGCTCCTTTCTGTAAAAAATGACAAAAACAGGAAAGTCCCACATTTTGCCCCTCTGTTGCTTGGGACATGTTCCCTGTGCAGCAAGGAGGACTTGGGCCCCAATACTAACCAGGAAAATGGCTCCCCTCTCCCCCCTGTTTTTGCTAGTGACATCCTTAATTGGGGTGTACTTATTCCTCACACCATTTCCCTAGTGCCAATGCACCTGCTGCACTTATGGCTGTGATGCCACTAAAAATAAAAAAATGAATGAATCTGCATTTCTCAAAACCTACTTCAGAGCATCTCATTCAGAAAGTGGGGCAGCTGACTCTATCTATTTGTGAATGAAAAAATTAAACCCCACATAGCGCCCTCTTTTTAGGGTCACCCCTCCTTTTTTTTTTGCAGATTTACATAGCGCGAACTCAACCCGAAGGTATTGGAGCGCTTTACATGAGCACCAGTTACGTTACACAAGAACACATTCATTTTTGCCCAGAATCACAGGATGGGGAGTCGACCCCAACGCTCGAACCTTGATTTCCCAGCTCCAAAGTCGGCTGTTTGACCCTATCCATGGATTTTGCTCTGTTCTGCTTTTTTTCTGAGCAATTTTTCTGAGGCCCAAGAGGTCAGGATAATCAGGGATCTGAATATGACCCTGTTGGTCTCCTTCGTACCACCCCCTACTCACCTGAGAGGACATTTGCATGTAAACAGAGATTGAAATTGGCTAGGTGTACGGGGACCAAGGTGTTCTTAATTTTACAAAACAGTTCCCATATATTGCGTCAAAAACACCAATCCCTGAATTGTTAATGGGGACCTGGAGTACTTGGATGGTGCTGAAGGTGGTAGGTCAGGGGAGAGGGCTCTAAAGTGCTTTAATTTAAAGTCACTTGAAGTTTCATGATGACAAATATTTATAACTTTTGTTGAAAGATAATATAAGGATGCTGAGTTTTGAAAAGTGTTCTTTAATGAACTTATAAAAATGTCTACACTATGTTAGATATAATTAATATGTTTTCTTGGAAAGTACTTGTTTTCATCATATACACCAAATTATTGTGTGACAGCCTATCTTATACTGTTACAATTTTAAAATAATGAATTATTTTCGGTGCTTTCTGTTACTTGTTGGGACATCAGACCACTATAAATACATGTCGGTATTCTGCACTGCGCCAATTTGAATTCAGTTCTGTGAATTCGGTCTCACAAAAAGACATCTGCATGACTGCATTAACCAATTAATGTTTCATAACTGAAAGAGTGCATTTCTCACCAATTAATTTAATGTAATGTGCATTGATTTTTTATTTAAGGTGTCATTTAAGGCGTGTGCAGTATTTTATATGCATTTGCTGTGAATGTGAAAAAATAAAAAATGTGTTGTTTATTGCCATGTTTTTTACATCGCAACCACAGGACTCGGGAACACAGTTGCTGGCATGACCATTAAGTTAATGTTGATACAAATGTTAGAAAAATCACATTCAGAAGTCGTTTTTTCCTGTTATTAACATATACTTTAAATAGAAAATGTTTAAAGAAAAGACTTTAAAATGTGTTCTACTGCTGTCCTAATGACCTCTGAATGATACCTAAAGCACACAAAGACAGAAAAGTCATGTTAAGAATAAATACAGACGCCCTGGCCTTTGCAGAATCTTAACACGTGAACAGATGGCAGGTATTTTTCACTGTGAAAGGTGGAACTCCTAACCTCATTCCCTTCATGCAAATAAAGACAGCCTGGAAACAGGAAAAACAAAGAAAGCCGCGCTTTCAGGCAATCATTATTTACAAGTACTTAGTGAAGCATTTGCGCCCCCCCCCCTTCCCCCACCCCAGGAATGCCTAACGGACCCCCAGGGGGGCGTTCCCCAAAGTCTGACGGCCTCTGGCTTAGATGCTTTATTCTCCAATAATAAAGTTATCTCTATCCATAAAGTTCTTCCATTATCCTGGTTGAATCACTCAGCTATCTTCTTCGAGCACAAGTCTGTGGAAGCAAACGTGGCTCTCAATAAGAGGCATAACCTTATCCATTATAGGGCTTGGGACAATTTGGATCAAAATCAGTTGCAGCAAATGCTGACGCAATCAGTTCCACCATCGGTGGAAACTCCGGAGCTGGCCGCCCAGAACTATTCAAACTGGCTAAACACAGCCTTCTCTCATTCTTTCCCTACAGAGAAGGCTTGCCAAGGTAGGATTAAGCCATCTGCTCCTTGGTTTTGGAAGCTCTCAGATTAGAAAAAGAAAGCTGCAGACGGCAAGAAAGGAAATGGAGGGTCCAATACGAGTCGCAGTAGAAAGAAATCCACAAACTTTCTCTATCTAAATACAAATCTCCCCTGGTCAAGGAAAACACAATACACTTCACTCCGCATATTGAATCTTCAAAAAATTCAGTAAAGGTACTTTACCAGGTAAACAACAAATTTACCAAACAGTCTGAGCATAAAGGTGACTGGGTCAGTCAGTCCTTTTGCGACACTCTTAC
Source organism: Triturus cristatus (assembly GCF_964204655.1). Taxonomy (NCBI): domain Eukaryota; kingdom Metazoa; phylum Chordata; class Amphibia; order Caudata; family Salamandridae; genus Triturus; species Triturus cristatus. The sequence goes on from NC_140590.1 coordinate 818,787,697, forward strand.
CCAGCACTTTAGCAATAAAATCGATCAAATCTTTAACTCCTTTGATCATGCCTGTAACCACATTCTGCCAGTAACTAGCAATTTTTTCTCCAGTCATAACTGCGCAAATAGAAGACCATGTACAAACCACCAAGTCAGGTTCACTGGACGTACATACATGTCCTCCAGCAGTTCTCAAGCACTTCTCTAATACCATTGCAGCTAATCTTACTAACATCTTCAACTTCATGTTTAGGTCAGGTATTTTCCCAGTTATCTGGAAAAGGGGATCTATTCTCCCGCTTTTAAACAAACCAAACCTTGACCCGGAAGATCTGGTCAATCATCGACCCATCTCCAGACTCCCTTTTTCTTCTAAAATAATTGAAAAAGTCATGAATATTCCATTAAATCAGTTCATCAAAGACAACAACTGTCTCGATTCCACTCAATTTCGGTTCAGATCGGAACACAGTACCGAGACAGCCCTTATTAAGTCTACTGACGAACTGAAGTTTATTCTGGACGAGGGTGGTTCAGCCGTATTGATCTTGTTAGACCTATCGGTGACCTTTAACACAGTGGATCACTCCATCTTGATCGACCGTCTGGAAGCGATTGGCATAAACAACCTAGCCTCAAAACTACTTACATCCTTCCTCTTTGACAGGAAAAACGCAATCAAAGTAGATTCATTTTAATCAAATTCTTTTTCCTTGCCTTGTGGAGTTCCACAGGGCTCTTCACTCAGCCCCACTCTTTTTAATATTTATGTTGCAGAATTGGCCTAGCTCATCCAATCTTTTGGCTTTTCACTCACCTCATATGCGGATAACACGCAAATCGTGCTCTCTGCCTCCAATAACTCCAATGACACTAGCTATTGGATTCAGAATTGCGTGAGACGTATCACCTCTTGGATGAGTAAGTACTGTCTCAAGCTCAATTCTGGAAAGACCGAGGTGATACTGTTTGGAAACAATCCCAGCATCTGGTCAGCACCTTGCTGGCCTGCAGAAATGGGACCGCTTCCTGCCCCTACCAATAAAGCCAAGAGTCTTGGGGTCATCTTAGATGACAAACTAAATTTGGGTAAGCAAATCAATACAGTGGTTTCATCATCTTACGACACCCTTAGAATTCCCCCCCCAGTGCAAGAAAGACAGTAATCTCTACCTTAATTCTGTCCAAAATAGAATATTGCAATAACCTTTACAGTTGCCTACAGGCTCAATATGTCAATTAACTCCAAGTTCTTCAGAATTCTGCAGCTAGACTTCTACTAGGACTGCCCAGGCATGACTCTGTCTCGTTCTCCATAAAAGAGCTTGATTGCATGAAGGTAAAGAATAGAATTAATTTCAAATCCCTTTGTCTTACCTACAAGGCCCTCCATGGCTCTGAACCTCTTGTTCTGAAGAAAGCTTTTTCTTGGTATACCCCCACCAGAACTCTAAGATCATCAGGGTCCTTTAAAATAATCTCCATTAGATATAAAAAATCTAAATGGGGATGAAGCATCTTTGTGGCATGAGCCACCAAACAATGGAATCTCCTCCCTCTGCATACTAGATCAGCTCTTTCTCTTTTACAATTCAGGAAACATCTAAAAACCTGGCTCTTTAACCAGTAGGCTTCTTTTTCTCACTCACTCTGCACGCTGACTAGCGCCAAGACACCTCCGGGTATTCATCATGTTCTACAAGTCTTTTTAACAAAACATAACATAACATAACCTTGTGTTGCGTGAAATAATGACAAATATGGTCATGGGTGTTTTTGACGATGTAAAAAACAAGAGCATACAATTTGCAATTTACTCTGGTCCTCAGTGAGCTGTCAATGCAGACAGGCCGTGGCTCTGTACCCTCCCCGCTGACTCCAAAGGGTATCAGCAAGCCTCTAACTGTATGTAATTTTTTTACAGTGCACTATACCAGCCTGCTCTCACAAGATAGCATGACAGTATGTTTAACTTAAACTGAACTCAGTGACTCACTAAGTTTTTAACAAGTTCCAAACTTTGCAATTTTAATCTCCGTATTACTCATAGCGACACGCTGTATAATCAGGGTTCTGTTCTCTCACTTTGTTTTGCTATTATAACTGTAAAACTAATAAAAAACATGGAGCCGGATTGTAATCCAAGACACTGAAATATAAGACAGAGCAGTGCACAGTAAGGTAGCCAGTGTGGCATGGTCGCTCTTTCCAGAAAGGTCCACTGTTTGAATTATAAAATGCAGCAATAATGGGGATTCAGTTCGCATCGGTGACACTAAACCTGCTGCACTCATGGAAGCTAGGCCCCTGATCCTTCTCTAGCTTGGTAACAAAGAACATTGTTTTCCCTTAGCTAGAGACACCTCTGGAGACTCACATACCTCAATTTCACCCCTGACAACAGACACATTTCTACAGGGGTGGACACATTGTCAATATTCCTTATCCTCAATCCCTGCTCTCCACAACATTGTTGTGAAGCAATGCTAGAAAGTAGTGGGATACTGGCAGACCCTGGTTCTGACAGCTATTCTGGGCTGCATCTGGGATATGGGCAGCCCAGGGAAACATGCTGAATGTGTCCTGGTGTAATTTCCGACACTAGTACATAATTCAGCAGTGCTTCACATTGTCTGCATATTGTACTTTGTAGCAACCTGCAGTCAGTGAGAAATCTTTCTTAGGTACAATTCCAGTCAGGCACAAACAAAGGCCTGACATAAAGGGCCATCAACCCTCCTTTTGCTCAAGTAGGATCCTGGCTGGAAGCCATTTGGAGCCTAACACCTAGATGCCAATGCAATGGAAGGAAACAAAGACACAGCTTAACACTTAACAAGCCTTTTAGAGAAACCATGACTTGGAGGCAGGTTTTTAACTTTGTTCAACTCTCAATGTTAGGGATGTGCTTGCACTGTAAGAATGCGAGATGTATCTGTCTGTATTGATCTGTGGGTATTTGCAATCTTAGAATACAGCAGATTGAGAAAAAAATAAGGACCCAAACCCATGACTTACAGTTTGCACACAGCTCCTTGATGCCGGTAAATAGATTACTGTGCTATATCAGAAGCCTTGCAACTTATGAACTGATAAATGATCTGTGTCAAAAGCAGCAGCTCATTTATCTATTTAAATAAAATACAAATCTGTGATCTACTTTACGCAATGTGCTTTGCAGTAGGCACATTAGCCCTTTATTTTACCTTATGAGTCAAAATTGTGACTGAACATAACAAAGAATTCTCACAGCAATGTGTTAACCATTAGAGTTATCTTACCAGTATTATAACCCCCACCTCCCCTTAGAATCCCCAGGCACACAAAGATCTCGGCAGCAGGGGCCTTAACCCTGTAAGATATTTGAACGTTCACTCCTTGTGACTCCACCCCCTTTCCTCTTTCACACCTAGACTCACCCCCACCCCAACATATAGGTTCCTGGAGAAAAGTGTTTCCAATTCCAGCACTGGTGTGAAGTGCGAAACACAGCTTGAACTGCTGTGTGGTTGATTAAACCATTAGAACCATGAATTGACCAACTCGATAGAGAGTCCTCCCTTTGATCTTCAACTTGAATTTCTCGTCACAATACATGCACATATCCCATGGACAAGCAATCATGGTAGCAGTGGACTGCCCGTTCTTAACATGTTAATATGCAAACTCTGGCTCGCACAGATGCACAAAAACTAATTGTCATGTGTCTCTGCGCAGCCTGTTTCTTTCTATGCCTCCTATGCATGCTCTCTGTTATTTTGTATTTCCAAAGCTTGCAGTGACACTGTGCTTTATTTGCTGAGATTCCAGTGCTGCTAGTGTGCAGCACCACAAGCATGGGGACAGGAAATAGGGCTCAGACATAGACAGAAAGAGGGTGGTTTCAAAGAGATACAACACTAATAGTCTCTGTGCATCTCTGCGTTTCTGTGTTAGCACATTAATGCAAGGCCTATTGGCTTTGCCAATGCTTGTTCCTCCATGACCCTTGACCTTGTTAGGTAGGTCGCTCCCTCTCCGCACAGCAGCGCCTGTGCGTCCTGTCCCTGCCCCAGCTGCTGCTGCTGAGGTAAGTTCTGTGACCCTGTGATCTGTGCCCCGTTTTCCTCTGTGCCCCCGTGATCTGTGCCCTCTGGTTCTTTCTGTGCCCCCGTGATCTGTGCTCCGTCTTCCTCTGTGCCCCTGTGATCTGTGCCCCCTGTTTCTTTCTGTGCCTCCGTGTTAAATGGTAGCAGCAGTTTCAGTCGATAACCTTTCCAGTATTGCCCGGCGGTAATCGCCTCTTATACCATTCGATGATTAACCAACAAAAGAGGCAGGCGCCGGAGACTGGAAGGCAGGAAACAAAGTTTTATTCCGTCGGAGCAGAACACATCAGATCGGACAGCAAGGTATTGTCTCGAGGTGCTCTCTCTGCATCTCTGAGACCTGGTCTCTTATACACACATTTTTGACTTTATTACCGGTTTATTGTACATGGCACATTCTTGAGATTGCTTTGATACATGAAAGAACATCCTCGGAATCCCCGGCTCGGATCCGCTCCCACACATAACTACAGTGAAAGTCCCCACCCCACCCACAGTAGGAGATGGCTATCACACAGCTGGACATTCCGCCAATTCCCGGGGGTGTGTGCGACTGGTCGGGTCTCAGGGGGTGGGGGCCTTGATCTACTGTAATCCCTTTGATGTGAGGTGTTTCCCTTACAGTAGGGGCAATAAACTGCATCCGCAGGGCTAGGTGATGGCCTGGGATCGGTTCGGACAATCGGGCGCAGAGGAAGGGGGTTATCAAAAGGATGTATGACCATGTACGGGATGAAAGGAGGTGTTGGTCAGGCGCGGGATGTGGTTCCATGGCAGGGTCACGCAGAAGGAGAGGGTTTATGGCCCATGTATGAGAGAGCGGGTGGGGTGGCCGGCGCGCGGGGGATGTTTGCAGCGCCTGAGGGACGCGCTGGGGATCGGCAATGAGACCATGGTGCCTAGAATGGCCGTCGCGCGTTTTCTGCGTGTGGCGCTTGGGGAGAGACAAGATGGCGCAGATAATGTTCAGATACGAACTAAATTTCCACACCCGTGATCTGTGCCCCATTTTCCTCTGTGCCCCCGTGATCTGTGCCCTCTGGCTCTTTCTGTGCCCCTGTGATCTGTGTCCCGTTTTTCCTTCTGTGCCCCCGTGATTCTGTGCTCTTGCCCCCTTGCCGTCCATTGCTCCTGTGCCCGCCGCTGCATCCCATGCCGCCCCACCCCCCTGAATGTCCATTCGCTGCCGCTACCTCCCGTCTCCCTTCTCGCAGCTGCTCCTCCCTCCCTCCTCTCCATATATGGCGGCTGCTGTGCGGCCGCGCCGCTGGCACGCTGATGGCATGCCTAAGGCAAGCCCGTCTGCGCCCGTCTGCACCTGGACCGCGGCCAGCGCCAGGACCCCTGGCCCCCAAGAACGCCACAACGCCAGTCTCCACTACTACTCCAGCACCCTCCACGCACTCAACGCCGGACGATCACGCACCTACTGCCTGGCCGCCCGAAGCACACCCAAGGACCCTTCTCCTGCCGGAGCTGCAGCTTCACTAGCATCCGGCCCGCCAACCCACCTACCAAAGAACCCACCCACCTCAGATACATCCTTCTCAACACCCGCTCCGCACGCAAACACGCCGTGGAACTCTGGGACCTACTGGACTCCAACACCCCAGATGTCGCCTTCCTGACGGAGACCTGGCTGGACCCCTCCTCGGCACCCGATATCGCCATAGCCATCCCGGAAGGCTATAAAATTACCCGCAGGGACCGCACCAATGGAGTAAGAGGAGGAATCGCCATCGTCCACAGGAACTCTCTCAAAGTCTCAACCAACACCGACGACACCCTCAGCACCGCCGAACACCTGCACTTCCAGATCCACACCGATCCCAACACCACCCTCAGAGGAACCCTCATCTACAGACCCCCCGGACCACAAGCACAGTTCAGCGACTCCATCACCGACCTCGTCAACACACACGCCCTCACCTCCACGGACTACATCCTCCTTGGGGACCTGAACATCCACCTCGAGAACAACGACGACACAAACTCCTCCACCCTGATCGCCAACCTTGCCAACCTTGGACTCACACAATTCATCACTACACCCACCCACTCCGCCGGCCACACGCTTGACCCCATCTTCTCCGCAAGCTCCCACGTCTCCTTCAAACACACCACCGAGCTCCACTGGACCGATCACCGCTGCATCCACTTCACCTTCCAGAAACCCACCACGCACCACCACACCCAACAGATGCCGTGCGGCTGCTGGAGCAAAGTCACCAAAGACCAGCTTTCCACCTCCTTCGCCCGGAATCCACCCGCAGATCGGACCGACACCGCCGCCCGCAACCTCAAACAGTGGATCAACGACTGCGCCAACACCCTCGCCCCCCTCAAGAAGCCCTCCAACACCCACACTAGCAAGAAAGCCAGCTGGTTCACTGAAGACCTCCAGGCCTCCAAGCGAACCTGCCAAAAACTCGAAAAACGGGGGGAGGAGCCAAGATGGCGACCGGAGCAGACGCTTGAGCGCCCGGCTCCGTCGGCCCTTGGCCTCGGACTATTATCCTGATGCCCATCCTCGCCGATTCTCGAGGTGCAACGTGTGCGAAGACGCGCTGACCGCGCCGCCGCTTTCCCGGAGTCTAAGCCCGCCCGGATGCCGGAGTTCTGGGTGCTTTTGTTCTCTGCACTGGACCCCTGTGCCATTGTGGCCTTTGCCGGCCCCCTGGAAGCTCCGCAGTTACCGGACCCGCTAGCGCAAACCTGAGCCCCGCGGACCCGATCTCACCTCGCACCACGGATCGTCGCCGGATGAGCCCGGGGAGGGACGGCCGGACACCTTCTGCACCCTGAGCCTGACGGGCTGGAGCTGTGGGGTGGGCCCCGGTGCGGCGGGTCTCCTGCCCCGCTCTGAGGACCGCGCTGTGGGAGGCTGCTGACCCCCTTCTTCTATTGCCTAGCCGGCGGCAAAGAGAACCCGCGGGAAGAGAAGCGACTGTCGGCCTTCCCTGTTGCGGCGCAGACCTGAGGGGAATTGACTCCTTGCCACGACCCCCCCCCCCTGGCCATCACACCGTACAGCGGTAAAACATGGCGTTGATTGCCTGCCCGCGGCTGGGGGGTGATGCTCCGGTCTCGCCCGCTGCCCATTTCGCCCTCCCTCTTCCGGACACCAGCTCCACAGTGCCGTCCCGGATTGCTGCCGATGTGGGGGCCCAGCTTCCGCTGACATGCGGCTCCGTTCTGGCTGTCCTGCGGGACTTTCGACTACAAATGTGTGCTGGCCTGCAGGCGCTGAGTGAGCGGTTTGACTCCATACTGTCGGCTGCGGGTCGTGAGCGCTCTGTTTGTCATCAACAAGGCGTGGGTCTACCAGTGCTTTTGTCCTCTTGCGGGGACGCAACGGCGGTGTATGATTGTGCTACACTGGTGCCTGCATCCGGCGTTCCCGGCACCCAGGATCAACCGCTCTACAGCTCAACTGCGGATACTTTGTTCCCCTGGTCATGGCTACCTGCTTCATTGTTGCCTGCCTCACCGCGCCCGCAAGAGTATCCTGCTGAGCGATACCTGACAGCCTCGAGGAATCGTCCGCGGTGGCCTACTGCTTCTTTTCTGTGGAACTCCTGTACTCTACTTGCCAGGTCTGGATTTTATGTGGTGCAAAGAGGGACCTCAATAGATGGTCGGCGGCCATTTCGTGATCCTACTTCACCATCTTCTCACGACCGGCCATCTTGTCTTTGTCTGCTCGGGATGCGGGGCCTTCATGTAGGGGCTGGCTTACTCCCAAGCCCGCGATCGGGCCAGGGCTAGAATGACTTATATCGCCATGGTTCATGGACGGGCTGGACTGGGACTGGAACTGTAAGTATGTGTTGTGTGCACTCGTCGCGACTTGTCTTCCTTCGCTTAAATTGTTGTGACACGTTATTTTCGCACGCAGTTTTTTGGCGTAGTGGGTTCTCAGTGTGTGGAGGCCATAGCTGGCTGATGGTTTGGGGCGCTCTGGTGTTCCGTGGGCTCCTCCCCACCTTCTTTTCTGTTTTCTTATTTTCTTTACTCTATTCCTACTTTCTTTCTTGTCTATATTTCGGGTTCATTGGGCGACAGGCACTATGCTGGGGGGGGGGCAGGCCGTAGCCTCCGCATTGGTGTAGGGTGGGGGGGTAATACTCTGTTCTTAATTAGTTCTATGGGCCTTTTTCTTTTATGTCTCTGCGCTATACTTGCTTCGATTCGGGGTCCGGGTGTGGGGTGGATTGAGTGGGGGCGGCTCTGGAGGGGTGCGTAATTGCTCATGTGACTATCCTGTTATATCACTGCACCGCCTCACTGCTTGAGATTTTACTTCCATTGTTGTTTTAATGATGCTGCTGCTCACCCGTGTGGTGAAGCTATCTGGCGGACTCGAATCTCTTTTGTTCTTATCCTTCACTGACTTTTTTCCCTGATAAAATTACCTTAAAAACTTAAAATTAACCTTCACTTCTCCTTCCCCTGGTGTCAAGGATCTCTCCAGTATATAACTCATAACTCGTTGTTAATCTTGACCGTTGAAGCACAGGGGATGTAATGTTGGTATCAGTGCTTAACCGTATCGTGGCCGGCCTGACGGTTGTAGGCCCGTATTTGTTCTATTAAGATGCACGAATAAAGGTTTTAAAAAAAAAAAAAAAAAAACTCGAAAAACCTGGATCCATGAATGAACACCTAAAAGCTACACCGCCCACAAGAACGCCACCCGCAGACACCACCACCTCATCAGATCTGCCAAAAGGACCTCCTTCAAAGACCGCCTAGACAACAACGCACACAACAGCAAAGAGCTCTTCAACATCGTGAAGGAACTCACCAACCCCAGCTCCAACACCAACGACATCCCACCTTCACAAGACCTGTGCGACTCGCTGGCCACCTTCTTCCATCGCAAGATCACAGACATCCACGACAGCTTCAACACCGTCACCACCCCGGCAACCACTGAGACCCCCACTCCCACGACCACCACCCGCACCAACTGCCTGATCTCCTGGACCAACATCAACGATGACGACACCATCAAGATCATGAACACCGTCCACTCCGGATCCCCGGAAGACCCCTGCCCACACCACATCTTCAACAAAGCCAGCAACACCATTGCACCCCATCTCTGGAAAACCATCAACATCTCCTTCAAGACAGCGACCTTCCCGGAGAGCTGGAAGCACGCAGAGATCAACGCCTTACTCAAGAAACCCAAGGCGGACCCCAAGGACCTCAAGAACTTCCGACCCATCTCTCTGCTCCCGATCCCGGCGAAGATCATCAAAATGGCCGTCAACAAACAACTGACCAGCTTCCTCGAGGAGAACAGCATCCTGGATCCGTCCCAGTCCGGGTTCCACAGCAACCCCAGCACCGAAACTGCCCTCATCGCCGCCACCGATGACATCAGGTCCCTGCTAGACAACGGAGAAAGCGCGGTACTCATCCTCCTGGACCTGTCAGCCGCCTTCAACACGGTCTGCCACTGCACACTATGAACACGCCTCTACAATGCCGGAATCCAAGAGAAAGCCCTGGACTGGACCTCCTCCTTCCTCTCCAGCAGAACACAGAGCGTCCCCCTCCCCCCCTTCCGCTCCAAAGCCACCGAGATCATCTGCGGCATACCCCAAGGTTCATCCCTCAGTCCAACGTTGTTCAACGTCCACAAGGCACCACTCGCCCACATCTCACCATGGCACGACCTCAACATCATCTCCTATGCCGACGACACCCAGCTGATCCTCTCCCTCACCAAGGACCCCCACACCGCCAAAACCAACCTCCACGAAGGAATGAAGGCCGTTGCCCACTGGATGAGGAACAGCCGACTGAAGCTGAACTCGGACAAGACAGAGGTCCTCATCCTTGGATCCACCCCCTCGGCCTGGGATGACTCCGGGTGGCCGACTGCACTAGGAACACCCCCAACACCCACCGACCACGCACACATCCTAGGGGTCATCCTGGACTCTACCCTCTCCATGACGAAGCAGGTCAACGCCGTCTCCTCCTCCTGCTTCAACACCCTCCGCATGTTTTGCAGGATCTTCAAGTGGCTCCCCACCGAAACAAGAAGGACGGTCACCCAGGCCCTCGTCAGCAGTAGACTGGACTATGGAAACGCACTCTACGCAGGAGCCCCGGCCAAACTCCTGAAATGGCTTCAACGCATCCAGAACGCCTCCGCACGCCTGATCCTCGACATCCCTCGCCGCAGCCACATCACACCCCACCTGAGAGACCTACACTGGCTCCCTGTCAACAAGAGGATAACCTTCAAACTCCTCACCCACGTACACAAGGCACTCCACAACACCGGACCAACGTACCTCAACAGCCGACTCAGCCTCTACACCACCACCCGCCAGCTCCGCTCCGCAGACCGCGCCCTCCCCACTATCCCCCGCATCCGAAGAGTGACCGCCGGCGACAGATCATTCTCACACCTCGCCGCCAAGACATGGAACACCCTCCCCAACCACCTGCGGCAGACCGAAGACCTTCTGACCTTCAGAAGACTTCTCAAGACCTGGCTCTACGAACAGTAGCAGATTCCCCCCCCCCCTAGCGCCTTGAGACCCTCGCGGGTATGTAGTGCGCTTTACAAATGCCATGATTGATTGATTGATTGAATGCTTGTTCCTCTGTGACATATTCCGTTATCCCATCCTCTTTTCCTGTCACAGCGGTGCCCACTGTGGTGCACTTGTTGCACAATCACATCTATCAGGATCTCCATAATTCTGTTTTCGCTTCTAGGGTTCCTCTGTGATCTCCTACAGTGGCGTCTCCTCCGCTACGGCGGAGGAGCGTCACCCCACTGCTCTTTGAGCAGTGCAAAAAAATCAAAACAAAATGATAATGAAATGTCTTTATGATCATTTTACATTCAGTGTGGACTCGGAGGCAGGTTAGGGGGAGGGGTCTGGGCTGGCCAGAGTGGAGAGAGGAGTGGTTTGCACTCTCTAAGTGCTCAGGAAGGTTTTGCGGCCCTTTTGGTACATGCACAGCCTCCCAGCTTCTGTCTGAGCACCGAACCCTGGCACTCAGACCAATCACAACGCTGCTGTCATGGTGACAGCAGTGTTGTGATTGGCTGGGAGAGCCTGCCAGCCTGGGTGCTTCCGGTCAAGCTGCCAGTGCCAAGAGAAGAGGACGGAGGGGAGGCAGCGGCAGCGTTCACAGGTAAGTTTATTTTATTTTTATTTTCACTGTCCCACCCCCCACCTCACCACCCCCATTCCAAATCAGCCGTCAGTGCTTTCCTAATACAGTTTAGGAGGGAAACACGTGTTTCTATTTCACTTGGCAAACGTTGCTTAGTAATTCTGACTTCTGCTTTTTGCAGCCTACATTTGACCAGATTCTCGTTCTGGTGATCTCCTAAGTGGACAGGTCATCTGGTGATTCACCCTGAAATAGGAGGGGTCCCGCTGTCCCACAAATGATCAGTGGATCCGAGGTAAGGTAAGTCCAGTCCAAGAGAGTATAGAGTTCATTACATATCATGTAGCGGCAAAGACTTATACATCACCATTTTCTTCAGACAACAGCTTTAGTGACCATGTGAAGAAGCGTAGTTACACAAACTCCCTACGGCCATGAAAGACATTGAACTGCTTTGTAGGGTCTTTAACTGTAAGACCTTAAACAGTGCGTTACACTCTGATAGACAGCCGGCATGAGAAGGAGTGGCCTTTTTATGAAATTGGAGTTGGTACTATGAGGATAAAAGTGGTTGCGTCGGTGCTGCTCTCTGTCCACAGTCTATTTGTCACCAAAGACAATTCTTGTGCTCAAATGATTAAGTCTAACAGGAGAATCTAACAGGGTCTTGGACTCTTTACCTTCACAGCTGGGATGAATCACACCTGCTCTTGCTTGGGCCCAGGTCCCTCATGCTTTCTTAGCGGGAGTTTTCAGAACTCTTGGCATGGCTGGCTGGCACAGTTCAAACACTTGGGGATTCCACGCCATAGAAATAAGTACAGGTCCACCCACTTAGGACAAAAGATGTTCCTCGCTGCTGGTTTGTTCTCCACCCTGTATTTTCAGGCACAATGTTAGAAAAGTTGTTAAGTGCCCAACTAGACACCTGTTTTGAAAGGGAGATGGTTTCTTAAATGTCCTGCAGTGTGGCTTTAGATCAGGTCATGCAGTCTGCTTTGTCTCAGGAGTCATGAGCTGCTGATGGTTTAGAGAGGGGCTCTAGCTCAGCCCATGCCATGTGGGATATGTCAGAAGGCATCAAAACTATTGATCATGGAGTGGTGTGCCACCCGAGGGACCTGGATTAGTGGGACCAGTGTCACCTTATTCCTACATGCCAGACACAAGAGACAGAGAGAGGCGGCTTCCGGGCACTGTCCATTTCTTGCAGGGATTAACATTTTCAACAGGTTTGTTGTGTATATATAGCTTGGGAGGCTGAAGGTCATAATCTGGGGCATGTTCTGCAGTGCCCCCATCATGCAGATGACTTTGACATCGGTTTTGTTCAAAGCCTAGGCACTGACTGCCTTACCTGACAAAAGCCCTGGCTAAAATAGCTCCTTGGATTAACATAAATGTAATTGAAGCCTACACCAGACAAGATGTAACTGATGATGGTGAGTTGGTGCATTGCCTGCCGCTGGGATCCTGGGAGTGTGGGCTACCATTACTTCCTTAATAGCATGAATCCACTTCACGTAACCTTTCAGACTGCAGCCTGAACAAGCTTACCCTAGAAGCCGAAGTAGTTTGTTGTACCTGACGCATTTATCACGTTGACCCATGCTTATTAGCTTAACACATTGATCCATGGTACCCACTTTGTTTCGACATATCTAAGCTAGACATAAGCTCAATTTGCCTGGCCAGAACTACATGTCAGAACTACAGGGCAAAATGTCCATACGCAGTGTTCCTCTTTATCTCTCAAAAGCCAGACTAGAGCAGAAGGTGGTTGCTGAGGCAGTTTCCAGCTTTGAGCATGTTACTAGAAGTATATAGATTCTATATTTTGGAAGTATAGTTATTGATTATTTGCTGATCAACTTGTAGTTTGCAAATTTTCCCACGTTTCATATGCATACAGCCTTTATAATTTTTCTCTTGCAAGTGTTAGTTGGTGCTGCTAAATCAGTGCTTAATTTGAGCCGGTGGTTTTCGGTGCTGTGCACCGGCACTTGATTGTCAACACCAGCACTTATGAGAGTGTGCCACTTCGTAGTGATGTTTGTCTAATTTAGAGATGAGCACAACAGCAGTCTAATACTTGCCCCCTGAGCCTTTCTTATAGCTTTGGGAGCCTGGAACAGTCTTAATTATCACACTATTGATGTTTAGTAGTTGTGTTGGTGCTGTAATTGAGAACACACTAGCAGGGGCAATGGGTGGTGCAAGCTGCAGTGGCCTCCTAACAAGAGCCCCACACTTATTTTGTTACAAATTAAGACCTGCCTAAATCATGTGCATCCCTTGCTTAGGTTTTTCTTGCAAATACTTTGAAACAGAGTCGTGTCATTAACTTGCAAGCTTTTTGTGCACAATCACTCACCATGCTTTGCTCATCCCCACGCAAATTACAATTGCCTAAAAAAATACTATCAAAGTCATGATTTTCACAAGAAAGAACAACTCGTGTGGAAATATGTGAATTACATATTTTTCATAAGCTTTTGGAAGAAATAAACAAATCTTGTGAGAAAAAGCTTCACATCCTCGCAGACTCCTACATATGGGCTTCATTGATCTTCCAGATTGGGTTCCAGTTGGCGATATTGGCCTCAGGATTTGGAGGGCACTAAGCCACTACGACCTCAGAGAGTGAACACTTGATTACCTAAGGATTTATACAAGACCTTCAGCGCCCACACACTCTGAACTTCTGCTTTCTCTTTATCCACATTTCCTGCCCTAAAATAATTGTAAATGATTTAGAAACAGTTTTAAAAGGCATTTTTACCTCACTCCGGGCCAGATGTACGACCATTTTTGGCGGTCTCAAATGGGAAATCGGCCTTTTTGCGACCGCAAAATCGGTCCGCCCTATGTGCAAACCTATTACTGACTCGCAAAATAGGGTTTGGTACTCACTATTTTGTAGGGCGTGCCAAGGGCGTCCCTTCATAATAGCAAGTCACAATGGTATGTACCATTGTTGTGTGTCTGCAATTGTGTTCGCAAAAGTGTTCACTTGCAGTTTACCACTGATTTCAAATCAGTGGTAAACCACTCGCATACGGGAAGGGGCCCCCTGCGCTTTGTGACTGGCAGTGAAAATAGTTTTTAAGAGCAGGCAGTGGTCCCAGGGACCAATGCCTACTCTTAAAAAAAAAATCAGAAACGTTTCATTTTTCTTTTTTAAATGCATACCGCTTTATTTAAAAAGCAGTCACAAACATGATGGTCTGATGACCCCAGCAGGCCACCATCCCTGGGAGTGCTGGCCATTCGAAATGGGCCACAAATTGCGACCTGCCTCATAAATATTAATGAGGCAGGCAATTTTCGACCCCATTAGGAATCGCAAACAGTGTCTGAGACAAAGTTGTACATTCCACTTTGCGAGACGCAAATCGACGCAATTTGCGACTTGCAAATTGGAAGGGTCATACATAAGACCCTAGGAATCTTATTGAACCTTAGCAGCAATATGCAATTGTGATGCGTTTACTATCGTGGCAATAAAATATTTGGTTTTTTTGGTTGTCTTTGCTGGATGTATTAGTTGCATTTGAGGCTCAGATAAGCTGGTGCCTTTATAAGCCATTAAAGCTGTGGTAGGCTCAGCCACAGTTAAGACTATCAAATTCTAAAAATCTAGGAGTATATCTGTAGCTGTATATTGTATGTCCACAATAACAGGAAAGAGACACGAAGAAAGCTTACAATATATATTAAAACTAATGTGCTCTATCATGAAGAAATTGTGCTGCAATTAGGAGACATTTGCATGTCAATAATGGGATTAGCACAATTATTAAACTGTACACAATGAAAAGCCCTGTCATAGCGAATGACAATCAGCCTAAGCCTACCCTTATTATAAAAGCCCAGTGTAATACTGAAGATCTCTGGGATTAGTGCCAGGCCCCATACCTGAGGGTCATAATCAGTTGGTCTACATCTCATACAGCACTTTTGTCCCGGGACCTTTTCTCTGCAATCCTCGTTCTTCTCTGTTTTTAGAATGGCAAGTCTTGACTTATATGATAAGACCTGTGTTATTAAAAATACAGCGAAAAAACTAGAGAGGTGGCCCCACTGCCCAAGGGAACAGGGCACTGAAAACAAGTAGAGAATAAAGACTTCCTATGAATGAATACAATAGCGCCCACACTTATACTCACTAGTATACCATGCTCACTGTGCAAACACCTTTTGCTCTAACCATACTATAAAAACATGATATCAAATATGTACCCCAAAATCGAGATGTAGCGCTTGCAACTGTTTTTATTCTTATTGTTTTTAGTAAAGGAAGGGACTCAATAAATCTGGGTGTTTGGATAAAAATATAAAACGTATTCAACATATCACTAAAATTCAAACATAGCATGAAATAGACAGCCTAATACAATGTACACTAAATATTTAAAAAACTGCGAAAAAGTTACAATGAATCCAAACAAAAAATCAAACACAAGAATATATGCCAAAGGAAACCCTTTAGGCACAGTTCTACATGAGCTGTTGCACAAAATGATCCAACATCAGATATTAAAAACAGAAGAGCTGGTAGGATAACTATTCTTTTCCCAGAAATTCATGTAGTTGGATTCAGACAGGTAGGCGTCGATGCCTTTCGGTGGTATGAAGACCAATTTATCAACCACCTTCTTCAGGACTCACAATCGGGGATTTACTCCTCCTCAGAATAATATACGAAATGTTTATCGTGGTAAGTGTAGTTTGTCACACCTTCTGATAGAGCTTTTCACTGGCCTCTATTTTCATGATGCCATCTTATTTGATTGGCACAAGAGTGTATCAAAATACTCCTCCCACTGTTAAGCGCTCATATCTTCAGGCTGGTAAATCCTCTAAACTTATATTTCTTTGTGACTGTACCAATGCCTATTATTGGACATGGATCGGTATCTTCACTGCCATATAGTGCCCAGAAGGTCAAAGATGGCAAAGTGATGTTTCTCCCATTACAGGATGCTAGATTATTTATAGCAAATTGATTTTCCCTTCTTTAAGCTGTAAGTTCCTTTTCACAGTTTTAAAATCCGATCAGTACTACTCTTGCCATACACCGCCACACAGGTCGGCTGGTCGTTTTTCCTTTTTTAAGGATGTACGGCGTCTCCGCGTCCGTGATTCTGAAATTTAAATATTTAGTGTACATTGTATTAGGCTGTCTATTCCATGCTATGTATGAATTTTATTGATATGTTGTATATGTTTTATATTTTTATCCAAAAAAGATGTATTGAGTCCCTTCCTTTACTAAAACAATAAGAATAAAAACAGTTGCAAGCACTACATCTCGATTTTGGGGTACATATTTGATATCATGTTTTTATAGTATGGTTAGAGCAAAAGTTGTATGCACAGTGAGCATGAAATGCTAGTGAGTATAAGTGTGGGCGCTCATGCATTCATACAGGGAAGTCTTTATTCTAAAACTGATTAAAAATACAGCACCTGGATCTCTCTATTATGTCTAGGTGAAAAACAGGGCACAATATTATTTGGCCTTGAACGAGAAGTGCAGATAGAATCCCAGAAGAAAAGCTTAATAACAAAACATGTGCAGCATATTTCGAAAAAAACAGTGTGGCACAAAAACAAGCGTGTTACTGCGTAACACCTATAAGCAGAAGCGGCCTATTTCGTCTGCAGTTAGGCTAACATGCGGGAAAACTACAGTGGGCCCTAAGGGAGACTCACAACAACATTAGTGGCAGAGAAATATGCAGTAGTATGTCTATTCATGTCTTTTAAGAATCCTTTTGTGAGTTCCTGGCAGGCATAAATGAAGTATTTTCGTTCCTATATGTATGTTTGTGGATGAATATAGGTACCATTACAATGTATGGAAATGTTTGCTTTATTCATTCATTTCTTTTGAGTATCTTGTTTTTACTGGACAGAAAACACTACAAAACTGGACTTAATTTAAGCATTGTCTATATTTTGAAGCACTCCCCTTTTCATCAGCTCACCCACTTTTCTCCTGGCAACTGTGGTGCAAGGGTTTTCAACAGTGGCGTAACGAAACTTGAGGGGGCCTCCCAGCAAGGTATGTGGAGGAACCCCCTCGGGGCTCAATCAGGAGCCCCCGGGCTGGAGCATTGCACTGAGGGGGCCCCCTGGAGCTTGGGGCCCCTCGCACCATGGGGGATGCGGGGTCCTGTGTTACGCCCCTGGTTTTCAAACCATGGAGCCAATTTATATTTGATTGTTTAGGCATCACCAGTCCTTCAGCACCAAGGCCACCTTTGAGGCAATTTGTTGTGATCTGGTACTCTCTTGTGGCTTCTTACCTTAGTGCCCTAAAGGCAGCTTTTACAGTGCCCTCAAATATTCACTGATCTCTTACCATTTTGTTTTTGTAACTAAGGGACTAATTTATATATTGTGGGAGAGGGACCTTTATCGCACTGGCAATGGTGTTCCCTTACCACCATCATCTTTTTGTCTGCATGCCTGATTTAAATGCGAGAATACCATAGTTTGGCCATGGCCAACTTCTCCGTTGGCATGACTGAGTAAGGGCCATTGGAGAACAGTCTATTCCAATTACGATGGGTGGGCATAGAGCCATTTTTTATAACTGCCTGTCACAACCAGGCAAACCGTGGCAGTAGGGGGCAGTAAAAAACACTAAATTTCACCATCATCATGAAAGAGGGGGGTATTATAATTATATATATATATATATATATAAATATATATATATATATTTTTTATCCCACTATGGGATTTTGTTGAAAATAAAAGGGAAACAGTATGGTGCAAGGCTCAGTCATGTTGACGAATACTTGCACCAAACTGCGAAAGCATTGACAGGAACTGCTGTGACTGTGGTTTCTGGCAATGCTTTCGAAATGACCCCCTACTTTACGGTCATTTCTAAATTTGGCAGGCAGCATCTCCATCAGGGGGACGGAGTAATTTACTCCATCGCCCTGGTGGAGAAACGAGCCACCCAACAACGATTAAATTAGGCCCAATATCTGGTGAGAAAATACTCCTTGCCAGCTATATACTTTCTTTCACTTTTAGATAACTGAACTGGATCGACAGAATCAAACAACAAAAAACCTTCATGTTCGAATCAGCTGGGGGTCTCCATGGAATATATTCAGATGAGCCAATAAAGGAACAGTATTCACGTCTTACAGAGACAATACTGAAATACGGGTGCCATCTTGCCGCGGCATCTTTAGGACTGCACACACCATGCCAGGGGCACTTGTCTAAAAGGAAGCAAGAACGAACAAGCCCAAGTGGGTTCTTAAAATAAGAAGATGACGCTATCATCAAAACACACAACATTGCGCATTTTTCAGGCAGAGTTGCTACTACAAGGCATGCAAGCCAATGTTAAGCTGCCTAAAGATAAACTCTCCATTTGCCTAATTAGCAGCAAAAGGCAGCAGCAAAAAGTTTTGTTGAAATCTTTGTTATGAATTGTGAGCTTTTGCAAAGCAAGCCAGACTCCTGGATTCTCTGCCTCCGGGCCTTCTCAGGGGCCTCTTTCGCGCACACTGTGACTCTGTTGATGAGCGGGGGCGGACAGAGGGGTCAGGATGAAGTTGCGGCCAGGCCACCAGGGGGCGTTGTACCTACCGAGAAACGCCGTTTTAGGCGCCATTAGAGAACTGATTAGTCTGTCTTTTGTTGACAGTTTCAGGACCCTACACAAAACGCCCTCTCATTGGTGCTCTGACAAGGCCTCTGGTGGGCCTGCGGCTCTGTGTAAGACTATAAAACAAGTTGTAACAATTACCAGGTAAACTCTAGAAATATGTATTCGTACGGAACGCTTGCTTTGTGAACCATAATGTTTCAGATTTCCCTGGAAGAAACTTGGCGATGGATTGTTTTTCTATTCACTAACAAATAAACAAGTGGAAAAGCATGCCGGGTAATACTTTATCAAGGGAGACATACAAAGGACCAATTGTTTCTGATTTCCAAAATCTTCCCCCAGTATAGCTGTGGATAATAAAGCTCTGTGACTGGGGATTGCAGAGTTCATGCTTTCTTGTGGTTTTCTACCATCAACAAATTGATAGTTTACGAAATGTGCTGACAACCTCATTGGATTCCACCGGCTCTGGGAGGTTTCGATTCGCCACAATGAATAGTGTATGAATGATGAGAAAACGAGCAGCTTTGTAAATTCCATCAATAAATAATTATTTCAGTTTTAAGGTATTTGCTTAAAACTATCCTGTATAAGTATGTTTGGTATAATTACTTCAGAAGTATCAACGTTTGCAGCGTTTAATCGTAAATGCTCCCTCTCATATTTTGTGTGGAGAATATTTGCAACCCAAATTTTGAACATTAAAGCGCTCACTTTTTAAAATCCTCTGGATTTAGAATATTGATTATTTAAAACGCATTGGTTTATAAACATTACATATCAAGTTGGGTCGAACTAATCAGGCCAGTGCATTGATAAACGTAAAACCAACACTTGAAGCATAGAGGTAAAAGATTTAAAAAGATGTCAAAAAATAATAAACCAGGAACGCACAGTGTAGTGATAAAGTCCCTGCGCTGGGATTTACCCAGGCGGAAAAATACCGCTCAGAGCCTCTGCGCGCTGTTCTCAGAAAAGGCAAATGTCTACTTTGTTCACCATCAGAGCGGGGAAGCAGTTGTTTAATACAGTGTTAATGCCCCGATTACTTACACATAATCCTCATTACTCGTTGCACATTCCTTACCTCCGAGGCAGGGATTTGTTACGGTGGTTTTCCTCGCCCGCCTTCGTCCCAGCCGGCTCACAAGTAGGTCACTGCCAGGCGCAAGCCTCCTGGTGATATCAAGCTCGGCTCCAGTGGCAAAGGAGACTAGGAGAAAGGAGACTAGGACTACGGGAAAGATGGCTGCCAGCAGGTAATCTAGGTAAACATCCACGCGAGGCCTTGTCTTTAGGAGGATTTATTGATGTGAGGGATGCAGCATCTTACTTTACCTAAGAGTAGATGTTTTTACCAGATGTTGTATTTCTTTATTTCCATACAAATGCAGCTCTTGTATAGTACATAAACCATGGTCGGACTGGCCTGTAGGACAATCAGGCAATGCCCAAAGGTGTGTCTGACAGGTCAGTGTGTGGGCAGCTTTTCTGGCTGTTTGAGGGCCTGTTTTATGGTCTGCTGGGCCAGTTTTCACTGTTGATTTTCCTACTATTAAAACAAACATTGCCTGCAGCAAGTTTAACCGCTTGCGTGCTCATGATGAGCCCAGCTCGTCATGAGGCACAGTGGAGCTGTGCTCTTGATGAGCTGGGCTCGTCATAACGGCTGCGGCCCGCCCACGTGCGATTGATTCCCCACCTGTGCGGGAAAATCAATCAGTGGGCGGGGTCGTGACGAGCTCAGCTCGTCATGAGCACAGCTCCACTGTGCCTCATGACGAGCTGGGCTCGTCACGAGCACCGCGGCGCCGCACGCGCCCCCCCCGCGCCGTGGGGGAATTACCCCCGCGGCAAGGGGGTTAAATAGATTTGGTCTCCCATACCTTGCAAAATCACTTATATATCATGCATTTGCAAGTTCAAAACTGCCACAATTTGCAAATATGGGCCACTGATTTAGCTTTCTAATTCACTAATGGGGCCACTTTATTTTGGTGCCCAGGCCGATTTTCTGTCCCAGTCTGACCCTGGCATAAACTGTGAATGGAGTTACCTCTATGTGGCTGGGTGAGTTACGGTTATTGACTGGTGGATTGAATCACTGAGATTTTTCTTCTTTTCCATATAGTGGTAGGAGATCTTTTCATATATTCTGTTCTCCTATGCCTCTGGTTGCTTTTGCCGATCGGACCATTGTTTGTCTGTATCATAAGTTACCCAGGTCCTTCTGGTTAATTTTGGGTTACCATAACACAAACAACAAGAAGAGAGGGTCCTAGGGAGATAATTTAGAGACCAGCGAGTAGAATATCCCCTTTTCCAATACAATAATAGCACCAAAAACTACTCAGGTCTATGCTAGCATGATTTCAGTTTCAAAAAGGAGGAAGAACGTGTCTCACAGAAAAAGCCCCAAAGGGGAGCAATCCCTTTCAGGACGAATGCCCTCCTAGGTGGCATGCTTCATCATATGGGGTTCTCCTCCCAGTGGCAACCTAGTCACCAACTGAGGGCTACAGCTCCCTCACTGTGAGGAAAGAGCTGGGATGTTTTAACCCCTTCAGTGCCACGCCCTTTCCCCCTCCTGTGCCAGGCGTTGCATTAGTGGGTGGGGTTCATGACGAGATAGTCTCGTCACGGGCACAGCGCGACCGTGCTCCATGACGAGACTATCTCGTCATGGGCACAGAAGAGGTTAAGAGATGGTTGTCGAGGGTACTAAAAACCCATATGTGAGTCACTAGTGTAGTGAGGACGCAGCACACTAATATGTAGATAGATGTGATAGAAAAGTGAGTTAAAACTACTTAGTGGGGGCAAAAGAACTCTTTATTAACTTGCTCACACTGGTAGGATTAAAAAAGCAGTGCAAATAGCAGTATGGATTTAAACTGCTAAAAATGGAAGATAGTGGACATGTTTCAGCCTCTGCGATCTATATAAGTATCAGGGCTTTCTTGAGGACCGGGAATTGAAAACAAAGCTGCTGCTAACTATATGAAAAAAATAAAGTGATACGAAACCAGTAATCCTGTGTGATTCGATTTACTGGAGCATATCTGTAGTGGTGAGAAAAAAATTATGTTGGCAACCAATCAACAAACCATTCTTACATCGTTTTAAAAAGATACATGCTAGTGTACAGGGATATCAGTAGTATATCCTCTCGAGCCCTAAAGAGGCGCTCTCTATTGATTACAGCAAACATACTCACCCTAGAATTTAGGATAAGTTACCCCACCTCTGCCTGGCCACAACTCAGGGAAGGGGGCCCCGCTCTGTGAAGACAAGATCATGTGTCACACATTTAACCTTATAATGTGTGCACAGTACTCCACAAAAACATTGCATTGGTGGTGAACCACACAAACATAAAACAGTGTCAGGGAACCTTTTAAAAACATACATGGACAAGATACAGTCTAATAAAAACCAACATATTCCTCATATTGGCTCAGTTGTTTAGGGTCAATAAATGTGTTGGAGAAAAGACTAAGGCATAAAAATCAGTGATGGGCAATCTATAGGTTATCGCACTGTGTCCATTGCTTGAATTTGTGGTCATGCCTTCAACAAAAGTACATATGACAGAACGGACAACATATATATTCTAGGGCGTTTAAATGAACAAAAGGCATTATAGTCTAATAGAGGCATTGAAGACTATAGAGGATGAACGCTCCAAAAGTTAGAAATGCAGTAAAGTACTTAAATTTGTATCCAGTCAAAATAGGCATATGAAGCTCCAAATTATCTTAGACAGCACAATTCACATACATCCCCTCACTTACCTCTCCGTCGGTACCCCGTCGCCAGGGCCGGACTGGGAACCACAACCGGCCCTGGCAAAGTGCTCGGCCGGCCCCCCTCCCAGTGGGGTGCCGCCGAGCTTTTGATTTTGTTACAGGGCCGATTTTGCAAAAAAAAACGGCCCTGTAACGGAAACGGCCCTCAGGGCCCCAAAACCGCCTCCCGCCCGTGCGGCACACCGGGGTATTGCCAGGTGCCCGCTTCGGCCAGTCCGGCCCTGCCTGTCGTGGTACGTGAGCTGCGACCTGAGGTACAGACCGGAGGGACGAGCTGAGATATTTATGCCCACTAGAATCCAGTAAACACGCGCATTAGTGAGAGGACCGGTAGGTGTCCTAATAGAAAGCCTGAGTCGAGTAAGTAACTATATTCAGTGCGCATGTTCGACGTATGGTAAAGCGCATAGAGCGCATGTGCGCTGATGTAACAGTGATCTATATTGAATCTGGATGGCTTTATTAAGCGGACCATCGTTACGGCCCTATTTTAGTAACGCCTCGAAAAAGTGCATCATTAACAAGTTTTTAAACGTGAAACACTCTGTATCAAATAGCTATTGGAATTTTTTTTTGCTATGAAGAAAATATAAAAAGCAATTTAAGACATACTTCTAGAGTGCATAATTAATTTGAAATTAGTGTAATGAATACACGACTATTGAAGAGATCTATGTATGCTCTTATTAGGAATGGTGTAGCCTGTTTGGGCATCACGCTATTTAGTTTTACTGTGGCAACCAAACCACTGTCACAATATGCATAACATGAGTGCACAACCCAATATAGTTAAAGAGTCTGTATCCACGTTAGGGTCAATAAAAATCAATGTAATGCGTGTTATGTGTATTTAGTAATGACAGAAACTTTGGTGATACAGGATCTGTTTGCTGGCGTTGTAGTTCCATAGAGAGCTGGATATCTCAGACATCATTAGTAGTTTTGGAACAAAATAAACAGGTACCATTCTAAGTGTGGTTGTACCCAAGTTGTGCACTCGAAGTGATAGCCAAGGGATCTTCTCATTCAGTCCCATTACATCGCTCTTGATCCTGTACACCCAATGTTGTTCTCGTCTGAAATGGAATTTAGAAATATCTGTAATATGTACTGGCATATACGGTTGCTCAAGAAATGTCCAATGTAGGTCTTCTGCCGAATGATTGAAGTCTAAGAAATGATTTGTCATTTTGGTAAATCTGTTCTTACAACTAATGGTGCTTTTGTGCTCCAGTATTCTTGTTTTATCTTGCGTGTGGTCATCCCCACATAACGCAAGCCGCAGGGGCAAGAGATCAAATAAATCAATTTATCACTGTTGCAGTTGGTATGTTTTGACAATATCCATGGTTTGTTATTGTCTATGTCGACCTCTGTCATGAGTGTGGTTTGAGGACACGCCGCACAATAGCCACATGGAAAATGCCCTTTGACAGATGGCAAGCCCCACATAGTTGTTTGATCTGAAGTATTACTCTTGTTTCTATTGGCGGGCTGAGTAGGTACAACTTGATCCTTGATATTCATGCTCCTTTTAAAAGCAAACAAAGGACGAGGTAGTGATTCGCTCCCAGTGTTCAGGATTTTCCAAAGTCTGAGAATACTTTTTTAAATCTGGTTTGAGTGGCTGCAAAAGGTGTTCACACACGTCAGATGGGATTGTTCTTCCTTAGGAGGAGCCAGTTCGATAAGGGCCTCTCTATTGTTTTTAGCAGCTCTCTTTTTCGATTTCCAGATGATATTGTTCGGATATTTCTTCTCTTTCAAATAAGCCGAGAGTTGGTTTGCATGTTCTTTGTATTTCTCATTGGTTGACCAATTCCTCCTAATCCTGAGGAATTGCCCAAAGGGCAGATTTTCCCGCAGGGGCTTGAGGTGATAACTGCGGTATGACAACAGTGAGTTTTGTGCCATAGGCTTTTTGTATAATTCCGTCCCTAGACCATCACCCTCTGGAAAGATGCGAACATCAAGGAAGGGCAGACTCGTATTTGAGAATTCAAAAGTAAATTTCAAAAAATCATTCTTGGTGTTCAGCCATTGATGAAAAGCCACAATGATGTCTGGAGGGCGTCTCCATACTACAAACACATCGTCGATGTAACGCTTCCAGACACGGATGTGTTGGAAAAAAGGGTTCTGTTCTTATAAAACACTTGTCTGTTCAAAATGGTGCACATAGAGATTATCCAGAAACGGGGCAAAAACACTGCCCATCGAAGTGCCAGATGTTTGTAAAGATAGGTCATCCTCAAATTTAAAGAAGTTTTCTTTCATGGCTAGACGTGCATAAGTCATGATAAAGTGTACCGGAGTGATGCTTTCGTGGGATTAGAATCCAATAAAGTCTCTATTGTGGCAAGTGTCTCATCCTGCAGTATGCAGGTATATAGAGATTCCACATCAAACGAGACAAGAAAATCTTGTTCCACATCAAAAGGTGTACCTGCTAAGAGACGTAGAAGATCCTTAGTGTCTTGTATGTATGTCGGCATCTTGAGTACTATTGGTCGAAGAAAAAAGTCAACAAAAGTTGACAAAGGCTCAAGAATGGAACCTATGCCGGAGACGATCGGCCTCCCTGGTGGTGGTAGCTGTTCCTTATGTATCTTTGGTAATACATAGAAGTACAGTGTAATCGGATAGGATGTGACCAGAAAGGCCGCTTCATGATCCGTGATCCAACCTTCTTCAGTGGCTTCATCCACCATCTTCTTAATTTCTGTGGAAAGTCTTTTGGTTGGGTCCATCTTCAGGGGTCTATAAGAGGTTCTGTTTTCAAGTTGGCGTAGGCATTCTGCTCTATAGACTGTCGTATCAAGAATAACTATAGCTCCCCCTTTATCCGCCGGTTTGATAACGATGCTGTCATCTCTCGCCAGTTGTTCAAGTGCCAATCGTCCTCATTTGGGTATATACTGAAACTGTTTGTTGTGACGTTCAAGCAGAGAAGTCACATCATGCAGTACTGCTTTCTTAAAGGTGGCAATCTGTGCAGGAATCAGATGTGTGGGAGGGCTAAAAGTTGATTGTGTCCTCAATACAGTATTTCTCATATCTTCTTCTTGGTTGTCTACAGGTTTTTCTTCAAAGAAGGAACGTAGGCGGATCTTACGGAAGAAAACAGCTAGTTCTTGTCTAATCTGGAAGGCATCTCCTTTGTATGTTGGCATAAAACCTAATCCTTTCTCCAGGACTGTCGTTTCGTCGGGTGTCAGTTCAGCACACGTGAACTGACACCCTGCACAGATTGCCACCTTTGAGAAAGCAGTACTGCATGATGTGACTTCTCTGCTTGAACGTGACAACAAATAGCTACATGAAGAAGGGAACTCAAAACCTTGACGCTAGCCAGGAATTGCAAAAGGCCTAGCATGACCAAAAGGCTGTATTGACTGTTTATCAGCCAGGACAGAAAGTATAGGTGTTGGAGTCTGTGGCCCCAGCAGCCCTCCAAGACAAGTGGAGTGGCCCTTATACCATAATTGAGCAAAAGGGAGACCTACCTGGTGGACCTTGGAACTCCCAGGAGTCCCCATAGGGTGCTTCATGTGAACAGGCTCAAACCATATGTTGACAGGGCAGACATGGGCTTGCTCATGGCTACTGATGAGGTACAGGAGGAAGAGAGTGATCCACTCCCTGACCTGCTCTCACAGAACCCTGATGATGGTTCAGTAGATGGTGTAGCCTTGGCAGGCAGACTCACTGTTCAGCAGCAAACTGATTGCCGAAAAGTTCTTAATCAGTTTAGACGTATGTTTTCACTGACTCCAAATCAGACTACCTGGTGCACTCATGAAGTGGACACTGGGGACAGTCTTCCTGTTAAAAATAAGATTTACAGGCAACCTGACCATGTCAGGGACTGTATCAGGACTGAAGTCCAGAAGATGTTGGATTTGGGAGTGATTGAACCCTCAGATAGCCCTTGGGCTAGTCCAGTAGTCTTGGTACCCAAACCTCACACCCAGAATGGTAAGAGAGAGATGAGGTTTTGTGTTGACTACAGGGGTCTCAATGCAATCACTAGGACTGATGCCCATCCAATACCCAGGGCAGATGAGCTTATAGATACTTTGGCCTCAGACAAGTTTCTGAGCACATTTGACCTAACAGCTGGCTACTGGCAGATCAGACTAGCTCAGGATGCAAAGCCAAAAACAGCATTCTCAACCCCTAGTGGGCACTACCAATTTGTGATGATGCCCTTTGGTTTGAAGAATGCACCTGCCACTTTTTAAAGGTCGGTGAATAAAGTCCTTACAGGCCTGGAAGTCTATAATGCAGCATATCTGGAAGATATTGCTGTCTTTAGCTCCACCTGGGAGGATCACCTGGTCCACCTGAGAAATGTTTTTGAGGCCTTGCAGAAAGCAGGCCTCACTATCAAGGCCACCAAGTGCCAGATAGGGCAGAGTCAAGTTGTATACCTGTGCCACCTTGTGGGTGGAGGCCAGGTTCAACCATTGCAGAGCAAAATCCAGACCATCATGGACTATGTTGCTCCAACCACCCAGACTCAGACTAGAGCTTTCTTGGGCCTGACTGGGTACTATAGGAGGTTTGTCAAAGGTTATGGATCCATAGTGACCCCCAGTGGCGGCTGGTGACATTCAAAAGTGGTGAGGCGTAAAATTATTCCCGTACTGCCCTATGGCGAGCAAGCATAGCAAGCTAGCCCAAACAATTTAAGGGGGAATCAGTGGTGTAAGCAGTGCTTCAATTGTGCTAGTGGTTGGCGATTGTTTCGAGCTAAAAGCTATTTTTTTTATAATCTGCAGATTATGCCGCTGATGCTGGATTACGGTGCAAATACGCCAAATCCATAATTATGAAGAAAATGTTGAACCCATAAAACCATATAATTCCAATGGTTCTGCCCGCCACTGATGCATACAAGTGAAAGGCTTGAAATCAGTCGCCCTCCTGTGGCTCTCGTCTGCAATTACTCATTACAGGCAATGTTCGCCAATGGCACAAAGTGCACCTAGAAAACAGGCCCAAATTACCCTTTTCCCTTCACCTACAACCAAACTGCTCTTTTTTCCACAAACTAGACCTTCCCAACATTGCTCCCAAACACCTAAACCCATTCCCAAAACCCTAGAACACCCCAAATTACCATCCCAAAAACCTGCATTACCGCGAGCTCCACGAGGCCTAAAATCGCGTCAAAACGCACTTTGAAACTAGACCCAAAACACCCGGTTCCCCTCCATGGATTTTTTTCAAACCACTTGCAATCAAAACTAGACCTTCCCAACTCTCATCCCAGCTAAGCAAATCCACTCGGAACCACCTTCAACACCCTACAATCGAACCCCAAAAACATGCAAAACTCACGTTTAACATGGGCTCCTATGGCAGCGGTTTCCCTTCCTCGACTTTGCCGAAAAACACCCTTCCCATCAATCGATTCCTCCCAAAACTTCCGGAACACCCATCAATTCCCCCTCCCTACGACTCACAGCAGCCCCGTTCCTGTCGAACAACTGGAACCCCTTAAAAACCAATTCTCCACGCACCCCAACACCGCCCGTTGGATAACATTGCAAACCGGGCCTTCACAAAAAATGCTCTTTTCAGCACTTCCACTGCTTCGATCATCTTCAAACTCACTGGGACACTAGTTCCACCCATTCCCAACAATCTCAGCAAGAATTACAAAAATCCATCCACTGGAACGGGGACGAATTTTCACCCAAACATACTCCCCCCGCAAACCCACAAAAACACCCCAAAATCAGCCAAATCTGGATCCAATCGAGCCAAACCACCCTCACGCCTTCCCAACACCAACTCAGCCAAATCTGCATCAAATCCAGCCAAACCTTCCCAACACCAACTCAGCCAAATCTGGATGGAATCGAGCCAAACCACCCTGAAACCTTCCCAACACCATTATGCACGAACCTGAATCGGGCCCTGAGCCCTAGACTCCGGGAACCCTACCAAATTTCAACTCTAAGCCCTAGAAAACCAGCCCGAACCCCAACACACAACCCTAAACCCTAAACACCACCCCCAACCCTACACACTGCCCCTGGCAGGGGGTGAGGGGGAGAGGTTCGTTAAAAAACAATAAAAAAAAAAATTTACATATAACTTACTATCCCGCTTCTAGATGGGTTCCGGCTCCCGCTCCCGCCGTCCTGCGTTTTTTCATTGCCTGCAGCTCTCGTCATCAGCAAAGGCAGCCTGAGCCTCCCTCCTCTCCAGGCTCCACCAATCACAAGTGGTGAGGCGCATTGCCGCGTGCCCCACCCGGGCCATTTTCTCTATGTAGGCTGCATGCAGCAGCCTACATAGAGAAAGGGGAGAGTGGGCGGTCCTGCTCCAGGGCATGGGGGGAGTGGCTTGCCCACTGTTGTGTATAGTGACTGTTTGGTCAGGCTGGTGCCAACCAAACAGTCAGTATGCATAACAGTGGGCAAGCCACTCCCCCCATGCCCTGGAGCAGGACCGCCCACCCCCAACCAGGCACTTCTGCTTTCTCGCCGTGCGAGAAGGCAGAAACATAAAATGGTAGTTATTACCATTATGTTTCTGTCTTCTCGCATGGCGAGAAAGCAGGGGGGGGGGCGACGTCCCCACGCCCCAATGGGGGAGCCGCCACTGGTGACCCCTTTGAATGACTTAACTTCCAAGAAAATGCCCAAGAAAGTTCAGTGGACAGTTAGCTGTCAAAAGGCATTTGATGACCTGAAGCAGGCCATATGCACTGCTCCCATTCTGCAAAGTCCTGATTATTCCAAACAATTCATTGACCAAACAGATGCATCTGAGTTGGGGGTGGGGGCTGTGTTATCACAATTGAATGATGAGGGTCAGGATCAGCCAGTAGCTTTTATTAGCAGGAGGCTGACCCCCAGAGAGAAACGTTGGTCAGCTATTGAGAGGGAAGCCTTTGCTGTGGTTTGGGCTCTGAAGAAGCTGAGCCATACGTGTTTGGCACTCACTTCATTGTTCAGACAGTTCATAAGCCCCTCTTATGGCTCAAACAGATGATGGGTGAAAACCCCAAACATTTGAGGTGGTCCATTTCCCAACAGGGGATGGACTATACAGTGGAACATAGACCTGGGAGTAACCATGCAAATGCAGATGGACTCTCCAGATATTTCCACTTAGAACATGAAGACTCAACTGGTCAAGGTTAGTTTAATGTCCCTGCGTTTGGGGGGGGGGGGAGGGGGTTGTGTAGGAGAGTAGGATCTGCTTCTTATAGTTACCCCCACTTTTTGCTGATGTTTCACTGTTTTCGACTTAGTCTGACTGGGATCCTGCTATTTAGGACCCCCAGTCTATCTGCTTTCTCCTCTAAATTGATTGCATGTACTTAAAGTACACTCCAGATTGGATTCTGGGGTACCCTTATAAGTCCCTAGTATATGGTATACTATGTACCCAAGGCATAGGTGCCCCACATGTTGTGTTTGGTGTCAAACACCTTGGAATCATACCTCCCCGTCAGTAACTGGCGAGGGAGGTATGATTCCACCCTCCTAGAGGGACAAATATGACAGCACCGGTACACCCGGTACCAGCTTTACAGAACCTGGGCATCACAAAATGGATGCTGCCAGCCACAGACACGAGTCTGCCCTCCTGCTGCTGAGCCAAGCTCGAGCAGGGGAAGGCTTGACAATAGGTTTCCTGTCACAGGGAGGTGTGACCACTTCCCAGACAGGATTTAGTGTATTTGGGCTAGGTGGGTGCACTCTAAAGGTGCTTTGATGTCTGCACTGGGGGCACATTTGGTGTCCCTGTGCATAGTCCAGCTCAAACCGGTTGCAGGAGCTATTTGCACCTGCTCTGGTGCGAAACTGGACAAAGGACATGGGTGTAGCCACCCCTCTGTCCTGAACCTCCCTTAGGTGGGCCCCCAGAGTTTGTCCCACCCCTTCCTTGGGTATAAAGTAGGAACCCCTGACTACGGGACTTTCGATTTTACCTGGACTAAACTCTGCTACAGAAACCAAGTACTT
Organism: Triturus cristatus; assembly: GCF_964204655.1. Classification (NCBI taxonomy): domain Eukaryota; kingdom Metazoa; phylum Chordata; class Amphibia; order Caudata; family Salamandridae; genus Triturus; species Triturus cristatus. Next base: position 818,818,364 of record NC_140590.1, read on the forward strand.
CGACGATCTGCACGACGCTGGATGACTGAAGAATCTCCCTGGGGTAAAGGAGTTACTCCCCTGCAAGGCAGGCCCCTAAAACGCATCTGACCAGTTTGCATCTCCCGAGCTCCTGAGGACTCCGAAGATTTCTGCAACACAGGAGGTGGGTTTCCGAGGTCTCTGAGGTTGATCTGTGCTCTCCACAATTCTGAGACCCGTATCCCTCGTGGGGACCGTGCAACCCGAACCCCTGAGCACCGCACACATTTGCAGGAGCATATTCGTTTTGGCGACCCCTGAGGCTGTGCTTTGGGCTACTTGTAGTCCTGACCCCAAGCAGTATTTCCACTGAAGATTTCCAGCCTACACTCCACAAGTGTTCCGTGGGTTGGTATTTAGTGATTCAGCTCGAGGTCCCTTTGCGATCCCTGGTCCGTCGACCTGTGGGTCCCTGTGAATGTAACTTTGACTTTATATGGGCTTTACTGGTTGCTCTAGATGTGCCCTGACTCTCCATAGCTTGGAGAGTCCCCAGGACCTTGCTGGTCCTCACCGAAGCATCTTTCCTCTGCCCGCGTGGGTTGCAGTCGCCAAGGCTTGTTGGTGTTCAATCCGAACACTGACCCCCCCAGCACTCGACATCCTTTGTGGGACAGCTCACCTCTAGATTTTGGTCATTGTCGACGTTTCCTAGTTCCCGTGGTTGCAGAGTCAAGCTTCACCTTTTCTCACCTGAAACACCCAACATCGGTGGGCATTTGTCTATCGTATCCCTGGTCACTGTGAAGTGACCCAAACTCTGTCCCCTCTGCTTTCAGGTTCTTCTCTGCTCCGATCCTGGCTTGGATCACACCGGACACTTTTCATCTTCCCGGCTGCAGCACTTCTTCGCATCACGCCATTGAAATCAACGAGCGTTTCCGACACCACTTGACCCCTATGCACCCAGCTCCTCTGGGATAGGTAACATGGGTACCTCAGTACTCTCAAGGGTGCTGGCTTTAGAACCTTCTATGTTCCAAAGGGTTTGCTTGAAGTCCTCTCCGAAGTGTTCTTAATCCTTAAATTTTCAACCGCGACTTTCCCATAGAGTTGTACGGAGCTTGCGCCTGTGTTTACACACTGCACCCGTCCTCCGTGCATCCCCCGTGTCACTACCTTGGGTGGTTCCTTGGAGTCCCAGCAATTCTACGTGCTCTAGGCACTGTGTCTAGTCAAGTCGAAGTTGTTATAACCACTTTCTTAGTATATGGTTTGGTCTCCCGCTGGAGCCCACTGTGTATTGTGCTATTTACTGTCATTCTAGTGATTTAATATTGTGTGCTTTGTTCTCTAATCTCATAAAGAGGTAAGTAGAGAGTGTTTAGTAATAAATACATATTTTAAATATCCCTGGTGTGGTTCTCCTTTCATTTGGTCATTCAGGAGGTTATGATCTGGTAAAACAAGCTTACATTCCATCGAGACTTAGCCTGAAGGCTGCTCTCCATAGCTACCACTAGGATAGCTTTCAATAAAGGTTGTCTTTAACCTAATCATCAATAAGGGTCGTTTGGACTGGTGCAAGGTGCCCACTTTAATTAGTGGACAGCATATACCAGGCCACCTTCTCACACTCATTAAGAGATTCGCAAATTTGTTTTTATTCTTTTATTCAAATTGGTAATTAAATCTTCAGTAGGGTTACAGAAATCTCATAAAAAGGATTTGTTGGGACAGATATTTAAATAAAGTATTACGCGCGTTCCATAAAGGAATGAAACTCTATTCTAAAGAACAGGACCGGATTTACAAAGTTAGTAGAACTCATGAAGAGTTCAAATTCAAAGGAAAAGAGTGTGATTTAAAGAGCATAAAACTCAAAGCCAAATTCAAGCAGCAGAACTTCCCATGAAAAGTATTTCATGAGATTCAGCTGCGTCTCAGAAATATGAGCGAATGATCATACAGTTGCAGTAGCGATCAATAAAGCATCAAAATGGAAAGTAAGGATGAACTGAAGCAGCAGAGGCCACAGCCGTCAGTCTAGGAAGTGTTCTGGGGTCTGAAACTTAGAGTGTTTGTATAGGTTCTTAGGGGCATATTAACAAGGGCCGGCGATAAATATCGCAAAACGCGCTTAGCGCATGCATATTTTTCGCCGGCTATCTCTGGAATGTATCGCCCGTTTAGAGCGTTATAAACAACGCGCATCGCCGAGGCGATAAAAATTCCAGAGATAGTTGGGATATCGCCGTTTTCCATGGTGGAAAACGGCGATATCCTAGATGATAGGGCCTGTGGTCTTACCCACAAAATCCACCCCCATGTTAAGTATGCCTTAGTCAGGAATTTAACAGACGTTAAATTCCTGCATTAAGGCATACTTAACGCGATTTTAAAAATCGCTACCCTCCCTTGTTAATATCGCGAAGCTGCCTTCGCGATATTTTCCCAAGGGAGTCTTGTCAGGAACGCCCACTTTGCATCTCATTAGAGATGCAAAGCTGGGCGTTAGGAATCCTGACACTAAAGCAAGGTTTCACGCGTTAGCGTGACCTTGCTGATTAGGCGATAAAATTATCGCCGCTTTTGGGCCGAAAACGGCCGCAAAAGCGGAGATAATTTTTTATCACCTGCTTGTTGATATGCCCCTAAATTCTTGTATTCCACCGGCGCTGGATATTCTCAGAGCGTTCTTGGTCTGACAGTTGTTTGCTGTCTGAGCCTGAAGCTGGTGCTGATTCTATCGACAATAAACGTAATCTTAATTTGAACTATTCCTGCCACCTCTGCTTGTGTGTGTGTACAAAACACAACATAATTTGGCTTCAATTCAGTGGCAGGAGTCCGCACCTGTGGAACAGAACCTGCGGTGTGCTCGTCAACCCTTGTTTATGTTTCCCCACTGGCCGGCCAGATTGCTGCTCCGCTTGTGTGGATTGTCATTTCACACAAGGGTAAAACGATGTTTCCGCATTGAGGTTTTCGCCCATTTCTTCAGTGTGTATTGCTGGATTTTACAGGCCGCACGCAGCAGTTGACAGCGCAAGCACTTGTATTCAGTGGCTCGCTCACTTTACAATACACGCGTGCCCTGCACAAGGATTTACACTAATTTAGACTAATTGCTTCACTGTGGACAAGCAAAAAAATACGTTGTCGAATTTCAAAAGGCCACGTGTAACAGATGACGACACAAGCGTGTGACTCGCGCACTTCATATTAGGCCCGCGTCCTGCATGAGAGAGTTTCAGTACATCTCTGCCACCCACTACTAGTCGCACACAACTGTCGAGAGCGCGAGCTCTGGTATCAGTGACTCGCTCACTTATTAAGCTACCTGCAGCCTACGCAAGGATTTTTCAGTGCCTCTCTGCCGCCCGATCAGTCCACGTGCCGCCCGAGCGATCAGCCCGTCTTACCTTACAATAGCAATCTTTCCCTATAAGAAGGGCTTTCACTCCTGGCGGTATTTTAGGAGTGTGGCTTATGACTTAGCGCTGAGAGCGCATTGGCCATCAAGAGTATGTCTTTAAAAGCTCATTGGCTAACTCTTGACGAGCTGCTCATTGGTCATCATATGTGCATACCAATAACAACTCATGAAGCTAATTCAAGTGAATTCAGATTAACTATTACCTGCCTGGGTCTGGCTTAAACAGTACTGTCAAATTTATCAAACACAGTTATCACGTTTTGAATTTTCCCTTACTCCAGTGTGGTCCAACATTTGGTTTCACTTCTACACAAATGTATTATTTGTTGTCATGCACACCGCCAATCTGCCAGTGTGTTTTCTACAGGAACCAGGGGTCTCCAGGCTAAAATGGCATCATTGGTACAGATCACTTGAGTGCTATGTAGCAGCTACTGATGGGCTGAACTTTTCAGCAGACAGGAAGAAAGCATTTTTGTACAATAGCCTTGGTGTAGAACAACAAAAAATATTTGACCATCAACCATAATTGCAATCCCCATCATTGGTTCAATGGAACTTGTTCACAGAGGCAGCGAATGGACTGGATAATCATTTTAAGGATAATCCTAGCTTCATTGTAGAGAGAAATAGATTTTTTTTTACAAGGAAATAGTTCCAAATAGTCCCAACATGAATCTATAGTTTTGTGACTCAGTTGAGGCTGCTGGCATGCAATTGTGAATTTAGGTGACTTTTAGACCAGTACCTGAGAGACTAATTGGTTGTAAATTTTTATGACAGTAAAATTAAAGAAAGGATTTTGTGTTGCAGGAATCCCACATTGGATAAAACTCTGGAAATAGCTAGGGGCATCCATCGTTCTATATTAGCATCTAAAGAATTGGGAAGAAGACAGGTCATTTCGCTCGTGTATGCAAGAATTGACAAAAAGTTACGTGAATAGAAACTCAACAGGAACCACAGATGCTTAACGACGTTGATGAGACAGACTTAAAAAATAAACATATATTATCTGGTAATATGTTATCCACTCCCAAAACACTACTGATTTAGAGATTGGTAATGGTGGCGACCCTGTTTGTGAGGTGAAAATTGTTGAGGTTGAAATGCTGGTTAAAGTGGATTCAGAGTCACCCATCAACATTGTGTCTGATAATCTATACCACTTGAAGTGGGGAAATGTCAATTTGTTGCATCCTGCTATTCGGGCAATAGCATTTGGGAGGCAAGAAATTGACATGTTGGGTTACTTTCATGAACAAGCCAGCTATGAGCACAAAACCATATGCACAAAGATGTATGTAACTAAAAGAGGATATATTATCCTAAATTGGTCGGACCAGGGAAGGTTTGGCATGGTAATCAGACCTGGAACTGGCCAGCCTATTGCCCTGGTGGAAACAATTGAAGTGGAAGTTAACTCCTTGCCTAATGTCCTGGAAAAACATAAATGTCACGTTTCTCTTCTTGTTCCGTTGAGTCGAGTGAAGCATAAGGGGTCCACCTCCCGACGTCCCCGGCTCTGAATAGGGAAACAGAGTACCAGGGCAATCAGGCGAGGGAACGGGATTTAGGATGGGGACAGCAGGGATAGGGATACCTGTAACATAACATAAGTATAACACAAATGACGGTAAACATAAGGCATCCTACTCTCATTCGGTCTCACTAGGTATGCCTCAACCATGTGTCTTCCCAAGCACACTCAAGCGGTATTAACCATGCCTTAGAACCCAATGAGATACAACTGAGGGTTGGACCCCCTCCCACGCACTGTACAACAGTTAACACACTGTGCTACGTGAAAGCCCCACTTAAGTTCCCTGGAAAGCAAAAGTGAACCAAGGATGACTCTCTTCCAATAGACCTGAATCGAATCTACTCTGAGGGTCCTCGAGAGTGAATTCCAAATAATAGCGCGAGGAGCGCTGGGAGTAAAGTTAAAGTCACGCTCTCCCTTTGAACCTACACTCGTGGTCTCTTCCAACCACTGACTAGTGTCCCGTACAAAACAGCCCCCCCCCCTATTGTGATGAGCTACCTGACCGTTTGCAGTTCTGGGTAGGTCTCCGTCCTTCCCACTGTGCAGGTCCACAATCTTCCGTAGTGAGCGTCCGCTCCTACTTCCTCTTTGCTCCGAAGGCTGTACAACGCGGCAACGCTTGTCCCGCGTTCCGCGAACAGGGAGGGGCTCCGAAGGCGGTACAACGCGGCAACGCTTGTCCCGCGTTCCGCGAACAGGGAGGGTGCTCCACTCCCGAAAAACCGTCAACCGCGGTGACGCTTACGTCAGCGTCCCGCGAACCAAGGTTGGAGACTGAATCCTCAGCCTCTCGTATCCACTCGACTTAATCCTTTGCCCAGCGGGGCATTCAGGGTTTCCTTCCGTGCTCATGTGAGCTTCGGCATTTCCTTTCTTTCTGCTTGCGGTCACACACCAGCAAATCCAACCAGGCAGTATTACGCGCACCGATAGGTCCTCGGTGCCCGTATTTAGCAGCTGTGGCCACACCTCCTTTCCGCCGAGATCTCTGGGAGTTGTGGTCCCACTGCATGTTCAGTAGGCGCATTGGCTCAGCTCCTGACAGTATGCCCCCCGCCCAAGCGCCTCCTAGGACCAGGCTTGTCCGGGAAACGGGCGTGAAACAAACGCACAGCAGTAGGAGCATGCACCTCCGAGGAGGGAACCCAAGACTCTTCCTCCGCCGTGTACCCCTTCCAGGCGATGAGGTACCACAGACGCCCCCTCCGAAACCGGGAATCCAACACCTTACGGACCTCGTATTCCTCACGACCTTCCCTGAACACCGGAGGTGAGGCGACTCGCCTAGCCCCCAGCGCCGGCTTCAGGAGACTGCAGTGGAACACCGGATGGATCCGCAACGACGCCGGTAAGGCCAACCTGTACGCCACGGATCCCACTCGTCTCACCACGGGATACGGATCAATGAAACGAGGATGGAAGATGCTGCGGAACTTAAAACGGAGATTCCTTGTGGACAACCACACTCGGTCGCCTGGTAGATACACGGGTCCCTCCTGACGATGTCGGTCCACCCAGCTCTTGTACAAGCCCTTGGCCCTCTCCAAGTTAGTCTGTAGATGGCGGTGTATGTCCCTCAAGGCCTGCAACTGAACGGCCAGAGCTGGCTGATTGCGAGTATCCTCAGGAAACGATAAAGGGAGTGTCTTGGCATGGTACCCGTAGTTAGCCCGAAACGGTGTTTCTTTGATGGAGCTGTGCCAAGCGTTGTTGTATGAGAGTTCGGCCAACCACAGAAGAGACACCCACGATATACTTGCTTCTTTTGCATAGCAACGGAGATACGTCTTGAGCGTTTGATTAAGACGTTCGGTCTGGCCATCCGTCTGCGGGTGGAAGCTGGTGGACGTGGCCACCTCTACTTGTAAGGCCTTACACCAAGTTCTCCAAAACCGAGCAATGAACTGCGGTCCCCTGTCCGAGACTATCACTCCAGGAAAACCGTGCTGTCGCACCACATGGGACAACAACAACTGGGCGGTTTGACTGGCTGAGGGTAAGTTCTTGCACGGGACGAAATGACCCATCTTGGTGAGTCCATCCACTATTACCATGATTGCATCATATCCTTGGTCCACGGGTAGGCCCACCACAAAGTCTATGCTTATGTTGCGCCAGGGTCCCGAGGGAGTCGGTAGCGGCACCAACTTGCCTTTAGCCTTTGAATGCTCTCCTTTCGCCCTAGCGCAGACTTCGCACTGCCGTATCCATTGACTGACTTCCTTGGTCATGGAGGGCCACCAAAAGTGTCTTCTCATCAGGTGCATTGTTTTGGTACGACCTGGGTGCCCTGCGGCCAGTGACTCATGACACCACACGAATACCTGGCGTTGCAGCTCCTCCAAGGGCACAAACAGACGTTCTTGGTAAAAGGGTAACCCCTCTTTGAGGTGTCTGTCCGCCTCCTGGTCCTCCCATTGTAGCCATTGCACCAATGTGCGTTGCTCTCTTATGGAGTTGAGAAACGTGTCAGCCCGAACCGCACATATCACCTTCTCAGGGGGAATGAGAGCATTGCGTTCCTCCGACTGATGTACCAGTCCTCCCTCTTGTCGCGATAGTGAATCCGCTTTCCGGTTCTCTGACCCTGGTCGATACGTAATGACAAAGTCAAAACCTGCAAAAAACAGCATCCAACGCATTTGTCGTTGCGTGAGATGTCGGGCTGTTTTCAGGTACTGCAAATTCCTGTGATCGGTATAAACAGTTACGGTGTGTTTAGCCCCCCACAGGTAGTGTCTCCATTCCTGGAACGCCTTGTGGATGGCCAGCAGTTCCTTTTCTGCAATCGTGTAGTTTGCTTCCGCTGATGTTAACTTCCGGGAAAGGAAGGCAACTGGATGTAATTGTCCGGTCAGAGCCTCTCTCTGCGATAGCACGGCCCCTACTGCTATGTCCGAAGCGTCCGCCTCTACCACGAAAGGTACTTCAGATTGTGGATGTTGCAGAATGGGAGCTGAGGTGAAGGCCTGTTGTAGCTCACGGAACGCCTGCATGGCCTCCGGTGTCCATGAAAATGGATGCCCCTTGCGTAGCAAACGAGTGAGAGGCGATACGAGCTGGGAAAAGTGAGAGATGAACCTTCTATAATAGTTAGAAAAGCCCAGGAAACACTGCACATCTCTCACTGTTTTTGGTATGGGCCACTCCTGTACAGCCGCCACTTTTCTTTCCGCCATGCTCAACCCCGAAGGACTCAGAACCACCCCCAAGAATTCCACCCTCTCAACGTGGAATTCGCACTTGCTCAACTTGCAAAACAAACTGTTAGCTTCTAGCTTGTGTAATACTTGTGAGACGTGCGTGATGTGTTCCCTAGGGTCTGTGGAATATATTAGTATGTCATCAATATATACCACTACTGTTTTATCAATGAGCTCTTTGAGGACGTCATCTAGGAAGTACTGGAACGCTGCGGGGGCGTTACACAGCCCAAAAGGCATTACCCTGTACTCAAACAGCCCGTACCGCGTTTTAAAGGCCGTCTTCCACTCATCCCCCTCCCTTATCTGGACCAGGTGATAGGCCCCTCTCAAATCCAATCGAGAGTATATGGTCGCCTCCTTCACCTGATCCAGCAAGACAGGGATGAGAGGAAGAGGGTAGCGATTGCGGACGGTATTTCTATTCAATACCCTATAATCGATACACGTTCTCAAGTCGCCATTGCCTTTCTTGATGAAAAAAAGGGGCGAAGCAGCCGGAGAACGGGAAGGCCTGATGAATCCTATCTCAACGTAGTGCTCTAAATATTTTCGCAGATGTTCGGTTTCTGGCTCGGACAAGGCATAGACTCTACAAGCCGGCAGGACAGCCCCTGGAATTAAGTCTATTTGGCAGTCGTAACTGCGATGCGGTGGCAGGAGTTCTGCTTTACTTTCGCTAAACACCTCTCGGTATGCGTCGTAGGCAACGGGGAGGACCGTCTCTTTCTCTGCTGCTGTACTGAGGTGATACCCCTGAGTGAGGGCCAACAGGTGAGTCCGATGAGCGCTGACACACGCCTCTTTACAGTACTCTGTGTCAAACTCCACAGTTTTCTGGGTCCAATCAATGGATGGGTTATGAGTCGTCAACCAAGGCATGCCGAGGATCACTTCATATTGTGGAGCATCAATAATGTTCAACGCTACCTGTTCTACATGATCCCACAACGATCCTGGTCTGGTCAGGGTTAGAGACTCCGTGACCTCGGTGATGGGCCCGGATTTCAGAGGCTTACCGTCCACCGCCCAGACTGTCTCGGGGTTTGTTCTCGGGATGCGCCTTAACCCAAGCCGCTGTACTAACCCACTATCTACGAAATTGCCAGTGGCACCTGAGTCAATCATAACTCTTATCTCTTGCTCTCTAGTTCCCACCGTTACTCGCATCTTTATTACGACATGTGATTCAGAGGCAACCGACTCTATGATGGCCAAAGAAGGCAACTGCAAGACCCTAGAGGCAGGTGTCTTCTCGGGTATGACTGTGTCCAATGCTTCAGAAGTCGATGCCTGTACTGTGGCCACTGCCACTTTCTTCGGGCCGGCGTATCCCCCTTTCTTGGGTTTGACGGGACAGTCCCGAACGTAATGACCTTTCTTGCCACAATACATGCAGAGACCGGCTAATCGGCGGTTTTCTCTCTCGACCCTTGATAACGGGGCTCTGATTGCCCCTACCTCCATAGGTTCTGCCTGAGCTCCCGGGGCTGCCCCTGCAGTTCCGGGTCCTCTCTCGGTTTTCTCTACATGAGTATAAACCCTCTCTCCCTTGCGCTCCGCCAGTCTATGGTCTAACCGAAGCGTAAGGTTCATCAAGTCTGTGTACGTAGTGGGCTGCGGATCTATTTGCGCCAGTACATCTTTCATGTCGTCCCGCAATCCCTGGTAATAGAGGGACATACGCTTCTCCTCTGGCCACTCTGTTTCCGCTATGAGACGATTGAACTGGGTTAAATACGTCACTAGATCTTGTTTGCCCTGTCGGAGCGATAACAATTCGCGGTCTGCTGATAAAGTAGTGGCCCGCCTGTCAAACACCCTCTCAAACTCACTCCTAAATGCGTTCCAATCGGATAGAAGAGGATCGTTGTATTTGACCAAGGGGACTGCCCAATTGGCAGCGTCCCCTGTCATATACGATATTGCAAACGCCACTCGCGAATGATTAGTCGGAAAAGAAGCGGGTTTGCACGAAAAATGTAACACTATTTGTGTGAGAAAGGTTTGGATTTTTAGAGGGTCCCCCGAAAACCTTTCCGGGCTTGCCAGCGGTATGGGCGGTGAAACATTTACTTGAATAGGAGTTGACGACTGCGTGGCGTCAAAGGGGTTGCGCCCTTGCCTTTCTATCCTATCTTTAAGGGCTGCCGTTTCTATCTTTGAGGCGGCCAATTCCTGTTGGACTAACATGAGGGCCTGTAACACCTCTTCTAGAGAGGCCATACTTATGCTTGACTCGACCCACACAGAATTATTTCTTGGGCGCGTAATTCTGTCACGTTTCTCTTCTTGTTCCGTTGAGTCGAGTGAAGCATAAGGGGTCCACCTCCCGACGTCCCCGGCTCTGAATAGGGAAACAGAGTACCAGGGCAATCAGGCGAGGGAAAGGGATTTAGGATGGGGACAGCAGGGATAGGGATACCTGTAACATAACATAAGTATAACACAAATGACGGTAAACATAAGGCATCCTACTCTCATTCGGTCTCACTAGGTATGCCTCAACCATGTGTCTTCCCAAACACACTCAAGCGGTATTAACCATGCCTTAGAACCCAATGAGATACAACTGAGGGTTGGACCCCCTCCCACGCACTGTACAACAGTTAACACACTGTGCTACGTGAAAGCCCCACTTAAGTTCCCTGGAAAGCAAAAGTGAACCAAGGATGACTCTCTTCCAATAGACCTGAATCGAATCTACTCTGAGGGTCCTCGAGAGTGAATTCCAAATAATAGCGCGAGGAGCGCTGGGAGTAAAGTTAAAGTCACGCTCTCCCTTTGAACCTACACTCGTGGTCTCTTCCAACCACTGACTAGTGTCCCGTACAAAACAGCCCCCCCCCTATTGTGATGAGCTACCTGACCGTTTGCAGTTCTGGGTAGGTCTCCGTCCTTCCCACTGTGCAGGTCCACAATCTTCCGTAGTGAGCGTCCGCTCCTACTTCCTCTTTGCTCCGAAGGCTGTACAACGCGGCAACGCTTGTCCCGCGTTCCGCGAACAGGGAGGGGCTCCGAAGGCGGTACAACGCGGCAACGCTTGTCCCGCGTTCCGCGAACAGGGAGGGTGCTCCACTCCCGAAAAACCGTCAACCGCGGTGACGCTTACGTCAGCATCCCGCGAACCAAGGTTGGAGACTGAATCCTCAGCCTCTCGTATCCACTCGACTTAATCCTTTGCCCAGCGGGGCATTCAGGGTTTCCTTCCGTGCTCGTGTGAGCTTCGGCGTTTCCTTTCTTTCTGCTTGCAGTCACACACTAGCAAATCCAACCAGGCAGTATTACGCGCACCGATAGGTCCTCGGTGCCCGTATTTAGCAGCTGTGGCCACACCTCCTTTCCGCCGAGATCTCTGGGAGTTGTGGTCCCACTGCATGTTCAGTAGGCGCATTGGCTCAGCTCCTGACAATAAAGCCATTTTTTAAGATAGATTGGTATGATGAAGTAATATGAACATAAGATTATTCTTAAGCCTGATGCTATCCCTGGTGCATAAAGTGCGTAATGTTCAGTTGAGTGTCAGGGGAGGCTAAAAGAACATTTGCACAAGCTTTGTGTGGAAAGGGTCTTTGAACCCATAGCCTCATCTCAATGGATGTCTCCCATTGTGGTGGCAATTAAAAAGACCGGTGACCTCAGGCTTTGAATAGATTTCACATCACATAAAAAGAACATACATGTGGTTTGTTTCCCTTTACCAAGGGACCAGAAAATGTCAGCACAGTTGGGCTGAATGAGGGTCTCTTATACCATTTATCTCAGAGCTGCTTACCATCAGGTCGAGCTCAGCAAGGATTCTCATTCTTGAACAACTTTCATTAGACCATTTGGTGCATTTTGCTTCTTGCAGATGCTGTTTGGATTAGTTTCGGCAGCGTCTGTTTTTCTGAAGCTAATGCACCAATTGTTGGGGGAAGAGAGTGATGTGTTAGCATATCAGGATGGCATCCTGATATGTTCTGATTCTGTCCAGGCACATTTGATCAAGCTTGATTCAGTTTTGAGTATTCTTGACGACCATGGTGTTACAGTGAAAAAGGAAAAGTGCAAATTTATGACTGAGGAGGTGGGGTACTTGAGACAAAATTCTCAGCTCAGGTGATATTGCACAAGGAGGATCTCTTGTCGGTGATTAACAAGTGCTCATCACCATCTGATAAGGACGAGTTGAGATCGTTCCTAGGGCTATGTGAGTATTACTCCCTCTTTGTGCAGAATTTTGCACTTCAGGCAGAGCCTTTGCGAAGGCCGCTGAGGAGCGGGGCAACATTTGTTTGGGAGGAGGCACAAGAGAAGAATTTCCAATGTTTCCATTCTTGATCATAAAGGCTCCAGCCTTGCAGCCTTTTAAAGATGATTGTCACTCTAGAGTAAACAGTGGATGCCAGCGGAGAGGGGATTGGAGCAAATTTTAGTCAGATGGTGGAAGGCAAGGAAAACATGATTGCCTTTGCATCCAGGTGTCTTTAGATGACTGAGAAGAACTACAGCACCATTGAGAGAGAGGCCTTGGCTTGTGTGTGGTGTACGTGTCATTTTGTGACATACTTATCAGGCAGGGAATTTGTGGTAGTTACTGACCACAAGCCATTGGTATATCTTTAGAATGACAAGACTTTCAGTAATATTCAACTTTTGTCCATGTAGTATGAGTTTAATATTAGAACTAGACATGTTGTGGGAGGAAAGAATTGTAGGGCGGATTTTCATTCAAGATGTCCTACACCAGACAGCCAGAAGGAAATGAAGAGTGAGCATTCGGAAATTGTAATTGGCCTAGAGGATGGGTTGACTGTGCATGAAGAGGTTATTTCACAACAGTGTTGCAACAAGTTTTTATGCAGAGACAGGTGTCAGGTAGCACTTAAGAAGCAGAAATGAAAATGTTGGCCCGGAGAAGGTATGTTGAAACCATATTTCAAGATAAAAGAAGAATTGAGTGTAGAGAATGAGCTGGTGAAGAGAGGCATGAACTTAATCCCATCAAATGGTTTGAGGGGTAGATTGGTGAAACTAGCTCAAAGGGGACATGTGGATATCACTGTCACTAGGAAAAGGTTGTACTTGTTTACTGCTGGCCAGGGACGGATAATGAGGTGAAGGTTTCTGTCAAGAGTTGTGGTGAAGGTCGTCAAGTGGGCAAGATTGTGAGCACCCATAATTTACCATTGTGTCCCATACAATTTCCTGAACAACCTTGGGAGAAAGTGGGAATGGATTTTATTGGGCCCATCGGTGGATTGAGTGATGGGAAAAGATACATGTTGATTTCTGTGGATTTTCATTTCAACTGGATTTCTTAGAAGTTTTTGAGGGAACACAATACAGAAAGTGAGTTCAGCTTTTTGAAGAAGAAATTTCATTGTGAGGGTATTCTCGGGTTCCTAGTCACTGACAATGGGGTGCATTATGTTTTGCATCACATGGTTGAATTCCTGAAGAACTTAGGCGTTAAGCATTTGACCACTGCATTGTACAGCCCGCAAGGGAATGGTTTGATTGGGAGAGTAAATAGAATGCTCAAAGAGACCATACAGTTGGCTAATACTGCAGGATTGTTGGTTCAGGATGCTGTTGATGAGAGGAGTTGGTGTTACAACACACCACATACTACAACTGGGGATACTCCACTTGTGTTATCGAAGGGGAGACATTCCTTCAATGAGTTGTCTCCAAGGGTGGAGGAGGGGATCCCGAATTTCAATCAATTAAGATCAAGAGTGGAGGAATCTCGGGCTGTGAGCAAAGCAAGATATGATGCCCTCAAAAGAGTGTGGGATGTACAATTTTGTGTGGGTGAGAGAGTCAGAGTGAGAAAGACTGGATCAAAGTACTAGCCTGATACCAATGTGGTTTGTGTTTCTAAACATTCTGTCAAGGTTGAGAATGGGTAGTGGTTGAACATGAGCGACGTAGCCAAAGTTGCTGAGGAAGAAGTTCGGTCTGAGAGTTGTGATAAGGTGTTACTCACAAAAAGTGCGTCCTAAAAAAAAAAACATAACAGAAAGAGTTCTGTAACTAGTATAAAAAAGGGGATTAAGTGTACTATCGGAAATAAGAAAGATCTTCTCTTTAAGCACGAGAGCCCTCACTCACCTGAAGGTGACATGCTTCATCAGAGGGTTCCCTCCTCACACTTGGGCCGCAAGGTCCAAAGTGTGGGCTTCAACTCTCCCAAAAAATCTTTTGAAGAGAAGCTGAGGTGTTTTAACTAGAGGGGACCAGGAGTCTTGGGGAGTGAGGTGCAGAGTGCAAAATGAAAAAAAAGTTTTTTGTTTGTGAAGAAGTTAAAACTGTCTCCAGGAAACCAAATAACTTTATTGGACGGTTTACTGGGGCAGGATTAAAAACTCAGAGGACTAGGGTTTAAAAACAAATATACCCCTGTTTGGGTGTGTGAGAGTTCTTGTCCTTAAAGAGAAGATCTTTCTTATTTCCGATAGAACACTTAATCCCCCGTTTTTATACTAGTTACAGAACTCTTTCTGTTATTTTTTTTTTGAGGACATACTTTTTGTGAGTAAGAGTTTAGATAAGGACTAGTATGTTTCCCGTTTGGGTGGTATCTCCTGGCGATCTTCGGTGTGGATTGAGTTGTAATAAGGTGTCCTCCGCTGCGGGAACATTTTTATTATGATCGGGTCACAAGCAGGGTGGAGGCTGGAGTTGGTGATCATGATAGTTGGGTGTCCCGGGGTAGGGGCGAAGTTCCATTTGTGTGACAGGGTAAATACTCAAATGTACAAGCAGATAATATGGGAATGCAGGATCTTGTTACAACTGATCTAAGTGCCACTGACGTTAGTACTCCTGTCTGAGAGTGTGTACGTCATGAAGTCACTGGCAAGGTTCAAAGGCCTAGAAAGAATGTGGGAAAGCTGAAAAATCTGAGCGATTATGAAGTGTAATGAGGGTTTTTGTTGTTCTTTTGGGAACTTTAGTGGGTTTGGGTATTTGATGTGTTGAATGTTTTGGTTTTATTGTATGGATTTTGGGGCGTGCTTTTATGTAGAATTGTGTTTGTTTAAAGGTGGAAGATGTGTTTTGGGGGCTGGAATTTAGAGTGTATGTATCGGTTCTGAATTCTTATATTTCACTCGCGTTGGAAATTCTCAGAGCGTTCCTGGTCTTACAGTTAAATGCTTTCTGAGCCTAGAGAGGCTGCGGGGAGATGCTGGTGCTGATTCTATCAAGAATAAATGTAATCTTTATTTGAACTACTCCTGCCGCCTCTGCTTGTGTTTGTTCAAACTCATGAAGAGTTCAAATGCAAAGGGAAAGAGTGAGATTCAAAGAGCATAAAGCTCAAAGACAAATTATAGCAGCAGAACTTCGGACGAAGAGTAGTTCATGAAACTCAGCTGAGTCTCAGTAATACGAGCAAATGATCATACAGTTGCAGTAGCAATCTGTAAAATAAAGCATAAAAATAAAGTAAGGGTGAATAGAAGCAGCAGTAGTCACAACCGTCAGTCTAGGAAGGTGAACAAGGAGTGGAAAAAAAGCAGTCTAAAACTAACTAGAAACACGCACTAATGTAAAAGATATGAAAACCTGCTGTATGCATTGTAGCAGGCTTCTTCCTCTCTGGACCAATCAACTGGCAGCACTT
Source organism: Triturus cristatus (assembly GCF_964204655.1). Lineage (NCBI taxonomy): Eukaryota > Metazoa > Chordata > Amphibia > Caudata > Salamandridae > Triturus > Triturus cristatus. The sequence continues at coordinate 818,834,128 of NC_140590.1, forward strand.
GTCAGTGAGCAGGCTCAGCTCTTCCTTTCCCACAAAATAACATGCAGCTTGTTAAGTTTTATCACAAAGTTAGCTACAGACATTCTTCTGTGATTAAGTTGAGGAAACATAAGCTTCGTCTTTCATAGGGATCAAACGCAGGTTGGCCTTTTTTTTTTTTTTTTTTTGAAAACCTTTATTGACAGTTCAATAAGAACAAGTATGGGCCTACAACCCCCCAGGGCCGGCCGCTAAGCAATCAGAGCAATAACGACAAGTATAAACACAGGCAGCACTTCGGGGAGCAAAATCGTACTGCTAATACTGTGAACAGCGTAAGTAGGGCACCAGGAGAAAGAGGTTTTCATTTTATGATGAAACAAGGCAGAAGGATCAGGTGACAAGCAATTTTAAAACAACGATCACGGATATGCAGAGTAATGAACGTTAGCGATTTACAGCAATCTATTCGGTCAATGGCGCAAACACAAGAACATCAGGATGGGGAAAAACATAGTATACAGTTGCGCCCGCAGTCCCCCGCCAGAACTCCCCAAGAACACCCCGGAAGTTGTGGACACATGGAACGGCAACGAGGCATAGCAAAAGGAGGTGTATCACGCTGATCCCAGAAAAAGAAAAACAAAAAGAATCAGAGAAGAAAAAGGAGGCCATGGAAAAAAAGATGAAAGAATACAGAATCCCCTCCCCCTACCCCCCACCCTGCACCTCTGCAGATGAGTACGGCCCCCCCCCCCCAGCAGTGTGCCTGTCGCCCTGGAACCAGACCCGAAATGTAGGAGAATAGGGAAAAAGAAGTAGGAAAAGACCCCCACCAGACGGGGGGGTAGAGAAAGTATTTATAAACTGGAGGAGGGCCTTCATAACAGACCCCCGGTTTCTCCCTCCCGCACGGTAAGGTTCCCCTAAAGTGAACAAGGAACAGCACAAAAACAATCTTCTCAAACCACGATGGGGAGCATTATGCACCTATTGTGCCAGTAGCCATGTCAGGAGAGCACACCACCCCAAGCCCGCCCGTCCACTAGGCGACCACCCCCGAGGGGCCAGCCTCATCCCTGACCACTCTGTGGAATTCTGCCCATGCCAACCCCTCGACCCAGCACCATACCCAATGTTCCTAGGCAGAGGAATGTCCAACAACGACAGAGAAGCGACGCACACAGGTGGAGTGGAAGTCTCTGAGCATCAACACAGTCCGCCGCGTGAGGAAACAGGCTTCCCAGTGCTGCCCTAGGATCTGCACTGCACGCAAGGTTCAGGAAGGCAGAAGCAGCCAAAGCAGACATTAGTTGCTGGAGTTGTCTCTGGGTCGCAGGAGGGCATGCACGGGATGAGGCCACCACATCCCACTCAGGTCCAACGCCTCCGGGACAGATCAGGCCCTCAGAAGGTCGAACACACTGTAGCATACTGGCCGGGGCGTCCAGTCGTGTACTAACCTCAGGGGTGGCCGCCACAGCGTCCTCCTGCGCGCAGTGTGGGTAGACTCTGTGTTCGTGCGGACAGGCGGGCCGCCACTGCCCCAACTCCGACGCCACACCATCGAGCTTACTCCCCAAGATCACGAAACCATGAACCAAGGAGGAGTGAAGAGTACCAAGAGCCTCGAGGAGGTCGCCGTACCCCAGCTCAGCTCTCTGTGATCTCGCCGCCACACTCCCAAAAATCGTACGCTAACAGGCCCGCTGCGGCCCAGCGGACAGGATGGTAGGCTTCATCGACCCAAGATGGCCGCCAAGTATGCCCGACCCTCACCGGGGCCGGGACCCCGGGACAAGCGTCGCGATGTCCACGTCGCGGGTGACCGGGTTCCGGGGGCAGGCAAAAAACTATCCGTGGTCACGGGCAACAGTCGTCCCCACCACGGACCAGCTCCCGTAAAAATCCGGGGGCGGCCCGCAATGATCGGGGCAGGATACGGACGGCGGCCGGGCAGCTCACCAGCAAGGCAGGGGCAGTCACCGGAGGATCTAAGATTTGCACCCCCGGTCATGCACTCGGTCAGCTACACTGGGCAGTAGAAGTGACCACGCCGAAATGTAGGCCGAGTTTGGCACCGCTCCGGTGGGCCGACTCCACCCAGTCACCACCGGCCGCTGTTGTCGCACTGCCACCCGGCCACGGCGTCCACCCGATGTCCCGGCTCCAGGGCCGCACCGGCCGCAAAGTTCAGATACAGTTTTCTCCGGCGATAGCACGGCTAGAAACTTCGGAGTCACACAGTCGGGAGCCCCTCTCCTTCAGAAACACGACCACGTAGCACAGGTTGAGGATCTCAGGCAGGATATCCGTGCGGGATGCGGAGGTTCACAGAGCCGGGAGTCTACGCTGCCGTCCCGGTCGCCATCTTGGCTCCTCCCCCCAGGTTGGCCTTTTAAATATTAACTGTTTCACTGCATGAGCAATTAACTATACTAAAGACCAGAAACCTGAATTTGCAAAGCCACTGTTAGGTAATGCATTCCATTTACACAAACATGAATTATTGATTAAAATGTACCCCTATTCTATTTAAGCATTATATGAGACCTGAGAAAATAGTAAGTGTTTGTCATTGCAAATAAAATGTTGCCTATGAAAAGTAATATATTTGCCAAACCAGAACATTTTGCAATCGAGTGGATAGTTATAAGCATGCCACTTTTAGGTCAAGCTTTTAAATTACACTGTGCACATTTCAGCAATATTAGGTTCATTTCTAGTGAAAGGAAACTTGGTTCTTAAGATTTCTATGACCTATACAAATGTCTATGACTGCCTATTGCAGTTTGCACATTTTAAATGTGTGTCATTTCAGCTTTTAATTTTACGTTAATCATTGCCCATTCAGCTGCTAAGCTGAATAATTTGCTTGTTAAATAGTGGTTTTATCAAAACTTTTCAGTAGGAGGATGTTGTATCTTTGGAATGCCAGCCAAGATTACAAGTTTCTGTTTTGGCACCCTTATTTGTTTAGAAAAAGGGCAATATTTGCGATGTTTAGGCTCAGTCTGGCACTCTTGTGTCATAGCACTTTAAAGCAGTTTTCTACCACTGACTTAATTAGATAAGGCCAAGGCCCCATATATGTCGGTGCTTGCCTGACTCTGAACTTTCAACTTGATTCAGAGTTTCAAATTGGCACTTTTCACCCAGCAATGCACTGACTGTTTCAATATTAATGACATTAGCCTGTGTGTGTTCAACCCCTCCGAGGGGTGTGCCATTCACACCTCCTGTGCTTCAAAATCTTTAAGCCTCTTTGGACTCTGGTCTACTCCACGACACCCTAATTTTGTGTAGAGGTGGGCGAAAAAGATTCATTTCCAGACACAATATGAGTCCGTTTTTTTGTGTAAATTAAGGGTGTACACGAAATGCACTTTGAGAGTATTTGCGCATGAATGCAGAAACGTTTTCCAGAGTCATTGGGGTCATGTCCTGGTGCTTAGCTTACGAATGATCCCTTTACTTACTAATGAGGAGTAAGGACTTGACTCTGAGGGTAGCCAAGACTTATTAAGGAGGCTGGTGTGGGGTTAGATACTTATAACTCAGTAAACAGTTAACAGTGATTAATAAAATCTTATAGACTACTGCCAGTTGTTAAAGGTCCTGAACATGGGTCATATGCCCACGCCGCAGTTGATTGACTATAACGAGGGTGGAGGGCCTTTAACAACCAGTATGGCCCAAGGCAGAAGGGGTTTAAGGCTATTAGAACATTACACCTACTGAGGGTAGGATGTTCTAAATTAAAAAGGGAGAAACAGAAAGACAAACATTGGAATCTTTGAGCAGAAGGCTTATACCAGCCATTAATAGCCCGGAGCGACTTCATTGTCTTCAGTAGAGCGCCCAACATTCCAATGTTCTAATACATTTTTGTCCATCCAGTGCTTTACATAAGAGAAAATTAATTTACCTCTTGTATTACACATAAAAGCCAGAGGGCAATGTTATAATATAGATTGGGTAAGGTAATCTCTTTTCATTTGTCAGATCAGTGGATGCTGCTTAAACTGCTCCAGTGAAAGCAAATTCCAATACTTTACCTTGCGGGGATAGGAATAATGACATCAGTTTGAGATCCCTGTACAGCCCCTCCTGAAAGGATGATGGTTGTCCAGATGCAACGTCTCCCTTGACAGTTCTCCCCCCAGTATCCCAGCTTGGCATTGTATCTTACTGTACCTTACTTGAGATCTTCATAGCCTTTAGTCGGTGCAGACTGTTTGATGTGACTGATGTTGTAGGTGAAGAGTGGCGCCAAAAGGCAGGTTTGCGCTGACTCTTCCGTGGCCTGGTCAGCACTTTCCTGGCCTCCAGTGTGCATGTGCACGCTCCCGTTGAAGGGTGGTGGAGCATCGCAGCCACTTGAGAAGGGAGAAGGCTGCTTGCCACTGTATTCAGCTGAAGTAAGGTGAGTCTCAGCTGGGGGGGGGATCTCCTCAGACCCAGGTCAAATTTCCACCACCCAAACAAAGAGAAAGACCCACTCTGAATCGAACCCGTGAAAGCAAATGTCACCACCACTCACCGTGACTGATCTTGTTCAGCGGCAAGACTCTCAAAGGGCTTTACTTATTACACTAACTGCAGTCACGATGTTTGCAATGCCAAGCTGGCACAGACAATACAGCTTTCTTGCAGGGAAACACAGGATGTGGCTGCAATCCTCATGAGTACTTAGTCATGAGTCTTAGTTGCTCTTGTTTTCTTGGGCTTGCAGCTGGGGCATCAGGGCCATAAGGCATCACCTCACTTTCTGGCAGTGCAGATCTTCCTCTGGGGCAAGAACCAAAACCAACAGAAACGTACAATTGGTAACTCGAGGCAGGGGTGCGCATTCTCCAGAGCCATCCTTTTCCATCCCAACAACAAGGTATGCTTTTGCATGCAAAAGTTGCACAAGATGCACACTCAAAGTATTTTTCATACTGCTTTTAAAGTCTCACAGTGGATTATGCCAGTGCAGCACAAACAGCCATGGTACACAGCCAGTTTATCAGTTCCTGCAAGACATTTTCTGCTCAAACCAATCTCTTGCAGATGAAGATTGAGTGAAAAAACTGTAAGTAAAGGCTAAATAAAAGTAACACGAAATATAGTCGACCCACTAAACGGGATTTTCACAATATTTTGCCTGCATAAAAAACATCACATGAGCCTTATTATCTACATCCTAAGACGTGGAGTGTTCCTTCCTGGTCTTCCAGGGTGAGTTACCTTGTATCAGAATATTGGAATGTTGAGAGCTCCATTGAAGACAACAGAGCAGCAGCGGTCTGTATGAACTGGTATAGGGCAGGTCTACTGCTCTCAACATTTCAAAGTCCTAATACACAGCCTCTGCCTTTCTCTGTTCCCTGCCGCTAGAAAATATATTAATTAGGCAGAGGAAAAAGAAAGCCAAGGCCATGCAGGAGGACACATGCAGCCTTCACCCTTCCCTCCTTTTGTTGCTAAGTTTCCCTGAGGCTTCAAAAGTAGGGAGGGGTTAATGCTACTCAGCTCCTGGGTCTCCCTGGCTTGGCTAAACTACAAAAAGCCGTTCAGCCATACCAGGGAGAACCAGGGACTGACTTCAGCCCCCTTTCACAGCACTTGCTTTAATTGTTCAAAAGCTAACAGCTGTGGCCCTGCACGCGGATGTTAGCTGTACAATATTCACAGCACCAGCTGTGAACAAAGGCATCATGGAACCTGAGGGGATTTGAACCCCCTCGGGCTCCGTGAGGCCCTTCTTTTACTAATTAGGACATTCTGCCCTCATGGGGCAGAATGTTCTAATAGCTTAAGATCCTGCTGTAGCAAGGCTATATCGGACATTAAAGGCCCGCTCCCTTGGTAAAAGCCTGGAGCGGGCCATTAATGGCTAGTATTGCCCGCTAAAGATGGCTATAAACCTATGTTAGAACATTGGTACGTAAGAGAGCTCCATCGAAGATAATGGAGTAGCTCCAGCCTTGTAATGCCTGATATAAGCTCGGAGTATATATTTTGAAGAACAAGGGAACCCCAGTAGAGTAGTAGGGGTAGAGACGTGTACAGGAAAACAACAGTCAGGGGGAGGCCACTTGCGTCTTCATGTAGCCTAGACTACTGAACTACTTTAAACAGCCTTTAGAGTCAGGTAGAACAAAAGTAATGTAGTCCAGGTGAGACCAGTTATGCAAGGTATGCTGGAACACGAGGTATGGTATGAGATCACATTTAATAATAGCATAAACGTATCATAGTATACTTTTTAGTAATAGTTCTGGTGCTCGCACATACAGTGAAAGTGCGTGAAGTGCGGGGTGTTCGTGACATTAAAATTTACATCGCATTGTCAACAACATTATACAAAACTCCAAATTAATACGTTTCAGTAATGGAGTTTTGGTTGTGGAGGTCGAAGGCGTTTAGATCTCATGAACGTGAGATCGTCATCAGGACGAGACAAGTGTGAGCAGGTAAAATGTATACAAATTGAATAGTTCCAGAATTCTGAGGTCTTCCGCTGTGCCAGAGATATGCGAGTAGAGGAATATTAATTCAGGGCTGCAGGGGCCACAGCTGAAGGAAAACCCGTGGCAGTTCAGGCGTGAGGTCAATTTGCAGCTAGCAGGGTAGTGAACTTTTCAAGGCCACGCTGGCCACAGCTAATGGAGAAGCCCGTGAGTGTTCGGGCTTGTAGTCGGGTTGCCGTAAGCAGGGGAATTAATCTTTGTGGCCTGCTGGGGCGGAGCGACGGGTCTCCGTGGATCATGATCAATGCATCGAGATCACGATCCACGGAGACCCGTCGCCCCACGCCAGCACAAACAGTTTTGAAGAGTGGTAAAATGACAGAAGAGCAAAAAAATGATCCTGCCACAGAATGTGCCACATTATGATGTATGATTTTCTTTTTGTTGATGCATAATTTAGCTGACATGCTGCTTAATCTGTTTCTTTTTTGCCACATAATTCCAGTGATCCTGGGTATAGGAGAGACAGCTGCAACAGCACTGTAAATAACCATCAAACACACAGAAACACAGATAGTAGTGATGCACACTTCTCCGCACACAGAACGGGTATAGCATGTACCACAACCGTGGTGCAAAGTTCCGTCATGTTTAAAACCTGAGCACTCAGGCCCAATTTGGCCATGAACCTCATTTCACCAACCAACAGAATCGCTGCAACAAGTTGTGGAGTTGAACATGAGTGGCTTGTGTTGGGGAAAAGAGGCGGGTGGGAGTGGGGGCCAGGGAGGTGAGGGAATGGGAACGACGGAAAGAAATAGAAAAAAAATAAAATAATAACTTACCTAATGCCCTCCAGCATCGCATCACGCTCTTCTGCTCCTCTTCTGTCCGCTGCAGGCAGGCAGCCTGCCCTGAATGCTGAAGCTGCTCTCATGAATGACAGCAGCTTCGTATTGGTCTGAGCGCTGATGATCTGTGCTCCAGGACAGACTGGGAGCCTGTGGCAGCTTTTCATCACTCTGGCCCTGCCCCCAAGACGCGGCATAAGAAAAGTAAAACGATAATAACACGGGGTTTTAAATCCAGTCAATTATTGTCTTATTTTTCACATGTTTGAAAGTTCTGCGGGGGGGGGGGAGCGTTGGGGGGGATGTTTGGGGGGGTCGACGCTCCTCCGCCATAGCAGAAGAGCTGCCGCTTGAATAGCAAAAGACTTATTACAGCGAACAGTTCAATTATTTGCATGCGATTATATATTTTAATCATATTTAATACAATTGTGATGCAACATTTAAAAATATTCCTCGCTGTGAGTTTGGGCCACTTCCGGTGCATCTGTGGCGTTGATTATCCCTGGCTAACCCTCCTTATAGATTTTGGCTTAATTCACTAACAATCAGCTTGTCCATTTTCTCCAGCCTCCAGTAAACCTTGTGTGTCAGTGCCATGTCTGCTTTGGAAGCTAACCCGTCCTTTTCTTTTCCAGCTGGCCCTGCCAAACTTGGCAGCCCAGAACCTGCTGTGTTAACAGATGCCCTTTTTCAGCCAGTTTGTGACGGGGCGGGAGGGTGTGCCTTAATTCTGAATTCTTGGATTGCTCTTTATTGCCGCACTGCCAAGGGGTTATTGCTCCTTTGCAGCCCCCCCTTTCAAAGAACTCAAGCTCTGTGTGTGACTTGCTGCAGCCCTAGTGTCACCCCCCCCCCCTTACTGAGTGCCAGCTCTCTTTATCATTTATCAATAGTTAAAGGGGGGGGGGGCACCCTGTCAATTCAGGCGCAATCACTCTTCTTTTGCACAACCCCCTCCGACTCCAACTTGTGCCATCTCACTGCAGTCCTTTAGCCAGTACTTCAGATTTGAACAACTGTACATCACATGTCTGCTCCACTAAGTTGCTCGGTTTGTGTTTGCAAGGATAATTTTCTTGAATTTCTTAGTGAATTAAGCAACAAAGCTCTTTCTCTCACCTTAGGGGCACTACTTCAGTCCAATTATGACCGGTGGGCCAAATGTCTTGGCCACTATTACTTGGGCTGCCTTCATTATTAGTCGCTGGAACCCATTGCACTATACCCCATACTCATGAAGTACGGCAAATGGACTTTATTGTTGTAATCTGTCAGCCCACCTTTGCTCCTTGGACAATTAAGATCACTAGCACTTAATTTCTGCACAAGCCCCCTTAGGCCACACCCGTCTCCATAGTCTCTCAGTCATGACTTATGCTTTAATTGTTACATAGAGTGGCATTCTCGTCTGCCAGGACGGGGGAGGTGGGGGTGTTGTTTTATCAGTAATTGTTCATTCTTTGCTGCAGGCTGATTGGCCCATTCGAACCATGCTCATCCGTTGGCCGCTTTGTAAGGCCATGACCCGCTTTTGGCACCTTCCTACCTTGACGTCCACTGACCCGTCCTTCCTCGCTTCTGGACTGGTGCTCCTGTGGCGTACAGTTTCGGCACCCACCTTCTCTTTGGGTCCCTTGGTTTTCGGAGCAAACAGACTTAAGTGGCCATCTTTGTAAACCTTGCTCCTGGGGTCTTCACTGGGTTAATGTTTGCTTTATGTGCCAGGCCTTAGCCTAAACGATCACTTACGACAACGTCCGCTGGCTTAGTATAAGTAGAGTGACTCGGTGCCCCGAATTTACCAGGACAGTCCTGGATTTCCATCATGTGTCAAGGTAAATTTCGCACTTGTGCCTAAGGGTGACCAACTGGCATGGGTCCAGATTCAGGACAGTGAGTGTAAAAATTCAGGTCAAAGGGTCAAAATCCAGGATAAAAATTCAGGACACAAGGTCAGATTTCAGGACAAAAATTCGGGACAAAAGATACATTTTACAGACACATCAGAGGAGGTCACGCAATATTGCATAAGTAAATAGACAACCAACACAAGCACAAGTCAAAATCAGTTTATATTAGGTTGAGAGAACCTTGCACTGCATCTGTTGTGTGCTGGAGTGAAACTTAAATACCTGTGTGTGCATATTGGATGCACCTGGGTAACATGTACCAAAATGAAACCTCCCCCCCCCCTGCAGTGAGAGTGACAGAAGTCTCAGGCTGCTTTTAGGGGGCAGCTCGCTCTAAAGTCCGAAATTACGGACAAAAGGCGTCCGTGAAAGATTTCTTCACGGACAACGGACAAGAGGCCCGAATTACGGGCAGTCCGTGAAATTTACGGACGGTTGGTCACCCTACTTGTGCCAGTTTTAAGAGTGGGTCTGTTGAACAGAGAGTGGCTCATGCTTTAATGTGCCCCAGAGCAAAATTAGTTAGCAGTCCCCAGCAAAAAATCATTTAAGTCAACACAGATGATATTGTGTTCAAATGTTGCAGTTAAAATCTCATCTGAGTATCATTGTTTGTGTTTTCTATGTTGGAGAGGTCAGTCTTTTAAGTCATTCAACGCCCATCAGTCAATTCTAACTTGCAGTCCCACTTCTATGTTTGTGAAAAGTCCTGGGTTTTGGTTTTCAGAATATGGTCACGCTAAATACACGTCTCATTTGTCACCATATTCCTCTCTGTAAAAGAAATTTCCATTGGCAAAGTCAAATGGTCTCGACTTTGTGACCTATTGGCTTAGCCAATGGTTGTTAGTCACACTGCACAGTATCTGCGATGGTGTGGAGCATGGCTTAAGTAAAACGAGGGAAGATGATGGGGTCGATACCACACGAGAAGCACAAGGACGAGCATAACAGAGAAGTAACGGTGACAGGAAGCGCACAAGGGGGAGAGAAGTAAACAAGGGGGACAAATGCACTCTTTGGAAGTGCTTACAAAAAAGTAGTTCCTTACATCGAGTAAAAACACCAGGCAAACACACAGATGGTAAAGAGGCAGTGCTCCATGAAAGGGAAAAACACAAGATTGACTAGCTGGGACACGAATAAGAAGCAGACAAATTAAAGTGACAAAGAAAGCAAACCAATGGTACGCAATGGGTGGTCTCCAATTTTACTTATTTATAAGGTTTTGTATAGTGCGGACATCACCCAAGAGAGTATCAGAGTGCTTTACAGTATATAGTTATAAAGACATACAAAATGAGGTAGTATACACACATTTGATATTCATCATTACTTACAAAAGAGGTACATAGTATAAGATAACATAGGTGACCAGTAGACAGCATATGATGATCCCAGAGCGCAACAGAACAATATATTATATACAGTTATTGAGCCTTAGGTCAGTATTGAGGAAATAAACAAACATATACTGTTCTCTTTCAATCCACAAGAGTTAGCCAGTGATATGAGGATCGTATCGGTGACTCGATGTCAGCATAGAATCAAATCTTAGGACGCAAATTTGTTCATTAGGAGTATTTTTACCTCTTTTTTTAATGCGGTAAAGGAAGAGATTCCCCGTACAACTGGAGGTAAGGAGTTCCAAATCTTTGGAGCGATCCCTGAAAAAGCCCTGCAGCAAATTCTCTTTGTATGAAAGGATTGTGGTTTCAGAAGTAAGGAGCTTGCGCTTCATAGTTGTCTCAGTTTTCTACATGTTCTACTTTTAAATACCATGCACCCTACCTTGTGGGCAACAAAGCTTGCAAAGGGGTGTCTTACTAATAACTAAAAGGCTTTCCTTTTAGTTATTAGGTTTTTCCTGTGTAAAAGTTTTATTGTAAGAGGTCTAACTGCAGCAGCCAGGCTACACAGGGTAGACTTGAAGCCATGTTTTATTAGTCACACTAGTGGACGGCACAATAAGTCCTGCAGTCCACAGGTGAGAGTTAACTTTTCATGCGTTGGTTTTTTTTTCACACCATATACTATGGCTTATAGAAAAGTTAAATAGATCAATCGGGGATTTGCCAATTTCTCCACGTACTAGAGGTCAGAGCACAATCACTTGGCAGTGGACAGCAGTTATCCAGTGTGCATAGTGTAAATACCAGCATTAAAATGAGCCCAGCAAAAGGCAAAAAATCTGGGATGACCACACAGAAAAAGTGAATTTCCAACAATATCACCAATATTTTAACACCAAAATATTACTGTAATTAAATTGGATGTTTAAAAAAAATGTCTCCAACTTAAACATATTTCCTATGGGGAAAATGTGAGAACATTAAAAGATGTTAACTAGCAGATTCTCCTTTGGCAAAAAAACAGCCATTCAGGGCTAGGCATATACATGAAAAGGTGTAGTACCAGAATATTGTGGCTGAATGTCGTCTAAGATAAACACAGTGACATAAATATTGTCTACAAAAATATCATATAATTTGAGTCAATATTAGAAAATCCACTCCCAGTGGGACGATGTTTTGTGAACTATATTTATGAGAAAATATTTATGTGAGAGAATATGTTTGTGTTTGACGTTCTAGCACATACCACGCTAAAATGTATGATATACATAGATGTCAGTGCATAGGCCAGGAGATTTGTGTGAATCACATAAAATCAGACACTTTCCCACAAGCAGAGGAACCTTTTCTTTGTAAATCCGGCCCTATGGCTGTGCTTGGGATCTGGGAATGTATGTAGGCATGTAAAAATACTTGTATAGTCCATAACAATCGCGCCATGCTGTGAATCTGAAGTCACTCAGCCATTTTAACCACAACGACACAAAAAATTAACATTGCCGGCAACAACATTTAAGGAATAAACATATTTAGTAAACAGCATTGACCAATAAGGGACACTGAGTGGGAGAAACTAGTTTATCGCAGCAAAGTGTCCACATTTTTCAGTCATGAACCCCAAAGCCAAACATTGCAGTTTAGGGTTACAAAATGATGAAAGAGATGCAAAAGAGAGTAGGGGCTGACGAGTAAATCCACTGAACCTCTTGCTTCTGGTTTCAGATGGACACTAAGCCGGGACATTAAAGATATTAAATATATAAAATGAATCGGGAGAATGAATAGGCATCATACTGGACATGGCCACTGTCGTCCTGTCTTTCTAGGAAGGCCAGTATGTCCATAGGGGTTTGCATACAGTGAACACCAGGGCCATTGCTTCAACAGCCTTAGCCTCAATTATGTTATAAAATTCGGAAGCAAGCCACCAAGCCCTGCAGTCATATCATAGTTTTATGCCTTAATAGACTCTATTTTTAGATATGTTGCTGCTGCAGACTGAACGTATACTTACAGAACACACGTCTAGCTGGGATCTAGGTCGTGCGTCAGGGGAGGCGGAAGGATTCAGGCCTGTGTGCAATATGTAGAGAGGAATTTTGGAGGAGATAGTTTATTGTGGGCCTGTAGGACGGGGGATGTCGGCTTCTTTATTGATGATTCTTGAGGTACTCTTTGCAGAGGGGTGTATTTAGCTCCGGCAGCCATGCAGACTGTTTTTCCATATCCTGGTTGCATAGATTACAAAGGCGTGTCTCTGGTCATGTCTTTCTGAAATGCCTTTGTTTCAAGTATGGCAACGTCTTGGCGCCCTTGCGTTGCATTGGTCACCTGACTTGGCTAGGTTTTTTAGTCAGGTTAGCTACTGCGTAAACATTGGTCAGAGAATATTCCCACTACAATACAGGCCTATTTTGCATTTTTTTTCGAAATCAGCTTCACACCTAGACAGTTGCTAAACTTAAAAAAAAAGAAGGAACTACTTTGCAAACCATCATGTTTTGAAACTATGCAGAGCAGTACTGGTATCCCCACAAACAGTAACATTACAAATTAGATAGCTAATGTAGACGAAATAAAGGGAGACCGGCCGGGCTGCCGCCTTTTAATGTTACATAGATTATCTGCTGCCAGCTGTTCCTGGTTTCCTGACACATTTTCCTGACCCCTGGCAAGTTAGACAGATTCCCTAGTCAACCCCATGTATCTCAGAATCCTGCAAGAGACTGATATTTTGGTGGTAGTCTACAAATAAAGGTGGTACGATTGCATGACCAAGCCTAGGGCAATATAAGACCACATGGCCACGTTCAGTGTCACAAGATGTGGCATGTGGATGACAGCAGGCATCTGAAAATGCTGCTCTTTTGAATTTGGAGAGGTTGCAAAATATTATTTAGTCATGCCCGCTTGCGCAACCCATTGTCTCCTGTATAATTCCCTGGCATGTATCATTTGGGTACTCCTTGGTGGGAATAGGAACCCGCCCCACTTCGGGTTCTCAACCGAGCAGCCAGCACACAAGGGAAGTTACTACGCCCTGTGGTTAGGTTCTTTCTGGAAGGCGGCCGAGGTTCAGGCAGTCACCGCTGGCACTCAAGTTGCTCTGCTGTTAATGATCTTTCTGCAGTGCCATCTATGGAAACCTTGCTACATCTTTTACTTTCTCTAGATAGTCGAGTTTAATCATCTTTTCATCACTCTGCCAGAACCTTTGCCAACAACTGGCGGGTCCAGTCTGAGGACCTCACTAAACGATCCACTAAGTAGTAGCTAGTAGCCATGAGCTGTGTTTACAAAGGGGATGGAATTCATAACATAACCTTATGACTCACAATTGCTGGGAATTTCTCATTTATGGGACAGAAATGGAATCCCCAACCCCTATGACAAACGAGGTTCAGTGGTTACCTGCACCTGCCCGTGAAGAGTAGACATGTGCTGATCCATTCAGTGCATTCTGCAACAACAAGGGAACCCAAGAGAAGTCGACCAGGGACCTTGGGAGACAATTGTTTTCAACAACAGTGGTCCCCAGAAAGTGAAATGGAAACCAAATGAATGAATATAGACTCAATCGTAGCTATATTTAGTGGACTTGTCCAGCCGGACAGAGGTCTGATATTTAGTTGTAGGTTTAGGATATAGTCATACAAAACAATACATAAAATGGGACACAATCTTGTGTCCTACTTAGCCAGTAGAGTACATAAACAAGGGAGAAAACGAACAACAGGGGGCTCAGGCAATGCTTTTCCGGTTTGTTACACAAGGAGGATATACAGTGTTACAAGAATGAACAAAAGGTTTTTTGCGTATAAGGTGTATTAGGGTGTCGACGGCGTTTCGATCCGTTTGAAGAATGAGCGGATCATCATCAGGACTTAACTAACATGCCTGTTAGATAGAGCCTCATTAGCCTGGGGGAGCAAGGGGGGAAGGAAGATACATAAGCGAAAACAGTTAGGAGGATTACATATAACTGGGAAACTCAATAGTGGCAGCGCAGTGATAAAAGCATGCATTTCAGACTCTGAAAGTTCTGGTTAGCATGAATTAAGATACGAGAGCCACATGGGAAGAGGTTGTGAGTAGCATGGGACGTGAAAAAGGGGCTAGTGTGCTCAAGTGGTATATGGACCATGTATATAATACGGTGTGTAGAAAAGGTGTGGTGGTTAACTTTGTAAGGTAAGGCCACAAAGGGGCATTCAGATGAACGGTTAGACAAGTCGTTGCGCCATGTTAATTAGTTAAGTGCACAGAAAAGCGTATGCAGGAGTGTCAACCAAGGCGAGTGCAATCGCTGCAAACTAGATTAAAATCATGAGACATGCTGAATAGCTAAGCGCACAGACAAGTGTATGCAGGAATTACATCCAAGGCGAGAGCAATCACTGCAAAATAGGTTAAAATTATGACGAGTGAGGGTGGAGGATTGTAGAACATGCTTAGACTGTGGAGATTACTCAATTAGACATTGGAGGCAGCAATGCTGAGTAAGACCTGGTCACATAATTAGTCAAGCGTTTTAGTGCGATAGTATTGGCGGTGTCTAACCAAGGAGTGTGGAAGGGTAAAATAGTGCGCAGGTAGCATCTAGGCAGTAATTCAGAAACAGTTGTAACGTTCTTATGTATCTTACTTTCCCCCTTGCTCCCCCAGGATAATGAGGCTCTATCTAACAGGCATGTTATTTAAGTCCTGATGATGATCCGCTCATTCTTCAAACGGATCGAAACGCCGTCGACACCCTAATACACCTTATACGCAAAAAAACTTTTGTTTATTCCGCTGTAAAGGTGTTTTGTAGTGATTTGTTCTTGTAACACTGTATATCCTCCTTGTGTAACAAACCGGAAAAGCTTTGCCTGAGCCCCCTGTTGTTCGTTTTCTCCCTTGTTTATGTACTCTACTGGCTAAGTAGGACACAGGATTGTGTCCCATTTTATGTATTGTTTTGTATGACTATATCCTAAACCTACAAGTAAATATCAGACCTCTGTCCGGCTGGACAAGTCCACTAAATATAGCTACGATTGAGTCTATATTCATTCCTTTGGTTTCCATTTCACTTTCTGGGGACCACTGTTGTTGAAAACGATCCATTCAGTGTAGCATGCATGCAGCCTCGGACATCCATCAACAACTAAGACCTGTTTTTGCAAGATCTCTTGTGGCTGAACACCACTTGTCCCTCTAAGAAGTAGAAAATATATCACTGGGATCACATAACTAGTTAGCATTGAAGACTCACTTCCATGCGGTTATTATCGGAATCTAACAGCCAAATCGCTCCATCAAATAACAGAAATGCACCACCACCTACAGAATGAAGAAAGAGGTATCAATCTGTTAATCCTTTCTTTGTCCAGGCCAGCTGAGGTTTCCCGTGTTGAAGCACATTAATCAGTTCCTTCAAATTTCAGCTTCGCAACCTTCCCAACTGGAGCCCAAAGACTTTTCTGGAAGCTGCTTGGCAGGTCATGGGAATAACACTATCAGATTGCTCAAGGCTTCGTTTATGGTCGGAACTACAACTGTATCTGATCATCTTTGAACCTCCAACTTTCGTTCTTGGTCGTTATTGCTAGCTGAAGTATTCAGTAAACTGGCTTCTCTGAACACTCTAAGTTTTTCAAAATAAATGTTTCAAATGCGCAGGGTAATCGATCAAGAGCATCAAGGGGGGCACTGAGAGGCAGGGACTAGGAAGGCTGTAGCTCACCTCACAGCAGTCCACCAGCTCGACTACAAGCTTTTTAACTATGAGCAACTTTAAAATACGATATTAGAAATGGAATTTTTTGGCTGCTGGCACCAGACTTGCCCTTCAATGGATCCTCATTAAAGGATTTAAAGTGTACTCATTTCAAATACAGGGCCTCAAAACTGCCCTGTTTTTTACATCACTACTCTGTATTCAGGCATGGGTAATCTGTACACCTACTGCCTTCCTTGGACGTGGCAGCTGTTTCTCTGTCTACCTCTCCGGAATCAGATGCGTGCCCACCATTACCTGTGGTCACTAAGGTAGGCAACGAAAGTACCTCCGAAAGTTGATAGGGCAGAAGCATGGACCCAGGGAAGGCTGGCCAGTGCCTTTGCAGTGCCCATACAGAACAGACAGATTACCAATATGTCCAAAGCATCTTGGGCCTAATGTACAACATTTTTTAGCTGTCACAAATGAAAAATCAGGCCTTTTGCGGCCGCTAAAAAGGGTTGTGGTATGTACAAACCCTATTTTGTGAAACGGTAACCTATTACCAACTCGCAAAATAGGGTTTGCGTGTTGCTATTAGGAAGGGGCTAACATCGAGTCACACTGGTATGTACGATTGTTTTGCTCCCGCATATGCAGATGCAAAACAATCGCAGTTACCACCTACTTCAAGTAGGTGGTTAGCCAGTTGCAAACAGGAAGGGGTCCCCAGGAGACCTCTTCCCCTTTGTGTTGGGCAGCGAAAAAATGTTTTAAGATCAGGCAGTGGTCCCATGGACCACTGCCTACTCTACAAAAATGAAACAGAAACATTTTTTTTTCTTTTTTAAATGCATCCTGTTTTCCTTTAAAGAAGATGGGCTGCATTTAAAAAAAACTGTTGACCCCAGCAGGCCACTGTCCCTGTGACTACTGGCTATTCCCAATGGGTCACAAATTGCAACCTACCTCATGGATATTGATGAAACAGGTCATTTGGGACCCCATTGGGAATTGCTAAATGTGTTTAAGACAAATTAGTACATTCCGTTTTGTGAGTTGCAAATTGCGTGTCGCAAAAAAATCGAATTTTCGACTCTCAAAATGGAATGGTCGTACATCTGGCCCCTTGCCCCTACTAATCAGGAAGAAGGCTACTAGCCTTTCTTTTAAATGCTTGCACACAGGGTGACAGAGGGGGGGCATGCAAGCAAATGTATCCAACCCCCTGGAGCGCTGGCTATGTTTGTGGCTTCAATTGAGCTTTTTTTTGGGACTCTAGGCATCCCTGAGAAGGCTGTCTTGCCCTGGATGTTTCTTTTTTGAAAAGGTGCCTGTTGCCTGTGAAACCTGGATCCCTAACAGGCACATCAAGCATGGTTGAAAGGCAGCTGGGGCATGCCAACTGGGGCATTGCCGCACCCATTGAGAATTATCAGACAACTTATAGGTCCTAATCACTTTGTTCTTACTAATATGGAGGAAGACAACTAGTCGTTCCTACAATCCATGCACACCAGGTGATAGAGGGGGACATTTGAGTGAATGTATATAAACTCATGGGCCCTTGGCTGAGCTTGAAGAGTCAAATAAGCCCTCATCTGGGTGTGGCAGGCATTCCTATGCCACGGACAACCAGATGTCAAGGCTCAGAGCAACCAGATGGCCAGGATTGAAAGACAGCGATCCGGCCATACTGTGTCTTATGAAACAGATTCCGCTGTCCTTGGGAGGGCCAGCCTGGCGTGGGGTGACTATATGGGCTGGATACTTGGAGCCCGAGCTGGGCCTTAGGCACAGGGTTACGGGGGACTTCACAGAGCTCTGACCCAAAGCCTAGTTGCACCTTTTCATCACAGTGATGCAGGGGACCCCATCATGAGCCCTTTGGAACATGGCAAGCCGGAGAATAGAGCTCTGGGCTAAGGCTTTCCGCCCCATGTGATCCAGAGCTCTGATATGGAGCCCGGCCAGAGCTCTGACCTTCTAAACCCAGCCAAACAGGGCAGACCTCTTGGGTCATGTGGGACTTTGCAACACAGTGGGCCAAGGAATGGAGCCCAAGGCGTCCAGCCCTGGGTCAACTGGACTACAGAACAGGGGCACAGTGAGAGCTTGTAAACCCAGCCAAGCACGGCAACCCCTCCCCGAGCCTGCCAGACCCAGTCTTTGGCTCTAATTGACACAGCAGGCTGAGAATTGGAGTCCATGACAGAGGCTTTTATCCCAGGGCCAGCTGGTGCTCTGACCCAGGGCTCGGTCAGAGCTTCATAACCGACCAAGCAGGGGAGACATTCAAGGACCTGCAGGACCCCTCCCCAGCAACTTTGTGACATGTCCAGCTGGAGAATGGAGCCCAGTGTAGGGGGCTTCCACCCCTACAGGCAACCATATTTCTGACCTGAGACCGGGTCAAAGCTGCTAAACCTGACTGAAACAGGGAAGCCTCCCCCAGACTCGCGGGGCGCTGTCCTTGGCTCGAAGTGGCACCTCGGGCCAGAGAATGGAGCCCAGGGCTAGGGTCTTCCAATCCTTCCCCCGCCTGATCCAGCCCGAACTCTGACCCAGGGTTTTGTCAGATTTTCTTAATCCAACCAACCAGTGAAAACCTTTCCAGGCCTGCGGATCCCTGTCCAAAACATTTCGAGACATGGCAGGATAGAGACAAGGAGGAATGGAATAGAGGAATGGAGCCCAGGACAAGGGACTTCCACCCTTGAGTCAACTGGCACTCTGACCTAAGGCCCAGTTAGAGCATCTAAACCCCGGCGAGGCAGGGAGCCCTCCTCAGGCCTGTGAGATTCTAGCCTAGGCTCAAAGTGACATGGCAGGCAAGACTGGAATCAAGGGCAGGGGCCTTCCACCAGTGGCCAGGTCAGAGCTTTTGATCTGACCAAGAATGGGAGACTTTCACAGGCTTTTGGGACTCTGTCCTAGGCACTTTGTGACACTGCGGGCTGAGGAATAGAGCCCAGGGCCGAGGGCTTCCACCCCCAGGGCCAGCAAGAGCTTGGATGTAGGGCCAAATCAGAACTTCTGAACCCAGCCATTCAGAGAAGACCTCATGGGCATGCAGGGCCCTGCCATGGGCACGTTGCAACACAGTGGGCTGAGGAATGGAACCCAGTCATAGTTACTAAACCCGGCCAAGGAGGGGATCCCAAGCCTGTTGGACGCTATACTGGGATCTAAGTGACATAGCATGCAGGAGAATGAGGCTCACGGATGAAGATATACACCCAGGGCTTGGTCAGACCAAGCATGGAAGCCCTACCATGGCCTGCTGGATCCCATTCTTGCAGCTAATCGAAATGGCAGGCCATAGGATTGGGCCCAGGGAGGAGGCTTTCACGTCCAGGCAAGCTAGCAATCAAACCCGGGGCCTGGTCATAGCTTCTTAACCCGACCAGACATGGTAGACATTTTGTTGGCTGCAGGCCCCCGTCCCAAGCACTGTGTTTCATAGCAGACCGGGGAATGGAACACAGGGTCAAGGCCTTCTAAACCTGGGCAAACTAAAGCTCTGACCTTGGGCCCATTCAGAGCTTCTAAATCCAGCGGAGCATGGGAGACTTGCACAGTCGTGTGGGACCCCGTCCTGAGCTCTAAGTGACACAGTGGACCAGAGAATGAAACCCAGGGCCAGGGGTTTCCTCACCCTGGGCCAGTCAGAGCAATGGCCCAAGCCCCAGTCAAAGCTTCTTAATGTGACTAAGTAGTGGAGACCTTCCCAGGTCTGCAGGTCTGCAGGTCCTCATCCCGGGCACTTTACAACACGGTGGACCACAGAATGGAGCCCAGGCCAGTGGTTTCTCCCTCCCCAAGCAGGAGTTCTGACCCAGGGTCTGGTCAGAGCTTCTTAACTCAGCCAACCAGGGGATTCTTCCCCAGGCTGACAGAATCACATCCTGTGCCCTTAATGGACATAGCAGGCTACAGAATGGTGCCCAGGGGTGGAGGATTCGAATTCACAGGCTGACCCAGAGTCCAGTCACACCTTTGTAACGCGACCAACTAGGGTAAACCTTTGTGGGGCTGCAGGACCCCGTCCCAGACACTTTGCATCACAGTGGGCCATGAAATTGAGCCCAGGGCTGGTGACTTCCTATCTCAAGTGAGCTGGAGCACTCACCCAGGACTTGGTCAGAGCTTCTTTACCCGCCAAGCATAGGAGAAATCCATGGTCCTCTGGTACCCTGACCAGGGCTCTAAGTAACAGGGCGGGCCACAGAATGTAGCACAGGGCCAGGGGTTTCTTCCCCTCGGCTAGATGGAGTTTTTGCATGGGGCCCAGTCAGAGCTGCTTAATTCGATCTAACAGGGAGACCTTCATGAGCCTACAGCATCCTATCCTGGGCACTTTGTCTCTCCATTCTCTGGCCTGCCATGTTGCTAACACAAAGTTACTGCTTCCCCCAAGCCAACCAGAGCTTTGATCCACGGCTCAATCAGAGCTTCTTAACCAGGCCAAGCAGAAGAGACCTTCGTGGTCCTGCAAAACCCGGTTCAAGCACTTTGCATTACAGCAGACCTGAGAATGTAGCCCAGGGCCTAGGACTTCTAATCCATGGCCAACCGGAGCTCTGACCCAGGCCATGGTCAGAGCTCCTTAACCTGGACAAGAGGGAGCCATCCCCAGCCTTGTGGGACCCCCGTATTGGGCTCTAAGTGCCACAGCGGGTTGGAGAATAAAGCCCAGGGCCCGGGGCTTCCAACCCTGGGTCAACTGGAGCTCTGACCCAGGGCTCAGTCAGAGCTTCCTAACTCAGACAAGCACAGGACCCCATCCAGGACACTTTGCAACACAGCTGGCCGGAGAATGGTGCACAGGGCTGGGGGTTTCCACCCCTCCCCTGGACCAGCAGGAACTCTGACCGGGGTCCAGGTCAGAGCTTCTTAACCCAGCCAAGCAGAGGAGACTTCCATAGACCTGCAGGATTCTGTCCTGAGCACTTAGCAACACAGCAAGCTGGCAAAGGGAGCCAAGGGCAGGGGGCTTCCAGCCTCCAGACCAATTAGAGTTCTGACCTGGGGCCCAGTCAGAGCTTCTAAAGCTGTCCCGGCAGGGGAGCCCTTCCAGAGGCTACAAGACCCTATCCTGAGCTCTTTGAGAAACGGCGGGCCAGAGATGTAACATTGTTTTGTATCATGTTATCTTTGATGTAAATATCAGTATCAAGGAAAACCACTCGGTGGGGGCTGATATAATGTAAACTAATCTCAAGTTATACACATTATTATTTAAAATGTTAAAATATTTTGTAATCTCTGGGGCTCAGTGTCCTCTCAGGTTATGAACAGGTCATCAATTAATCTTTGCCATATATTTACGTTCTCAACAGATTTATTATTGCCTGATGACCAAGCAACATTTTTTTTCCACCAGCCCATTATTAAGATTAGCAAAACCTGGAGAGAAGGAAAATCCCTTGGCTGTACCTTTTCATTGTTGATATATCTGTTTGTTGAAGACAAAAATGTTGTTTGTAGGCACAGTGCAATTATTTCCACAAGCATCCAAATATGCTCGCTGAAAGTGGTATTTCTACTACCTAGTAAGCGTTCATAAGCCCTTATTCCAAATTCATGCTCTATACTCGTGTATCAAACTATCACATCAATATCTACCAGTTTCCATGTTTCCTTCCAGGTAACATTTTGCAGATGCCTTTCAAAACCTCCTGTGCCTCTAAGGTAAGAATTTAGGGCCCGATTCACAGAACTAACTTTAGACAAAATCCTAAACTTACTACCATTTTCGTATTCACAGAAGGCACTTACTCATTTTGGTATTCACAGAAGACACTTACTCACTTCGGTATTCACAGAAGTTAGGAGTTCTAACTTTAGGACTCCTAAATGCCTTCTGTGAATACCGAAAGTCTTAAAATTAGGATTTTTCTCAGTTTAGGAGTAGTAGAGTTAGGACTCCTAACTTTACTACTAGTAAACTGAGAAAAATCCTAATTATAAGGCTTTCGGTATTCACAGAAGGCATTTAGGAGTCCTAAAGTTAGGAGTCCTAGCTTTACTACTACTAAATTGGGAAAAATCCTAATTTTAAGACTTTCGGTATTCACAGAAGGCTTTTAGGAGTCCTAAAGTTAGGAGTACTAACTATACTTCTACTAAACTGAGAAAAATCCTAATATTAAGGCTTTCGGTATTCACAGAAGGCATTAAGGAGTCCTAAAGTTAGGAGTCCTAACTTTACTACTACTAAATTGAGAAAAATCCTAATTTTAAGACTTTCGGTATTCACAGAAGGCATTTAGGAGTCCTAAAGTTAGGAGTCCTAACTATACTACTACTAAACTGAGAAAAATCCTAATTTTAAGACTTTCGGTATTCACAGAAGGCATTTAGGAGTCCTAAAGTTAGGACACCTAACTTCTGTGAATACCGAAATGAGTAAGTGCCTTCTGTGAATACCAAAATGGTAGTAAGTTTAGGATTTTGTCTTAAGTTAGTTCTGTGAATCGGGACCTTAATTTTTTAACCAAAGGTGGAAAGAAAAAATAATGTAATTAGACATTGGTTCAAAAAAATAGCCCTTAGCTGATATCATAGGCCTGTCAGGTGTTTTTTGGGCATCTTTGTGTACCGTGGATAAAAATAAAATCATCTGCATAATCGGATGCCCCACTGTTAAATATTTCATTTCTGCTTCATCTATCAGATTTAATTCCAACCAATCATTAAATTTCCGTTTGAGAATGATCAGTAATTCATAAATGGGATTAACTTCTAGACTGGTGTAGCATTCTAACCCTCCACCTGTTTTACAGCTTCCTTGATATAGTGGGTCTTGCCTAAAATAACTATGTTCCCTCCTTTGTCAGCCATCTTTATTTCAATGGATGTGTCTTCCTGTAAGGATTTCAGTGTTTGTTGTTCATCGTTTGTTAAATTTGAGTTCTTGTACTTTGGTTTAATGCCCTCTAGGTCCTTGATAACAAGCTCATGAAATAAATCAAATGTATTCCCCGGAGACAGGACAGGACAGTATTTTGATTTCAGTTTCTTCCTACTTATTCCTTCTCCCTGGTTTTGAATTTGTAGGAGCGACAAAGTCTCAAATTCCCCTATCTCTTGTCATTCAGTGGTATCACGCTCCAAATTGACTAAGGTGTTGAGGATGATGAGGTTCTCGGATGGGAGGCTGTTTCCTGCAGTTGTTTGATTTTTTTTGCTTCAGTTTGTCACTTTTTTCCAGAAATAATTTTGCCAACTTCATCATTCGTATGTATTTGTATATGTAAACTTTTGGTTGGGCATAATTCATATGTATTTTGGGGAACAACAGTTATACCGTTTTTCAACAACTTCATCTCCATCTCTGATGTGCTTCGTTTTGATAAGTCGATGATCATCATCTCATCCTGGGCAACATTCGTTTCCTTGTGGTTTTCCATGTTGCCATCCCTACCGGTTGTTCTCTTTCCACGTCGCCCTCGTTTGGTCTCCCTCTATCTCTCCCTACTCCACATCTTCTGTCACTTCACGTTCCCCGTGGAGCTGCTGTTCTTTTATTCAATTTTTGTTGCTGATGTAGCAGCTGCATTTCATTTGAAAAAGACAGTTTAGTTATTTGGCCTACAATTCTTGCAGATGTTCCTTCACCTTCACTTAATTCAGATTCCAGTGTTTCAGTTTCTTTACCTGATAATTCCATTGTTGTAAAATCTAGTATTTCCTTTTTCCTAAAATCTTTTAGAAGATGTGAAGATTTCAATATTTTGGCGTCAAATTCAGTGAAAAACCTTCTCTCACTAACTAATCATGCCTTCATTCAGATTTAAATTTGCAATATATCCAATTTTAGGTACACCGCATGGCGTCAAAGACTGATAAGAACTTTTAAGCCAATGTTGCTGCCTATGACCCTAATTAGTTTTCATATGTATGCTGGTGAGATGTAGATTTTGCTGGATCTAAAGACAGCTCCACCACTATTGACCAAACTGGGGCTTGTGTACTAACCATAAAGGACTGCCTGCAAAATTGTCTCTGCCTACGTGTTGCTAGGTCAGATATCCTGCTACAGAGTCCCTCTTGCATTTGAATTCCCTGCTGCCAGGAGAATACTCCCTGACTCGGTGGGTGAGGTGAAGAATTCTCGGGTGCGTGCTATTTGACCCGAGGTGCTGCTAGTCGTGAGAACCCAGACTACATACAACTGTCAATTTGACCAAAAATGGCCGCCTCCCGGGAGTGACCCATCATACCTTAGTGAGGTAGCTATGTTCTGGAGGCATCATTTCCATGGATTATTTCAACATACTCAGAAACTTGATGGCTACATTCTAAACCCTTCAAAATGGACCAATCACATGATAGTTGCCATGGGAATAAGACCATGTTTCCAGGCACCACTCTGTACATGGCTGGGTAATGGTGGGGTTTAAAATCAACATGAGAGTTTAATGCATCATCTGGAAACACATAGAAGATCACAGAGTTATCCGGCTAACTGGTTCCAACTAAATAAACTAAAGAGAGCATGCTGCTTGTCAGCAGGCACCAATTTGAGCACCACAAACATGCGCCAGCCCAAAATTATACAGGAAGTTGCTGGTGATTTGTCGTGGAGCAACTACTTTCACATTCCCCCTCAGTATGGTACTTCTATAGCTGTAAATGCAAGTTAACTGCTATCTCTGCGCCCTTGAACAACGAGATTAGATTACAAATCTGCATATCCGACCCCTGTTCAGGGATTCTGTTTTCATTTATTTTGCGTAGTTTAGATGTATTGACTTGGATGGATTCGAGTTATGCCTGTTATAGCTGTGGTGTTTTATGCTTTTTGTAGAATATGGTTTGGTATATAAGGCACTGTTCTGCTTAAATGCTTCTGCCTGGCAGTTTCTGATATCATTAATAAAATGTATTCAAATACAAATATGCAAGCCAGCGCCATGTACCAAACATGGCCACTAATCAATGCCATGTGCGAGACATCTCTGTATTTCAGTCACTGACCATCTCGAGCCACGTTACTTCTGACTTTAAAGAGTTCCGAGTTGAGTCAACGAAGTGTACATTTAGAACGATTAACACGTAAGCCTGTGAACATGGCCAAGAGTGATAGGTGCACTGTACAAGGGAAACTTAAATTCCACTTTCAGACAGCCAGAAGTCACTCCCGGCGCGCCAAAAGGGGGTGACAAATATTTGTGTCACCTCGTTCCAGCCGCAACGCTGTAGCTGGATTTTATTATCACTGCAGCCAACTTAGCGTGGACCAAAGGTACCTACCAACACTAGCATTGCGCTATAGTAAATATGAAAATAAATACATAATAAACAATAGATGGCTGAAAGTGCGCAATAAAAACACAACATACAAATAAATGAGTGCACTGACAGATTCACCTGGCCAGGACGTAGATGCCGTACTCTTCCTCCCTCGTTTGGGAGGTACCCTAACTCAGAAGTTGGATGCGGCCCTTTCCGTTGCTGACATTTTGGATGCGCCCCACCCCACCCTCACACGCACACTGCCCGCGCGCAGCCAGTGCTCCCAGCCTGCAGCACCCGGACAGGGCTCTTTAAATCCTCCACGCAGGACGTGCAATTCATGGCACTTACAATATTCTCTGGCACGTTGGCGGAGCCGGGGGACTTTGTGAGGAACATAAATGAAGTTCCTTGGAGGTGGTAATGGTGCAATTATGTGAAAAGAATAAAAAACATTTGTATGCTTGAATGTCTTCGCCGCCCACTCTCTCTCCTCCCTCGCGAACACCCCCTGCTTGTCTCCAGTCCCCGTGGTTCTCCCTGCCGCTTTTCCTGCCTTTTCTTTAGTCTCTGCCGTGCAGCATTAGCAACCCCCCCCCCCCGCCCCCACCTCACAGATCCACGCCCCCAATGCTTTTGCTTACTGATATATGTACTTTATTTTCCCACATAAGCGAGAATTAGCCTAGCCCATTAAATAACATATTTGTGAAGAGGATTTGTAATAACTTTTAGCGTAACCTGTTTATCGCATGGAGCAACTCAGCGAGAAGAGTATGTACACCAGCAAGTACTGTGAATGTTGACAGCACGCAAAAGAGGGACATTTACACAGGGGACATTAGTAAATGGTTAAAGTGGGGTGTTATTGACTTGGGCAACCCATTAGAAATTCTCTCGTGTCACCAACTGCAGTTTCCTCCTCACTGGTTTGCACATCTTTATTCTTCAGCAGTCAACTGTTAATTGAACGCACTGCTTCACAACCTTTATTAAACCACTCCCTGCCACACCCAACAGACACGTAATACTTGTAGGGAGTCTGCCAAGTACCACTAGAGGCCTCACAGTGGCATAGCTAGAGCATGTGGCGCCCAGGGCATCCCTCAGATTGCAGCCCCCCCCTGGGGGGAAGGAGGGGGGGAAGGGCATGCACTTCAAAGAGGTCCGAGAGACACGTAGTATCGCCGCTAATAGTTACCTTGATCATGCAACTTACATGCACATACATGACACGATCCAAGGCTATACAGTTGAATACAGCGGTGACTGGCAGTACAAAAGAGAACACACAGACTGCATGATCTATCTGGGGACTCAGAAAAACCGCATGTGACATCCATCAGAGAGCTGCGTGAACAATTACCTGGTAATCCCCTCAACACAATGCAAACATGCACATACATGACACTGTTCATGTAACCTTCATCTACAGCTGACATTAAATGACCATACATCTCTTCTTAGTCTTATAAGGACCAGTAAAACTCACTCTTTTCCAAATCTCTTTCTAAATATTATCACTTTCCATGTAATGTTCCTTTGATGGGAAGAGGAGGTTTCTGAGGTGGGAGTATCAGGCAAGTGATACTACTCAGGCTCCATCTGTTCGAGTCTTCATGGAGGATCCCTCTTCGTTACTACCTCCACCTGACCCCGGACTCTGCAACGCACTCCCTTACAGGCTCCCTCTGTTCGAGCCTTCAGGTAGAATCCCTCTTCATTACTGCCTCCAACTGACCCGGACTCAGCAACCCTCTCCCTTACAGGCTTGATTATCCACTACTCCTCTCTCCAGTGTACCTTATCTCACAGCTGACCTTGGGCCCCAGCCCCATATCAGGCACCATCGAGCTCCACTTTGCTTTTTCCCGGTAAAAACATTAGTAAAATCACCTTCAAACTTAAAACATTGAATATAGCAGTAAATATAATTAGCATGCACTTTAAAGTATGTTCCACAGCAGCCCTTATGACCCGACTGCTAATTAAATAAACAAAAACAGAAAGGCCATGACAGGGCCGGCTTTAGCGCTGATGCGAAAGTCATTTTTGGCGCCACACTAATAACCTCTTTCTCCGTAAATACCTTTACTACCACCTTCCAACAGTGCCCCTCATCCCTCCATGGCCCCCCTAGTGACCTCCTCCTCAGATTGCCTCATGCCACAAGTGCCCCTCATCTCCCCATAGCCCCTCCCCCTCATGACCTCCTCCTTGGACTCCCTCACTGCCACCATCCACCAGTGCCCCTCATCTCTCTGTAGCCTCTCCCCCTCATGACCTCCTCCTCAGACTCCCTCACTACCACCCTCCACCAGTGCTCCTCATCTCACCCCAGCTCCCCCTCCACACCATGACCTCTTCCTCGGATTCCCTCACTGTCACCCAGGGCACAAGTCCTAAAAAAAGAAGTGGGGGTACGCTGACGTCACAACAGCAAGTGATGTCACGAAAGGTGGCTTGCACCATCAGACTCATTGCCTCCCCTCGCTCACCCCTTAGATGCCATTGCATCAGAGAAGCCAGCGCGTGAGCAGCATTCTGAATGAGCTCCGATCTCGCCCCAGAGAGGCCAAAGAGTAAATGTGTGGCTCCATTTGCTCCAGTAATCGAGCTCCGGTTAAAATAAGTGAGGGGATGCCATCCACCCGCCTGGTACCCCGACTCGAGCCCTGCAGTCACCCTCCACCAGTGCCCCTAATCGCTCCACAGCCCCTCCAACTACCTCCTCCTCAGATTCCCTCACTGCCACCCTCCACCAGTGCCCCTCATCGCTCCGTAGCCCCTCTCTCATATGCATTTGTTGTTTAGCGCTACTCATATCAGTGTAGTGTGTCAGCACTTTACACCACGAACACATTATACAGAGGCAATGAATCATACAAGTATGTAAATCAGTCTACAGGGAATGTGACATAAGCCAATGAGGATTACAAGGTGTAGGAATCCCATGTCATCCATACTGGTGGGCAGTATATTTTGAGAGGGTTTGGTCTGGGGAAACACAACCTTAGGATTTAAAAGAGTATTCCATGGGGGTCAGCTTTACTGATAAAAATGTATCTCTGCCCAAACATACTCATTTTAGCAACATTAGAATGATGAAAGACTGAGGAAGTTCTAACTATATCACAAAACAAATCTATACCATTCATGCTTGTATGCAGCTCTTTGGTGACAGTTAATTGGTCACTGTCCTATGTTAGGATTGTAACTTCTGAACTGCAAGTAATACAAGTATCTCTGTGGCAAAGGCAGCAACCCACTGAGCTTCCACACAAAATACAGTTCATCTGCATTTAAAAACTACTAACAGACCAATAATTGATCTCCAGCGGATCATAATCTTCCACAGCGTTAGATGACTCTTTGGGGGTTGTTTGATGTGCATATTGCATCTATTTGTTTATGGTTTTATATAGTGCGAACATGGCTTATGGGCATCTTGGGAGGATTTACAATTGAATGACAAAGTTACAGGAGAACAGTTGATGGGGAATATACAGGGGGTATTGCAAATAGACATTTATAATCACCAGTGTGGAGGGGATGGGAAACATACTTGGGACAATGCCAATAGGGAACTAAGAGATAAGACAGTTGCCACGTATACCCTAAATTCGGCATAGACCCTTATTATAGATGGAGCTTCAGTATACTCTGTTAAATCAAAGACAGAAGGAGCTTTTTATAGCGCACATCCAGCACTCGTGTACTTTAAGGTGCTCTTAATTCAAGCAAAAATTAGGGAAAAAGAGACTGCGTGAAATACAATATTTGCCAAGGATCGCACAGTGTGCCTGCTGGGTAGCTAGGATTGATCACAGGTTTTCTTGTTTCTCATTGTACAATTCAGCCACTAGATGGGTATTTTTTCTGTCGCTCTTTTTCGCATCAAAGATTAATTCTTTATCTACAATTCTTGGTGAATATGATTAGAGCGTGTTGACAGGCAAAAGCCACATGCAAGCTGAGCTCGTTTTTTGCTCCAGTGTCTAAGGCTCCATCTGACCCTTTCAATGACTCCTCCACTTTTAGGTAGTACTGGTACATGATTGGCACACATTCAGTCGACCACCTTGGCAGGATGAAGGGCTGAGCTGGCTTACCCTACTATTGCAGGCAGAGTTGTAATGAGCACTGAACCCACAAACGTATTGTAGCAGAGCCAGTTTAATAGAATTGTCCACGCTCAGAGCTCGTTTCTGGCTTCCTTACTAGGTGTTCTGGGAAATAGTTAAATCTCTTTGAAAGGAGCCAGGCGTCAGCGTTCAATAGTAGAACTTGTTCTTGAATGGAAGTTAATGTATTTTATTTTACTGTCTCATAAATGCATTCGTCTCCATGTTATTTAGGGAAAGATGTCGAGTTGAATTTAGGTTTGTTTGGAGAATCCCCAACAGACTTGGAGCTCACGAAGAGTCAGCCACATGTTAAGGGAAGCATGATGCGCGCATG
The DNA here is from genome assembly GCF_964204655.1 of Triturus cristatus. Classification (NCBI taxonomy): domain Eukaryota; kingdom Metazoa; phylum Chordata; class Amphibia; order Caudata; family Salamandridae; genus Triturus; species Triturus cristatus. Next base: position 818,864,092 of record NC_140590.1, read on the forward strand.
ACTCGGTTCCAGCCCTACCATCCTTACAGACTTCAAAGACTGTGGGGCGCTGGACAGGTCACTAGGGCTCATGCAAACCCAACTACATGTTAAGGAATGTCTGACGTGTCACTGAACCAGCCCCAGACCCACCGGCTTTACAGAGACGTTCAACTGAGGGAAATCGACCCTTTTGGTAAAAGTTTGACCTGTCTTTTGTTGCGATGTGGCCCCCGCCGTTTTTGGACCCGAAATATCTGTTTTTCCGACTTCCTATTGTTGGGAGGTCTGCACCCCTTTGCCCCAGCACGAGCCCTTCCTGCAGGTTGCGGCCTCCAATGGGTCATAGAGAGACCTTAATCACCAGCGTTATTGGGGCATCTTTTATTGTTTGTCTTATTGTTGTCCTGCATCGGCCATAATTATAAAAACTATTTAAATGAAGCGCACACGAAGTACGTGTCCTGCTGGGCCTGCGCATATTTTTAAAAAGAAAAGAAACACATTCTTAGTCTTACCTACTAGTACTGCATTATCCACGGGGCACGGAGTACGGACGCAGCAGAGCAGACTGCCCCAGGCCACAAGGTCCTCACGATTCGAGAGTGCGTAGTGGTGAAGCGCGTGACGTGTCACCGCTACGTTCTCATTGCGAGACGCGAGGGCCGGGCAAAAATGTAGCCCAGGGCCGTCATTGGTAGTGCTGGCGCGCGCTCTCCAAGATCGACGGCCCTGGAGCAGGCTGCAGGCTGGGATGGGACCAGTATCCGCGGGCGGCGCCGCGCGGGCGGCGCCGCGCGGGCAGATTAACGGTCAATGATGATGCATCAATCATCATCAATTGCAGCAGCAGGCGCTGACGCACTGGCGCACACTACAACCAAGTAGGTCAGTGCGTGCAGTGCGCAGCGCGCTGCTTGCCTTGCAGTGTTGCACTCAAAACTTTGCCGCCCGGCCCCGTGCGCCGTTGCGGCCGCGGCGGACTTTATAATTTATTTAGTGTCCCTAAATACATTATAAAGGCCGCCGCAGCCGCCCTAAATATAGTGCCGCCTGGGGCGGTCCGCCCCCACCGCCCCCCCCCTAGCTACGCGCCTGAGGCCTCGTGCACACAAACACAGGACCCGACAGCTCCCTCTTTGTTAAATAAAAAGTACAAACAAATATTTGCACATATATGCATTATGACTCCTCGATGAGTCGTCGAGGTGCTCACCCCAGTATTCCAGATCTACTTGTACGAGGTAGCAGAGGGGCACCTTCATCTGGCATCTCTGGAGAAGAGTCTGAGACTTGCCTTGGGCACTCAGGTGTACTTTCCTCACTCATGAGATCTGTAACTGATGAAAATTGAGGCAAATGCTTAAAGTGTAACCAGTCTCTGGTTATGGATTTTCCAGGTCGTTGGGCAGCCATATGTCGTTTGCTCGCCACAATTTTTAGCGGTTCAGCATCAAACGAAGCGTCAATATTGCATGTCCGCTTTTGCTTGACAAGAACATAATCTCCTTTCGAAAATAGCGTCTCAAGCGCATCTGCGCTTACAGGCGTATGCCTTCATTTTTCATTTGTGAGAGGTATCAGTGACACAAATCTTTTCAGGGTCTATTGACCGACTGGTTGTCCATTTCGGTATCTTCATACCAAGAGCTCTTCTGAACAGTAAGGTGGAAGGACTATCTCCTGTCATGGAATGAAGAGTGGAACTGTAGGCACGGAGGGCTGGGCATAAAGCTGACTTGAGGTTGATTCTTGCAAGGCCAGCACGCTGTACCATCCTTTCCAATGTACTCATAAATCGTTCAACAACACCATTTGCCTGTGGTCAGAGAAGTGTACTTTTCTGATGTTTGATGTTCAAATGATTAAGAAAGTGTTTGAACACTCTGCTATTGAAGGGTGGACCGTTGTCAAATTTGAGAATGGAGGCAATACTCCATGCTGCAAAAATGTCATCCAGCTTCTCAATGACTTTGTCATGTGTGGTTGTTGATAATTCTTCCACTAGAGGAAAAGATGAGTTACTAATTGACAACTACCATGAGATGATGTCCATTATTGAAGGGTTCGAAGAAGTCAACCATAATCATCTCCTTGGCTTACTTAGGGAGATCAGACATATTCAGTGGGTACAGAGTCATTTTGGGAGACAGACAGTTGCACAGATGACAAGTTTTCAGTTACCTATCAACTTGTTCATCAGGGCATGGGAACCACACTCGATCCCGGAGGGCTCTTTCAGTGGCAGCAATGCCACAATGCCCTTCATGTGCCAGTTCGATAACTTGTTGCATCTGGCTTTCAGGGATACCTTGTCCCTCTTAGTATAACACCATCATGTGTAACAGAAAGGTATTTCCAAACATTCTTGATTTTCTGGTACTCAACATCATCTGTAAGAGGTCGAGTATGTTTCATACATGACTATGAGTACAGAAAGATGAGGGTAGAGGCTATTAGAATCCGCACTTGACAAAGGTACCAGGTAGTGCACAGAACCAAGGAACACTCCCCTCTATGCTCCTTAACTAGGAAAATCCTACAACAACATTTAGACAAAAGGTTCAGCACTAAACAACAAATCATAAAAGTTTAGCATCAGTGTTCAAAGCAGTAGACACATGGAAAGATATCCAAATCCAAGATATGAGTTTCTTAACGGATTTCTCTTTATTTCTTTTTTTTCACAAAGGCAGAAGATCATAGCCAACGCGTTTCGTCTCCCAAAGAGTCTTCTTCAGGGCTTCCCAAAGTAAAAACAGTATATTCATAAAGGTGCTACGCGAAGTGCACTTTGCACTACTTCGCGCTACACGTAGCTACGCGAACTGTGTAGTACGGTAGGGAAATGCTGTTCACCATGATTGCACAGTGCTGGATGCTTGTCCGCACTGCGCAATCATTGCGAACGGCATCATGCACAGTGCAAGCGGTCGTTTTCTGCTGCTAGAGTAAATTTGTACTCGAGCTGCAGCTTTCTCATCGCGGACTGGTAGTTTATCATTGCGAGCGGTCGCAAGCATACGCGACCACTCGCAATGAGAAACCTGACCTCCCCGCATTGAGAATCTCGCGGGGAGGTTTATTTTCCACGCTTGCGATCGGCAACTTGATGTTGCCGATCGCAAACGAGGAAAAAGCCTCGCCGGGATGTTGATTTTGCTCGCTTGCAGTCGCCAACTTAACGTTGAGTACCGCAAGCGAAAAATGCCCGCTACGCATTTTTACACTGTGCTACGTGCGATTCGCATAGTGCGTAGTTGTGCTCGCTACGCACACTACGCGAGCCTAGCGTAGTTTTCCGCCCAGGGTTATTATTAGCCACCGCAATGTGTCACCAAGGGCCCGATCTACGAAGGACACTTTGCAAACCAGGGTGTCAAAATGAACACCGACTGGTATGAAAAATGCACTGAATTTTGCAACTCAAGAGATCTATTAATCAGTTGAATCACAAAAGGCATGTTTGCATGAGGTCTCAAAATCTTAGGTCTCATAAATATCGATGAGGTAAGTGGCATTTTGCAACCCCCAGCGAGAGCCAGGGATCAAGGACTGAAAAGGACATGAGACTTTAGTTCCTGCATTCACATTATATCAAGGAGTAATTTTGTTTTTAAAAGCTTCCCATATCTCTTTAGGGGACAGAGAATACTGTTAAAAACTTGTTGATTTTGGTGGAAAGACGTGAGCAGGAGCTTACAGTAGTCACCTGGACCACTGCCTACTGCCTCAAGACTGCCCGACATGATTTCCAAAATGCAAAACTGTTTCAGGGGAACTGCTTCCTTTTTTGTCAATGGCTTACAACTCCCAACTCGGGGGTTGGTCACTCATTCAGGGTTTGGTCTACAATCGCAATTTAAAACCAAAGATAAAAATATTATGGACACCTCTTTCACGTTCCCTTTCAAGTTGCAATTTATTACAGGTCACAACAGCTATTTTATGAGTCGGAATTGCTTTTCGAACTCACAAACTTCCTTTTTTACATTTCACAAAGATATTTTGAAGTTGCACACCCAGTGTTTTTGCAAATCGCAGAATTTGCAATTTACATCTTTTCCATACTTACCTGTCCTTTATGTAAATCTGAGTGTAGTAGCCACTTCCCCATGTGATTCACTGTACCAGAATCCTCTTTTACGGCTAGGGGTCTTCATTTCATGGATTTAAATCTGCCTATAAATGCAGGTCACAGTTCTTCGATAGTTGCCGTGGTGTGGGCGTTCACTTCCACAGAGGATACAGAGTCGGGATGTGACAAAAGGCAGATAGAGTTGAGAGTCTGGAAGGCTCACGTTGTGTCCCCCATGAGCTGTTCTCCCACACAACAGATTTGTGTGGCATTTCAATGGAATTCTTATTGGACTTTGTTGCAGGCCTGTAAAAGTATCAGGATTTAATGAAGATAGTGTGGTTGCCAAAGTAGGGCCAGCTGGGAATTGCACCCATCCTTTTTTTTCCAACTGAAACACTGTATGAGAAAAATATCTAAATTAGGAGCTAGGGGAAAAGGGAAAAGAGAGACATTGGAGATACTAGTTAAGGAGATATTAGCTCAGGGCATTCATGAAATAATTGTTTGATTCTCTTTGAAAGGAAACACAGCAAAGACAAATCAGTACTAGCTCAACATCAGTGCCCTACAACAATGTCTGGTATTCAATAATGAATGTACCCCTTTTTGGGCATGGGTGAGCTCTGTGTCCAACCATAAATGAGGACAGAGGCCTCCAGATGCTGAGAGAGAGTATCCGAGATCAAAGGAGTCACTAGCAGGTAAGTTTTAATGTTCGTTTTTCACACACAGAGAGTGAGAGAATAAACAACATAGTTGCGTTCTCCCGAATAAACTTTTTTTCACACTCAGCAACTATTGTTAGACTGGTAGAATAACCCGATCTAAAGATGTATTGGGGTATTATTCTACTACCTACTTATCAGGTGGAATATCAAAGATATTGAAGTAAAAGCCTCACTCACATAATAGTGACATGCTTCATCATAGGCAAATACTCCACACCCAGAGAAGATGGTACTCTCTGGGCGGACTCAACCAAAGATGTAATGGGAGTGCTTAGATAAATGAGTGACTGGTTAAGCAGGGAACCAGATTTGAGTTAAAAATACCTACGAGTATACCCCTCCTAAGTCCTTTATTCAAGGGTACTCATGGTATCATTAAAAACTTTATCTTGGGGTTATTTTGAACTTGATTCTGTTCAAATGTACCCTCAATTGTATGCCAACATGTTTCGGCCCATATGGGTAGCCCAGTCGGGTCTGAGGGCCTTCGTCAGGGCATTGTGATTCTGTTCCTTATTTTTAAGGTCCCTGCCGTGTAACAGTGCATGTGCTACATTCAACCCAAACGTGAGGCCTAATGCACTCACCTGTACGTATTTGTACTCCAACTTCAGTAGAATTTCTACTGATCGATGCCTACTAGCATCATGCAGCTCTCATGTGTTAGGGTGCTGTCCTGTAGTCAAACATTCGTCAAGGACACCGCACCGCCGATAAACCTCATAGGACACATCGTCTGAAGTTTTAATGTTCAACATAAGTTCATAAGGCAGAGATGAGAGGTGAGGTCAAAGGAAAGGAAGAGAGATCCGAAAAGGGAAAACACAACAAAGGTGCAAGGATGAAGTTGGTGATGAACTAAGTGACAGTGAAGTTGCTGAAACAATGAGAAATGTTGCCAGGGTACCTAAGACATTGCTAGAAGAGATTTGATATGACCACTTGCAACACAGCCCAAAAGGATCCGCCAAAGACCCAGGAAGTGATCCCTTGTAAGTCTAAATTTGTCTACTGCATTATCCTTCAATCATCTGGTGTCTATATTCTCCACACCTGACCTTTCCTGACCATAAAGGATGCATGGTAACTCTTTGTCCAGGTACCATATTTCCTTTGCTTTATGTCTGATAGTCCTGCATTGCTGTAAATCCTGACACCAGCTCCCAACCATATTTACTACCCAACAATGCTTCCTGTTTCTTTTCATCCACACACAGTCACATTCTGCCCTACACCTAAAGAAGCAGGAGAGGAGCAATAACTATCTTTATCCACATAAACCACATAGCTGGCAAAGTGAGCAGTGCCTCTCAAACAGTGCCTCCATATCCTCACAGCAACTTATATATATATTTGCAGTCTTATATAGCGCGAACCAGACCCCAAGGAATATCACAGAGCTTAACAGAGCAGTACATTAACAGAGATACAATGCAGCATTGGCTAAAAAAGCATAATTAAAGTCCGAATTGATTGAGAGGCAGGCATGATCTGTAAGCAGGTTCATAAACAGGCAATTAGGCAGGGTGGTGGTGTTGTCAGAGGAAGGTTTTCAGTTCCTTTTTGAAGAGGATATGTGAGTGGGTTGTCCTGGTGGTAGGTGGGATGGCATTTCAGATTTTGTGGGTGGCGCCTGAGAAGGATTGCTTTAGAAATCTCTGTTTTTTTTACATTTTGGGGAGTCCAGATACATTGAGTTTGAACTTGTGAGGGAACGGGAGCCGCCTGCAATGGTTAGCTTATTTGTGAGATAGTTTGTTGAGCCTTCATGTAGGGTTCTGTGGAGAATGCAGGCCAATATAAAAGTAATCCTTGCTTCAGTGGGGGGCCAGTTGAGTGTAGTGAAGATAGGGGTGATGTGGACCGAACGTCTTGTGCCCAAGACCAGGGGGGCAGCAGAGTTGATGGCTGCCGTAAAGGGGGCATTCAGAATAATTTCAAGGGACCATTCAGAATAATGTCACGTAATACCATGTCCGCACAGGCACAACCTTCCATCAAAGCCACATCACTGGATGATGTCTATCAACATCAATGTGTCCTCAGACAGGGCAGAGGAAAATGGCAAACACCAGCGTAATGAAATAAAGTGCAGAGTCCAATGTATACGCACACTTCTCTTTAAAGATGGCTGACAGGATAAGACCAATCTTATTTCTGCCAGTAACTAACACAGTCCATTGTTAAACAACACATAGGACAGTCAGATGATCAGTATCAGAATGACACAATATTACCTGCTCTGGCTAAGCAAAGTCCCAGAATTGCAAAGTGAGCTCTGGATCTAAATGCACTACAGGACCTTGCAAGCGCAAGCCGTGTGCTCGGCAAATGCTGTCACATAACACAGCACAACACAATACCATGGTGGAAGAAAGTACATGTGCAAAGAGTGTGACACCTCGCAGATGTTTCCGAGGTACCTCTATAGTTTCCTCTGCAGTCAGCATAGTGTCAGCCCTGTGATATCCTTGTAGTGCATAAAGACATCCTCAACAAGGCTCAAAGCGTAGTACTTACCTACATGTAAATACCTCTGGATATTGTGATGCACACGTTACACCTCCAACCTCCCTGGCAGCCGTAGGTGTGAATGCACCCGCCTCATTCTGTGTTCTGCAGCTATTTCCAGTATTACCAACCACGCTTACTACGCGTTGCGCCCAGGATAGTCCTAGGACAGGATGCAACTAATGTTGTAACCTGGTAGGACGGTCAAGAAGTCAACACTCGCATCTACACATACTGACTGATACCATGCTCACACCTTCACCACGCGTGTGAACAGGGTCTCACTCTCAGAAGTCAGCCTGAATCAGCCCCCTGCTGAGTGCACAGCTGGAGGGTGGGTGTGGCGGAGCGGAAGGACTGGATCATGTGACTCAGAGATGGTGCACGACTTCCTGAGAATGAGGACATCGGAATCCCCACACCACACCTGTGCTGTGTGGTAAGTGGGCCCACGTGCACATCCTTGCAGGCCTGTAACAGACAGATGTGCACAGTAAGAGTAATGGACGCACCCTTGCATTTTGTAGAAATGACCAGGATTCCTTCAAGAACACGCTCAACACCGAACAAGACAGCGCTCTGCGCACGGGGACGGGGATGTTGAAGGAATCTAGGCCCGCTGTAGAACAGAGGACGCGGTTTAAGACCTGCTGTACTGTTTTCAAAGCTATAAAGGGTTAAGTCTCCTGCTTTCTGGCGACGAAAAGTATGGAAAACATCCCCTCACACGCTCTAAAGGTTTTGGTTCAAAATACCTAACCTTCCCAAGATATTCTAAGAAATGTAAGGATGGTCAGAGCTTCTCTGTTCAGGGACCTGCACTGTGCAGCTTCCTTCTGGACCATTTCAAAGTGGAAACTGAGCTCCAACCCATCTGGAAAAACTTACACACATGGTTGTGCAAACAAGCTTACCACTGTTAGACAGCCTGCTCTCCACTGTTTACCTCTCAGTATACTAGCGCCAAGAAACCGGTGAACGTGCGCTTTATCACGAATAAATAACATAACACTGAACAAAGTCATGTTTCCCCAATCCCATGGCAGTCACCAAACATTAAGCAACAGTCCTGCTTGATGTGGCGGTGAGCCCTGGGGGCCGCCTCCTCGGGTGGTCGCCTTGCTCCGGCGGCCAGGGGTGCAGGATGGACAGAGTCCTGCTGAGACATGTCCTGTACCAAGAGATGTGATTTCTGTGCCCCGATGCTGCAGCATCCCTGCCCATCAGCCCGCAATGGAGCAGCCACTGACAGCCCCCTCACTGCAGGGCCTCGGAGGTTGTGATGGTTACTGTCTGAAATGCCTGACTCACCCGCGCTTCATGACGACTAGCACAGACATTATCCACCGCAGAGGCTGCTAATGTAATGCTTAATTAATATGCAGAGTTTAATACTGAAGGCGGTCTGTTTCTAAGTAGACACAGACTGGCTCCCAAACCTCTGGGGACATGAACATTAGCATATTTCATTCGGTGTTGGAAGTAAATTGTTGTCTATTAGATTTGTAATTGAAAGGAGCAACAGAAGGGCACTTTATTGAACTGAGCACCTACAGCTACCATTGGTTGAATCCCAGATGCAGATACGTGTGATGCTTATAGCAGAAAATATTTGATCTTTCATCTCCTGTAGGTGTGAGTTAAATACATGTAAACAGGAGGCGTTGTGCTGAAGAAGGAGCCACGAACACCGAAATGCCATGGCATTGCACAAAGGTGTATTCTCATAAAATATCAAAGCATGATTTTGGGTTTGTTGAAAATGAACGTGATCGTGTCAAGTACAAATGAAAAGATAAAGGGAAAGACATAAAAATGGTTTAAAGTGTTGACATTTACGATTAACTTAGTTTCTACAAGTAAGTAACGCAAGTAAAGGGACACACCAGTGCAATCGAAGAGAGTGGCGGATGAACCGTCTGTGTGTTTGACTTTGTATAAGCAACCCCAGAATTCGAGTGCAAGGAAAGTCAGAAAACTGAGACACAGTGATTTGTAAAGTATCACACAATTGATGCAGGTAGGCAACACGGGATCAAAATACAAGTTTCAAGGCACCTTTGCTAATTTAGGCAAAAACCTAACCCCTGGGCAAAGTAATTTATTCTCAGCAGCTTTTCAATATTTTCAATTTCTATCAAGAGTATTTTGTAACTTTCCTTATTCTTACATTGGACCCACACACGCCCAGTATTATTTACCAATTAATATGAGCAGACTGTCACCTGGATTCCACAAGTATTCCATAATCTCCCCTATTCTCCTTTGTTATTTATGCTTCATGTGCATTTATTAAACTCTGTCTTTATCTTCTTAGGTCGAGCTTTCTAGACGCACAAACCTTCTGGTTGCAAAAGAACTATTGTAAACTTAAAGTGGGCTTGCAGCCCACCCATGGCTTATCGTGGGTGGATTTATTGACAATCTCATTTGCTTGCTTCCTATTCGAAGATTTACCTGTTTCTTCTTGTTTTGTCCTTCCTATGGAGCACAACCTCTTTAACATCCTTTCAATAGGCTGACTTGTGTCCTTCAACTTTTTAGGGAACTTTTTTCTTCTTCATGTGCACATTATGGGCCTCATTTATGAGGCCCTTTACGGCACTCGAACGTCACTTTTTTGACGTTCCAGTGGTGCAATGTGCCCCGGCATATTTACAAGGCCACGTAAAGCGACTTTACGTGGCTTTTCATGGCCTTGTAAATATGTGCCCCTTTCACGCAGAACACTGTGCGAAAGGGGCTTTCCATGGTGTTGCTGTGGGTGTTCCACGTACATTGAAGCATTCCCAGATTTATGAGAAATTGTAAACCTGGGAATGCGTCAGAATCTAACGCCACCCCAGGGTCGGCGTTAAAGATGAGCAACGAGGAGAAATGTTTTCATATCTCCTCGTTTTTTCCTTTTTTCTATGTGTTGCAGAATGCAGCACACATAGAAAGAGGAAATGGCCTGAATTGATTGATTTTGTGCAGGAAGGTGTCCCTTCTCACACAAAATCAATCAACCCCGCAAAGTAGCCACCCGTACACCATGGTGCAAGGTTGTTTGCATTGGCGCTGAGTAAAAGGACGGGAATGCAGTGTACCATATAGATACGGTGCATACGGTGCATTCTGCCCTTTTGTATTTGACTTGGGCAGCGCTGCAAAATTCTTTGCTTTGCTGCCCCACGCCAAAACCTAAACAAGCATTTGCAATGCAATTGTCTCGCATTTACCTGAGTTTGAGCTATTGGCATTGTAAATGACAATGCCTTTTTTAAAGTTTTGGTTTTTAACCCCTTCGCCGCGGCGGGAATTCCGCCGCGGTGCTGGGAGGTGCGGGGGGGGGCAGCACGGTGGCGCTGTGCTCATGAGGGAACCGCTCCGTCATGAGCCACGGTTGAGCTGTGCTCATGACGGAACGGTTCCGTCATGACTCCGCCCAGTTGCGTTGTCCCCCCGCACAGGCGGGGAAACAGCGCCGCGTGGGCGGAGCGGCCGCCAACGGTCGTGGCATGACGGACCTGTTCCGTCATGAGCACACGGCAACCGTGGCTCATGACGGAACGGTTCCGTCATGAGCGGGGAAGGGGTTAAAACATACATAAAAGGCATTATCATTTACAATGTCAATAGCTTAAACTCGCGTAAATACGAGACCTATTGCATTGCAAATGCTTGTTAAGACTTGTGCCCTGGCTCCCCTGCACGATATACTGAAGGGGCCCACTAAGAATTGGTAAGCCTCGGTCCCCCCTCCCCTCCCCTTACCGCGGGGGCCTTTGTTATGCCCCTCCGTCCCTGGGTGCGACTCTGCTCTCATGAGAAACTTGCATTTTCGCGAACATCTCCGGTGGGTATAAGGTTAAGCGCATAATATATTCAGTCAGATAGCAGAGGAAAGCTTGTGAACGGTGCTGAGGGCGGAGTCACAAGGGGGGGGGGGGTTGGCGTTCAGCTTTTCTAGTGTGTCACACTGGGGCACAAGACAGCGGAAGGGAGCGCTGCTGACCGGAGAGCTGAAGCTTGTGGCCCGAGAGGCATCGCTAGCGCAGGAATCGAAACATGGGACTCTTTGTCCCGTTTGTCTACGGTTACCTTGGAGTTCTTGGGAACCTCCAAAATGCCGCAAGGGGAGATATATTCCCTAGAAACAAAACGGAGTGTGTGGACAGCTTTCGAGGAGAAAAGGAAAGTAGGAAAAGAGAGCCGCATGCATTCCTCGTGACAGCCTGCATAGCGCACCGACTCCCATCAGCCAAGCAGCGCTTGATAGAGGGGATTAGATCTTGCAGAAGCTGTTTGTGTCTAGCCCTCTCTGAGGTTGTATAACTCATACATACGCTGCATGCAGAAATCAGTTCTTGTTTTTTAACAGCAGCAGAGTTTTCTAAATGTTTTAGCCAGGAAATGTAACACACAAATACACATACATGTTTTCGACACACAGCCTTAAAGGCACACAACCCACTAGCTTTACCACAATACATAAAGCACATACAATACAATACAAGCATTGGCAATGCAAACGGCTTTAATGTGGGAACGCATCGAAATATAGGCATACACAAATACAGTTTGCATTCATCAGCACATTAAAGTCAGACCTGTTGATTTTACCAATGCTTGTTTACACTTAGAATAAGCTGCTCATGGCACCTGGTAAAATGGAAGACGCTTCTAATGGTGTTCCGCGTCGGCTTTTTCACCCAGGACACACAGACACACAGACACTTCAAACACCCTACCTCCAAAAATATACACTGGAGAGAAACAACAGCCAACACTGCACCTGCACTTTAAAGTCTTGAACACCAAGGCTGCCTTTCTATGTTATTTCTGTCGCATGCCTCTGTCGTGCTGCACCACTGTCATCAGCACATGCGCACACCTGCCTGCCTCTGTGGGCAAGATAACAGCACACGAGTGACAGCAAGGACAAACACTAAAGAAACAGAAGCAGGCGGCGCAAATTGTTTTTGCCACTTTACATACCGCGCACACAAAATCTTAGCCTGCAGAATATTTGACGCATGACTCACATATCACTGGATGTGCATATATATGATAATTAATGCGGAAGCAAACAAATGTAACATAGCTTGATTAAAGTGTCACGTGTTACACGGGGCCATTAGGCAGCTGCTTTTACTCACCTTCTGTGGAGCCAGTCTTGGCGCTATGGCCCTTGGCGCTATACCCCTTTATAGTATCTGTTACATGTTCCAGTCTCTTGAGCAACACGTCCAGCCAGCTCTGTCATTTGAACTTCCAGACCTACACATCACCGGGCACAAAAATACTGGCCTGAGATGTTCAGTGAGTCTACACAAACATGACATTACCTAAGAAACAAAAGCACTGTGCAAAGGGCCAGTCCCCCCTTTTCCCTAGTCGTCAGCCCATCTCTCTACACAAAATCCTCACAAGAATGTCCCCGCCAGCCCTCCCTCCACCTCATTGACGTCAAAGTACTTTGTTTAAGGCTTAAAAAGGTACACTGGTGCTCCGAAAACTATAATATTTTTTGGTAAAACAACAAGTTAACACAGAAATAAAAAAAACACGTATCGCCCTTCACAAAGTGTCCCATGTGAATTTATATATATTTTTTTTAACTCACAACGGTTCTGATTTTATCGTCTTCGGAAGGATGAATGGTTCAGTTGGGCTCTGCAGAAATTATAGTCTTACAGATATCTGCCGCAGGCACGCAGCCCACTGAGCTACCTTTCCAACAGCCAGTTGTTCCCTTTCTGTGGTACCGCAACAGCGCGGGGTGAACGACTGCACCCGGCCTGACATCACGTCAACTGGTGACAGGTCTTCCCAAGCAATAAAGAGTCCCAGGGCTCCGCGCAATCTAATTGCAAGTTTCCTGTGGAGATTATTCCGGGCCTGAGTTCAAGGTGGCTTCCTGTGGGTAAGTACATACAGGTGCATAACCCACATGAAAGGCCCGGCCCCTGCGCCTTGTTTAATCAGGTGTCTGGGACAGTGCGGCCCGCACAGCTGCTCGACAACTGCCAATCTGGCCCCGGGGCGGGGGGAGGCGACTGCCCCTAGGGCAGAGCTATGTGAGAGGATATTGTTAGGGCTATGCATAGAGGTCTGTAGGAAGGTGTGTTGAGTTCAGGCATGCTGTTCGAGATGCTCAGCCAGGCTGTGTGAGTAGCTCAGAAAATCCAGACAAAATATGTCAATGCGCAGAACTCAGAGAGTCCATTTGAGTGGGATAATAGCGCTGTGGTACGAGATCGGGGTGCTGGCCAGCAGGGCCATGCCGGGAGCTAGGAGGGAATGTTAGGTGTTCAGTAGAACTGTGTGCTGAGCTTACTAAAGTAGTTTGAGGATTTTAGTAGGTGCTGTAGCGAGCTGGGCAAGGTGGTGGGAGGATCCTAATAGACGTGTTTGAAGCTCAGTGGAGCAAAAAGAGTACTACCACAGTTCCATGCGAGTATTGAGCAAAAGTTTAATCATGAACGATGGGCAACTGAGGAGCTCGATGAAGGACCGGGCCATAAATATCTCATGATTAACACAAGACATTTTATCTTCTGGAAAGAGGGTGAGAGTTCAGAACACGCGTTCGCCAGGCAGCCGCTGTTTATTTTTGCATCGCGCTTTCAATTTAAAGTGAAAGCACGATGCAAAATTAAACATGCGGCGCCCTGTCTCCTTTTGAGATGGCCCATCTGGACTGGCTGTCACGGCTTGTTTATCTAACACGCCTCCTAAAGATAAGAAATTGCTTTGCAACAGCCGCAAAGCAGACGAGCCAGTCCGGATGGGCCGGACCAAAAGGCAAAAGGCGGTAACAAAGAAGCCTCATTTTCAATGGAAGGCCACAGTTTACCATAAACTATGACGCCTTCCAATGAAAATGAGGGGCGGAGCTTCAAGACCTCTTCTCAAAGTCCTCCTTCACAATAAATCTCGCCGAGCGAGCAGCGCATGCGTGCGCTGCAACGCTAGGCCGGACCTAGAAATGAGGCCCTAAATTTACCAGCTAGCTGAAAGCCATCCAGTGCTGCTTATACTAAGCGCTGATGAAGTCTGAGAAAAAAAATCAGAACCCAAGATTGCTTCACCACTATTGTTGCCAGAAAGTCCACTTAACCAGCAGTTTACACAGGCACACAAGCAGTTTCAGATAAGCAAGCTGCTATGACCAAAGGAGCACACGCTTTCCTTTTAGATGGGCCAAAGCAGGTCCATGGGTGCAACAAAGGCCCCTGCAGCCCCCAAGCTCCAGGGGCCCCCTGCAGCACACGGTACGCTCACACTGTAAGTGTCCGTCTTTGGGACCTAGTTTTAAAGTAAAGCAGGTCACTTTTCACTTCAGCGCTGTCTTCAGCCTCAGGGTGGGGCATAGGGTGGGGCAGAGCTGCGCTGGTGTGACAGAATTGTCATGCGTAGTGTAAACTACACGTGCAGGGGCCGATGGGTCTGTGTCAGACATTGGGACCAAAGCAAAATGGAATTGGCAGCTGCGGTCTTCTGCCGCCAACGCCGGCCCGTGCCTTCCACCGAAGCTGCAGGTCTCAGGAGAGTCGGTAAGAGAGAGTAAGGCGATGGCATGACTGGTATTAGTAGTCCAGTCGCTCACTACTGTGTTAAGTTCAGGTATGTTCACTATTCTGCATTCGGCGGGGCTGCTTTTACTCAGGGTTGCTTGCGTACTGTTGCGAGGCTCGCGCCACACATAATAATAAGCCTTACAGTCCTTACGTGAAATATTGTTGAATGCGAGCCTGTGGCCCTATGTTGGATTTATTGATGCTTCTTTATTAGAGGGTGGGTCACTCTCCAGTCACTGCAAGGGGGAGAGAGGACACATAACTAAATAAAAACGTGGCAAATGACTTCTGCAGCTGCTGCAGCCATTCTTAAGGATTATAGGTGGCAATTCCATTACACCCTGGTGGGAACTATGGAAGAAAGCGGACAATTGGCAAGTCTAAATTGTTTTCCATGATCGCATGCTTCGTCTGGAGGAGCAGTGTGGTGTTCTGTTAATGTAGCAATGTTAAGTTTTCATTTTGCTAAAAATACCCAATCGTGTTGCGCATCCAGACATTCAAAGTAAATTACGCATGCCCCTATTTCTGCTTTTTATGTTACCGTGTGAATTTAGGCAATATTTGAAGTGATTATGTTCTGCAGAGATGATGTTCGGCAACCACTCGCTTGCTTCATTTTCAATTTGGGTGATATGTGAGTGTCTATTACAGACATTTTCCAGAGAAATGTGTTTATGTTACATGCAACAGCCATAAAAAAAAGTTTCTTTAAGATCAAATCAGGACCTCACATATGATAAATGTCAGAGTGTCACAGAGATTATTTGCAGTTAATATTAGTGAGTTGCTGCTGTGTTACAATATTGAAAACACACATCCCCTATCCCTGAATATTACATGTAAACATAGTTTGAAGTTGGACCAGTGTGCCTGTGCACTGTCTCTGACATGGCCAATGAGGATATGAAAGAGCTGAAACTGGATCATAAATTTAAAACTGTTCCTAACAGGGGCCCCCAAAATATGCTTGGCCCAGGGCCCCCAATCTCCTTAAGATGTCCCTGGGGCTATCTGTAAACATGATGGTCATAGTTACCACGTGTGCCGTCACACGTAGGCCCATCATAGAAAAGACAATTCCATTTCTCTTTGTATTACAAGTATGCTCACATCCCATTCCCTCCACGTGAAAAACTACCTTACTGAAAGAGTATCATGCTGCAGAAACAAACACTACATCTACATATATATTTCATCCGTACATCTCTGGGTAAATTAAGATGGGCGAATTCTGAATTGGCCAAATTCAAAGAATTCGGAGCTGGTTAAACCCACAAAGCAGTTTTCAAATGCGAGCTTGTGGTTTGTGCGGTGCATAGTGAGGAGTCTGGCATTTATTTTAGCTTCACTACTCCAACATGTAGGACAAATTAGTAGTAGTCAGAAGTACTACACATGATTGCACCTACTTCCTCTTCCGTAGACTGCCTAGTGTCAAATAGCAAATATTCTTGCTTCATGTCATCAAGAATGGTACAACAAGATGAGCAGCGTGACAAGCCTACATTTTAATCAAATGCATGTATTTTTAAAACATATTATTCATTCACAAGGGAGTTAATAATGCCTGTCCCCTATGTTATTTATAACAAAACGCATGAAATATATGTTATATGAACTGGGGCACTCCTGCAGGGGGTAACAGAATGGAAATAATGTCACCCTAGCACATTGGACTGGAATCCTGAAGTCAATTGGGTGGTAATGATGGAACACAACCCTGCCTGGCTTCCTTGGATTTGAAATACACTCCAGACATTTTTTATCAACAGTTGGCATTAATGATGGCAATCACTTCCGTGGAGCTGCTGGGGGTTGACAGTGATTTGTAGTTTTCAGAGCTGCCTCACTCATGGTACCCTTGAGATAGAGAGGGTCAGCCTGAATCACGCTGTGTGCTTTTGTCCTCCACTCGCCATTATTTTAGCTTTTAATGAGACATTAAAGAGTTTCTAATTCCATCAACGTGTCTCCTGCATGCAACGCAGTAAGGAGTGAAACTTATTTTCTGTTAGAAAGTCTGAGCCATCTTCATTTGTTTTATACAGTTTGTAAACCAGAAATTTTCTAAGAATACACTGTTAAGAACAACTTGCACTTTGCAATACTTTGTGTCAAGGGGGTGTACTATAGGAGGTCCATGGGCAGTCCCATGCAATCAGTGCTTTAAATGGTCAGGTGCTGCCTGGTACTAAGTGCCCGCACTTCAAAAATTTGACAGGGAGAGTACATGAACTTCTCAGCACTGGTGCACTACATTTATTGGGAGGATACCTGCACTTCTCAGCGCTAGTGGCCTACTTTTAACAGGACAGTACCAGCACCTCTCAGTTAAAAACAGGTACTCCAGATGATAGAGTGCTTACACTTTTATATTTCCATTTCAAGCATTACAAGCAAACAGCCATGTTTTGGCGCAAATCCCTATTTACTAACATATTTGTGGATAGGTATTTGCACCAAAAATGAATATACCTCCTCAAGGCATCACTCACACTGACATCTTGAACTCACTCATCTTGCGCTCACACACTCATCATTCATCCTCACCTTGAGTAAGCTCAGGGGCAGTCAGCCGAACCTTCTGCAGACATGTTATGCAGCACAGAGACTATTCTGATCTGATCCAACTAGCTACATACTGTTGCAGGGATTCTGATTATGCACAGAACTATGCACAGGAAACCAGGACCTCAGTGAATTGTGGTGGACCAAAAACTCACCTCAGAACCCAGAACCCCTTATCCGACCAGCATCAGTGTCCCATTCGTTATCCGAGGTTTAGCTCGGCGGTCCCAATGTATAGACAACCCAGAACAAGCGACTTAGTGTATTTCTCAGGAATGGTGGGAATCAGAAATACCTGTTCATAATTATTCTCATATCAGTCCACAACAGAATAAACAGAGACACGGTAAAGTTTAAAGAGTTTATTTTATAAACCTCGTGTCCTAAGATGCAGTACTTTGGCTAACATAAGCAGACAAATGATTAAGATCAAAACCATCAGCATAGTTACAATACCATAGAAAATGAAAGGAGTAATCATACTAAAATGACAGTGGATCTCAGCTACCTTCCTTTCGCTAGCAAACTAATATATTATTATTAGACTAGTAAAAGGTCTCTAGGCTTGAATGGGGAACCCCATACCGTAAAGATCAGCTCAGTGAGATCACATCACAGGATCTGCTCCTAGGAAAGCTCTTCTTCCGAATGTAATGAAAACATGTAACACTGCAATATTAAAAGCACCCGACTTTCAGGTATTTGCAGCTGCGTGCGTGTTATGGCTAAATAGTGGGCCGATCAACCTGAACCCAACAACATGCACCGTCTAGCGACCCAGACTGTTTCTTTACACTGTGTACAGACCAAGGTCGCTGCTCACTGTTTGGGATGTGAACAACAGACAGTTCTCATGTGAAGCAAAGTTGAGTAAGCATTTCTCAATTTAATAACATGTGACTACAGTGTCGTGTGCAAAAGCAGCAAAAGCGGCAAGATGGCTTTCTAACATCTAACGCGGTTGTGCTAACTTAGCATTGTACATATATAGATAACGATCTTCACTACACCCCCCCTTGATCGGACCACTAACCAGTAGGGGCGCACTTGCAAGAACGCAGAGTTCAAGTTTGATAGAATGGAACCAAGGGCATGAACTGTAAGTCCATATAAGGTAAGTGAAAAAGTTCAAAAGGAAAAAATAAAGAAAAAAATTTAAAAAGGAGTGAAAAAAACCATGTAAAGAATAATAAAAACATCATCAAAGGATGTAAATGAAGGTGCAAAAGAGTCAATCCATCAATGTATAAGCACAATAAGTTGCAACAGCTTCCAAGAGAAAATCATTGGAACGTTCTGCAAAATTATCTGCCATCCAGTTGAGCACGGGGAAGGAACATACATGCTCCTCAACCACCGGAGGCTCCAGCACCATTTGAGGACAACTGGCGTGCTCATCAAGATAACTTTTCTCTAAGAATTCAGTCGCAGCCGTTCCGATGTCCCAATTCCCAAGGACTCCATGTGCTGCTCCACAGGCCATAATCCCGACGCCAGAACAGTCCAACTCATGAGCCACTAAGGGGCTCATCAGCCGATCATAATCCGGGGCAGGAGACACCGAGTTCGACAGACACAAATCCAGAGCCCATTGGAATGGACAATCTAGGCAATGAAAGACGGGCTGTACACAAGTAAAGTAGAGAAACCGGAATGACAATCCATAGGCTATGCTTAAGGTCGCCAGTGGTAAAGTGCCATAGTATTCAATCATCCGGTTACGAAGATGTAAAAGCCGGGACCTGCTGACGTGAGACACAAGTTGTGCATCCATAGCGTAGTGCGCAGATCAACAAAATTACCCCAGCTACGAGGGCGAGAAGCAAAGGGAGACCTCCGAAGACGCTGGAAAAAATAGAATGAAAAAATGCCGGGATCACACCAAAAATAGTTTGAAAGGAGGTCACAAGGCCGGAGCCCACAATTTAAAAAAAATGAGCCAGGCCACTTGTTGACGAGGCATTAAAGATAGTCTGAATCAGGGTCCCAAAATGAAGTGGGAGATCAGTATTCAAAAGCGCTTGCACCTCAGTGCGCGTGTTTGCTACGTGAAGGACAAATGTTTCCCTGGATGAAGTCAACGCGACTTGTTTTTGAGACAATAAAGCCCTTATTCTGCTCATCTTATTGAACTCTGCTTTCAAGGTTGGAATGGAAGGCCAGATGGAGACATCGAGCCGTCCATGCGGGGGTGGGAAAAGGACGTTATTGCAGCAAACTACCCTCTGTGATACAGACACTATGTAGGGAATTCCCACTAACATCCCACAGCAAGCTTCATTATTCAAAAGCAAATAACTACCGTTAGCAAGCAGCATAAATGACGGTGTTATAACTGGCACAGGGATCCCTTTCAGGACGCAAGCTAAATTAGGAGCGTGTACATTACATGCACCATGCAATTGAATGTGCCTACACACAACAGAGTGATCCGGAGTGGAAGTGCACTCTTCACCTTTTAAGTAAACCTCTTTTCCGTCCCGTACGCATCTGTACGTGAATGGGAGTGACCAAACTTCGTGCAGGAAGGCAGTACCAAGTTGTTCATATCTGCCAAGGGCATAATGTTTCATGCACGAACTGAACTTCAACAGGGGGAACGGTAATGTGATCAACCCATGTATAAGCCACACAGCGGAATTCAATTCAGCAACAGAGAAAGGCAAAGGTTCTAATTTCTCAATGTGCAGTAATGAGTATGTAGCATCTTTCAT
Source organism: Triturus cristatus (assembly GCF_964204655.1). Lineage (NCBI taxonomy): Eukaryota > Metazoa > Chordata > Amphibia > Caudata > Salamandridae > Triturus > Triturus cristatus. The sequence continues at coordinate 818,884,241 of NC_140590.1, forward strand.
GGTCATGAACTGTTGTTTTGCAGTTAAATTAAAAGGGAGGAACAAAGATGAAGTGTTCATGTAATCCCAAGGGACTTTCCCTGCCTTTAACGTTTGCAACGTCCATGCAAACTGCATAATAGAACGCAATTGATTTTGACCATGATACAATACAGACACATCATCCTGCACAATGTCTACCACAGATGATACAATATTATCTAAGGTATAAATTCTGGAAGACAGGGTGTTAATGCTATTATCTATTACAGCCAATACTTTCTCCATGTTGGCTTGGTCAATAGCTCGTAATCAGGAAGCAGCCTCAATTTGCGACAACTTCCAAACTTCGTTGTAAATAGCATACACCCATCTCTTGGACCTGCCAACCGCAGGACCCTTAACAAAATCATTCAAATCTATTTTGTCGTTCAATCGTGATAAATGAAGTTTAACAGATGCTAAAGTGGAATGTTGCAGCCAAGATTGGCATAACTTCCCTACTGAGTAGGTAGTTACAGTGTGAGAAGATTCAAAATGGGGGTCTACACGAACTTGTGTATACCCCTGAGCTAAATCTAGAAACCGATGTTGACAGGAATCCGAACTCGTCTGCCACACCAACCACCTCTCTGGATTCAATTCAGAAATATTGAAGGATGTGTTGGAAACATATGTCTGCAACGTAGCAAGGGACAGATCCGCATGACTACCCCAATTAGGATAATCACCCAGACCCGGAATGGAGGGAGAATTTAATTTTTTAGAAGTAGCCAATCCAAAACAGGTAGTCTGAAAAATTGACGAATTTAAAAATAACATGTGATTCGGGATAAGACAAGCACGATGCAAAGCTTCTGTTCCCTGTACCTGCCATGGTTTAGAACCCCAAACCGATTTAAGATCAATAGTAGCTTTCCATAGATCATACCCTCCAATTGCCAACTCGTCCATAAAGGACTTGGAATACAACAATTTGGTGTGTGTCAGTCTAACTTTAGAAGCAGACTCAGGCGCAACCTTAAAATAAAAAGAGGCCGGATTTGACACACTAAAATCAGAAAAATAGGTGAATTTGTTCACTAACGTGGCAGAGCTGCCCATCCTAGGTGCGGGACAGTGTTCCCATTGTGTATAATTTACACAATTTCTAAACGTATTTGCCTTGTGTAGGAAGTGCGTGCCATAATGTTGATAGCAGAATTGCTCATCATAATTAGCAGTATCTAAATACAAATCCTCAGCATCAAACGCAGCATAATATTTCAAATCAGAAAACAGTGCTTCTATGGCTTGATCATCCCAGTCATCTGAGTGGATGTTCTGCTTAACGACATCACCCATAGAAACACGAAATACATTTGGCACATTAATTACTTCAGTAGGGCCATGAATTTGAAATTTTACAGCATCCCAAGCGATCCCATCACGTACAGGCCAGGCAGTAATGTTCACAAAAGTCTGGTCCCTCTTCATAATATGTGATGAGGAGTGGGGGGCCAAAGTTCCATCAATAAGTCGAATTGTAGATCTTTCTTTCAGGTAGTGTCCATTGATAAGTCTAAAAAACACTACCACAAAGCCAATGGACATAAACAAAAAAATACATATGAGCACTAGCCAAATGTAAGTCCAAGGGGGAATTAAAAAATGTCTTTTCAACCAGACCACAAAAATCAAAACTTTGGACGGGGCAATGGAAGTCATTGAATTAGAGTCAAAAGAGTCTTGTGAGTGGGCAACTGTGGTGGATTGTAAAACGGGTAATGTACCATCCGCAGGATAAGCATACTCAACATCTTCAGGCAGACCACCAGGTGTCGGTGGCAATAAAGGACCAGTAACTGTATGCATCTCGATGGCAACATCAGGCACGGTGTTAGAAGCTCGGGCCACAACAGAATTTCTCAGCATCGAAGGGCAAGAAACCGCCGGTGTCATACTAAGAAGAATCGGCCACTCGCTGTAGTTTGACATTGTCAATAGAGATGTACCTGTTATCCTTTCGACCAGGAAGTGGAGGTAAAATGACTGTTTGAGTACCCTGTACTCCAAGCACTGGAACTGGTGCACGATAAGAGGGGCCAAACTCCTTCTTGTTCTCCACCTTCTCACGGACCAGATCACCAATTCGAGGTAGCCAGCCGACTACCGGAACCTGAAGCGCAGCATCAGATGAGGTGGGTACGTGTTCCTTCGCTAGACTGTCTCTGGCTTCTTGAAGATTCTGCAATACAGCACAGTGATCATCTACGTCAAAGGGTGCGGCTGACGCCGCCATGTCTAGACCATCAAGGTCCGGGACAAACATTCGTATGCCAAAGAGCATCATGTATGGGGTCCGCCCACCCAGAGACCTTCTAGGGAGATTATTAAGTGCACGTTGCACGTCATATAAGTGGGCTAGCCAGTTCCGGCCAGTACCTAAAACCCTGGCTGTCAAAGATTGCTTTAAGTCACGGTTCATTCGCTCCACTACACTATTACCCTCAGGTCGGTATGGAGACGAAAATTTGACTTGGACCCCCAAATTTCTCATGGCTTCTTTGTACGCCTTAGAGGCGAACGCAGGGCCCTGATCAGAATGAAAGGTACCACATGCAAAACTTCCAACAAAGACACGCAAATCCTTTATGACAGTACGGGAATCAGCACTCCTTTGTGGCCACACCTACAGAAAACGTGTGCACGAATCTACTGCAACCAAGATGTATTTGTACGCAGTATCAGAGGTAAATGGACCGCAATGATCTAAATAAACACAACCCATTGGGTTATTAGAAATGTACAACTGAGTTTGTGGTGGGCGCGCCGCAGTTGAAGGTTTAATCTGCTGGCAAATGTCACAATTAAGAACATAAGCTCGGGCTTGTTTATACAAACCGCACCACCAGTAACGTTGTTGTAGCAGAGAAACAGTAGCTGCAACGCCGGCATGCGCGGACGCCATGCCCTCGTGAGCCGCTAACATCAAAGATGGTCTGCAGTCCGCGTTGGGAATCAATCTGTCACCAACGTCATTAATCCTCACTAATGGGACGTTATCAGGACTTAAGCGATAATGGTAACGAGAAGGGAAACCTCTTGGAAATTTCGTTCCCTGCTCTGTAGCAGCAATAGCTGCCAATATGTCATCATCAATCTTACTTTTGGATCATGTAACTGCTGCTACTAAGTATGTTGCCACTGCTGTTTTTGCTGCCTCATCAGCCAATCTGTTGCCGACAGCATGGACACCAACTCGTTGGTGACCAAGAGTGTGAATAACATTCACGAGAGGCAGACATTCTTTAAGTTCTGCCACTCGAACCCAAAGCGTTTTATGCTTAATCGTGCTACCTTTGGAATCATGGTAGTCATTCTGAGACCAAAAATGTAGATTGTCGTTGTATGATTGGACACAATAAAAGGAGTCACTCACTATAAGAGTAGTGACTCGAGGATCAGCAAACTCTAGCGCTAGCACCAGAGCACGAAGCTCCACCAACTGCGCGGTACAATCACCCAATGACTGCGTATGCACGACATCGGATTGGAAATCACCATTCACGAAAGCACCGACTACAATTGCGCAGGCCGCTGAATAGGCGTGCTTTGATCCAGTTGCCGGTTGCGCAGAACCGTCAGTGTAAATGACCAATGGTAATCCTCGAGCGGGCGCAAAGACAGAGGAGCTGGATGAACAAATTCATACTGCAAAAACTCCTGAGTCTGAAGTGCCGCGTCAAAGATATATGTGACGTCAGGCGATGTCAAGGATGTGGCCCATTGTATCCACCTTGGTTGCAAAGCCTTTGAATTTGGTACACTAGCCTTCGTCACCGCCTCAAGGGCAGGATATGGTGTTACCACCAACATGCGTTCACCTTGCGATAGCGCTCGTTCTTTCAGAATCGCCATCTGCACTGCCGTCAGAACTTAATCGACAGCGGAAAATCGCAGTTCAGCCGAAGTGTACAAGTGAGATTTGTAGGCAATGGGGACGGTGTCGCCCTCATTGAACGTTAAGTATGTGAAACCAACTGCGCCCGGCACAATTCTTATGACCAGGTTAGTGTGGTTATCACGCGTCAGTAAGTATTTTGAAGCAAGAAGATCAGCTTGCAATGACTGCAATATAGCTGAATGCTCTGGCAGCCAACAAGATTTGGAAAAAGTAGGTTGTACCAAGGCATAAAGCGGCTTGATACGCTGGGCATAATCCGGAATGTAAGTTCGACCGAAATTCAGAAAGCCCAGCAGAGATTGTAATTTCTTCAGTGTCGTGGGAGCACGTAGGCATGCGCATTTCACTAGGAAGTGCGGAGCCAATCCTCGACCTTCATTGTTGAGTTCGTACCCCAAGAACAACACTGTGTGTTCCGCAATGTGAGACTTCGCAAAGTTAAATTTGCAACCGAAGTCAGCAAACAAAACAATAATGCAATCAACGCGACGGAGATGCGGTTCCAACTCGTCATCTGTGAGATAAATATCATCCACATACGAGTACGCATCAGGGTCTAGGCTCTCTAACAGAGAGACCACGCGAGCGGCAAAGACACCAGGGCTGTTCTTATAGCCCATTGGTAATCTTTTGAATTGTTTTTGTTTGCCACCCGAGGTGAATGCTGTCCACTCACTACTAAGAGAGGACAGGTTATGGCTGTAAAAGCCATTGAACCAGTTACGAGAGGGGGACCCCAAAAAAACGATGAGGAGCAGGAGGTATCGGGGTAAGTACAAAAATTCCAAAGGGAAAAGAACCACCTCCCCAACGTTCTATAGATGGGCCTAAAGGATAGGTCCCAGAATCCAGCGAACACTCAACTGGAGCAAAACGAATAGAACGATAAACGCATCAGACAGAAAACGTATATATAAAAATATATTTTTAGTTTATTTAGTTTTTTACACATGCGATATTTTCAAATATTTTTGGTTAATATTAGCATATACATACATTTGGTGTTCAATAATACAAACGACAAACTAACATGTCTAAAAAATATATTAAAGGTCCCACACAAAGCTCAACTCATATACTAAACATTCATTCAACAAACATACTGCAAACCAATTCCGGTCAAGATGGAAAAAACGTCCAGGTATAATAATATAGGTGGTAAGATCACGTATCATCCAGATGTCAGAGGGCAATACTGTATGAACAAAGAGCCGAAAGTTCAGGCGCCAACGCGCGTTTCGGTATTGGACCCAGTGGTGGGTCCCACCTTCATCAGGGCGAAGACCGATAGGAAGTGGGGGACAATAATAATACCTAGGGTTAATGAAACAAACATGAATAACCAACAAAAAATCAACAAAAGTAAAAACAGGTTTATATAAGACATCTGATGCATGAGATCTAAGCTGAAAGCTAAGTCCATTCAGTTAAGCTCCATTTGGTGTAAGCAAAAGGGAAATAGCTAGCACATAAATACATTTATATATAAGGTCCAAAACGGTACCTAAGGGAGACCAAATGTGACAGCAGACCTCCAGTTAAAGTAGGCTTTTCACCACGAAAACACAGTTCATTGTGTGTGACACAGGAAAGGATTTAGAAAGTAGTGCACAGGAGAGTAGGCTACGTTAGAAATGGGTCAAACACAGAGTAAAGGTGCATCCGTAAACTACCCCATATGCGAGACCTTGGGAAAATACATACAATAAGGATATGAAAGTGAGTGTACAGGATAGCTGAAGACACTAAGTGTTACGTACTTAAAATCCACCCCACAGAATGGGGGTCAGAATCGATGTCATCAAAGGGTTAGAAATGCTCAAATGGTCAAGGGAATACTCCGCTTCAATAAAAGTGGCCTGCCGGGTTCATTCCCATATATATGCGAGAGTCCAGACGTGATCAGCATATTCAAAACATGCTACGATACAGGAGGCTTACAAGAATGCCTTCAAGTCTAGAAATAAAGCATGTGAAAGGGACAGATTAAATGGTAGCAGATCCCTAGGTTAAACTAGGGGATAATTACCTTTATGCTACTGAGGAAAAAGATTTAGCATAATAGATACATACTTGAGAATCAGGACGTCGTCATGGTCGAAAGGCAAGAGGATTCAAACAAATAGAAAAGAGTTTCTAGAACACGGAGGCTCGTTGCAAGACGATGGTGTTAAGACTCTAAAGAAACAAGGTATCACTCAGGTCTCAGGGGACTCCTGCAACATGATAAACAAACAGGCAAAACGTTACAGGATATATTAAGGAGTGAAAAACAGAAAAACGAATGAAGACTGTCAGAATTTAAGCAACAGTTAAAGTTGGTTTATACGTGTCATATGGGGCGTGGAATACGTATGACTCACAATATGGGTTAGCCAGCTAGGTAAACTAGACATGTAATTAAACCGCCAGTCAGGGGGTTACGAGGAGAATAATCTACCTCGACACGAATGAACCATTCAAGTCAAGAGGAAGGCAGCTATGGGCGATTAAACAAGAAAAAAGGGTGGAAACGACCGCCCTAGCGGGTGGAAGGATATACAGCCAGACAGTAATCCTGGTACAGCAAAATAACACGGGTAACTCGGGGCTGCATACCTGTTTGATAATCCTGAGATGGGAGTCTGTGGACCCGTCGGCAATATGTCAGAAACACCAGTCCGGACGTCTTAGCTGGTTACACTGACAGAGGACTTCCTTATGTATGAGACGGAATTCTCAAAGGCCAATCGCAAGATTCGAGGCTGGAGGGGCAGATACACGTAGAGAGAGGACTACGAGGGTGGAATCAGTATGTAATACAGGTGCACATTGGCGGCCATATTGGAGCGGAGCATAGAGCCCGTCAGTAATGACGGATCATAGGCAAAAAACCAGCGCGTGAATAATAACATGCCGTGGGCTCGGCAATAAGGAGCATACCAGTATCCTAGCAACACCGAAACGCGCTTTGGCGCCTGAACTTTCGGCTCTTTGTTCAAACAGTATCGCCCTCTGACATCTGGATGATACGTGATCTTACCACCTATATTATTATACCTGGACGTTTTTTCCATCTTGACCGGAATTGGTTTGCAGTATGTTTGTTGAATGAATGTTTAGTATATGAGTTGAGCTTTGTGTGTGACATTTAATATATTTTTTAGACATGTTAGTTTGTCGTTTGTATTATGGAACACCAAATGTATGTATATGCTAATATTAACCAAAAATATTTGAAAATATCGTATGTGTAAAGAACAAAATAAACAAAAAATATATTTCTATATATACGTTTTCTGTCTGATGCATTTATCGTTCTATTCGTTTTGCTCCAGTTGAGTGTTCGCTGGATTGTGGGACCTATCCTTTAGGCCCATCTATAGAACGTTGGGGAGGTGGTTCTTTTCGCTTTGGAATTTTTGTAAAAGCCATTGGAAATGTCAAGTGTGGTTTTAAACCTTTTTCTCACGAGACTATCGACAAGAGCCGAACTGTGGGTGTTTTGTACTGCACATGTCCGGCAATGAGAGTTTAGATGCCGGTAATCCAAATCTAGGCGGTATGACCCGTCAGGCTTCGTCACAGTGAACAAAGGACTTTTCATAGGTGACACACATGTTTCGAGTACTCCTTGATATTCCAATTGTTCAAGAATTGACGCGACGCGAGGTCTAGCTTCGCGACGCATGGGGTATTGGGGTTGTGGTTGGGGCGTAGTCCGCAACGGAATCTCATGGCTGGGAGACAATTTATCCCAGCCAACCTGATTTCGATATATAACGCAGGTGCGAGCACCTGAGCCCATTCTTCGGCGTACTTTTTAGCTTGGACCTTCGGCACTGTGTGCGCAAAGGACGGGAGGATCATCTCCTCCCCTCTAGGAGCATCTAAAACGAAAGCCGGGGGCCAATCTGCCTCCGCCAACAGAATATCATAGGAAGTGGTCAGATTATCCCAAAAAACCCTTGAATTGTACGTTGTATGTCACCTTCAATTAGAAGGACTATCAGCCTCATGCATCAAGCCAAAATCCAGTCGGTAAAATACCGATTCGCTAATAGCTCCCGGTAGTGAGTTAAAAATACCCAATCCCAATGCATCAACCCAAAAGCAAAAATAGCTATTTAAGGAATCCTTAAATAGCGATTCCTTAAATAGCGATAGCATTTAAGGAATCCCAAATTGAGATTCCTTAATTTAAGGAATCTCAATTTGGGATTCCTTAAATGCAATGCATGAAAGTTAAAAAATTAGCGAATTCGCTAATAGGGGGAGCAAATTACCATGAAGATGAACTGCATGGTAATTTGCTAAAAGTTTGAAAAATGCACTTTTGTGCATTTTTCAAAGTTTCATGTTGCGCACACACATGCCCTTAGAGCATGTGTGTGTGCAACATATGTGCACATATCAATTTCAGGGGTGCAATAGGGTGTCATTTTGACACCCTTGCACCCTTGAAATTGCATGAGCAATTTGCGAGAACCTACTGGTACTCGCTATTTGCTCATGCAATCTCCAATTCATTCCTATGGGCCTGGAGGCCCAGAGGAATGATTGGGATGGCTATCCTTAATTGCTACTCGCAATTTGCTAGTAGCAATTAAGGAAAGTTAAGGAATCGCTATTTGAATAGCGATTCCTACATGCATAGCCTTTTGCTATTCCTTATTAGCGATTCCTTATTTTTCGCTAATAAGGAATCGCAAATGGCATTGTTGATGCATGTGCCCCTATATTATACAGTCTATCAGGGGGAGCCACTCGAGTATCAGCAGTTTCAATATTTACGAATGTATCAGTTGCTGTCGCCACCAGATATGGACGCAGTGCTCGTCGCACTACTGTAACTTCCGCCGCGCTGTCTAGCAGCGTTAGTGCCCATGTCAGGTTCTGAAGCTGCGTCCGTACCATCTGTGGCATACCTCGCAGTTAGCGCAGCAACTTTCTTCTTCTGAAACGGGGGTCGTTGACGCGCAGACTCGTCCTGCTTGCCTTTGCCGTCAGACTGGCGGGGTTGCTCACGACCTTGGGCACCCCTTCCTTACCCACGGTCTCCGCCACCGGATTGTGAAGCCGATGTTTCCTGTGAAGAACTAGCAGAGCGTTGTTCAGAAACCTGAAATCTATCAGGTGACTTAATACGAGATCGATCGCGCAGATCATATGTGCGTTCGGTAGACGACTGTACGGGTGAGGCAGGACGTGGCCCCTGTTTCTGTTGCTGCTTCCCCTGTTTCTTAGCTCTCCAACTTTGTTTAGGAAAATTGGGACGTTCGTCTTTTGTAGACGAGCACACCTTAGTTTGCTGTACTATATCAGGAATGATCACAGTCGGTTTTACACCCAAGGCACTACGACCCACGGTCCTGTATGCCTTCGCAATTATTTTAGCAAACTCCTTGGGCTTGTCGGCGTCATCCACGCGGTCCATCATATTTGCAACTTGGAACTGCATGCCATCTCCTTTGAGGTTGCCCATTACCATGGAACATACCACATCAAAGCTGTCGACAAGCCTCATTCCCAATTCAATAGCAGCCTCCGCACCATGATTCTCTTTAACCTTTTTGATGACGGATGGTAGGACAGACATAGACGGAGTGCCATAGCACTTCGAATAGGTCACGGCAAAGACCTTACCCCAGTTGTCACAATCGGCCATATCCGGGACCAGGTCTTTAGGCAAAGTAATGGTGAAGATCCTGTGTTTCTCCACAGGAGTGGTATGCGGAAAAACCGCCTCCAGTTGGTCAAATTTCTCAGCAAGCCAATAAGGAAATTCATCCTTATTTTGGGGGCGCTTGCCGACTACCGAATTAACCATAACAGAACTAATAACCACCGCATGGTGGTCCGTTGGTTGTCCCGCAACAGCAGGTGCCCCCACCTGTACGTTGCGTGACACGTACTGCACTAAAGCCCTATGTACTGTAATCAGGGCTGTGTGTAGTACCCGCAACTCAGCCACCGCCACCGCGAGATAGCGGGGATGAGGCGTAAAGCCGGCCAGCACCGGCCATGTGGCCCCTGCAATAGACAACGGGCCCATTCTCGCTGGTGCAACCGCATGGGGAAGGGCGCCATTAAACCAAATAGTATGCTGCCAGGCAGAGATTGGAATTTCTTGTGTCCTATACGGGGTATAGACCGCAGGCAGTTGTGTGGCTGTATAGGTATGAAACGTATCATCGTCATCCACCGCCGGAAAAGTCACCCATGAGTAAAACAACTCATACGGGTATGACGCATCAGCGCTCACCACAAAAATAACAGCCATCCCATCATCCGGCACCCCATATGTCGTCAAGTGACGGTGTAGAGGTGCACGACTATGCGCGGCTATGTCTACCGCCATTAGGACACACTAAAGAGTATCAACGATATCAACAGTAGCACTGGGGTTCAGTAAAAATAACCTTTTTAATGATCAAGCTTGAAGGAACCTATTAGTCGAAACACAGGTAGGTTAAACCGTCACTCCCGTCAACCGGAAACCAGAGTGAGGGTGATGTGGACTAATAGAAGCACTACTAAGGCGTTTCAAATCAATAGACCAAACGTTAGGTGCGCCATGTTGCAGGGATTTTGCTTATGCACAGAACTATGCACAGGAAACCAGGACCTCAGTGAATTGTGGTGTACCAAAAACTCACATCAGAACCCAGAACCCCTTATCCGACCAGCATCAGTGTCCCATTCGTTATCCGAGGTTTAGCTCGGCGGTCCCAATGTATAGACAACCCAGAACAAGCGACTTAGTGTTTTTCTCAGGAATGGTGGGAATCAGAAATACCTGTTCGTAATTATTCTCATATCAGTCCACAACAGAATAAACAGAGACACAGTAAAGTTTAAAGAGTTTATTTTATAAACCTCGTGTCCTAAGATGCAGTACTTTGGCTAACATAAGCAGACAAATGATTAAGATCAAAACTATCAGCATAGTTACAATACCATAGAAAATGATAGGAGTAATCATACTAAAATGACAGTGGGTCGCAGCCACCTTCCTTTCGCTAGCAAACTAATATTATTATTATTAGACTAGTAAAAGGTCTCTAGGCTTGAATGGGGAACCCCATACCGTAAAGATCAGCTCAGTGAGATCACATCACAGGATCAGTTAGGCTCTGCTCCTGGGAAAGCTCTTCTTCCGAATGTAATGAAAACATGTAACACTGCAATATTAAAAGCACCCGACTTTCAGGAATTTGCAGCTGTGTGCGTGTTATGGCTAAATAGTGGGCCGATCAACCTGAACCCAACAACATGCACCGTCTAGCGACCCAGACTGTTTCTTTACACTGTGTACAGACCAAGGTCGCTGCTCACTGTTTGGGATGTGAACAACAGACAGTTCTCATGTGAAGCAAAGTCGAGTAAGCATTTCTCAATTTAATAACATGTGACTACAGTGTCGTGTGCAAAAGCTGCAAGATGGCTTTCTAACATCTAACGCGGTTGTGCTAACTTAGCATTGTACATATATAGATAACGATCTTCACTACAATACTACTACTGGGAACCACTTCTTGACACCTCACAATGAAAATGAGATGTGGGATGCTTTTAACAAAAGATCGAAGATATATCCACAAATCCCTATCCTTTAATCTATGCCTGCTCAGGACCATTAACTTTAAACAGTAGACACAGTATCTCAGAATGGATGAATCAGTGCTGTAACCACTAAAGTGGGAATATGAACAAAAGAAATAGCATAAATGGACCTGCAGTGCGATGAAAACTTAAATAGCGTGCACATCTTTCACACCTTCTTATCTATCAGACTGCTTAGCACTGTGTCTCATTGCACAATAAGCTGCACACACCCCAGTCAGTGGTCCTCAAACACAACATGGAAACACTTCCCACATAGCATCAAAACAAATACAACACCCTTCCAACCACACACCCTACACATAGTGTAGCTTGCTACTCATGTAGGCAAGCACTTCAGTGCTCCATAAAGTGGGTAGTAAGCCCTCTATAAATATAACAATACAATACATTCAAGACAGCTCCAGCTCATCATCACCTGTCTTTTTGGCTCTGTCCCTTTAGCTCCTGCCTCCTTGCAGCCATCCATTTAGATCATCCCTTCTTGCATCTATCCCTTAAACTCCTGCATTTTAGGCTCTTATTGTCCTCATCCAACTGTTGAGTGATTGCCTCCTAATCCCACCCCTTCTGCTATTTCCTCTTTTGTATCTTTTCCTTGAGTACTCGCCTCCTTGCATCTATTCCTTGATTTTACAAAACATGCTTGATTTTTGTATATTGCTGGACTGGTGATTGTTTTATTTTGCATTTTGAAAGTATTTGCACTTTTTCCTTTGCTTTATCAACTATAGTTGTCTAGATTCTGTCATTAGGTTCTTGCTGATATGGTTTGTTTTTATGCTACATGCAGTGTTACTTATGCTTTTGCTTTCTCTTGTCTGTAAAACATGCTCCTTAAATCTTGCAATCAGCATTGTTTACACTACAGAAATGATAAATTCAAACAGACAGACATCTGCAACTATGTTCTGAGGCATCCAAGCAGTTTTCTTCATCAGCCTCGCTTACCTGCCTGTTTTTGCCCTGCTTACTAATAAAGACATGATGGTAGAAATTAAAAGTGCTTCCTCCGTTCACGTTATTATCATGCACACCCTTGACAGTCGCAAGTGTGTGGCATGCAGATAATTCACTAGTTTATCTCTCTTGGGGCTGACAGGATACTGAGTTATATCTTGTGTACTCCTCATGTATATTGTCAGTCGAGTCTGTGAAATTGCAGGTTTGGGTTTGTCTTTCAAAGTTTCAAGTTATTGTCTATCAATGTAAATTCAAATTCAGACTCTAAATGGTTCTTTGTTCTTCAACGAATAGGCAGTTCCTATGCGAATAGGACCACTCCTTGGCATTGTTCTGATTGTTGTCTCAGTTAAATAATCTTCTTTTGACAATAATGTTACAAATGGCACAGTTTATATATTAAGAGTGTTTCCCACTTTCTTATTAAAACTTTGAACGAGAGGCATTTCATTAAATGTTGGCAGTTTCAAATCAAAATATAACAGATTTTTGGGTGGTGGGGCAAAGAAGTAAGTGGTGGGCTGGGCCGCTGGGAGGGGGGCCCCCACCATGTACTTTGCAGGGTGCCCCCTCAAGTTTCGTTATGCCACTGAGCAGGTCGGTTTGAAAGTGATCGGCAAATGTACTCATTCGCTAAATTGAGAAACACACATTCTGTAACAGTAACACTACTACTTAAAGCGCTTAGGAAAGGCAAAAACCTGTATGAAAAGTTACATAAAAACAAGCTATTACAGTGGGAGAAATAACCTTTGCATCTTGGTTGTATCCAAAACCTGATATTAATATCCCTGCATTCTGTTGGCATGCATAATTTCTGGTTTTGCCATTACAGTGCACTTATTGGTGAACTACATTGCCATCAAAGTGTGCATATTGAAGAAAAGCTTCTTTAACAGTGACCCAGAGAGGCGCAGCACACAAGCAAGTCTGGGAAACCTTGTGCCAGATCCAGGATCATATATCATTTCACATTATCTAGCCATCCAACAACAAAGGAAACAGTCATCTAAAATAGCCCAGACTTATTGGCTTTGTCAGTGCTTCTATTATTCCTTTCTGGCTTTGCTTAAGAGCAACATGCATTGTAATGGATGAATGAATGAAAGGTAGGTTTATATAGCGCAACTGTCACTCCAGACGGAGCCTCCTGGCGCTGCAAATAACCGGACTGACTGTTAATGTGCGAACTAAATAAGGGCAAGAGAGTAGGCGTCAGAAAGACCAAAGATCCAGGTCTTAAGGGCACGTTTAAACGGATCTTGCTGTTGTATTGCCCTCAGTTCCTTAGGTAAATGATTCCATGCTTTTGCTCCCAGTATCGTAGCTAATGTAATGTAATGCCAAACGGTCTGCTGCCACCTTTGATGTGGTCCGTCGGCTACACTGTCGGCTTTGGTGCTGGAAACCAGGGTTCGAGCCTCGGGTCGCATCCACATCCTGTGATTCTGGGCAAATCACTTAATCTCCCCGTGCCTGAAAGTGTAATGTAAATACGGTGCTCGTGTAAAGCACTACAATACCTTCGAGTCGAGTTCTCACTATATAAATCTGCAATAAAAAAATAAAAAAAGGGCGAGACCTGTTATCTTTGCGATAGATTGTACCCGCAGAATGGGAGGGTTATCCCATATATCAACACATAGAGCTCTGAGCAGTGGACAGAGGGTCTAAGGTCCTTTCTGGTGTAATATGGATGGTTAATTCTACAAGTCTATCAGTAATGCAACTTCAGAAAGTCCTACGGGTGGTAACTGTAAGACTGCATGTCTTCTGCTCCTAATGACATCACAGGAAGTAACCGTATACAGCCTTTAGAACAAAAGACCAATGCGCGTTTTTTTCTTCATCAATAAATCTGATTAACAACTCTTGATCTTTAGAAGGCCAGTAGTGAAATTAATTTCACTAGAAGGGTAATAGGTAGTACAGCAGTCCACAGGGCCTGAAAGTAACAATTTGTCCCTAAATGACCATCTGGGTTGCACTCACTAGTTGTGGTCTAGCTGACAATCATATCAAGACTGGTAATTTGGTATTTTGTTAGATTCATCAACCATTTGTGCTAAAGGATGTAATTCGGTTTGGAATTTACACCAGTCCACTTAACTGTATTGGAGCACATTTTTTTGGGATGGACAGACACTGAACCACATATCTGTTAGTGTCTTAAATCGAGCAAACACTTCCTTTGTGTAAAAAAACCTGCAGATGGTGGGTGTCCATGATGGGGGAGTATCTGTTATACTGGATGTGGGTGTAAATCACCAGGGGCCGTATTACACATTATCACTGTTTGCGTCTGGCGCACCTTTCAAAAGGTGCGCTGGTTGCAAACAGTGATAATGCACCTCATTTTGGTGTATGCGCTGCCCCCAGGGCAGCTGCAAACTCGCGCTGCCCTAGGGGCAGTGCATTCATGTGAAAACACAGAGCAGCCGCTCTGTGTTTTCACAGTGCAGGCGGCACCCACCTGCACTTTCAAACGGGATTAGAGATCCCCTTGCAGACGGGTGCAGTTAGTGACTGCACCAACCTGCAAGTGGATGTCTGTGGGTCCATGGGACACCCTCTACCCCCTGCAGAGGGCTGCTCTCAGGGGGCGCTCTGACTGTGCGCCACCTTTCAAATGGCGCACTTGCACCTCCTGAGGGCTTCTTTGACTCTGCACCCGCGTCTGTAACTTGGATTATACTTTGAAATTGGACACTGTTTTCATATTTTCAACTTGTAAATTATTAGCTTACAGTATCACGTACAAGTTAAATACACTGATTATGTCACATCTACACTTTATTGACCTTGTCACTATAAATATTAGTCACTTGCGCCGTTGCATTTATTGAATTATTAGACAGCCTTTCCTTATGGAAATTATTGTACTAAATTAAAATTTTCTTTTTTATAAACTCCAAATCTAGCTAAATTATCAATTTCTTGACACTATAAATGAATGTTGAATTTTGTCTGTTATTTTGCGCCATCATTTAATTTATTGTTTATATGATTGTTTTCAATTACAATGAAATAGCTATACCCGACAGAACTACTGTTTGTTATTATATGGAATCCATCAGATAGGACCTACACTCGGCACAGGTCCCAATAGATCTGGCATGCCCCACCAACCTCTTGGGGAGTACTTTAGCTTAATAATGGAAACTGGATGATATGAGGCACATTGGTTAACTGGTCGCCTACCTTGACTATGACTGTAACCCCTGCGGCTCTGTTGGGAGACAAAAGGCTCCCTGCATAGCTCTAGTGAGCATGCACTCCTGCCTTGAGTTAACCATGCAAAGTTCTGTAGGTTTCTCACTTTCGCTTTAGTCCGCACTACAATTGTAGGCATGCTCTGAAGTCTTCCAATACGATTTATTGTGACCCAGAGTTGGCATTGTGCTCTGGAGGGGCACGCCATGATTACCCTCCTTTTTATTTGACAGAGGCTACTGTCAGTGGACTGGTCTGCTGAGTACTGACAGCGGGGGCAGCAGCAAGGTTACTGTGGAAGAACAGGACTTTTTACCTCTCATCAGCGGGGAAAAGTCTCTGCCAGTGACTGCCCCTACTTCTCCTCGCGACTGAGTCCTTCACTTCATCCGTGTGGGGCATGGATGTTGTGTATATATGTGTCTAGACAATGTCTGTGTAGTAGGGTGACCACCTGGCATAGAGGCAGATTCTGGGCGGGGTCTGTAAAAACTCACGACAAAGGGTCAAAATTCAAGACAAACATTCATGAGAAAAGATCAATTTCATGGACACGTCTGATGAGGTCATACCGTATTACAGTAACTGAATAGATTGGAGACATAATTAACACTCAAAATAAGTTTATGTTCCTTGATTTGTATAAAACATCACAGTATTGAAATAACACACATATGTATCTCTGCTTTAAAAAAAAAGAAAAAAGGTGAACTAAGCACACTAAGCAAAATTAGACGACTGACACAGGGACAGTTGCTATAGAACTCTGCCCCTTTACCATGAATATTAGTAGCAGGAGCAGTGCTCTATTGCTGAACATGGAATCATAGGCAGTAGCAGTATTAGGTTTATTTTCAGATTTTAAAAGTGTCGTTTTTATCAGAACTGGCAGACTGAGGACGTTTTTTGCTTCCTAGCAAAAACAAATAGAAATCTGTGTATAAATGTTTCTCATTAACCTGGATTTGCAGTTCCTACATTCACACCGCCTTTGCCAGCAGCCCCTCCTCCCACCCACATGCTCTGTGTATGGAGGCCGCATGCTGTCTCCCCACCCCTTCTGAGGGTTCTCTCTCCCTCGCTCATAGGCTCCCCAACCCTCTGAGCAGCAAGCCTTCCCCGTATTACCTACAGGCTCCACTTCCTCTCTTTGCCACATGCCACTTGCCCTTTGTGTGCCAGCCCCCCTCCCCCAAGACACCCTGCTCCCACCAAAGTCCCCGTTTGTGCTCTGTGCATGTGTGCTTACTAGAGAAGTCCCTCCCCTGTTGGAGACAGTGTCTCTGCTCTTAGAAGCACCTCATGTGGTAGGAGGATCTTGAAAGAACCAAAGGATTCTCTGGAAACAACAATCAGCTTTATGATAACACCACGGCTCCCCAGCCTTACCAAGGCAATCGTGTTTGTTACAGAAGGAGGTGAGGTAGAAGAGGGCAGAAGGATGGAGAGATCGAGCATGCCACACTGAGGAAGAGGCGTGCATGCTATTTTCGACCATCAACTAATTCAATTAGGTGTTTAAGTTAAATAGCTGCAGTCTGTTACAAACAGCCAAAAGAAGATTGCAAAAAAATACCTCAACCTCAGAGATCAAATGTAAAGTACTCATGGACATGAAGGAATCAGCATAATTGTGCTGCTCCCGTGCAATGCGCAGGAGCGGCCCGTACAGGGAAGAGCCGTGGGGGGGGGGGGGGGGGGGGGCTAACTCGACAGGCGACAAGGGAAAATTAAATAAATAATACATTTTCCCTCATTGTCGTCTGTTGAGTCCCCCCACCTCGCCCCGCCGCTCTTACTTGCACGGGCCGCTCCTGGTTAACTGTAATTTTAGGAGTGGGATAATGAACCCACTGGGCAGTAGACGGCACAAGAGACAGTACTGATAATTCAGTGGCAATTGTTTTCATATTTGTTGGTCAGTGCAAAAAACAAACCGGGATTTTTCTATTCAGAAGCTTGATGTTCACAACCCTAAACGTCAGTGACTGTATTTGCTAACAAGCATTGGCAATGGAAATAGGTCTGGCTCCTGAAAGTGTCTTTGTGTCATTGATGGGTTTCGGCCCTCAATAAGTTATTAAACATGCACTCTGTCACTCATCTTTGGACTATGTGCCTCATTTTTGGACTCATACATCAGTTCAGTCATCCGCTGAATTATTCTTGCAGTCACCGTCTGACACAATCACAATAAAACGCATGCAAACTCAAACGGTGTGCATACACTTGCAATAACTAAACTGAACATAGCAATGGGTGTCCATCTTTCAGTGGTATTGCCCATAGTCTATTGTTGTTATATAGTTCCTGCATATCCGCCACCCTTAGAAAATACATGTTGGCCATGTTGGAATGGTGAAACAATGGCATATTATGCACAACAGCATTCCATGATGGTCGGCTGGTTGAGAGGAATTGGTTCCGCAGGATGCAGCATGCAGATGCATATGAAATGAGTGGCAAGCAAGGGGCAATTACCACTGCCTGGGGATATGTAGTATCCTCTTAAGAAGAAAACATATATAAAAGGAGGAGAACCAGTAAACAGTGGACCACTGCCTACTCCTAAAAAACGTTTTGGTGAACATTCACGAAGGAACCGCTTTCTATTTGTGAATAGTTTACCAGCTCTTTTGATTGAGTTGGTGCTACAATATTAATCTTTTGAGACCAAATTTCTGCTCCAAAACATTACTGAACACCACGAGGAACCAGTATGTGGAAGGAACACACTAAACACGCCCCTTCCAAACACTGATTCCTTATTGTTTTCTAAATCCATTTAAGGATTTGGAAAACCTTTTCTGAATCGAAATTGGGTTTAGGGCATTTCAAAAAGGAATTTAGCAGTCGCAAACCCTCGGATTTATCAAACTCTGAGGGTTGGTGATCGTTCAACCACGTTGTACACGAGGCCCAAAGTGTTGAACTTGGCTCCCTCAAACAACTTCCACAGGTAGAAGACTGGATGGGGATTTGTAAAGTTGATTAGCCGCCCATGACCCTGAGGAGACTTGTGGAGGACAGAGGTTTGTGACTGGCCCTCCTGGGGTGCCCAAAAAAAGCATTATGAATGTGTTAGGGTGCCCTGGACATGGAGGAGCCCCTCTTGAGAATTCAGTAATATTACAGACACCTGAAGCAACTGTGGTAAAGATGAAACTGTAACCTACTGGCGTGATTTAAAGAAAATACTTTTATTATTTCAGAGATTGCTTTTGTAGCGAAATGTTCCTGCAAAAGGTCATTTTACAGGCTATTTTTAATGGAAATAGTTCCTGAAATTATAACAGTAAACGTTAACGTGTAGGTCACTATGTCTTAAAAAACTCATGAATGATCAATTTTCTCCCTCAGTTTATAAAATATACCATACAAATTCCGAAGCGGAATGCCACAGTTGTACTCATGTAATTTACACCTCTACACACCAGATACACACAAAACCGCATTACAGACCACTAAAAGGAAGATGAAAAAAGTGTGCAATACCCAAGGAGAAGTTTTAAAGCTCTCGGTTCCCTCTACCCTGCTTCAATCCAGTGTGCACATCACTGGCAAACAAAAACTAATGCTACATATTTTTTGTTCTGTAAAAATGTCTCGTCAACAGGGCAGTATATGCTGGAAAGTCTACGCTCACTATGTGTTCATTTGTGACTTCTGTTTGGTTTTTGTTGCATTCAAAATGCATCGGTGATTTCTAGACTTCGACCAACAGTTTCCTCTCCTGCTTCCTAATGATTTAGGCTTCGATAGGTTACCCTTTAACTCTTCAACTCCAAAAAAGGCCCTTCCAATTGGGATACATTCCATTATATGCGGGAGGCGCCGCTTCATTATTTTTTAAGTTACAGTAATTACTCATGGCAAATACACTGCAAAAAGGTATGTCGAAGAGCTATTGTGAGCTTCTACCTTACACCGACTGGCAATATTCAGAGTGAACGAAATATTTTAAATTCAAGCAGAATGAAAACGATTCTTTAGTTTAGGGTGTGGGCTATTTGGGGCACTGAGACGACACACAGTAAATAGTTCCAACTCAACAGAGCTGGAGAAGCCGGGCGAAGGAGGTTCAGAAAGTAGTGTTAGCTGGCTGTCAAGCTTCTTCAGAAGACATTGCTCATAGTGCTTGAAACATGAATCCTCACAAAGTATATCACCATGCACAAGCCATTAACAAACACATCAAAGACAGAAGTGCTTAAAATGAGCACTTCATCCTGTAGCTGGGTGGCAGATACCAACACTGTCAGGGCCTGTGCAGGGGTCGATTTCTCGTGGAAGTAGAAGCTATTGCTTGCAATGAAAGAGTGCATCCAGGCTGCACCTCAGACCCTACTGCTCCTCAGCATGGACCACGGCTACAGCTAACGCTGGTCCTAGTCTAGGCGCGCCTTGACAACAGCAACTGTTCTCCTGAAGAAGACC
The DNA here is from genome assembly GCF_964204655.1 of Triturus cristatus. NCBI lineage: Eukaryota > Metazoa > Chordata > Amphibia > Caudata > Salamandridae > Triturus > Triturus cristatus. The sequence goes on from NC_140590.1 coordinate 818,904,384, forward strand.
ATTCACAGGATACCAAGATTACAAGATCAAGTGCCCAGAGGATCCTGAACCTGCAGCACATCAAACCAGGGCTACTAGGAAAAGCACCGGGGTACTGGCACTTCAGAACAACACGTCTCATCACCCAATGAACCCTCAAATGACTGGAACTCGCAGAGCACCATATCACAATGTATGGCATTAAGTACCCATGCACAAGGCCAAAAGGCTTTTATGCAACAGTATTGTTGAAACTGTGCTACTTTTTTTTTTTAATAAATCTTTTTATTGAACCTCAACAATTAAGAGCGAAGGGTCATGTCATACAAATCAGTGGATTCACATTACAAGGTACCGTGTCTAATCAGTCGTGATATTAGGTATCGTGTTACTATGTTTATATCAGCGTCACATATAGTTGGTTTCAGATCATCAATTGTTCGTCAAGGGAAGGAATTTTAGGGGGTTCACACACTCCTCCCCGATACACATTCCACCTAGTCCAGATTGCTATCCATTTCCTGGGGCATCCACAGGCCACATACACTGTTTTCTCCCTTGCCACGCACCAGTCCATATAATTTTTCCATCCATTTACCGTCGGTGGCGCCGCAGCCCCCCAGAGTCGCGCTATATTCCGAAAAACTGTGCTACTTTTAGTACATATATTAATTTAGAAAACCTATAAGTTAGTCTATGAACTGTAGACAACACAGCTTAGAAACATGACAAGACAATGACTGCTCTTTGGATCCTACAATTTTCTTCAGAACGTGCAATTTCATGAGACTCACTTGCATAGATCCGTTCTGAGCCCGCGCATCAAAGTAGAAAGCATTCATGAAACAGCCCCAAGACACACAATCCCATAATCATGTCCCAGCAATGTTAATTATGCTTCATTCACAAGCAAATGACCCCAGGCATCCTGCAGGTGAAACACCCTCAGCTGCTTCTTCATACAGTAGCACAGGTTGATGCTCCCAACGTCGCTATAGCGACCAGCATCCATATTAATCCTTAGCAGCCTTCTCCCCTATGATGAGGCAGAGAAGCAATAGGCCCAGATGATTAGCCTAGTTCGTTGTTGTTATCGCGAGAAAACAAACAGAGCAGTGTGAATATGTATCTCATACTGCAAGTAGAAAACCTTCATTCAGATCATCGCTGCCATTTGTCTAAATAACAAAGAAGCAGAAAACTGTAAAACCACCACCATTAACCGTTTATTTACACAATCAAATGTTAATGGAGTTCAAACATATCTCCATTTACTCACATGCTTGACATGGGGTGGCACTGGATTGCTAAAAAGAGGCTTTTGAGTATTTCGAAATAAGGCAGATGCTTAGGTGAAATAATGAAATGTTACTTGAAAGAGCAAATTCAAGGAAAGGGTACGAAAAAGGTAGCCAAGAGCAAGAAAGAAGGGTGAATAATTGTCAATATGAATAAAGAGGAAAGGAAGAGAATAAAAGCAAATTTCTTTATAAGCAGTGAATAAACACCATCCTGTAATTGTGTACAGAGGAAAAGATTAAACACCGACAGTCACTGATCTTTAAATTTTTTTAAAAAAATATTGGAAAACATTGAAAACCCCCTACTAGAATTCTCAACAAATAGAAACTGAAAATAGGAAAGCCTAGAGATAGTTCACGCTAATACAGGGTTGGTTGTAGTTCATAAGGTCTGCTTTCCATTTGGAGTGGCACCATAGGAAAACAAGCATTGGCATAGCCAATAGGTCTCGCCTTTGGGACCTTATAAGTGTTTAGCCATGCAACAGTTGCATAACTAAATACTTATAAGGTCCCAAAAGCGAGACCTATTGGCTATACCAAGCGGCCCTGCGGCGCGAAAGTGAATGCGATAAACATCAAAGCGGCCGTGAAAGTGAAAGTAATCACGGTAAAGCGCGGCGCGCGCGCCCGCGCACATGCACTGTAGCTCTAGGCTGGCCTGGTAGCACCTTTTGGAGCCCTCTCAATAAGTCTCGCCAGACCAGCGCATGCGCTGGGTCAGGCGAGACCTAACCATCAACCTACATTATCTGGGTGAGGGGAAGGCCAGATGAGGAAAAAACAGGCAGATCGAGAGACATACCCAAACACACTTTCATTCTATTGGACCACTTGGCAGGTTTCGACTTCGATAACCACACAATGTGCCTTAACCAACTTGTATCACCCAGCATGGTGTCATAGCCCACAGTAAGTTGCCCAAAGCTTCTCTGCCCCCCTCCTATCTAGGTCACGTCTAGGTCCATGCAGTGCGGATTTGGAGGAAAGACAGGATAGACTAGAATTCATGGGGAGTATGCACAACAGAGCAACATACACTTGATTAGAGGTAGATTGCAGTTAGATAATAACATGACATGTCATCACGCATACATTAGAAGCCACCCATCCAACAACTTCAATGGAACCGATTCACAAAACTTATCTGAGATAAAATCCTAAATTTACTACTTTTGGTATTCACAGAAGGCATTTACTAATAGTAAAGTTAGGACTCCTAACTTTACTACTACTAACTGCCTTTTGTGAATACTGAAAGTCGTAAAGTTAGGATTTTGTCTCAGTTTAGTAGTAGTAAAGTTAGGAGTCCTAACTTTACTACTACTAAATGCCTTCTGTGAATACCAAAAGTAGTAAGTTTAGGATTTTATCTCAGATTAGTTCTGTGAATCGGCCCCAGAGTTTTTGAAGGCCTGGTTACTTTCTGTTTAGGCCACGCAAGATTTGGAAATCTTGGTGCCATTTTGTTTCCCACAATATAAATGGCCACGCCCAAGCCTTGCCTTGCTCAGCAATGGAAAAGCCACAGATGAAGGCACATATTCTGGAGAGTACACTTACCTCTGTGGCTGGATTCCGGGGAGGGCCTGGGTCCAATCCTCCTTCCCCGGTCCGCTGCTGTACTTCTTGAGCCGCTCCTGCGTACCTTAAAGAAAAGAAAAGAAAAAGATTAAGTAAGATTTTAATTTTTATTCAAGCTCGCGCACAGTAGACAATGCACAGCGCATGCTGACAACACAAGGGTGAGGACATTATTAAACATTAAGTCACTCTTCTGATCACGTTACAGTTATCGACAAAACGTTCAAGGTACATGTTATGAGACTCGGCAAGCCTTCATAAAAGGAAGTAGAAATTAATAATGAAAAGGCGAACCATGCACACAACGTAGGAAATTGCATGCTAATGAGAGCGAATTACTGACAGACTATTGCTAATTGTTACACAAATCTCATCCAAAAGACTTAGCAAATGATTGCAAACCAAAAGAGATAACAGCACCTTTGATAAGAGAACCAGGAGCTGAGTCCAAAACAGTTGCAAAAGCCTAAGCTCTGAGAAGGAAGAGATAGGGTGAGCGAACCAGGGGCCATATGTATCAAGCCTTTTTCCCATTTTCAAACGGTCAGATTCTCAGAATCCGTCCGTTTGCGAATGGCCAAAAGGCCAAAAGGCCATCGTAAAATAGAGAATTGCTAAATTTGCGATTATCTATTTTGCTAATTTATTTAAGGAATCACAAATTGCTATTCCTTAAATGCTATGTAACAAGCACCCAAGTTGTGCGATTTCTCCTTAAGAAATCGCAAATTACCATCAACTTCAAGTTGGTGGTAATTTGCGATTTTCTTTAAAAAAGTACTTTTTCGATTTTTTAAAAGTGCCATATGTCGCACATACATGCCCTTAGGGCATGTATGTGCACCAAATGTGCACACATGCATATTTCAGGGGTGCAACAGGGTGTCCTTTTGGCACCTGTGCAACCTTGAAATTGCATTCTCAATTTGCAATTCTCTAATTGGTAATCGCAAATTTAGAATGTCTTCCCATTCATTCCTATGCGCCTCCTAGCCCCTAGGAATGGATGGGAAAGTAGTCCTTATTTGCGATTCTCAATTTGCGATTCGCAAATAAGGAATATGTAAGATTTGAAAAAGTTTTAGTAAATCCTACATACATTGCATTTTGCAATTCTCTAATTGTGATTCGCTAAAAATCGCAATTTGAGAATCGCAAAACTCTTTTTTGATACATATGGCCCATAGTCCCTAATTCATGGGTTAAGACTTCACCTCAACACATTAGGTAAACAATAGAAGCCAGGCAAGTGATCATTGTGAAGACATAACTGCTATTGAAAACATTGCTACTTACATGAACTCATTTATTTACTTTTGTTCACTACACAGTTGTAGTGCCTCTGCAATCCAGAAGAGAGAGATGCACCTTCCAAGACTAGCCAGATGATTAACTGAACGTGGAACAAATCAAACATTCACCCCCAGTCTAGAGATCTGTGTTATATCCATTGTTCTTTTTCTCACCCTGCCACCAAAGTTTAGACCCCGCCATATGCAAATCAGTGTTGACCCCGCTCCTCAAGGGAACAGCCCAGCCTGAACTGCCAAGTCAGGTCCTCCCTGGACCAGAAACAAACCTCCTGGGACCGGTTTTGGGGTATCAAATAATGACTTACACATTCACAGTGCTTTCTGTCACAGACACTGACCTCGTAACACTAAAAATACACAAGGGACTATTCTTCACTGCATCAACCAAATTTAATTCTGTGGCTCTCTGGTTACACACAGGCCTCTGCAGTGCATTAACTAATAGAGGCTTCCGAATGTACTACAGTGCATTTCTCACTGAGTAACAACTTTTTAAAATGGCTTTTTCATTTAAGCTACCCATCATTTTATATGTAGCTACCTGATGCTGAAAGACATAAAAAACTAACAAAATATTTTGGGGCTGATTCATGAGAGGCTTGTGCCGCCAGAGCATCACTTTTTTTGAACCTTCAGCGGCCCAAGCGTCTCAATCATATCTGTGAAGCGATGCAAAGTCACCTTGCATGGCCTCATAGATATAGAGTAAGACTAAGCAGCGCAAGTTACTGCGTTGTCTTACTCTGTCAAGTAGGCGTTCCCTGGGCATTGCCGTGGGTGCTCCCACGCAACACCCATGGATTTTAATGCTGCCCCAGATTTACAAAAACATGTAAACCTGGGCAGCGCCAAAATCTTATGCCTCCCCACAGCAGGCGTAACGAGGAGAAATGTTTTAATTTCTCCTCGTTTTCGCCTCTTTCCATGTGTGCTGCATTCTGCAGCTCACGTAGAAAGAGGAAAACCCATATTGGGATTGTTTTTGTGCAGGAAGGTGCCCTTTCCGGCACAAAAACCATCCTGCCTACATTGGTGCTAAGCAGCAATTTGTGCAGCAACTCAGTGGGAAAGGACAGGAATGCGCCATATTTCATAAATAAGGTTCCTGCCCTTTCATATTGGCGTAGGACAGTGCAGCAAGAAGACTTGCGGCGCTACCGTACACCAATTCCTCATAAATGAGACCCTTGTTTTTTGCCACACGTTTGACCACACCCCCATGCTCACTGACCTTTGTTTTGATAAACACTGTTTAATATTATTTCCCCACTGTGCAAATGGTTTGCTGTGTGAATTGGGGGCGTTTATGGTTGTCGATCGTTGTCAATGATGAGGAGTCCCTAGTTGTAGAATTTTTGCCAGGAGGGGGTCCTTACGCCTAAATATTTTTGACAGGGCGGTCTCGGCATCAAAAAGTTTGAAGTCCTCTGTCCTAGATGCTACTTTGCCACTCTCCTACTGAATAGGCGTGGCTTATTTGCAAAGCTTGTACTTTGTGCGATGCTTGAATTTTTCAGGATCCCTATGAGTTCAGTAAGGTACATTGATGGCAGGCCCCCAGTTTGAAACTTTTTCCAGCGCCTCTGCCAAGCTACATACTTGGCTTGTGACACTTTAAAAGAGTTTGCGAAGACATTTAAAAAGAGTTTGCTAAGACACTTTAAAAGAGTTTGCTAAGACACTTTAAAAGAGTTTGCTAAGACACTTTAAAAGAGTTTGCTAAGACAATGTTTGCTTTTAAAAATTCAATCGACATGAACGCTGGAGACCTTTCCATTTGTTATGTGTTTTCACCAAAAGCTTTCTGCTACTTTCAAGTTCTCAGATAAACCTGCGAAACGTTTCTGGGATTCTTTCTGTTGACATGTTTAGAGGTTTTTACAATCTCTCCTCTTATGGCATGCAATATTTTGCCCACTTTAGTGTGCTATAAAATGCTCTATCGTTTTCGGTGACTTGAGCATTGTGGTAAGCCGATCATAGAGACAGGTGGATGCCTGCCTGTTAGATCTTGTTATTGTTACAGCGATGGGCAGATGGTCAAGAAGGGGAGAGCGGGTCCACAGCTTATCCTCTTAACCCCATCAACATGCAAATACGTCATTAAAAATATTCTACTCTCGCTGGAGTTGTGCCTAAAAAAAAATACATAAAACCTCTCATCTGGATGTTTCAGGCATCTCACTGGTTCTCTTATATAATGTTAGAGACTGTACAATCCTATAAAAAAACAGATGTGTTACAATTTGGCACTAATGTAAGCAGTGTAGTTCCACATACAATCACAAATAAATCCTACTTTGTCAGTATATATTTTAGTAATTTGTATTTGCAAGTCAATATTTATCAGATCGGAAGTTCCTCTCATTTAGGATAAATTCATTGTGGAGATTAGGACTGGTAAAGAATGCGATACATAATTATTCAGGATTACAAGAGGTAAACTATTTTCCTTATGAAACACGAGGTGTACGTAATTTTGCAAACGTTTAATCGCCTAGCATGATTTCATTCTCCAGCCAAATTTCCGACGTTTACACATGCACTGAAAGCACTCAGCTAGGTTCTAGTGAAACCAGGATTAAAGTCAGAGTTATTCGCACTGTCAACAAAGCCTACTGGGACAAAGGCACAAGTGCCGGAAATATCTGGCTCCATTTTTACACCAATGATAGGAACCTCCTCTCATCAGCTGCTGAATTGTTCCAGCAACAGTTGTTCAAACGGATGAAGCACAAATACCACCCCATGGGCGTCCAAGGGCCAAGAGTGAGGAGTGTCCTTGGCTCCTCCCTGGAAATGAGAACCCAACCACATTCACTTCAGGAAACTCCTAAACAAGCATTGGAAATGGAATGTCATGTTGGAATCTTTAAGAAGGTTCACCTCTCTGACTATGTTTCGTTAGAGCCTGGATGTTTTAAACCGGACGGTCCAGTATGCCCTACCTTCTACCTAGTGCAGGGAAACCCTTATGGGTAGCTGGGCGCTTTACAAGATGCAACATTAATAATAATTGGAAATGTGTTGGTCCTCTTCAAGGGTAAAATGATGATACACTATAGACAACAGCATGCCAAAGTGGTCGCCTGGTTTAGAGGAAGTGGCTACATGGCATGCAGTGCACTCCTGATAAAATGAGTGGCAAGCAAGGGGTCCCTTAGCACTGCCTAGGGAGATGGAGTATTCTCCTAAGAGAAACTGAAGTAAAAAGATAATAAGAAAAGAAATGAAGAGGAAACTATAAAAGGAGAAGATTGAAAACTAAAGGGCTAGCAAACAAGCCCTAATACTGAAGCACATTCGTTTTCAGGTATATGTGCACAAGTGATCAGAAAATGCTGTCATTCACAGGGAATGAGAGCCGATGACTGATGTGGATTAAACAATTATCCCATGCAGCACGCTGTCATGGAAATAAGCAGAGTATAAATGACACTCAGACTGACAAATTGAGGAAGAGGGCTTATCCATAGGCCCTCTATGTATCAATATGAATATATACTTATATTTGTAAATGGTTGCATTGAATAATATATTTTATTACAAGATTCTGGCAGACAGCTAAGTCTGTTAGGCCTTCCAAAGAGACTCTAGCAAGAAATATTACAGTACAAATCTACCCCTTTCATTTGTCGAAGGGGATAACCAACACCAAAATCCGCCCCTGAAAGGCAAGCTGTGAGATTTCATGTAAAAATAATTGACTGCAGACTTTACCCCAATGCAAAAATAATCCGTCATTAAAGGCCAATTGACTTTAACATATGTGTTACATAGTAAGCAATTCAGGCCTACTGCCTTTGCCGTAACTTTTCATAATAAAAATGGGCACAGCCTGCAAAGATGGCTGAATGCACACACTATGTCCCAGCTGCTGAGCCCCCTATAAAATCAGTCACAGTCTTGTAACTTATACACACAAATAGACACACGCAGATAGCCCCCTGAGATTAGCAGGTCCTGAAGTAGAGTACATTGTGCTTGAATGATCGGAGAACATCATCCTAGTGGCCATAAGTTGCCATCCTCTCCGATGCAGAGCTTACTGCGAGCTGCCCTGGTACAAATGAGAATGGCCACCGGATCAGCGCATTGCTGAAAGCCAACAACACTGCAGCTGCCAAGTCTCCTATGGCTGCGTGGGTTGGACAGGAGACCCACGGCAGCGAACCCTGAGCAGGGAATGCTGCCAGGTGAAGCACTCCTGAGGTGAGAGCAGAGTGGCGCAGTGCCCCCTGGGATAGATGGTGAGGTGAGAGGTAGGGCCAGCCCACCTTAACTGCAGGGGTCAGAAGGGGAAAACCGGGAGCATTTCGGAGGTGGAGGGGCAGGCCCTTTCAGGTCTTGGAGGTGATGTAGGGAAGGAACGGACCCAACTGCGGCTGTGACAGATACGGGTGGTGTGTGCAAGGGCTAGGGAAGAGCACAGGTGTCTTGCTAATTGATGGAAGTTGAATTGGTGGTTGATGTGGGCCAGTCCTTGATCGTGTAGGGCTTTGTAGGCGTGGATGAGGATCTTGAATTGGCATTTATTCTGGATGGGGGGCCAGTGGCGGTTCCTGATGTGGGGGTTGATGTGGGTCCATTTGGGGAGGTCCCGGAGCAGTCTGGCTGCCGTGTTCTGTATGATCTAGAGTTTTTTTAGATGCTGGTTGGAGACTCCAGCATAGAGGGCATTGCTGTAGTCGAGGCAGCATGTGGCGAGGTCCTGTGTGACAGTCTGTCTGGTTTTGATTGGGATCCATCTGAAGATTCTGCAGAACATGTGAAGGGTGTGGAAGCAGGAGGAGGAGACTGCATTGACTTGTCATTTCCTGGTCAGTTGGCTGTCGAAGAGGATGCCCAGGTTGCATGCATGGTCTGTGGGTGTGGGTGTTGGTCCGAATTCTGCTGGCCATCAGCTGTGGTCCCATATGGAGGTGTTCTTCCTTAGGATCAGTACTTCTGTTATGTCCGAGTTGAGTTTGAGGCAGTTTTCTCTCATCCAATTGGCTACGTTGGTCATGGTGTTGCAAAAGTTGGTTTTACCATTGATGGGGTCCTCAGAGAGAGAGAGAGAGAGAGGGAGAATAAGTTGAGTGTCATCTACTTAAGAAATTCTGTTAAGACCATGAGCTCTGATGTCTGCGAAGGGGGTCATGTAGATGTTGAACAGGGGGGGCGGAGGGATGATCCTTGCGGCTCGCCGCAAATCTGTGAGATTATATATAACACAATACCTGTCTGCAGCCTGTAACATAAAGTGATAATACCCACTGGTTAAGGCCTACGGGATTCAACAAATGGCTTTCAATAAATAATCTAGCCCTGCTAACTTTGACAGAACTTTTCATACTAAGCACACCAGACCAATGACATTGGGCATAACTTTTCACTAAGCACCAGGCAGGCTTATATCTTGTCACCATAACCCACTCAGGCCTACTCTTTTGCGCATTAGCTTCCCCACAAGGTAAGAATCATACACAGATTCATAAAATTACAGAGGTATTCATAATCGCAATTGGGTGAGCACATTTTTAACTCTTTAAAGAGTGTCTAACAAGGATTCTTACAGAGTAAACCACAGTTTGTCGCAAAGGTGACCAACACTTCTACAGTAATATGTAAGAGTCAATGTAAAAAATCCTTCTCTGCAGACTTTCTTGCAGAGTAATAGCAATCCACCCTAAAATGGATTGATTGCAACATATTTTTCACAATAGGTAAATCAGGCCTATTTTATCTTAACATTACATAATAAAAAGATCAGACGTACAGCCTTGATCATTGGCTCGTCACCATAACCAACTCAGTCCTCCTGTATTCAGTATACACTTTGCCACAAGCAAAAAATGCACTGCGAGCACGCTTTTCAGTGGAAGCACAGTACTTCGGTCCAATCAAATCGCTAACTCAAAGAAACCAACATGAGTGTAGGTCTAAGGCCCTTCTCACTAGTAATTTGAAGGTTATTTTTTGACGATTCAATACAGCCTGGTGACAGCTGAGCTGTCAAATCGGACTTAAACTATTCTAACTCACTGTCTAACTGGACTGTCTGGAGTCTCGAAGACCGAAATTGTTGAACATCAGCTCTGGCTTTAGTTCACACTTCTTGACTGGATGCATTTTCCACTGCACTGCTTTTTCATGAGACTCTTTGCTGTTCCCTGTGCTCTAAAGTAACAAACACTTATGTGTAGTGGATTACAAAACTCCTAAATCAATAAATAAACTTATACAAGTTATCAGCATCTTGAAATTGGACTACTACAGAGATCCATGACACAGACTTGTCTCACTCTTCTTTCTTTCATACACAAATGAACCACAGTAGGTATGCGAAAACACTCCCATTGTGGGATGGCCAGATCTTAAACATCACCCTGCATTATCCATATATTCTTTTACTTAATATGTTCTCGAAAGTAGCATTCTCCCTTCTCTTTGTCATTCCCAATCCCCACAAGAGCGCCAAATAACTTTTAATACATCTGCTTCTCAAAACAGAAGTAAAAGTGTACCAGTACTGTAAATCCCTGCAAGTAAATCAATAGAACAAGATTTCACACTGTCACTACAAGCATATCATCGGATACAGGATAGGGCAGCACAGCTCACTTTACACATTACGTTGGGTTTCTAACATTTCAATGGTTACTACTCAAATGTATAAGCATACACGTTGTGATGGCTACTATACGTAGAATCTAAAGTACAGGGTAGAGCTACGTCCTGAGAGTGCAAATGTTTCGAAAGATATAGAGACACCTATCATATTTGCTAACATGCAAAATAAAGAGCTCAGCTAATTTGTAACTTTATCCAATTAGTTCTATAACTTCAGCTGCACATATATATCTACACCAGATATACATATCATGGAGTAAGACTGCCAACTAAAATGCATGAGGGGGTGTTGTGCGGCTGCTTGTTGAGCCGCGTACCACCTCCACCTGTTCCACTCTCTCACAAACCATATGTGTGCAACTTTTGTCCTTCACCCAGAGTGCAGCTTGTTTGTGGTGGAAAGTGGCAACTGATTCAGGACGTGCTAGCCCAGCCATTGACATTACAATCAGTTTTAAAAAGTGGGTAGGAAGTTTCACATGGACGATCTTTTTTTAAATATATAAAGCATCTTTATTTACTTTCTGTATTTCATTTCCTTTCCAGCTTTCCAAGTGGTTTCTCAGTCATATGTTTAGAACTTGTGTCTAGTTGAGTTGGAAGGGGCAGGGTGGCAACACAGGTCTCAGTCTTAGTGCAAGACAAGTGGTAGAGGACAGTACGGTAGCCCTGTCTGCTGGGTTACATAGACCTTACAGGAGCCGGCGTGCTACACTGATCTTACAGACATGCAAACGAGATACACATCATTATCAATGTATTGTACGGGATTAAATGCCGTAAACAGCTAAAGACAGGACAGCCATAGCAGCCAGTGCTCTGCGACAACAGGAACATCTACAGCAATACTTTTTCTTTAACTTTGCCCAGATTATCACTAAAATATCAAATTTAAATACATCTCAGAATCCAATCATTTTGTCCCCAAACATCAGCTTGTCAATTTCTGGAAACACACACACATTTTGATTTCAATCCAAAATTGTTGTTTTTTATGTACTCAATTCAATCTCCTCAAACAAATTTTTGTGATATTTATGAAATAACACTATTACCAGTTTTTCGTTTTTAATAAATACATAGTTCCCTCACAAAAATAAACTTGTAATTTTCACCATGTGCTCCTGAGACGTATGGACACAATCTACCGTCTATACCCATGGTGTGATACAGTTTCATAAGAGTCATACAATTTAGTCTTAATTCCACATGTTATGACTAGAACAACTCTTCGAATTCTGGTAATGAAACAAATAAGGAATGAAAGGTAACTGCTTGAAAATGCATTGCAATTATTTACTAAACATATTCAGACTTTAAAACGTACTGAGCATCCAATGCAACAGTATCACAATTAGTTACTCATTTTACAAGTTAATGGTGCTCAGTAGTAGAGTATGAGTCCCCCCTCACTCCCCACCCACAGTGAAAGATAAATACTTTCCTTTTCAGGGATGGGGAAAATAGCTTGCATTACATCCTTTTTTAGCTGATTAATGTTCAGGGTGGGGGTGGAGGGCATGGGGCATTTATTGTTATTTTGAAAATGAAAACAGTTTAAAAAAAATGTTTGAATGACTGCGATTAGAAGATCTGGAGAACTCTGTATGGGGTTTCTGTAACTTGCTGGGTAGGTGCAGGGAGGGACTTTCTGCACACTCACCGGTGAGAACTGTTAGACTACACACTTGTGGCCTATCATAGATTATCCACACCACTGCATCATTGGCAGTTCTGGAAGACGGGGTATGAGAGGTTAGGTCTGTGAATCTGGGCGGGACTAAGCAATATCAAGAAGAAGCACTTCCGTTTAGTTACCAAAGAAAGATAAGCATGCACCAGCACTACCGGGGCAAGAGAGGCTGCGGCAGCCGGACTCCTCTCAACAGCCATTGGAGGGCTATTTTTCGGCTCAACAGTTTGCACCATTTGCGCCCTTCATCTGTGTTACTTTGTCATTGCTCTGGTCCTTGTGGCTCGTGATTTCAGTGTATGGCTTTCTGCTTTACCTTCTGTCTCCTTGCAGCTCCCCTTGATCCTTCTTGGTAACCGGTTGGAATCTACAAATACCCTTCTTTTATGATGAAGGCTTGTGCAGGAACATTTTAGGGATTTTGGGGGGCCTGGGTCAAACGTATTTTGGGGACCCCTGTTCGGAACAGCTTTGAATTTATGATCCAATTTCAGTTTGTTCATGTCCTCTTTGGTCAGGTCACTGACAGTGCACAGGCACACTCATCCTAATTCTAAATGTATTTACATATAATATGCAGGGATAGTGACATGTTTTCAATATTGTACGACAGCAGCAGCTCACTAATAATATTGCAAATAATCTCTGACACCTTCCCATTTCTCATATGTCAGGTCCTGTTTTGATCGAAAAGAAACTTTTTTATGGATGTTACTCCAAATGTAAACACATTTCTCTCCAAAATGTCTATAATAGATTCTCACAAATGACACACATTGAAAAATAAATGAAAGGAAAACGGTGTTTAAAACAATCTGTTTAAGAATTATTCAAGGTCATCAGGGCAAGACACTCTTCAGAACAGAGTAGGCTCTATCAGGCCCCTCCCCCTGAAAGGTTGGGCCCCTGGTTCAGAGCACACTTTGTCCTTGCCTTAAAACGTCTCTGGCTCTGGGCTGTTCCCAGACAGCTCGAGCACTAATTACAGCACTTCCCTGTCAAACAGTTAGTAAGAACTGGGCTCAGAAGTCAGATAGATTTGTACTCTTGTGTTTCCAAATGTTGATGCAAGCTAATTATTTACTCACATTACAGTCCACTAGACAACTATCCTCTCTGACCAGTTGGGATAGTATTGATGGAGCAGGTAGTACAAAATGTTGTATACCCCCCCTATTCTGTATGAAAATTCTAATTAGAATAATCTATTAATTTTAATATTATTAATGTGTTTGTATGAAGTTTAATCAACATTACTAATGTATGAAAATACACGTGGGATTTGCATTTTGCATGGCTAAATGATTTATAATTAACATATGTACGCATACTAACACTAGAAAAATAGAATATCGCTTGATATATGTTGCTTTTGTGACGTTTTCGTAATGTTGCACCAGATGACATCAATGGGTGAATATGAACGCTTTAAATGTCACTATACGCTAGATAATTACAAGCACATAGGGGAATTAGTGAGGGCTCAACATTTTATTAGTTATTTCTATGTATTAATTACTCTTTTGTGTTTGTTTCACTTAAGTTGTCCTTTGGGCCTAAATTAAAGATGGCCGCCGACATAGACTGACGAGAAGGCCACCATTCCACGAGGTTCCAGGCGAAGTGCGCCTGCGTTACAACATGTACCAGTGGCCTCGACATGACCCTACTCTCGTTGTACCCAAGCAAGGTCACGATGGGAAGCTCGCCAAGTTCGCTAACAAAGGACTGACACAAGAAACCGGAGGGATCATGTATAATGACCTAACCTCTTGAACTGTGTGAAACCTCACCGGACGATCCCAACCGACCAATAAGGAGAGCACAAGTCCTGGAAATGTGTTACATTTTGACGCTACTTTATTATAAAAATGACGATAGGATAGAGAGGGAGTGTATGCTTTTCCTTATGCTGACGGAGACGACGGTGACGCCTCGTGATGGCTGCGTTCCTGGATCTTTGACAGACTGAATTGCTGCCCGTTTCTTTGAACTGAGGACTTCCTAAAATCTATGGGCACTGATAGATGCTTGCACGTCTCTGGTCCTTGTCCATTCTTGGGACTGTAGCGTGCCGCATGAAGAACTTTCGAATGCCGATTGATTGATGACTAAATTTGATGACTTAGAGGACGACAAATAGCCAGATTAGGTACATATGGTGTTTTGTGATATGTGTAAAACTAATACATTTATAAGACGGAACTAACATTCTTACGATAATTAGATAAACGGACATTGATTAACAAGAAAACGCGTTTTGTCGTTTATTGAGAGAGGTAAAGATCAAGATATTAAAAGTGTTTTAGCTGGCCTAAAATCACTCTACCAATCCAACTAAATGATCCATTGATCACGTGGGAGGAGTATCTTGATGTTTAGGATTGAGATCTGTAAGAGGTAAGGATATTAGTGTATAAATGTGTAAATACATGTATCTCTATAGGTTATAAGGTATTCCTCTCATGTCAGCGCTTGGAACATTCATCTCTCCTGTAAGTGCAGGCCAGTGAGTAGTGACGTGTGAATGTTGGTGTTATGGGCCCCACCAATGATTGTAGGAGTGAAAGTGTTAATGTGATATCTGGTCTGTGACGTAGGGAGGATATTTGGTACGGGGTTTTGTCTTGATCCCAGTTACAGAGGTTCCGCGCTGCATCAGTATGTTACAGAACATCGCACACCCCACACACAGCTCCATTCTCTCATCCTTTCCCCTTTTTCCTCAGATAGCCAGCTATGGACATTCCCTCGTTAAACTGAACTGCTGGTCTTGACCGGTAAGCAGCAGGGTTAATATCTGTGTCCTGTGCCACACTTGGAGACCAGGCTGCTCTACATAATAGTTCGATATTTGAAAAGAGTCCCTCAGCAAAACAGAACATTTATATAGCAGAGCTGTCAAAATGCCCCCACCATCGAAGATCAGTGGACACAGCAGAAACATGGTTACAATTCCTGGGCTTCACAATGCTATGGGCGCCTTTCGCTCTGTATTCACGTGAATGATGAATTCACAGATTAGACTGAATTAGAGTACTCCAAGGATTCCCACATTACCCAAAAGGTTTTTATGCTTGGAAGGTAACTATTCTCCAGTGGACCTCTTATTCTTGAGAACCTTACTTATGGAAATACTATGGGCTGGGAAAGACCATTGTAGTGCCCTTTATCCAGGCTTCACATATTATAAATCATGATAGGAATGCAGAATATGAAAGACTTTTGAAAGTACTCTGAAAAGTTTCAAATAGCTTGGGTTTAATGTTGACCACAATCAAGACTCAAATCCTCAGCATATTGTAACTTGAAACCAGATACTGAAATTTTAGTTACGAAAGAGATTACCATCTGTGTACTGTTCTGAATCATAGAGTACTGAGATCGCATATAGAAATTATATACTAAAGCAATAGCCGAGACATGTCCGATATTTCTTGAGTATGTGGTTACAACATTTACACTGGATGGTAAAACTATAAGCATATAATATGTACCCGGAGAAGACTACACTCAAACTATCAGCAACTTGCAGAAATAGGGATGATATTCTTGCCAAATGTTTTAAGCACAGTAGACCTGGCCCAATCCAAAGAGAACAGGGACTAAGATGCAAGTCAGTGGTCATGTGTACCCCATCTATCTGTTGTCTAATTATACATGGAGCAAAACTTTAGGTTTTCAAATAAATCAAAAGAGTTTTTTGTACAGCATATTTCAAGCCTATTTCAATTACCACATATTCGCCCGTTCTCTCGTATCTGAGAATGGAGAAAGCTTCTAAGCTTCTTTTATCTCGTCTTTACGCTCTTGAAATGGTTTTCTAGTAACTGATGTAACTTGTAACTTTGTGGAACCTTATGTAAAGCGCTCTGATACCTTCGGGTCTAGCCAGCGCTATATAAAACTCAAATAAATAAATTTAAAAAAAGAGGTGACATTACGAAACAAAATATTTCACTAGGACCACACAATTTGAGACCAGTTTACAGGTCACGTGCATTTCAGTTAGGTTGAGTACATTATTCAAGTTACTAGACCTGCAGGTCTGGTAATGGTTTTATGATCGTTCCAAGCCTGGTTGTATTACTTATTTGTTTGGGAACATATCTGAAAGTAAGAAGGAGCCATTTGGCTACCGTTGTTTGTCAACACTTGCAGTCTTAAAAATAAGAGTTGCTCAGTGGTTCGTCTTCTGACATAAGGTAGAGTGTATAAAATGAGCTTGAGTAAATCTATGTGTTTTTGGGTTATCAAATTTTATAATGAGGTAGTATTTGGGCCTTCTTCCCACTGTTGACATTTCACAAGAGCTCACAGCAAAACGTTTCAGAAGCAAAATTACTTGAGTATCTTGAAAATGCAGTGCTAGTAGTCTGTCTCAGTGGTATTCTCCTACATGGAAATGTTTTGTCTCGCCGAAATTGAGCAGTTGTGTGCTAGAGTATTAGCTTAAGCTTTTAAGGAAGGTTTAAAGAAAATTATTTTCAGCTGGTTATTGTGATTTTTGTCCTTTACGTGTTGCTCTTCATATTGATATCAGTTATTAGGTCTGGTCAGGGGCCGCTTTATTTGTTAACCAGTGCTTATGTAATAAAACTAATTTTAAAAACAGTATAAGAGAGTTTATTTCTGAGAGTTTGATTATATCTTAATTGTTAGCCTGTTGATGCAGTAGTTCCATTCCATTCCTTCCAACTGAGAGACATTCGTAATGCAGATTCTGTGATGTCAATGCACTAGCTGGGCTTTGCTTAGTTCTTGTGATTATGTATTGTCCAGTGCACTGAGTTTCTCACTTGCTCCACTTCCATCTACAAGCCCTGGACTGCTCTGCCTCACTAACAGTAATCTCAGCTTTTGTGAGGCCTGAACAGCCCAGACAGCAAGACCAAAGGAAAGATGGTAATAATTCTAAAACTGCAGTTTTTTCCTAAGCATGACTGTTTACATTTTTTCCTTGTTTTACCTATAACTGTACTAAGGCTACTAGAAGCTCCCACCCCACCCTGAATAGAATCCAAAAAGGGGAAATACACGCCTAAATCTAACCAGATTTTCTTGGATTCAGCTTAATTTGTTTTGTGCTTTAACTTGTGTTTGGAAAGTGTATGTAGCACTCACTTTTGGCTGGTAAAACAAGGTTTTTTTAGTGTACGAAAAGCATTACTTTGTGGCTTTATATTTGGGCCTTAACTGCAGGGTTGAACAGGAACAGCAAAGTGTGTATTAGCCTGTATGTATCCAAGGAGTTTGTGAGTTGCAGAACATTTCCCTCCCTCTCGGCATATCAGTTTTTGCTTTATTAATTTGGCCACTGCCACTTAAGCAGACCTCTCCCCTCCTCTCACCTGGCACAGCCACTTAAGTTTAAGGTCACACGCTCTTTAAATAACATTTGTAGTGGTCGTTGCATCCATGTTCTGATTGGTTCCTGTGGCTAGGGTTTGTATTGGATCTGGTTCTTAGGTTTCAGGTTCTGATTGGTTCCTATGGCAAGGGTTTCTATTGGACCTAGGGTTTAGGGTTTGGGTTTGGATTGGGTGATAAGCTAGGGCTGTGATTGGCTCCTAGGAATCCCATTGGATCTTGGGTTTAGGGTTCAGGTTGGCTAGGGTTAGGGCTATGGTTGCCATTGGCCCAAGGTCACCTGATCACTAGGGTTATTTAACCTTGGCGTTCAGGGCGTAATGGCTAATGGTGGAAAGGACACAGGCAATTGCCTGCCCAGGTCAGGCCTAGGGCCAGAGATGCTGCCTGCTTCAGTAGCCATTAGATGTATGAATAAAGTATTTCCATCTTGCTGACACTGTGCCACAAGTGGAATGGCCAGCACTGTATGCGCAAAGTCCTGTGCTAAAGACAAACCAATTTGTTGTTTAGCTATAGCTATTTCCTCCCATGGGTGAAGGTTTGAAGTTGAGTTGGGTGGGGGAGGGGGTGTTCACTGGTAGCAGGAGACGTCATGTGCTGAGACATAACTAGCAAGTTATTTCAAGCAAATAGTGTTGTCATTTTCTGTTTCTGTTTACCGTTCCATTCTAATTTCAGAATGCATCTTAATACAGGAATAAATAACACCACTCAAAAGTAAGATTACCCTCTTAAACTTATCAGAACATTGACACTGTAGCCAATTTATCTAAATATGACAGTGTTGAATGATTGATCTTGCATATTTCTGTCAGTTTTAGCTGTCTAAGGATTACAGTTGGAGTTTGAATTTTCAAAAAACACTTTCTGGCGCTATGCTTGTGCAATAGGAGCATGTTTAAAGCTTTGAGGTTTTAAGTGAACATTTTTCATTGTAGACTAATACCGATTGAAATACTCACAATAGAAATCCTCCATGGGTTCGTTGGTTAGGCAATAAATTGCTGTATGCACTTCTTCAGAAGTACATCCTGTATATTTTTGACACCGTTCACAACATTTGGAAAGTATAACTTTCAAGATATAGCACATTGTACAAATTAACTTAAAGACATAAGATATTCGGGGCAAGTGATATCTAGGGCTAAAGCGGTAACTCGGAAAAAACTGTTTTATCTAATCAATCAAAAATGATAATCAAAGGGAAGTTCAGTGCTTTCTGTAATCCCCAGCAAAGCTGCATGGTACAGATCCCATTACATTATCACGTTGTCCTATATGCCCGAGACCGATAAGAAGTGGCATCCTCGACATTAACTCTATACCCAGAGACCTTAAATAAATAAACCTATCATATCCCAACAACCCTGGGAGAAGAATATTTTTTTCCAATGGAAATTTAGAGAAGGTCTGTGAGTCAGCAAACAATTGCAATATAATTTTAATTTCCACCACCCCTTCAATAAATGCCTCAACCCCCCAATCTAACTTTCTAACCATCAAAACATTGAAAATGCTCTAATGAGAATCCAAGCTCAAAGAATGCAACTTACCAGCGGAACCACTTGCAGCAACTCCGACTAGGCAATTCACACCAGCCCTTGCACCGTATATCAGCTAAGTGCTAAATACATCCCTACTTCATGGTATAGTGACTGAAACATTCAAGCACACAATAATAGCTCCCTTTTGTGCAAGCTCGCTGCTGACCCTACAGATCTCGCATTTACGTTGACTTGGACTTACCATAGCCCAGTAAAATCCTGATGACCACAGGGTTTTGTGATCTATAACATTCAGTAGCCTGGGCTTGATGCCAGTCAGAGGAAAGGAATATGGACTGGCACACAAACAACTCATTCTCCCTGCAAAACCTGAGGATACTTGATGTATCCACACCTATCCGACAACCAGGCCGTTCTCAGAAGTCAAGGAGAATGGATTAGAAAATCTGCATTTATACTGGGGAAAAACTGAAGCCTTTGAATTTCAAACTGTAGTCACCACAGATGCAAGCAGGATGGATCTTGTAGAAACAGCTTTGTCCTATCTTCACTTCTTTTAGGGCCTGATTTGCAAAGAATGTTATAAATCCAGCCCCACAGGTCTACTACCTCGCCTACCTAAGGCGGCTTTCCAGACCTACTTCAGGAAATGTTTTGAGAATGTGCATTTTATTGCCATTTCAACCAGGGTAATAACACATGGTGTACCATAATGCCTCCTGAAATGCCAGTGCCTTTTTAGAATGCACATTGTTTCTATATTTAAAGGTAGATAAACCCCTTGCCCTTCTCCCCATGACGTCTGTGTCTGTTCCCTTCTGCTTCTCACCATAAAATGCATGTACTCTTGTATTTGAAATAAGTAGGTCTCTGACCATTTTCAGGGTGGCAGATGGTTATAGAGAAGGCTGTGAATGCCCACAAACCCATGCCTTTGGGGGAACGCTTTCAAGGTTAACCACATGTCCACTCCCCACACCGAGAGTAGAAATTACTCCTTTGCAATGTTATTGCAGCGATGGGGTGTTTTCTCACTGGAGTAGAAGGATTTACGACTGCAAGGTCACCTTTTTGTGAGATCCTTGTAGTCTACAATCCAGTTAATTGTGCTTGTAAATCTGATTTACGTGCGCAAATGGGCTTGTGAATTAGGCAGTTAATGTGTTTAGATGTCATTGAGGCCCAGTCATGGATCAGACAAATATAAATCAGAGGAGACACTATATATATTATGGGACCAGTAAAACCATTCACGATGATGCAGGATACCCTTGGGCTGGAGCTTTTTGTCCATCTGGGCAAGGCAGAAAAGGTGACTGTGTTGTGCATCAAGTACGCAATGTGCCACTGTGTGCATTCAGGCAGGACAGGGCCGGGAGAGGCTCATTTGGTCCTTCTCAGAGCATATGGTCGGACACAACATCATTAGGGGTGAATGACAAATACATTCCGCAGACCTGTGAATTTGTGTTTTGGTACACGAAAAGGAAATGGGGAAAGCTTAGCACATGCAGCTATGCCCATCTGTTCTCTGTACACAGCACCCAAGAACAAAGGATGTTTAAAGTGATGGGTTCTCTTTATTTTGAGGAACAGCCGTAGAAGTGCATAATGCTTCAGTTGGCCTTTCCGCAAAACATTGAAGGCTAGTTTGCAATGGTCTGTGGTTATGCAAATATCCTATTTATGGACAGTATCCCCACCCCCACCATGCGGTGCAAATTCAGTATTTCCTACCAGCCATTATAAGCCCAGAGCTACTCCATTGTCTTCAATGGAGCTCCCACCATTCCAAAACTTTAATTTGCGTGGCCACGTGTACTGATCTCCCCCCCCCCGCCCCCGGGACACCGCCTACCTCATCACTCTGATGGTACCGGATACCCCCATGCTGACTCATAGAACCCCTCTTACATCCACAGCGTGCCCTGCCTCCTCTCTCAATGCCTAGCATTACAGATCAAGACTCACGATCCCCTTCACACCATTGCCCCCATGATGGACACTCCACCCCACTCCCATCCCTTTTGTATCCCTTTTGCTCCCTCTGCCACACAGAGTTCTTTTTGGACTCGCATTCCCTTCCACCCTCGTCTCGGGTATCCGACGCCCGCTGCCGCTACCTTCGCTGTTGGCAGCGGGGGAATGTCTGCTGTTCACTATCTGGGGTCCATTGTATGGGGTCCGGTGCCTAGCTCAAGTTGTCTGGATAACTGCACTATTTTTGCTGATGTAAGTACTTCTCCATTGCTGCACCCACCTTCTCTTCCCCCCTACCTCTTTCCGATCCTTTTCATCCCCCCATCCTCTCCATTGTAGTATCGATTATGTTGTGCATCCATCCTTTGATACATTGTTCACATGTTAGGCAACTGTGTCTAGATAACCAATAAAAAATTATGACAGAAAGCTCTAATTTGTATTAGAACATTGGAATGTCGGGCGATCCATTGAAGACAATGGAGTGCTCCGGGCTTCAAATGGCTGGCAAAAGCCCATAGCTCCAACATTCCAATGTTTGTTGTTCACAGCTGTTGCTGTGAACAAAGGCCTCATGGAGCCCAAGGGGATTTAAATCAGCCTGTAACACAATTAGTGCTCATGTAAAGTGCTCTGATACCCGATACATTCGGTTTGAGTTTGCGCTATATAAAACTAAAAAAAAACATTTTCCTTGGGCTCCATGAGGCCTTTGTTTTATTTGTTAGAACATTCTGCCCTCTGGACAGTGCCGGACTGGCTGTAGTGGGCACCGGAAGGGTGGGGGCTGGTTTTTGACCCGTGGGGGCCAGTTTTGCTATTAGGGGCTGGTTTTGCAATATAGACTCTCTGTAAAAATAGTGGCAGCTGTGCTTGACACAAGCACCCCCAGACCCCACACGACGGCCGAAGGTTGTCAGTAGCATCCCTCCTGCAAGGGCCAGTCGAACAGAATTGCCAGGACTGGTTTCTGTTCCCAGTCCGGCCGTGCCTCTAGTGGGGAGTGTTCTAATAGCCTTATAGCACGCCTTAGCTGGGCTATCCCGGCCATTAAAGACCCGCTCCCATGTGGCTTGGGCCTTTACTGCTGGGGTGGGCCTTTAATGGCTGGTATAGCCTGCTACAGTGGGCTATAAGGCTATATTAGAACATTAGGATGTTGAAGGAACCTTTAAAGACAATGGAGTATCTCCAAGACAATACCGGTTGTCTTTCTGTTTCTCTCCTTTTAATTTAGAACTTTCTAACCTCAGTAGGGAAAATGTTCTAATCACATTATCGCCCTTCTGCCTTGGGCACTACCTACTGTTATAGACAGGAGCGACAAGTTCAGGGCCTTTAACAACCACTATCATATAGCCCTAAGCAGAGGGCTATAATGCGAAATCCAGTATCGAGATAGACCTTTAGATTACAGTTTTTGACATTTGTAGGCACTAGAAAGAAAGGTGTTTATTGGCTGGGGAAATCAGGTTTTACAGTCATTCATTGTAAAGGTGCATCATTTTCCACCTGGAAAAATGAAAGGCTGAGTAGCTGTTGAATTGAGCCATTTTGACAGCTTGCTCGAATGTCACACAAGCAGCTGCTGTGCAGGTGTACACTTCTAAATACAAAGACTGCAAACTTCGACGTTATCCATGCAACGCGTTCAAGTCCTGTTTCTTGCCTCCTTCAGTAACGAAATTAAAAATACATCACAACATCTGGAAAACGCGCGCCTTGGGTTGCTGACGCCTCCGCGTAATCAAATCCTAAAATTCACTTTCCAAGAGCTTTTTTGCAAGTTCCTACCAGGTGCCTCGCTCGACTCATCTCTTTCGTTACATAATATGAACTTGCCTCGGGTCCACCCACCCCGAGAAGAATACACTTCTGCCACCTGCCTGCGACACCTGTTATCCAGCCCCTTGGTTCCACTCTTTAAAACCTCTTATTTATACTGTGTTGCTGTGCACTTATGTGAAGCGGGAAAACACTACAATTCATACCTGCTACGAATGGAGCAGGACCACCACCCGAGAGGCCGGAGGCGATTACACTCGTCAGAGGGTGTCTGAGCTGGTTTCAGATAGCCCCGGGACTAGTTACAGCTCTCCCTTATCAGAGTGGCAGTCTGGCCTGGGGGTCAGAGAGATGTGTAGTCCTGCGTTTCCCTATGCTTATGTTATCTGATTATTTGCTCCCTTTACAGTCCACTAGACAACTATTCACTCCGACCAGTTAGGACAGTATTTTGCAGAAAGACGCGGCCCTGCGCTGACCCCACACACAGCTGCGCTCTCTTATCCCTTCACCTGTTTCCTCACATCAGCACCCTTAAGCTTTTCCTCGTTAGGCTTAACTGGTGGTATTGACATGGACGTGACAGGGCAAATATTTGTGTCCTGTGTCACAATTGAAAAACCACGAGCACCTGACACAGGCCCCATGAAGCAACCTCCCATTGAGAAGCTATAGGGCATTTTTAGAATTGCACTTACAGAATGCGTGATCCTACACACCTTAAAACTGAAACTGGGAACATTTGTGTGAGCAGTATATCATCCGCATGCAGTGGTCAAAAACGGGGAAAAGGGCAATATTCTATTTTTCATCCTGCTCTATGGATACAGGAAATGCTCATCAGTAATACAAGGGAGTGCTCCCTCCTCTGCATGTGTACAATAGGTTTCCTGATGTGAAGCAAACAATGACTCTATTCTTAATGTGCCACCAAATCATCGCCGGATGGAAGGGGCAGGGAAGGGGCTGCGGGCAGAAGGCCCTGCACTAGAACCTCTAAGTTTATCTTTAGGTTTGAATGCAAATCGGTCCTATATATTCAAGATGAGGCAGCAGAAAGGGCTATTGCCAGTAAGTGGCGTCAGATTTGGGCTGGTCTCCATTTTCTCTTCTCCGCAGGACATTTTTACAGATCCCCAGCCTCTCATGAGTTTGTCGACTCTGACCCCACATAAACCTGTCATGCTTGCCCCTACCCTGGCCACCGAACACTTGCTGAGCTCGTTAGCAGGTGCAGTCTTGGGTTCCCATGGTCATCATTAGGCTGGTTGCGCTGCTTGCGCTCTAGTCTAGTGTGTGTTGCCTCTAATACAAACGGGACACTGAATGTCCACGCTAGCAGCGCGCACAAGGGAAGCCCACCAGCACCGGTGCACGCCAGTTACTCTGTCTGATTATCAGGAAATGTTGGCTTTAGTCCAAGGAATCTACTTCTCTCTCACCAACAGTTATTCAGTCTCGCGCGTTTTACTGTTCCACGATCTGCACTGGCGGCCATTTTAAAAGATGTTGCCCATTCTAGTCATTCTTTTGCCCCTGTTGGCTATAAACCTACCGAACATAAATAAGTTCTCCAAAAAACCTTTTCTAGCTAGGCAGTTACTTTAAAGACACTTCTATGCAATGTTAGATCAGATTGTAAACATAACAGAGATAGATGATTTTGTGAATTTTATCATTTGGATTTGCTGTTCCTAACAGAAACTTGGCTCCATGAAGGTGACAACCGTCTCTTAGATGAACCTCCCAACTAATTATGCAGTAGTCAAAAATTACCGCTTACCTTCACCATTCACGTGGAGGCAGCGTCGCCATAACTTACAAAATACATCACTGTAAGTCAAACCATCCAGTTTACAAGGTGCCTTGCCTGAGGAAACTATGCTGCAAAATTCAGCGAGGAACCTTTATTATGAATTACTTCTTAGCTCCACCACCCTCCACAATCCAATACAAAGCATCCTTAACACATGGTAAATGGTACCTGCCATTTCTGTCTCAACAAAACAATACATTAGTAGTGGCAGACTTTAATTTGTGGCTAGAACAACCTCACAACCTCAATAAGATGGTCATGGAGAACCTTGCAAAATGATTCTACGTAACAGCATCCTGATGCATCATTTCCACCATCTTCTCAATTACATTTTTACATCACCAGATCGTCTCTGAAAATTGTACGACTATATTGATATCTCTTGGTCAGATCAGTTTGCGGTTTCTTTCTCCTTTGAATGCAAGACAGATGACCTATTTCAACAGCCTAAATTGTATCTTGCTGCTAGTAACTGGGAGACATTCTCCTTGGATGGTTTGATTCCTTGCCTCTCTCCATTTGAACAGTCTCCAAGCTACTCCCATATTTAGGACATTAATGATCAACCTGAGGCTTTTGAAGATATGTTGTAAGCTTGTCTCAACTCAATTCTGCCTTCACAAACTTGGGGCCAGATTTATCAAGGTGGCCCTGCATGGCTTGATAAATCTAGAATAATGCAAGGCCGCGCAAATCGCTGCCTTGCATTACTCTGCAGCCGAAAGGTGTTTCATGGGTGGAGCATGGGTGTTCCCATGCCTCTACCCATGGATTTTGGTGCACTCCCAGAGTTACCATTAGAGATAGACCTCAAAATGCATAAAAATGCTACGCCTCGCAAGGTGAGGCGTAACAAGGAGAAATATCTTTATTTCTCCTCATTTTTTCCTCTACTGAGGCAAACATAGAAAAAAGAAAAATGCCTCTCAGGATTGTTTTTGTGCAGGAAGGCCTGCCTTCCTGCACAAAAACAATCCTGACTACAACACATGCACCCTTGCACCATGATACGAGGGTGTCTACACAGCCATATGTGCTCCTGCGCTAGGAAAGGACAGCAATGCGCTGTATAATGGTAAATATGGTGCATTCCTGGCCTTTCACGCAGCGCAGCCCCCTACCTTATTGAAGTTTCATTCCAGCTCCGAGTAGGAAGTTCTTAATGTGATCCAAGCACAGGATCTCTGACGGACATGAAATGTATGAGTTCTAGTCAGATTTTCAACTTGACCTGTTTATTTTATTCCTCTTTTTCTCAAGGTTCAGTGACCAATGTTTGGAAAGATGCCATAGTTGGGTCTCTCCTAAAGAAACCGAATTTGGCTTTCAAGAAACTAGGGAACTACCAAACAATTTCGCTCCTTCTCTAGCAGAGTAAGATTTTATTATAGTTGGTCTTTAGATAAATCCATGCGTACATTGAAGACTCAGTTGTCCTCAATATGTTCCAGGCCAGTTTTATTTCTGGCAGGAACACAGAGCTGGTCGGTCTATCAGTCCTTGACAATTTTTATTATGTTGTCAACCGCTGAGATGTCCTTGCCCTGATTCTACTGGACCGTTCTACGAAATTCAACACTCTTGACCATTGTATTCTTCTCACGTGCTAAGAAACACTGAATTGGCAATGAAGGTGTTGGATGGAGTCATTCCTTGCTTTCTGATCACCAACTATTTAATTTGGTTCCTCCTGTTCTCTCCCCACAATAGTTAGATTGGGGGAACCCCAGGTATCAATTTTGCCCTCCCTTTTCGTTTAATGTCCACATTTCCCCAGCTCATGCTCTCCAAACAAGAAGTCAAAATATTATATTTATGCCAATGACACCCAAATTCTTGTTAAGCTTTCACAATATTCTGGTACCGTTTTTGGTTAATTAACCTTTTATGGCTGAAATACTCTCCTTCGTTTGCTCCTGAATGGCACTTACTTCCTGAAAACTCTTTCCTACCTGAGGGCATATTATCAAGCACGGCGTTAAAATTATCGCCGCTTTAACGGCAGAAAACTGCCGCTAAAGCAGCGATAATGGGCTTGATAATATGCTCTGGAGAATTCCAATAGAAGCCCATGTTGACACCAGAACCTGGGCTTCTATGGGAATTCTCAAGGGCATATTATCAAGCCCATTATCGCCGCTTTAGCGGCAGTTTTCTGCCGCTAAAGCGGCGATAATTTTAACGCTGTTTCTTGATAATATGCCCCCAAGACGGATATCCTGGTTTTCAGAAACTTGTAGATCATTTGAATCACGTTTCTGGCCAACTTCTTTGGGTTCATTTCCTACTCCAGTGAATGCTGTAAAAAATCTTGGTATCTCTCTTTGGCACGCCAGGTTGCCAAACTGTTCTGCACTTCTTTCTGGTAACTGAAAGTTCTTTAAAAAGTTTTCTTTTTTCCCTGCCTTGTATCTAAAGCTGGGTGTTACAACACTCATACAATCATGACTGGATCCTCTCAAAGCATTTTACCTAGACCTCCCCAAAAAATCAAAAGGAGTCAGTTTGTCCAAAATGTATCCAAAATGTTACTGCCAGATTAATGTACCATTCTCCACTCAGACACCATATGAAATCCATCTTTTTAGGTCTCGGCTAGCGTTGGCTGCGCACATGCGCAGTCTCGCTGGCGAGATTTTATGTTTTTGGGTAGCTTTCAATAGCAGGGTTTAAGCCCAGCCCCTCTTTTCCATTGGCTGGCATCACCGTTTATGCTAAACGGTGGCCAGCCATTGGAAATTTTAGAGCCGTCCCAGTTGGACTGGCTCATCTGACTTCCTGCTGGCGTAAAAGGTTTCTTATCTTCTTTATGGGGTGAAACAGATGGCCCCATAAAGAAGATAATAAACCTTTTACACCAGCAGGGCAGCCCGTCCAAGTGGGACGGCTCCAAAAGAGAAAAGTCTCTGTCGAGGACAGGCACGCGCAGCAAACTCCATCCTGGGCGTCCTCGTCGACTTTCACCCCGTCATTTGGGAATTGCGGTGCAGTGAGGCGCGAAAGCCCACGGCTTCACTTTTTCTTTTTTGCGCATTTGGTTCTCACTCACTGATTCTGCAAAAGTCATATCTCTGTAACGTTTCCTTTCCAAACTGAAATAAGGAATGAGATGTAAAGGTGCCTTCCCGTATGATGGAGTCCCCCCCCCCCCCCCGCTCAGTGTTAAAGTTAGAAAATAAACGATTGCGGTGTCCTGCAAGGGAAACTTTAATTTCTCTGGTGTGGCGTGTTGCGGCTCGAGCTTCACAATCAAACCCCCCACGTCTCCCCATCCCTCGACCACAGCACCCCAGCACAAGCCTGGCAGGCCCTTCAAAGGCTCCGGAGCGGGCACCAGCCCATGGGGGTCCTACGCCATGTGCTGAAACAGCTGCTCCGAGGCGGCTGGGCAGACACAGGCCCAAACAAAGGGAGGAAAGAGAGTGAAAACAGCACACACACGGCCCCCTCCCAGGCCGAGCTGCTGTTCACCCCTGTCCAGGGGTGCTTCAACGCCCTTCATTGGAAACTCAAAGTAGCCCCCCAAACAAAACAAGCACCAAAAAACATACAGCCCGAAAACTCAAAGCGAATATCACACGCTCCGGCGGGCCATAATGCCCCGCTAAAGCCTGACCCGGGAATAATGATCAAGGGGCCGTTTAGCCTGGTTTGTAGGGGTGGGGACGTCTCTCCCCCTTTTTTTAATTAAACAAAGTAACTTTCCCAGCGGATTAAGGGAAAGGATAAAGGTGTGATAACATTTTAGGAAATTGTTACCCTACCTTCAAAAAGACTTTTCTTCCTGGACAGTGGGGGAAACATCAAGGGGCTGTCTTCTGTAAACACCCCCCTGCGGGTGACATGACCTTTCCAGCTGGCTGACTCTTTCGAGTAGTGCATGGTTCTCATAGTGCAGCATGGCCACCCCTGACGTTGTAAGAAGTGTTCCCTCGGAGGACGAGGTGTCCCCTCCGACCAACAACAGAGGCGAGCATTTGCTGGTTTGTTTCTTATATTAGTTAGATTACCACAGTCCTTATCGAGCATTTGATTGATTAGTAATGCCTGCCGGTCAGAGTCAATCGAAGGCAGCAGTAAAGCTAAATATGCGCTTGAGACAATCTAAGTCTGGGCGGCCAAAACGGCGCACTTTGTATTTAAGGTCACCGGATAACGTCATGTTCCCCACTCTTACATTGTTTTAAGATGCCGATTTTTTTCTGCTGAAATTAATCTAGTGTGAACTCCCAGAATTTGAGGATGTGGCCTAACGGCCAGAGTTGGGGAACCAGGATCGAGCATCGGCGTTGGCTCAACATTCCGTGATTCTGGGCAAATCACTTAATCTCCCTACCAACAAGCATTAAAAATGCAATAGGTCTCACCTTTGATTAAGTTAAAGCCATGTGCTTTGCTACAGAGTACCATTAGCAAAGCAAATGGCTGTAACTTAATCAAAGGCGAGACCTATTGCATTTTCAATGCTGGTTTCTTTTGTCACTGGCTGCCAGATGAGCTCCGTATTGTCTTCAATGATATGGTTGTCATGCATAATGACATACATGGCCAAACACTGGTTTTCCTGGTTAACAAATTCCTTCCTTATAGCTCCGACTCATTCCCTTCATTTCAGTTATACTTTTCTGCTCAAGGTCCCCTAGGTGAGATTTGTACCTGGTTCAGAAAGTTTTTTCAGTTGCCACAACTTGAAAACGGAATTCTTTGTTTACTACTGTGTGATCCTTAAGAAACAATTTGAATCATTACTGTTTCGGAAAGCCTTCTCTCAGCTATAGGCATTTATTGAATCACAGTCTGAAGGGTTCTTTAGAGCATTCACATCTAGTGTCCTAAACCTTCATTGTAAATGCACTCTCCAAATATACACCTGCACACCGTACAAAGTGCCTCCCAGACTGCTTGCATCTTTCGGCACAATTCTAATCACAATGTCCTGCTTGTGTGAATTAGGAACCTTGTCTACTTCTGGAACACATCTTTTTTATTTCATATTTGTGTGCCTGTATTTGAGTCAAGCAGTCACCTGCCATTGCAAAACATCCTATTAAAAGACTAGAACAGCCTCAAAGGCTCAACACAGGAATACCCAGGCTTTGCCTCGATCCAAGAAAGCCTAGTCACGCCACTCCTGCCTTAATCTACTTCACAGAACTTGTATGACAAATAAGACCTAAGCCGCCTACCCCCTCAATAGAGGGCTCTTTGCGCCAGTCTCATACAGCTTTTTAGAATAGGGTGCTTTAAAATTTCGCTTAAAGCTGAAGTAAGAACGACTGAGTTGTTGAGGGATTGAATTCCACAGAAAGGGGCTTGCTTGCCCACCTGCTGGTTCGGTTATTCGTTGCTTGCTGCAATTGCAGTGCCCGCTGCTGCCTTCTGCTGATGCTCTTGCTTGCACTGCGCCTGCAGCTGAGCACTGGACTTGGCTAGAGCTGGAGGTGGAGCTGGAGCCCCCTGCACCCCCTTTCGAGTTACTCAGACCTGACGTGGCGTCTTAGCAAAGCCCCTTGGTGCTTCGGGATAGGGTGGGCGGAGTGCCTCAGGCACTGGTGCCAACCATCAGGGAGCCGGAAGTAAGCACTGAGGTGCTTTTATTTGGATTAGAGGGGGTTGCTGAGACACCAGGTTAGCCGTAGGATCTCCAGGGGGTGGGAGGAACTGTTTGGCTGTATAACTTAGCGAGCGCTGTCGCTGGCTATTGATCACTTGGCTTAGCTTCAGCCTAGAGGACAGTTTCTTTGTCTGCCTTCTTGCTTGTTTTTAGGTCGAGGACTACCGGTCTGCCGAAGGCAGAACCGGAAGTCGGAGATTTTATGTTTTTTAGAGTGGCTATTTAGCCCGCCTCTCTTTTTGCTTCTCCTCCATTGGCTGGCTTCCTAAACGGAGGCCCGCCATTGGAGGAGAGAGCCGTCCCTCCAAATAGGCTCCGTCTTTTTCAGATTCGGGGGCGTGTTCCTTGCTGTTCTTTCCACTTTTTAGCCACGCCCTTTTTCGAACAGCAGGAACACGCCCCCGAATCCGAAAAAGTTTCGGAGCTTCCATCCGCCATTTTTTTGCTGTTGTCTCGTCTGGCCGTGAGGATCTTCTTGCTGTTGAGCAGGAGTAAGGTAAGCCATCTTGTTTGTAATTGTATTCTATATTGTTAACACTCGTTTATCCTGCTTGAGAACGAATTACAATGATTTTGTGCTCGGGTTTGTACTTCCCCTGCCCTAACCCGCGAGAGTCCGAGACACGCCTGCCCTTACAGCCAGCAGCAAACAGGAAGCACGGACCGTGGGTCTGGCAGGAGGAGGGACAAGGCCCCGTTGGCGACTTTAACTCTCCCCTCCCCGCACGCCTCCTAATCTGTTCAGGGTGCTCCAATTCCTTCAGCCCCTGGGGGTGACTCTTTCGAACCGAAGGTGAAGTGCTGCGTGCTGGGAGCGGGAGCTGTCCACTGCGAATCTACCCTGACCCAGAACGATGCAAGCCATTCAATGAACCCGCCCCTCCGGGCTGATATTCAAGATGTAGACGCTGTTTTTGTGACACATTTTCTGTGATTTCCTTAGCAGTTTTAACATGGGCTTTCTCGGCCAATACGTGAGCAATACAAGCTACCGACACTTGTAGATTGGGTGGATAAAATGAAGAGGAAACGAAACCATCTTGTACACGTTTCCTTTTATCTCCCACACATTTTGGATATTCGAGATGTGACAATTTTCGCCAAACGTTTCCCCTTTTCAAAACTACGACGACTCCGGAAAACACTGTGGAGAGCTCTTGTCACCGTCGTTTAAGACGTTGGTTTAGAAGGGTCGCTTACCAATGCCCCAATGAGTTTTGCATCGTTGCGCGCACACTGCTTGGCAGTGAGATGCCATTACATGTTTCACCAGCCGGAGAGGAAGTCTCCCTCCAAAAAGTTGGGGTGTCGCTGGATGTGCTACGCACGTCCCATGATGTACTTAACCGGTTCCGTGTTTAAAAACATTTGTAGACAGACCAGTGCAGTTCTTAGTAGTTCGCAGAACGTTTTAATGTATGTTTATCGGCACCCTTCGTGCTTTGCGTGGTTTCTGTGTTATTTTATGCATTTCTGTGTGTGTGTGTGTGTGTGTGTGTGTGTGTGTGTGTAGTAGGAGTAGTAGTCTTGCAAACACGTAGAACACAGACTTGTGGGATTCAGGGATCCACATATACAGGGAAATCCGCAAAAAACGCTGTCTAAATTGTATACATTTATTTATTAATTCAATAACTCAGAGCTCAAATACAAATATCCAGGTCACGAGACTCAAAAATGCAGCCAGGTTCACTACATATTGTGGGTGGAGAAACAAAATGCCAGTTTCACGCAGGGTATATGTAAATGAATAACGCAGGGTATATATCTTACATGAATTAGAGTATTACAACTGAATTATAAACCCATGATCTCAAACAGATACGCTTTCTGGGACTCTCTTATGCGCAAACATCTCTACCAAGGGCACGCGCTGCAGCCGTTTTGTAAAAATCACAGAAACTTCGCCCACTTTCCTAACCTCGGGACTGGAGCCTGAGTATAATCCAGTTTTACCATAACTATGCTGACTGTTTAAAAAGGCCCGGTTGCATAGACTCCACTCTGCTGCGCCTACGCCTTTTCTGACGAGGGTAGGCGCAGCACATTCAGGCGGCGTCGTAGGAAGCGATAGTCTCTCTGCCTTACCTGAAGACCAGAGGTGCTCAGAAAATAAAAAGGGACACTTTTAATCAAACAGTGTTGCAGAAACATGCAAAGAATGCATCGACAAGGCGAAAGGAACCGAATAAAAAAGACTCAATTCACAGAATACTTTTAATATACAAAAAACTCCAAACGAAAAGACTGATGTTGTTTATTGCTCTCTGTTATTTTGGCTTGTGATTCTTCTGATGCGAATGCAGTGCGTGTGTCTTCTATCAATCTCGCTAAATTGTCGATAACAAGTACTACATCTTGAGACCATTGGATGTGCGTAAATGTGTGTTTCTATGTTTTTGTATGTGTAAGTGATATGTGGTGTTTGTATGGTGTATAAGTGGTGTCATTGTGCGTCACTGCTTTGCGAGTAAGGTGTATTGTGTGTGTTATGTGTGCATGTGTGTTTTGTGTGTTGTACATACATATGGCTTTGTATTATTTGTGTGCAACTTTGGGTGTGGGGAATCTGTGTTATGTTATGCATTTCTGTGTGTGTGTGTGTGTGTGTAGTAGGAGTAGTAGTCTTGCAAACACGTAGAACACAGACGTGTGGGATTCAGGGATCCACATATACAGGAAAATCCGCAAAAAACGCTGTCTAAATTGTATACATTTATTTATGAATTCAATAACTCAGAGCTCAAATACAAATATCCAGGTCACGAGACTCAAAAATGCAGCCAGGTTCACTACATATTGTGGGTGGAGAAACAAAATGAATGGACTCCGGCACAGCCTGCCTCTGTCTCTGTGAGTGACCCGTGCCATGCCTCTATCTCTAGGAGGCTCCATCCCTCTGACCGGACCAACAGAGAACTGACTGCACAGAGGCCCCTTTCCCTACCCTGGCTCCACAAATACCCTACCCTGGCTCCACAGATGCCCCTTTTCCTACCCTGGCCCCCCAGAGCCCCCGTTCCTGGTTCCACTGATGCCCCTTTCCATACCCTGACTCCACAGATGCCCCTTAGCTCCACAAATGCCCCTTTCCCTACCCTAGCTCCACAAATGCCCCTTTTCCTACCCCCACAAATGCCCCTTTCCCTACCCTGGCTCCACAGATGCCCCTTTCCCTACCCTGTCTTCACAGATACTACTTTTTCCCTGTCCTGGCTCCACAGATGCTTCTTCGTTCCTGCATGGACCGCTTTGCCCGTCCCTCACTCTCTATCTACCTCACTCTCTATCTCACTACCTCACTCTCTATCTACCTCACTCACTCTCTATCTACCTCACTCTCTCTCACTACCCCACTCTCTATTTCAATACCTCACTCTCTCTATCTCACTACCTCACTCTCTCTCTGCTAATGCAATAGGTATCACATATGCAAAAAAAAGCTAATGCCAATAGAAATGACAATGCCATTTATTTAGGATACAAAAATGAAAAAAAAAAGAGCAATACCAATAGCTCTACCTATAATATTGCCGAGACCATTGCATTGTAAATGCTTGTTTGATCTTCATTCCGGAACTTCTCAGCTTTTGCTTCTTGTTTTGCACGGGTTCTATAAGTAGATAGTATCGGAGTAGTTATGGAAACTTTCCAGTATTCTCATCATAAAAATCA
The DNA here is from genome assembly GCF_964204655.1 of Triturus cristatus. Lineage (NCBI taxonomy): Eukaryota > Metazoa > Chordata > Amphibia > Caudata > Salamandridae > Triturus > Triturus cristatus. Next base: position 818,938,617 of record NC_140590.1, read on the forward strand.
TGCGCTTGCAGTTTGGCAGGAACACAATGAAGATCTCAACAGGTATTTACTTACTACAAGAACACTAAGGGGCATATTTACAAGCCCCTTGCGCCACTTTTCCCATGTTAAAAATGACGCAAAAGTGGTGCAAGGGCCTTGTAAATAAGCCCCTAAGTATCTAAAAAAAAAAAAAAAAAATTCGATTCCTGATCGACAGATTATAAAAACTCAAACTTCTCAGAATCTTAAAAATCTGTGTGTTCATATGGATGGCAAACACTCAGACAATCTGATTCCACTGCTGTCAAACTTGCCTGGCTCAGCAGGAACAAAGTCACCCCAGTCACTGAATCTCGAGTGTGCAACAGATCCGGAGGTAGCCGTCCTCTAAAATCAGGTACTTCTGTATTAACTAATTTTACTCAGCAAACAATATTTTAACGCTTAAACCTCCCTTCGGCTACCTCAACAATAAAGTCGACCTCAGGTTTGCAGGACTTTAAGTTACCATCAGTTTCTGAAGGACTAAACACAGGGTCGACTGCTGAATGTGTCGATTTCCAGCTCCCTCTTATTTTAGCAAAATTAGTAGAGATGAATACAATTCTTCTTCTTCCGGATATAGAGGCTCGTGCGCCTTCCGACCGTGCAAAATTACCAAAGCCAGACGTTGAATAAACCTCTCCTACCTGTACAGTTCTTGCTGCTAAGGGAGACAGCATTACCACCTTATCTTAAATGTTGGACATCCTTACTACTCAGTCCCAATTACTTACAGAGCAAGTGTCTGTCATAAAGAACATATATCATGATTTGAAAACCCTGCAAGAAGATCTTAAACCATTAAAGAAAACTGGGAATCTTTTTCTCAAACTAGAAGCAAGTAGCTCTTCTATTTTCAGGATTTAGGACATCATTGATAAGGTATAGTTGCTGTCTTTAAAAAATAAAACAGTAACCACTCAAGACTCAACTCGGTTACATATGACACAAACCTCCAACAATGTTCACCCGTATGAGGTTTCTCAGAATACCATAATGGTAAAATCATCTACTCAGGAAGCGGCAACTACGATAAAAGACCCAAGGTTTAGTTGTTCTGAAGCAGCAGACCAGCTGACCAACTAAACTGTTACCTCTACAGAACCCCAATGCACTTCAGTTATTGGTGATGGAACAAACAGATTTAAATAAGCGAAAGGAACTGGAAACTTAATAAAATCATTAAGAGTAGCTCAATTGGCTTGTCAAAATTATCTAATTCTTAGTATGTAGCAATTGAGCTATGGACAATTTTCAATCTGTTGTCCTTCTGCCAGCCCTTGGTGACTGGGGCTGCACCATAATCCCGGCAGCCATCTTGGGCTCACCAAGACAACTTAAAACCCACCCAGGAAGCTACCTGATGCTTCGCATTGAGTTTCCTGGTGGTCAGAGTTTCATGCCGGCATCGGCTTCAGTCCTGGAGAATCAAAGTTACCAGACAGAATTATGGAAACAACGGTTTCCTTCAACCTCTTGAGATAGGTGCAATGCTTAGAGACTACCATTGTGTGAGTGCTGGAAGCCTTCTTTGGGATCTCAAGAGACTATTGTAGTGTGTAAGTAAACTGCGTAATCCACAGAGACTAATCTTGTGTGCAATCGATTTGCATAGTGTGGACAACTGAATAAAGCAGTCCTTTACATGGCGGGGACATTGGCAGACAACGGAGATATTCAAGGGTTCAGTCCTACTACATTAGTATTGTGTTGTGTACTGATGTGTGATGTTGTAGTTTTAAGGCACTATATACGTGTAATTCAAAAGGGATCTGTGCGTGTACCATTTATTAGTATCCATTGAAATCAGTACGAGAACCTTTGGTGGGGGGAAAAAACAATAGGGAGATTGTTCTTTGTCCTTTTGGCGTAACAAGAGCATTAGGCGGACACAACACTAAGAAAGCCTCAACCTTCACCTGGGATTAGCGTATAATACGCATACGAGAGTAGTCACATGTAATCTAACATAAATAAGTTCGAGGAAAAGCAATGATTGAAGAGTACAGTTTATTGAAACTCTCATGATTCTTGATTTTCCCATGGACCTGACACGCCCTCCCCGAGAGAATTAGAATGGCTTGTAACCAACCGGAAAGTCAAGATATGTGTCTGTGCAATACTAAGGGAATATGGACAGCTTCCACCTAGGAAGATATGTTATAATTTGTGTAGACACTAATTTAAGGTAAGACTGGTGACCTTACTGTTTGTTCTCTCTGCAGGCACAAATGCGCACCTGTCTGTCTTTATTTTAATTTGGTTTGTCTGTTTGTTTATTCCCAAACCCCCTTCTCTCTGGGACATCGGTCAGGTATTGGCTAAACTACATATCCATACTAAACGCCTGGAACATGGAAAACGATTTCCACATTAACTTTTCAAAAACAAAAATTGTAACATTTTGAAAAAAAGTAAAACCCATGTGTAGGAAGGTGGAGTATTATGTGATGATGCTGGTTAGGCTTCAGCATGCAATAGTCTCACAGAACCCAAAGAAGGTCCTCGGATTCACAATAATAAATCCTTAGCTCAGTCAGTCGTCTTCAGGGGATTGATGGGTCCATGTTGCATCTGTGACTAAATGCTAGACAACAAAGCATTTCACTTAGGCCTAACCTTACAAACACCATGCAGAGCCTTACTGGTGATTTCAACCAAGAACTGTTACCATGAAGTAATATGCACCAAGAAACAAAGACTCCCCAGATATGCTTTTTTGAATACAATCTTCTAATGCAAATACTGCCAATATTCCTCAAGGTAAGCGTACTCCAATAAGGAATCTATATATGACCTACTCAGTGATTTAGGATACCGAGCTCTAAATAGTAGATTTACAACAGATCAACCAGCTAAACATACATTTCAGACTACATAAGCAACTAGTAGACTTGGTTACACCTTTCTCCATTATCCTTAAATCCTTAGCTCCGTCCTGGTAGTGTGGCAAACAGATGCCAGGCTTTATTAGAGGAACATGCAACAAGCATCCCGGGGTATCAACATGAACTATAAGTAATTGACAACTCGATAGAAATCCAACACCAATTTATAAAAATAAAGTGTATTTTTATCTTAATTTAGACATGAAAATGAACAGGATAAGATACATATAATCGGAGTTATGGTTTTTAGAAGAAAACAAATCACAGCAATTTAATGATGCAGAACTTTTGCATTGCGGTCAGTGGGAAAAAAGGGTAGTGACAATCAGTCACTTGGAGGTCGAATCGCATGGAACCAAAGGAGAGTAAAGGTGATGTTGATCCCAAGGCCAAGTCACAACACTCTGTTCAATGTGACCTGATCCGTGGCGCCAGGGAGCACAGTTGTGCTGGTTTTCTCTGGTGCTGAACGGGAGAGCTGCATTTTACTGCTTATAAGGTGCTATGGGGAACATGATGTAAAAACACAACAACAAGCTGGTTGTGGACGTCGGTCGAAGGTTTGATGGAGTGTCCTCTAGATGCAGGGTTGAGAGCAGGGGTCAGTTGCTGAACTGACAGCCAACAAGCCTTGCTAGCAGTAAACTATGGAAAAAGGTACTTGGACATCTGGCTGTCCTGGGGATCATGGTAGCTGCCTATAACTTTGTGGAAGGCAGGACTACAATTCCCACAATGCACTAGACCAGGGTTCTCCAAAGTCAGTCCTGGAGGGCTGGAACTATGTCAGATTCTTAAGATAGCTACATTTATCTAAATGGGGATATGCTAAAAATCTGGCATGGAACCGGTCCTCAAGTATCGACTTTGGAGAACCCTGCACTCCACTAGACCATCTGTATTTGGGTGATCCCTTTGAGAGTCCAATAGCCAGTGATTCTTCAGATCAGGAGCGTTGTTTTACCTGCAGTTTGCAAAGGAGTAGTGCCACTAGTCCAGGGTCGTCTGAGGGTGCTGCCGGCTCTCAAAGGGGTCCCTCTGTCTGGGGGAAACTGAGGGTTAGCCCAGGACGAGTCTCAATCAGGCAGTTCCAGGAGCATTGCTACAGGTGCCCTCTTTTGGTTTGTGCATGTTCTGTTGTCACAGCCACAGGTCTCTTTGTCCTCTTCGATTCAGGTTGTTCAGAACGGAGGTTCTGGTGTCACAGGTAGCTCTTAAATCCTGGGGGCATTATGGTGTGGGTGCAAGTGGCCAAAGGGCTACTTGGCCCAGTGGCTAATCCACCCCTGAGGTGACTACACCTTTTCTACACATACCCAATATTTCTACCACTTTTGAAAATGGCAGAAGTATTCCTTAGCTGCACAGATCTGGCAGCCCACCCTATAGCTGTGGCTAGCCGTTTGGGGATGTACACCTCCTGCATATCTAATTTCCCACCTGCCAGGGTGCAAATATGCATAGCCTTTGAAGCTCACAGCCTTGATATGCCACTTCACTAGCCTTCCTGGGAGGCAAGAGGTGTGACCTCCTTCCTGCCAAAGCCTTTGTTCCTGACTCCTGGGAGTGATCACACTGCCTTGCAGGAGGTCAGACTCCTGTCTTGAGAGCGCAGGCTGCCAGCCAGAGCACAGAGAAGCTGGAGCAACCAGGTGGGCAACCTCTAAGATAGCAAGATTTGTGTCAGGGGTGAGGAGCCACGTTGTTTGATATCAAACACAAGCTATTTAGACTGTACCATAATGGAGCTATGAAACACGACTTTGCCATGGTGCTTGCCCATGTTATCCTATGGACCGTCTATCACTTATAGTGTCCTTTAATGGCAGAGGCAACTATAGTGGCATATTAACTTGCACTTACATTCCCACACCCTGCCTGCTGTGCTTTAGGAGGCCTTCCTTAGGGGTGTCTGACATATATTAAAAGCAGGTATTGACACACATTGTAAGGGCAAAGTTAAACTGGAGCAGATTACACTGTTCCTGAAGTCTGCAATTGCACGCCTGCTGTCAGTAGTTTACTTGGGTCACTAACGGTGGCACAAACAGTGCTGCAATCCCTGGGAACCCCTTTATCACCCATGCCCTGGGTACCACTGGTACCATCTATTAGGGCCTTATAAGGGGGGTAAAGTCCTTGTCAATTGGTATGCCAATTTACACAATAGTTTTAGGGGGAGAACACTGGGGCTTGGGCAGTGGGCTACAGTGTACTTTCATAACCATCAGCACTGGAGCAAAAAGGGTGGAACCAATACAAAAAGGGCACTTTCCTACATGACCCCATGTCCCCTACCCCCCCAGATGAAAAGTGATGAGCAACTAACATATCCCGTGGTAGTTCTCATCGTCGAAGTGGAAAAACCTGGAAAGGCCATCTGCATTGGCATGGTCAATCCCTGGTTTTTGTTCCACTGTAAAGCCCACCCCCTCTAGGGAAATGGATCACCTCAATAGTTTGCGGTTTTCCCCCTGATCCTCATCAGCTATTTGAGAGGTCTATGTTCAGTTTGAACCTTAAAGTGAGTCCCAAACAAGTTGGGTCTCAGCTTCTCAAGGAGCCAAACCACAGCAAAGGCTTCCCTCTCAATGACGCTCCATTGCTGCTCCCTAGGGAGGAGTTGCCTGCTAGTTTAGGCAACTGGTTGATCCTGGCCCTCATTTGTTTGGGACAACACTGCCCCAATCCCATGTTCAGAAGCGTCTATGGAAAGGAGTTAATTGTCCAAACAGTCAGGTGCCTTCAGGACATGTGCTGAGCCTTCTTCATGGTGTCAAAGGCTGTTTTGGCATCCTGTGGTCCAGATGAACTTCTTAGGATGTTTCTTGGAGGTAAGTTCAATAAGTGGGGCCACAATGGTCCCATAGCCCTTCACAAACGTCCTGTAGTACCTAGTCAAGCCAAGGAAGGCCATGACTTGAATTTGGGTTTGGGACCCTAACATACTAGAATAGCCTGGATCTTGGGTTGGAGAGGTTGATCTTGGCCTCCACCTGCAAGGTGGCCCATGTGCACAGCAGAACTCTATCAAGGCCAGTAAGTGCCAGATAGGACAGTTATGCCTGCCTAATGCAGGGCCCATAACATTTCCTTCCGGGGGACCAGGTTATCCTCCCAGGTGGAACTAAAGGCAAAGCAAACACAAGGAGATGATGGACAGAGCACTGAAACTATTCGGACACTCACCCTCAGTCACAGATCTGGGTTGAATCCATCATCATTCTGATGGATGTGTTACCCCGAAACCGTTTCCAGGGTGCTTGTTTCCAGTCAAGGGAGGACTTGGCCTGGCAGTTCGGGCTGGCTGTTCCCATGAGGTGCAGGGTCAAGACTGATTTGCATATGGCTGGGTCCGAAATGGGGTGGCAAACTGAGCTAAAAACGATGATGCTTTATTCGGAACTAAAGGCAGCCATATCATCTAGCTATGCTCTAAAGTTGCCCAGGCCTGAGAAAACTTGATTCCTCAACTTTTGAAAGGTAGCAGGTGCATTTTCAGCCCAATATGCATCACATTAAATTGTAAGGGTCCCTCTGGGGATGAAAATTCTGAAATCTCATTTGCTCCATGGGTGAGTCCAATCTGCCAGTACCTTGATGTTCAATCAAAAGTACTTAAGAATTAGGCTGCAGCCATCTTGTCAATTAGCTCATTTGCTCTTGGTATGGGGTGTCCATCAGTTTTATCAACCCCTGTAATCTACACAAAACCTAATTTCAAGTTTCCCATCTTCTGAATGAGGCTTGGGAACCAGTTCCACTGGGCTAGCTCAAGGACTCTGAGGGTTGAATGACCCTTAGCTCTAGTACCTTGTTGACCTCAGTCTTAATGCAAGCTTTGACTTGAACAATCTGTATATTTTGTTCTTGACAGGGAAGCTGTCACCAGTTTCCACATCATGGGTACACCATGTTGTTTGACCAGAAAGTAGGAGGGTGGCTTAGTATATGGTGCACACTTCGGTAAGTAAAGCATCCTGCGCTAATCCAGAAAACCCCTATGGTGATTTTAGTCATTTTAGATAACCTTAGAAAGCTCTCTAAGTGGTAGCTGTGGCAAGCTGCCTTCAGGCTTAGTGCAGAAAAAGTGCAAAGCAGCTTGTTTTACTAGTACTTATGATATAGCGTAGGTTAAGTGAAAAAGAACTACTGTAGTTATAAAAATATGTATTCATTATAAACACTCACTAACACATTGCAATACATCCTACCCAGAGATATAATCACAGTACACGCAATACTTGAGCAATAGAACACGTAAGAAGCACGAATACACAGTGGTCGCCAGGGGGAGACCATACCATATACTAAAATAGTTGAATGCAAACCACGACCTAAGTTGAGGCTGGACCCAGAAGACGTAGAAGAGCAGGGGACCCAAGGAACCATCCAAGGTAAGTAAATAGCAACCACCCGGAGGCCGTGTGCAGAGTGGGAACACGACCACGTGCTCAATTGAAGTCAACAGGTAAGTTGTGGTTCCAGTTTTAAAGAAGAAGGACCCTTCCCAGTGGACCCAGAAGAAACACCGTGGAAGATTGAAGGTTGGAGAGTCACCCACCCATGGATACCCCAGGAACCAGGACACCTACACCAGAGAAGCCGGGTGCAATGGTGAGAAGTGAAGTCAGAAACCGCCATAGACCACAATGGAGGACTTCAGAAATATGCCGCTGGCGAAGAAGGTGAAATTGTCCGGTGGAACCCAAAGGTGGATTCAAGATGAGGGGCACCTGCAAGCAAAGTGGACAGAGTCTATGGCACTCAGGAGTGACAAGGAGGCACGGAAGACGAATGCCCACTGATGTAGGAAGATGCAAGAGAGTTGAAGATGCCCTTGGAGGTGCAGCTGTGTGGACCAGGTGACGTTGTGGAAGACCAGGAGACGTTCACGAGCTGTCCCACATTGGATGTCAAGAGCTACGGGATTGGTGTCTGTTGGGGGCACCAAAAAGATTTGGCAACGGCAAACAACGTAGTATGCAAAAAAGGTGCAGTGTCAGGGACCAGCAAGGTTCAAGGGACTCGCCACGAGCAGATAAATCAGAGTAGGCCCCGAGCAGTCCGGGGAGCCCACTGGAACTAAAGAAGACTAAAGAGGACCGACGGGCCGAAGGCACAGGAGTCACAAGAGGACCTCAAGCAGCTCACCAATGATGCTGGCCCACGGTATAGAGGATGTGGTGAGGATGGACATCTAGGTTGCAGGAGATGCTTAAGGCTAGAGCTTCTTGGAGCCCGAAGATCTCTGGAGGAGAGAGTCAATAAGCCTTGGCAACGGCAAGTCGACGTAGTGCACAGGGGTACTGCTCCAGTGGTTCTGACGAGGGATAATGGCTTCAAACTTGCTGTGAAGACAGTGCAGTCCTTGCGGAAGTTGCAGAACCACCACCTGTGTTGTTGAACCTTTCAGAGTCCGGAGGAGCTGATGAACAGCAGTTCGATTAGCTTCGTTGTGGTGCAAGCAGATGCAGGGGAGTGACTTCTTCACTCCAAGGGAGATTCCATCGGATGTCTTGGATGTCCACAGGTCTTGTGAAGAACCTGTAGGGAGCACAGACACTGTGGAGGACTGGCAGTACGACGAGACCAGGTGCAGCGGGAGTCTTCCAAGTTGCAGTCTTGGTTCCCAAAGCAAAGTTCAAAGTGCCCAGACGGCTGAAGATGAAGTGGTTTCGGATCTGAATCTTGTCCCATGACAAATCTAAGGAACCACTCACAGGTAAGCCCTTAAGTACCGTAAGGAAAGTGTTGGAACGATTCAGTGGTCCCTCCCATAGGAGGGGCTGGACAGTGGGGAGGATACGCCCATATCCTTTGTCCAGTTTCGCGCCAGAGCAGGAGCCAACTGCTCCCTGAACTTGTTCCAAATGGAGTATGCAAGGAGGACACTAAATGTACTCTTCAAAGCAGTCTAGTGGCGCTGACAAGTGCCCCCACCCCTGTTCCAATACACTAAGTCCAGTCTGGGTGGTAACCACACCTCCCTGTGACAGGAAACCTATTGTCCTACCATTCCCCTGCTCAAGCTTGGCTCAGCAGCAGGAGGACAGAATCGTGTCTCTAGTCGGCAGCAGCCACAGTTTGCTGTCTGAGTCTAGAAAACTGGTTCCAGGAGAAATGAGGGCCTCCGGGAGGAGCTTTACAGTGAATGGAATCATACCCCAACACCATTTATGGTGTTGGGGTATGATTCCAACATGTTTGATACCAAACACGACAGGGTTCATTACAGCCAGTTTAGAGATAGCCATTGCATAGTGACGCATATCGTAATGGCTCATTAACTTACAACCCGGAAGAATCAACTCCATGAATTGTAGGGGTGTCCAGCTCATGCAGGGGCACCCTCACATTTATAACCGAGCACCCTGCCTTCAGGATTGAAAGACCTACCTTAGGGATGACTTATAGGTTTTAAGTGCAGTGGCCTCAGATATAAGTAAACATATCTGTCGTAAGTGGTGCTAGCACCAGCTTACACAGGCTGCAATGGCAGGCCTGTAGTCACAATTTGAGTGGTCTCCCATGGGTGGCATAATACATGCTTCAGTTCATGGGGGACCCCTGGGGTACCTATGCCTTGGGTACCGTAATACCATATACCAGGGACTTACAAGGGTACACCAGTAGCCAATCTGGAGTGTACCCAAGTACTCACCATGTCCAATTTAGGGAGGACGCACAGAGACTGGGGTCCAGGTTCACAGAATCCAAGTCAGACTAGTCAGAAAAACCGAATGACACCAGCAAAAAGTGGGGGTGACCATGAAAGCAGACCCTACTTTTCTACACCAGGGGGTCAAAGAGAAAAGCTCAGCAAACTGACCTAGGACTTCTCTGCAATGAGATTGGTGCTGTGCAGTGAGTATGTCAGACAAAGCAACACCCTCAACTGATCCATCCTGTGGGTTATTTGAGAGCAAGTCAGTGAAGGATTCCTTCCTCCGCCTGGCCTCCATCAGTGACCATGAACATAGTCAGGTCAGCTCTGTCCTGGTGGAGCTTTAGGCGACTGGCGTGGAGAACTCTATGATCACTCCTAGAGGTACCCAAGTCTACCAAGTAGGTGACTTCGCCTTTCATCTCCAAATTGGATAGTACCCAGTCCACTTGTCCTGCAGGGCCCTGGGAGTCACAGGCTCCAAAACATATACCAGCTGACCTGGTTGGTACTCCACCAGTGTAAAAATCTGGTCATACCAGTACTTGATAAGCTCCTGGCTGCTCTCTAGATGCGTTTTTGCCCACTTCATTTACTCAGCCATACGTGACTTCAGGCCCAGTACATAGTCCACTATGTCTTGCTTGGTCTCAGAGATTTCTCCCACCCTTGCCTCATTAGGCTCAAAGGACCCCTTACAGAATGGTCAAACAAAACTTCAAAAGGGATGAATCCAACCTCCTTTTGTGGCACCTCTTTGTAAGCAAACAGCAGCTAAGGTAACAGGACATCCCATCTCCTGAGTTTTTCAGGGAGGCCCACTATCAAGCCTTTTATAGTTTTGGTAAACCTTTCAATCAAATTATTTGTCTGAGAGAATAGGGGCTAGTGAACGTGTAGCTCACTCTACATTCATCCCACATAGCCTTAAGATATGCAGACATGAAATTTGTCACTCTATCAAAGTCCACTTCTTTAGGAAACCCAGTGAAAATGATAAGAAGGGCCTTTGCCACTGCAGGGGCAGTAACAGTCCTGAGGGGAATTACCTTTGGGTATCTAGTGCCATGATCCACTACCACTAGAATAATCCTGTTCCCAGATGCAGTTTGAGGGTCAAGGGGATAAACAATTCCAACCCCTACCCTCTCATAGGGAGTCCCAACCACTGGAAGGGAAATTAAGGGAGCCTTTGGTTGTGTGTCTATCTTGCCACTGGCTTGGCAAGTCACACAGGAGCGACAAAACTCCTCCACTTTTTCAGTTATCTAGGGTAAAAAAAATGGGCAACCAACCTGTCCAAGGTTTTAGTTTGTCCCAGATGTCCAGCTAAGGGCATACCATGTGCCAAGGTCAGAATGAACTCTCTACATTTGGGGGACCGCCATTCTCCTAGCTGCCCCTGGTTTGGGGTCCCTGGTCTTAGTGTACAGATGCCCATCTGCCCTGTAGGCCCTGTGGGTTTCTGTTGCGCAGCAGCTTGCTGCTTAAGGCCCTCAAGAGCTGGGCACTGCTTTGGACGTTGGCATAGGTCCTCTCTGCAGTGTCAACAAGCACTTAGGAGTTCCGCCAGACCATACTTCATCAGCTGTGTTCCCTCCTCAAGCACCAGGTCATCTCCCAGAAAAGAACTCTTCCCCTGGTCCTGTAAACCTTTAGAAGTTGCCTAAGCAGACGTTTTGTCCTTCCTCTTGCTTTGGGTGTCCTGATCACCATTTCAGAATCCAAGCTCCCATGACTTTCCTGTGGTGCTGCCTATTTTCTTGTGGAAACACACACCCACTCTGGGATACCCTGCATTTCTGCATGAGCCTTTCTTTTCACTTCGGCCCATTCAGAAGTCTACAGATCATTTTCCAACATACACTTCACTGAGATGGCAGGGGACATAACATCTTTTCTTGGCCAGTAACCCCTCCCCACTATAAGATTACCAAGGCCATTGGATGGAGCTTAGTCTCTGTTTGCATTGGTCACCTGGTGACTAAAACAAGGTATAATTTGGTCTAGGAAAACCAGTCTAGCAGCTACCATAGTGACACTGGCATCTGTATTCCTCAGAGCCTCCACCTCAGTCCCATTTATTTTAGGCTTTTGTCTGTACTTCTCCAGGCTTGGAGGTAAGACAGCCGGGGCTTCAATATCCACCCCACCCAGGTAAACTAAAGTAGCCTCTGTGTATCCTCCGGCATCTCCAGAGTAAACTTATATCCCCATTACTATACTGCCCAATCCCTTGGATCGTCTACCATTGGGACAATGTTTTAGAGCATGCTGCATCTCCTTTCTTATAACCTGCCTGATGACAGTCATAAAACAACCCAGAAGCCTTTGCTGGATTCCAGTTTTTACACGGATACCCTTTGCCTTTGGTTTGGAGAAATCTCAGGGCACACCATCCTGAGAATGACTTTGGGGGCCTTTAGAGAACCTATTTTTACTCACATCCTTCCCATGCTGGAAAGTCTGAAAACCATTCTTGTGGTCAATACTGCCATGGGTCTTTCTTGACACTGTGGTTCGACCCATTTGTCATCTATCCTCCCCAGCTCTCTGGGAGAAAACTAATTGGAATTCACCAAATGCTGATGAAATTTCTCTATGGTACAATCAGTTACAATGTGCTTCTTTATAATTAAATTATACAGCCCATCATAAGTGTCCACCTCATTTTATCCAGCATTCTTGTGCTTTGACTGAAGAGTCTGCAACATACACCCATGTCTGGTTTTGACCTTTATCGGAGTCCCTAAGCTTCAATCTGTACTCTGTAGTGAGTCCAAATCCTTCTATTAAGGTCTCCTTCATCTGCTGATAGGACTCAGCTACATCCTCATTAACGGTCAGCAGTCTGTCGTCCAAAGTAGAGAGCCCCAGTGTTGGCGTCCTAGCTGTTTCATTTTGCAGGCCCTCTCAAAGGCTGCAAACCACTTTTCAAGGTCATCGCCATTAAGTAATGTCAGTAAGGTTCTTTATTTCAAAATCACAAATTGCATCAGAAGTATGTAAAGCTCAGCTTGGCAATAGGCGTCTATACAAAGCCCTAACAATCCAATTAGATTTTTTTTTTTTTGTCTAAACTATATTCCATATAGGGACCCTATATAGGCGCAGGTAACATTGCAATCTTTCACCTATAGTCTTCCCTATATTACCTACATAATGGTTCTTAGGGACTGACCTTTTACCTAGATACAACACTGCATTCAGAACGCGGGCTCTTACCTAGTTCGAATCTCATACATTATGCATGAGGCTTCTGGGAAGCACAGCAGGACTAACAGCAAGACTCACATCCCATGTATAATCTCTGTATAAAGTTCAGGCCCGACATCATCCTTTAGGCCGACACAGTAACACAGCAAGGTAGGACCCCTGGGGAGACGTATGGGTATATATACATCACATCTTGCTTAGAAGGACAGAGGAGACCGAGACTTCCCGGCTGACAGACTGACCAGAGATGCTGAGGTTCCTGCATGCAGACGCTCCAGCTCTGTGGTCTAACACCCCTCGCGGGGTATCCAACTCGAGACCAGGACGGGGTCCCATATCCTCTCATTCTCAGGTAATGGGGTTGACTAGATCCTAGAGGGATTCTTGGCATAACACCAACACAGATGCTAGGTACATTAAGGTACATCTAGTTAGGGAGGCATTGTAGAACGCACTTTTTATCATGTGTTTTATATGCTTGTATGTATTCATGATTATTGCAAGATGGTAGAACTTTACCATCTCTTCACTTTCGTCGTACTTCTAATCATATATCTCTGCTACTGTCTAATGGTTGTTGCAGCTCATCATTTCACTAGAATAACAACTGTTCAATAATTTGAAAACGCCCAGCCTGTTTATTCTGTGTACCTCTCTGAGACAAACTAAGTGAGCATGAGTGACTGAGTGAAAAGTAGTACATTGTTTCCAAGATCCTGAGGGATCAGGGTTGTCATGTTCTGAGGTTGCCAGAATCTATTCTCTCCTTGGTAAGAGGAGATTATAGTGGCACTGTGAGCTAGCTGATACAGACAGGCTAACATACCTGGTGGGGAGTGCACAGAATCAATCTGCCACCAGTCCCACAGTTTATGTTATTCAAACGCGCAGATCCTGTAGAGATTATATAGGAACTACACAACATGGCGCCAACGTTGGTTGGGTAATTATTTAAGAGTAGGTCAGTCATGCTATTCTCAGAGACCCCTACTAATAAAACACCAGAGAAGTCTGGAGTGGTTGGGCACAAACTCTGCCACAGCTGAGTAGGCTAAAAAATCCTATTTATTGGCTGTTGGTTAATCAAGCTTGAAGGACACAGTGTTCCTAAAAATTGTGCAAAAAACATCTTCCTTGAAAAATACTTCTTCCTCTAAAAAATGACTGAAGGCGCGGATAACGTGCATGGTTTGCACCTCTCAGATGAAGAATAAAATGCAGATGCAATTCCAATTGCAGAAAATTTTAGAATTCCAGTCACCCTGAAACTACTTGCACATGGAGTAACAGCAAGGGGTGGCATAGTATCTTTCGTGATTGAGGCAAATGAATCATACAGAACAGAGGTATTTTATTCATGGGTTACATTCCCAGCAGCAAATGCAAGAACAAAAACATTTCACTCCTACACAGAAGGAGATGCACCAGCGGAATATTGTCAGTTTGAAGACATTGAGGTTCCACTCACGTACCAGGAACACTTATACTGGTTTAACAGCGCCCTACCCCACATAAAAAGAAGAGTGAGACTCGGCCCGCTCGGCCCCAATATTAGCAGCCTACACACCACATCCTGACATTGAAACAATGCCACCAGGAGACTTACTCGCACAACACAAAGAATTGATAAAACATTTACAGAAACTTGACGGAATTCGTCACGAGGACACTTACAGTCCAATCAGCAATGGGTACAATAAATGGAACTCAAACTCAGAGTACAGCAACTAAAATCACACTACAAACATTACACACAATGATGGGTAAAATACCCACAAAACGTGAACAAATGCCATTCTGGGTAGCTCAGAAAATAACACAGCTGGAGGCAGTATTCCCGAATACTACCCCGTATGAAAAACACAGAATGCTAACAATCTGCTTCCCCATGGGGATAACACCACAAATAGAGGATTGTACCACTTGGGGTACAGTCTTTGCTGCCATTTATACCAGAACTCATTGTATCTAGTCATTAGCAGTAGTACCAGATGTATTGAGGCAAATATAAAACGAGTACGGAGCAGAGCCTGCCTTGAACTTGGGGATGAAGTTACTAGGGAACTATGCCCAGGTATCAGCCATAATATTAGCTAATATTAAAGGGGAAGCAGCTTCACTGGCTATCCGCCAACGCCCAAGGGAGTTCAGTCCTTTAGAAGAGGGACACGACCTACCGAAAATAATTAAAACTGCATATGCAGAATTAGGCAGAGACAGTTTGGGTGGGAAAGCTTTAAAACCACAACTGATAGGCAGTCCTGAAAAGGACACTTCCAAGCAGACACCTGCTTCAACAAAAAAGGAAGTGGGACAATAAAAAACAACAAAGCTTTAAAGAAAACAGATCTCAATCCAGAGGTAGATCTCCCCACAGGAGCCATCCAAAAAGAGGTATAACTTTAGGAATAGGAATAATATTAGGAAACCTGACAGGTATCAGGATACTGAAACATGTTCCTCTCGTTCCTTTCAAGGTTCATCGAAAAACTCCAAGAGGGAAGGACGGTCAGACAGATAAGAAGAGCGTGCAAAGTCCAGAGAGAAGCAGCACGCTCAAGATTACGCTTCTAAAAAAGAAGAGAAACCAAAGCAAAAGCCACAGTTCAAAAAGAAGAAGGTTGCAGGTCTAAAGATCAGATATGCTCCGAATTCTGAGGACTTGACTAATGAATGCGGAATGGGCTCTGATGATACTAGACAGTGCGGCAGAAGTACCAATACCTCGCCAGAACCTGATGGAGTTTCTGGTGACAGCGTACTTGAATGATTATATCAGGGTAGAAACACCTGATACAAGGGTAAGTGTCCCACATAAGTTCTATGAAATAACACTACAAATGGAGGGGGACAAATGTAGGACAGTTAGAGGTCTCTTTTATGAGAACTTGTCATTTGGCATTGACATTTTGTTAGCTGAACAAGATTGGCCGCCAGCATTTTTCATGGATTGCCCTAAAAGGGAAACAGTGATTTTACCGGCATTCTCAGACCATATTCCTAGTCACCTAAAACACACATATGCGTAGTAGTGGGCAGTAGCCCAAACACCAGCATTATACAAAAACCATGTTGAGTGGGATGAGGATTGAACCCACCACATAATTCCTTTATAAAATACTCCGACTGTACAGAGGCAGTATCCAATAGAGCAAGAAGCTAACAAACAGGTCAGGGAGATCTTAGATCAACTTGAATAACAAGGGGTGATCGAAAATTGCACCTTATCAATGAATAATCCTTTGTTTCCCGTATTGAAACCAGACAACACATATCGTCTAGTTTTAGATTACAGACTTTTAAACACTTGCACTAAGACATTTGCAGTTCAAAATGCACACAGTGCCGCATTAATGAATACCATTGCGCGGAAAAAATACAAAACAACGCTAGATATTTCAAATGGATTTTTTTCTCCAAAATGTAGTGCCTGAAAGCAGGTATCTAACAGCCTTCTCAGCTCTAGGGTTTGGCGACTCCCCCAAGGGCATAAGAACAGCCAGGGGTTGTTTTCGGCCAGAGTAACTGAGTTACTTCAAAATTTGGATGAAGAGGTACTATCCTATGTGGATGATATTTATCTAATGGACAATGACCTAGAGGAGCACTTGAACAGAGTGAATACTATAATTTGGGGATTTGCATCTGAGGGCTACAAATACATCTTTAAAAAAATCAAAAACTTCTCACCTCAGTGTCCTGTTTTTGGGATATGAGCTTTCAAGTGAAGGGAAAAGCCTGGCAGCCAATTTTTTTTAAATATGCATGCTGCTCCAACCTCCAAAATCATTAAAAAATGTACAATCAATCCTGGGATTCCTAAATGTTGGTAGAACATACATTTTGGATTACGCAGAAAGAGTAAAACCTTTCTACGATTTAATAAAACCTGATTTTTCAGTAAGACAATGGACACAGGAACACACAGATATCCTTTGTTCCTTACAAGCTGATATGATAGCTTCCAAACATTTGCAGACATGCGTAAACGTACGCAACCTGGTGATCCGTATAGTTGCGGGTCAATATGGGTATACCTATCTAACATATAATAAAGGTGAAACGGTAGCAATTGCATATAAATCACATTTATGCACAAATGCTGAGATGCGCTTCGCATCTACAGAAAAGATTCTGACAGCAGTACAAACTGCTGTAGTAAGAGAAAGAGCAGTGGCACAAGGGAAACGAATAATAGTAGTGACTCCAGTTCCAGCCTTAGAGGCTGCATCAATCGCGAATGTTCCTAACGCTAAAGCCTTACATACAAGATGGATACAATGGGCTAATTCTCTCACTGCAACAGATGTTGAATACAGGTACGACCCAAATCTAAAGACACAAGCATTTCTACAATACAAACAAGAATATCCTCTACCAAACAAATTATTGCCTTTAGATCAGTATGATTATATAATTTACACGGACGGATCTGCTCAATCAACCATAGGAAGTAAGAAACAATATAGTGCGGCATGCACAATTGTTAAAGGTCGCAAGCGGGATGGAAGTTCCACCCAAGTTGCACAAAAACGTAATCTCTAGGAGACTGCATGGCACAGCTGGCAGAGTTAAACAGCCTTGATACTGGCACTGGTAAATATGGATAGAGAATTCCCCACACTAATTGTGTGCGATTCATTTTACTGTGTACAGTCATATAATGAATATTTGCAGCACAGGTCAAAACGGGTTCAAAGATGCAAAAGGTGGCACAATTAAGCACAAAATGCTATGAGAACAGGTAGTGGAGTTGAAAATCGAACTACCGAGAGCTCACGTGATACATACACTGAGTCACCAGCGTGATGGCGTTAACATTGAAGGGAATTAATTGGCTGATGAAGCCGCAAAGGGGGCTGTACGCACAGTTTCAGTAGCAGCAATCACTTGTTCAAAAACCCGGCCTGCGCTTCTTCAAAGGCAGCCTGAACTCTTTACTTGTCCTGGTTCAGCACGACCTACTGTAACCCCACAGCGCTATTTGCTTCTAGACACTAGTTTTAACTTATTCTTTAAAAATTCATATCTTCACTTGGGGCTTATTGGATTTTTGTCATTTTTGTCTCATTTTGCTCAGAATATAATAATCTATTTTTCTAAACTGGTGTGGAGTCTTTTCACTGTGCTACTGGGTGTGTGCATAAATACTTTACATATTGCCTCTTTAGATTAGCCTGACTGCTCTGTGCCAAGCTACCACAGTGTGAGCACAGGTGATCTTTTAGTTTGGTGTGTACCTCACTAACCCTGACTAGGATTGTGGTTCCTGCTTGGACAGGGTGCATATCTCTGCCAACCAGAAACATGATTTCTAATAGTTTCTTATTGTTGTTTAGTATTTTTACCCTATGTATATTTATCGTAATAATTTTATGATTGATACTATAAACTTGACGACGACTAATAAGAAGGCTCTGCTTCCCTTAGATTTAAGTTTATGTCTGGGGATCGCTATTAAGGCGCAGACCTGCCTCTGCAGTCCATAAAAGGACATACAATGGAGATTTAAGGAGAGGGTGCCAAACTGATGACAAAGTTCATACAACCAGCAGGCCAATTGAACCTTATATTAGCCAACTCTGAACCAATGTAAGGATCTTCTTGCCTGTGAGACAGTCTCTCCATTTAAGACCCATAATGGTTTGCACAGTTGCATGTTTTTGACCCCTTAGTAGTTAAGGTTCTGGAATGTTGACAATCTTCACTTGAAATGTACAAAACATGACCCTTTGTGAAAATTCTATAGCAATGTTCAAGGTGAGATTGCTCCACACTGAAAAATTTCCCATTGCAGGAGGAGAAACTTAGGTAACTGCATTTCAATCTCCCCTTCTTCAAGGTGGTCTTCAAGATTTCCCTTTTCAAAGAAGCGACCATAAATGATATTCAACAACATCCACCACTAAGGGTCACAGGCAACTTTTCAAAAACGTTAGCCCACCTGTGGGCGCAGGAGAAGCGGGAGTAAGGCGACGCCGTCTGTCCACCGTCTGCGCAGCAAGACAGTCCGGGCGCCCCGTTGAAGGCTTCCCCTCTGGGAGTCAGACTGCACCGTTGGGAGGAAAAAAAACGTTACCAGGTGCTGGGCCCGGGAGTCCACCCCACCCACACGCTGGCGAGGAAGGCGGCTCCGGGAGCATTGGTAGCAGGCAGCTGCCCCACCACCACCAGTACCTCCTGCGGTAACCGGGAGGGACCGCGCAAGTCTTTAAACCCCTTGGCCCAGCTGCACAGGACTGGATCAAACCGGGTACCTGGCAACGAGGGAGGTTCGCCCCACCTGCACGTCAGTCGTCTGTCACCAGGCAGATTTGTGGGAAGCTCGATTCCAAGATCCAACTACAAGCTTTTTAACTGCAGCAACTTTAATATACGCTATTGGAGCTGGAATTACCGTGGCTGCTGGCACCAGACTTGCACTCCAATGGATCCTCGTTACAGGATTTAAAGTGTACTCATTCCAATTACAGAGCCTCGAAAGAGTCCTGTATTGTTATTTTTCATCATTACCTCCCCGAGTCTGGAGTGGTTAATGTGCGCGCCTGCTGCCTTCCTTGGATATGGTAGCCGTTTCTCAGGCTTCCTCTCCGGAATCAAACCTTTATTCCCCGTTACCCGTGGTCACCATGGTAGGCACAGAAAGTTGATAGGACAGACATCAGAATGTATCATCGTCACGGGGACGTGCGATTGGCCCGAGGTTATCTAGAGACACCAAAGCGGCCGGGCGAGCCTGGATTGGTCTTGGTCTGATAAATGCACGCATCCTGGGAGGTCAGCGCTCGTCGGCATGTATTAGCTCTAGAATTACCACAGTTATCCAAATAACAAATGGAGCGATCAAAGGAACCATAACTGATTTAATGAGCCATTCGCAGTTTCACTGTACCAACCGTGTGCACTTATACACGCATGGCTTAATCTTTGAGACAAGCATATGCTACTGGCAGGATCAACCAGGTAGCTGCACCTACTGATGGGGTGGGTTGGGGAGCCGCGTGCCCATCTCCCCGACCGGCAACCTTCGCACACCCTTCCCTCTTGGGAGCCATCTAGGAGAAGTAGCCCACACGCCTGGGCAGGAGGGCTTGCTGGAGGGGTGGAGAGGTGCGGTCGCATGGGGACCGGCGGGCCCAGCCGTCTCCCCCGGAAGGGTGAGGCAGGCCAAGGCGCTCCCTGAGTGAGACGCAGGGGTGCCGGAGCCTGCAGCGGCGGCACCCATAGGAACGGTTGTTCTGAGCTGCTGTGGAAATGTGCTGGCCGGAGAGGGGTGACGGCGTGGTGCACAGGGCCTACAGACCTGCCGGGCAGCAGCATCCGAGGGCCTGGTGCCACCCAACCCCTTCCGCTCGGACAACTGGAGGGCACGAGCTGCCGGGGCCACTCCACGTTCGCTCTGCTGGGTGGGGTGAAGGGCCTCCCACCAGGCGGGAGGCCCTCGAGGCGGACGGGGTCCATGCGGCGTGGAAGCTCCTTGCTTGAAACAACAGTCGAGGCTGGCCAAGCAGTCCATCCCTAAACGGACGAGAGTGCCCAATCGATCGGAGTACGGCCGGGGCCTCCCCTGGCAGGCCGCCCTGCACGGAGGGATGCAGACTTTGCGTCCCTGCCTGCTCCCGGGATGAGCAAGCTCAGAGGAAAGGCCCTTCGGTGAGGGGCTGAGCGGCAGGTGCAGACCCGGGCCCCTGGGGGACCCGGCGGGCGGGCCTGGATTCTGCCTTCCCCTGTCTCAGAATTGCCGAGACCTCACGGAGGTATGACTGAGCAGGCTCGGAGGAAAGGACCATCAGGAAGGGTGTAGTAGTCTCTCCTTTACTTCTATGTTTATGCTCATGTCTACTAGTGTTATGATGTCACTGTCATGGAAATGGAGTGTTGTGGTTTGAATCTCTGGGAGGCCAGCTGGGTTCCTGGAAGCTGTGGAGACATACAGTAAATAAACCTGGTGCTCTTACATTTACATTTGTAGTGTAATCACTTCAAATTTGGCGACAAGAACTGTCCCTATCTCCACCCACGTGTGCAGTGGAAACATCCAGTGTGGAAAAATCTTTCTACAGATTATCTTTGTCATCTATTCAGCAACTAGAAGACATCAGCACCTCGAGGAGTGTTCTGCTATCTTTAATTTGTTTTCAGAACAAATGGACATAAACTGACTGGAAATATTCTACATCTGGTGAGCTCCGTTTTACTTTTTCACCCTTGAATGAAATTACTTGCATCAATCTGCTGGCACATTACCGCACAGTTCCTGGAGTTCGTGTGGTAGGATTGCTCTTCATGTAATTGCCTCAAGATAGTTGTCTGAAGCCTCTGTTTTTCGCTCGTTCCCTTCGCGCTTTGTGATCGTTGATGTGTCTCACTGAGTGATCTTCTCCTGCCGCGACTTTCGGACAAGTGATGACGCAGTGGAACCATCACTGAGTGTCGGCGAAGAGGAGACAGACGTCACAGAGTAATCTACTCATGGACGCGCAGTGAAAGGAAAGCGTGAGAGCGCAAGTTACGCAGCGAGGCATTCTACCGGCGGGTACACACAAACAGGAAGTGAAGTCTACGTAACTAGAAAGCGTAAGGAAAAGGAAGTCGGGAGAGCAACCAGACATTGAGGTGCATCGATATACGTGCGCATGTACGGCAATTTGTCGGACATAAGACCACGTTGGTTGTGTATGTAAGTACGCGCGCGACGCTCGGAAGTTTCTTTTATCTATATGTGTGCGCAGAATGTGATCTCGTCAGTCATAGAAGCGCGCTGAAGGTCAGTGCGCGGAACAAGGAGTTATCAACTGCATGCAATTCATATTCTTCAGTCACGAAAGGAAACATTTTGAATTTAAGTGTGTCATCAAAATAAAGTAAGGAGATTTCGATCTTCATCTTGAAATATTAACACACAAGTGCATGGTATCGGGGGGGAAGCAGGTGTTCTGTTAAATTTTCCACACATATGCTGCGTATGTACTTGTACTTTCAGTTGTACTTTGAATTATTTTGTGCAAATACCACGGATGTCATTCAAGAAGGAACAAGGGTTAAGATACCTTGAGCTGAGTGCTACGGAACTTCTTTGTTTATGTACTGCAGTACAGTTTGGACACACTGAGGTTTTAAATTGATAGTATCTGTGTTCACGATTTTTATTTTTCTGAAGTATAGTATACAGTATCACGATTTTGTCATCTTACTAACAATATTTTCTTTCCAGGTGTAACAAAAGGTTTTTGTATTCAATTATTTCGTTCACCATGCAAAATGTACAAGCCCCTCCTCCTTTTTTACAGCTTCCAGGTGATCCTCCAGTGAAGTGGAAGATTTGGCAAAGAGCTTTTGAAAAGTATCTAGGAGCCATAGGGGGGCTCAAGATTCAGCGCCGAGAGGAAACGTTTTATTCTGGAACACAATTTAGGTTTTGAGGGTCAGGCTGTATTAGAACACTTGCCTCCTATCCCTGTTGTAGTGGGAGAGAAAGGGTTGAATGATTATGATCAGGCTGTGAGAATGCTCGAGATTCAATTTGATGTAGAGAGTAGTCTTGTTGTCTCTAGACACAAGTTTTTTACTAGAGAGCAAGAGAGTAGTGAAAGCATTGTTTCTTATGTAGCGGCATTACGTATTCTAGCATCAGAGTGTGAGTTTGAACATTTCTGTTGCAGATCATTCGTGATCAAATAGTAGTTCATTGCCGGGATAGAAAGGTCCAACAAAAATTACTCACATTGAAAAATCCATCTCTAGAAGAAACAATTAGCATTGTAAAAAGCATAGAGTTGTCAGAGAAATCCTCAAAAGAACTTAAACCATAGAAGAACCCTGTAGGAGCGGTAAAGGAACACAAGGAATATAAATAGCAGAAAGAGTAATGAGAAAATAGTAACAAACAAGTACAAAAGTAGTAATGATCAAAAGACTAATAGATTTGTTCCTGGAAGGTTTGTTCCTAGTAGAACAGGAAAAAAGGAGTGTATTCGAAGAATTTTTGTAACAAATGTGGTTTCCCTTCCCATTTTCCTGATTCACGAGTATGCCCGGAGAAAAATGCAGCATGTCGGAAGTGTGGGAAACAAGGACATTTCGCCAAAATGTGTGGTTTTCGTGGGAATGTAAATGTTGTATACTCTGAGGAATCCAAGCATGACTCTGTGGACGAAGTGGTTAGTTCACTGATTTTGGAGTTGTAGTAAAAGATGATTCAGAAGATTGTGTTGATCCTATAGTTGATATTTTGGTGGATGGAAGATCCTTGAAATTATTAGTTGATTCGGGAGCTAGGATGACAATGATCACAGAAGAACTTTGAGGAGACTTGGGGAAATAGGCCACTCAATCCCCCGGATAGAAGTTCAGTTTCTTATGAAGGGAGGCGTATTGATTTTAAAGGATTTTTCGAAACATCCTTGGTATTTAGGGAAAAACACATTCAAGGGAAAATCTATGTGGCGAAAAAGGGATTAAACATTCTTGGATGGTACCACCAAGGGTTGTTTGGTATGACTCTCACACCTGGGACTTCAGAACAGGTTTCCATTGTCGGTGATCTACCCACAGATGAGAGTTTGATCCATTGGTCTAAAAGGTTTCCTAAAGTTTTTGGTGACAGTTTTAGGTTGCATTACAGGTTTTAAACATCTTATTAAAGTAAAAGATGGAGCTTCACCGGTTAAACACAAGCTACGGAATGTGCCTTTTAGCATTAGGGATGATCTATCTGCTGAACTTAAGAAAATGTGCGAAAATGGAGTTATTGAACCTATAGAGTCGTCTCTTTGGTTAAGTCCTTTGGTGGTCGCAAGGAAAAAAAATGGCAGTCTGAGGGTATGCATTGACTTGCGCAGTCTCAATAGAGAAATTTGGATTGACTCGCACCTACTTCCGCGCATAGATGAAATTCTTTCCAGATTTGCATGGGCAAAGTATTTTTCAAAGATTGATTTAGCTTCGGCGTATCATCAGGTCGAATTAGATCACGGTTCGAAACATTTAACTGCCTTTGTTTCGCCAGTTAGGACTTTTCAGTTTCGGAGGCTGCCCTTTGGGTTAGCCTCAGCGGCTGCTGTTTTCCAGCGGATTATGGAAAAGGTGTTGGAGGGTGTTTCAAACACGGTAGTGTTTCAGGACGACATTTTGGTGGCTGGTAAAAGTAAGGATGAACATGACAGGAATGTAGGGAGAGTTTTGGAGTGTTTGGAAAATAGAGGTATTGTGGCAAACGAACTCAAGTGTACTTTTGGTGTTGAGTCAATAGAGTATTTAGGTCACCGTATTTCTGGAGAGGGTATTGTGTCGAGAGAGGGTCTTATTGAAGCCATATCTGATGCTCCGTGTCCTATATCTAAAGAACAAGTATCTTCTTTTTTAGGACTGTGTGAATTTTATGCTAAATTTATCTCTAACTTTGCTGAGAAAACTGTGCACATGAGAGAGTTACTCAAGAGGAAGACAGGTTTTTTTGGAGTGATGTTTGTCAGAAGGAATTTATGCAGATCAAAAAAGAGCTTGGTTCCTGTCAGATTCTTACCCCTTTTGATCCATCCGTTCAGTGTACGGTAACTGTTGATGCTAGTATAGATGGGCTGGGTGGTATGATTTCTCACATCAAGGAAGGTAAGGAATATACTGTGGGATTTGCGTCTAGAGCTCTGAGACCAAGTGAAAAAAATTATTCTGTCATTGAGAGAGAACTCCTTGCGTGTTGTTGGGCCGTTGAACGGTTCAAATGTTTTTTGTGGGGAAAGACTTTTGTACTTCTCACAGATCATAAGCCTCTTATTCCTATTCTAAAGGGTAGGATTGTGAAGGATCATACACCGAGGATTGCCAGATTAAGTTCTAAGCTCCTGCAGCATCATTTTGTGGTTGCGCACATACCTGGTGGGAAGAATACGAGGGCTGACTATCTTTCAAGATCCCCTTAGCCTTTAAGGAAAGATGAGTGCGACATTGATATTACGGATGAGTGTCTTATTGCTGTTGTGGATGCTGTTGTATTGGATGTTTTTCGGAAGATGATTGGTTTTGTGGCATGGAATCGGATGCCACTCTTAAAAAAGTAAGAGACTTTGTGGTGTTGGGTTGGCCAAAAGAAAAGCATCTAGACTCTGATCTTCACCCTTTTTCCAAGGTTGCTGAGAAACTTTCAGTAGAGGATGGTGGAATGGTCATGCGAGGAGATAAATTCGTACCTCTAGAGTCTCTTAGGGCTCGTATTATTAGTTATGGCCACGAAGGACACTTGGGTCAAACTAACACGAAGAAGAGGATCCGTGTGGTCTATTGGTGGCCTTCCATGGATCGTCAGATAAATGATGTTGTTGAGGGGTGTATTACGTGTTGCACGAGTGATACGGTAATTAAGGTTATTTCGCCTCCTTTACAGTGCGTTGAGGTGCCTGGGGGTCCCTGGTTGAAGTTGGCCATAGACTTTGTGGGACCGTTCAATATCTTATCCAGCAAGTACAAGTTTCCTTTGGTTGTTGCTGATTATTTCAGTAAGTGGTGGGAGGTCCATTTCATGACTGATCCAAATTCAAAAGAGGTCATTAAATTTCTCCAGAGTCTTTTTGGTAGAGAAGGGTTTCCCAAGGAAATTGTTTCCGACAATGGGGTACAATTTACTTCAAAGGAGATGTCTGATTTTCTGAGTCAATCAGGAATCTCACACCGGCGTGTGGCATTATACCATCCCCAAGCCAATGGTTTTATTGAGCGCAATAACCGAATATTGGTAGAGTGTGTTCAGTGGGCTGTTTCACGGAATATTGATATCAAAGAGGCTGTGCAGAGTATGTTGTGGGCTCATCGTACAACTCCAAGTACCATCACTGGGTCAAGTCCTTTCGCACTTCTGAGGGGAAGACAGGCCTCTTTCCACATGTGCCCAGCATGGATGAAAAAATGGAGAATGTCATTTAAAAGTTGTGAAGCTGTAGAGATCAGAAATGTGAGTAAGGATGAGTGCATTGCATCTCCTAAACCTATGGTCTCCGAAGGAGATGGTTTCAAATCTAAAATTAAAGTAGGGGATTGGGTCAGGATCAAATCTCCTTTTAATGTTCCCAAGAGGTTGTCGAAATTTGGCCCACCTGCTAGGGTGGATGCTTCTTCACGTTTTGCCATAAGAATTAATGGGAACAATTGGTGGAATCTCTCTAGAGTGTATAAAATACCATTGAAGGTAGTCATGCAGCTTGGTCTTGATTCGGAAAACTCTGGTCAATACCAATCAGACTCTAGAAAATGCGTGGGGAAAAGGAAGGAACAGAGAAGGAAGTCTTTTTTGAAGTATGTTCCCCCGCCTAGATCTTGTAGAACCAGTGTTCTACCAAATCGTTTAAACCTATAGTTTGTATTTTATTGTATGAACTTCGTTTTTAAGTGTGTTTATCAGTTTTCTTCTGGTTGAATCAGTGTTTGACCAGATTATATGTAATTTTATTTATATTTTCTTTTTAGATCTTTATCTTTTGTTTTTTATTAAGTTGTTCTTTTTCCTAGGCTTTTTATGCATTTTTTCTTGTACATTTCTTCTTCTTGTTTTCTGAATTATTCGAGAGATAGGAGATGTTGTAGTAGTCTGTCCTTTACTTCTATATTTATGCTCATGTCTACTAGTGTTATGATGTCACTGTCATGGAAATGGAGTGTTGTGGTTTGAATCTCTGGGAGGCCAGTTGGGTTCCTGGAAGCTGTGGAGACATACAGTAAATAAACCTGGTGCTCTTACATTTACATTTGTAGTGTAATCACTTCAAATTGGCTGAGAGGCAGGTGCGTATCCGTGCCCCTGGGGGCCCCGGCAGGCAGGCCCGGGTTCTGTCCTCCCCTGTCTCAGAATCGCCAGCCCGGGGTCTGTCCTCCTCTGTCTCAGAATCGCCAGACCTCACGGAGGTCTGACTGACCCTCTCCCTAGTAATCAGGAGGAAAATTACCCCCATTTCTTGTAATCCGTGCACACAAGGTGACAGAGGGGACCCAAGGCGCGAATGTGACCGACCTCCTGGAGCCCTCATCGGGACTTCCAGGGAAGTCCGGCCATCTGGTCGCCCCATAGGAAAGCATTACGTGCGACCAGATGGCTGAGGGGAAAGTTGCGACCAGATGGCCGAGGGGAAAGGCGCGACCAGATGGCCGGGCTGGAAAGGAAGGCCATCTGGTCGCTCTGTGCCATAACCAAAGAGTGAGCAGGTGCTGGGGCATGAGGGATGGAGGCCCGGGGCCCCAGCTGGGCCTCAGCCATGGGGGCTGTGAGGGGGAGCCGACGGGCCCTCCGACCTGGGGCCCGCAGACACCTTGACAAGCAGGCGAAGCGGAGGAGGCCTGCACGGGAACGATGGACCCCTGTCCTGGGCCCTTCACGGAGCGGCAGGACGAGTACAGGGACCAGGGCGGGAGCACCGAACCCGGGGAGGCCCCTGGACCCAGCCGGGGCTCCTGGGCCCAGAGGCGCTGGGGAAGCCTCCCCGGGCCTGCGGGACCCCGTCCCGGGCACCCCGCCATGCGGCAGGACCGTGGACAGAGCCCGGGGTGGGGAGACAGCCCTCCCCGGGGCCCTCAGCGGTCCCAGCCAGAACTCCTGAACCCAGCCAAGCAGGGAGAGGCTTCCCAGGCATGAAGGAACCCTGTCTCGGGCCTTCGGCAGAGCAGTAGGACAGGACCCAGGGCTAGAGCAACAGACCCGCGGCCTGGCAGGCCCCTGGACCCAGCCAGGGCTCCCGGACCCAGAGGTGCGGGGGAGACACCCTGGGCCTCTGTGACCCTGTCCTGGACACCCAGCCATGCGACAGGTCCGAGGACGGAGCCTGGGGTAGGGAGGCCACCCTCCCCGGGGCCCCTGGAGCTCCTGAACCAAGCCAAGCAGGGGGAGGATCTCCGAGCACGAAGGAACCCCATCTCGGGCTTTTGGCAGAGCGGCAGGCTGGGGCCCAAGAATAAAGCACCCGACCCAGGGCCCCATAGGGCCTCGGGACCCAGTGGGGCTCCTGGGCCCAGATGCACAGGGGCAGCCTCTCCAGGCCCGCGGGACCCTGTCCCCGGGCACCCTGCCACGCGGCAGGACCGAGGACGGACCCTGGGCTGGGGGGTGTCCTGGCCTGTCCGGCTGAGGACTGCTAGGCCAAGAGGGGTTCCAGAGTACCCTGTCCCTAGTAATCCGGAGGAAGGGTACCCTCCTTTCTGGTAACCCGTGCACACCACAAGACTTAGGGGACCCTAGGAGCGGACACGCCCGACCTCCTGGAGCTCTGGCTAGGATCAGGGAAGCAAATGAGCCGTCATCGGGACTTCTAGGCCGGCCATCTGGTCACCCCATTGGAAGGCATTGCGCTCAACCAGATGGCCGAGGGGAAAGACGCGACCAGATGGCTGGGCCCGAAGGACGCCCATCTGCCTGACCCAAGCCTTCGCGGAAGGGCTCCCGCCTGCCCTTTGGAGAACTCAGAGGCTCTGCTTCCAGGGGGATCGGGGACCCCGGCTGAGCCTCAGGCATGGGGCGGCCCGCAGGAGCTCCCAGGCCGGGACGCCCGGGGAGGACTGCCCAGGACCGATGGAGCCCATCCCGGGCTCTTTGCCATGCAGTAGGCTAGAGGAGGGAGCCCCGAACGATGTGTAGGTGTTGTCCAGGCCTAGACCATCTGGTCCCTGGCTGAGAACCGCCAGCCCACGAGGGGTTTCAGCATACCCTGTCCCTAGTAATCCGGAGGAAAGCTACCCCTATTTCTGGTAACCCATGCACACTGAGTGACGGAGAGGACCCAGGGCGTGGAGATGCTCGACCACCTGAGCCCTGACTGGGATCCGGGAGGCAGACGAGCCCTCATCGGGACTTCCAGGCCATCTGGTCGCCCCATTGGATAGCATTGCGCGTGACCAGGTGGCCAAGGGAAAAGGCACGACCAGATGGCCAGGCCCGAAGGACGCCCATCTGCCCGTCCCGAGCCATCGTGGGAGGGCTCCCGCCTGCCCTTTGGAGGGCTCAGGGGCTCTGCTTATCATGCTGCGGCTGGAGGAGGGAGCCCCGGAGGGAGGGGGAGATGTTGTCCGGGCATAGCACATCTGGTTCCCGGCTGAGAACCGCCAGCCCGAGAGGGGTGTTCCGGCATACCCTGTCCCTAAGCTACCCCTATTTCTGGTAACCTGTGCGCACCGAGTGACAGAGGGGACCCAGGGCGCTGAAGCGCCCGACCTCCTGGAGCCCTGGCTGGGATCGGGGAGGTGGACGAGTCTTCATCGGGACTTCCAGGCCGGCCTGGCCATCTGGTCGCCCCACTGGAAAGCATTGCGAGCGACCACATGACGAAGGGGAAAGGCGCGACCAGATGGCCGGGCCCGAAAGACGCCCATCTGCCCGCCCATGCCTACACCGGAGGGCTCCCGATTGCCCTTTGGAGGGCTCGGGGGCTCTGCACCAGGGACCCTTGTCTCAGTCAGATGGACCCTTGGCAGGCCGCAGGACGGGGTCTCCCACACCCCAGGCCCTGCCCGAAACCCAGGCCCCGGGCCCGGTCCCTGCTTCTCAACCCAGCCAGGCCGGGGATATATGGGAGCCTGCCCGGGCCTGAGGGACACCCCTCACGGGCACAAGGACCCTCGACAGGCTGCAGGACGTAGGCTCCTGTTCCACAACTACGTGGAACTCAACGTAGTGGTGCTACGCCAACTCTGCCCACCCCTAGTTAGAACACACCTTTAATCTGGCAGCATAGCTACCAGACTGCATCTTCTACTCCTAATTGTTCCCGTCCCTGAATGAGATAAATTTGCATATCATTCTTCTCCACATAGCAGTGGAAAAGAAGTAAAGGCTTAATGTGCTTCTACAGGCTCCTAGACGACCCAAATGAAGCAATTCAGACAAACAGGCGAGTCAAAAGCTTCTCAAGGTACTCCTGAGCCTCATATAAAGTTGAGTTGTATGCAGTGCTTCACCGCACAAGAAGTGATGCACTTCGAAGGAAACCAGCGAAATTCAGAGCAATTAAGCGATATAGAAAGAAGGGTAAGAATGAAAGTATCTGTAATAAAGTGCATCTGGAGTCCCAATTTTTGCTTCTGAAGTTCTCCTTGTTTTTTTTCAATTGCTAACAGTTGGATGACCCCAACAAAACTGTGGTAGGATGCTTAATGTTCACCTTTTGGATGAGCCTCGAGAGGAGAGGTCCAATATGGTCTCCCCATTTGTTGTCCTACAAGAGTAGCCTTCATGATCCCCAGACCAAGCCCAACTGGTGGCAGACATTTTTTCGTTTTTGGGTGCCAATTTATACACTAGAGACTTCCCTACTGGCCACCCTTTGTAAAATGTATTCCTTGGGATGATTTGGGGCACATTTCTGAATGCAATTTTTTAAATATAATGTTCACAAACATTATCCTCGGTCATCAGCAGAATAAACCTTCACAAAGAGTAAGAATTATGAATCTGATATTAGAATTCTCAATCATTACCAAAATACCTTGAATATTCCTTTGTTAGTTACAAAAGAATATAATTTCCTCTTACCATGGTACTTTGGAAACAGCAAAGGTTTTTGTTTTTTGAGACCAACTAATATAGAAGGCGTCTGATAGAACAGGGGCAGGAAATCACACCATGTGGAGTTATCATTATTTTCCACAATAAATCTGTTGTGATACAGAATTTTCCCATCTTATGAGTTATATACAAGTTATGTCTGAAGATCCAATTAAAATTAGGTGTTATTTGTTTATTATTACATCACTGGTGTTGACCAGATTATTACATCATTTCAAGTTTGTTAATTGCTTCTGTGCCACCAATAAATTTTGAGGCGAGTACCTCTTGCACAGTGATGAATGGTCTCTCATTGTTTAATACAGCCATTTAAGCAATGAAAGCAGCAATTACTCTAGTTACAAAATAATACCATCACACCAAATGCATTTTTGTTGGTCTCCAAACCTCTGAAACTTATAACAATATATTGCAAGTTTCATACTGTTCATTTTGTAGAATGATAATATATATATTGAATTCTGGAACATTGCACATTCCTCGGCGTGCTCCAAATGCATATTAATAACTGTTATTCTGACTTTAATCAAATGTATACAAAGGACTTTAAGAGAATCCTTTAGAGAAAGTTACACTAAGGAACAGACAGGATGTATTAACTTACAAGGAGAAAATAAAAGTAATGATTGATCTAGGTTACTAATGTTTTGCAAATCAAGAAAATACATACCAACTCAAAACTAATTCAATAGGTTTAAGATTTAAAAATAAATCAATGTGGGCATATGAAAATGCTGGAAACTTGGGAATGGAAACACCCAAATGAATTGCAAAACAAAAGTTTCTCACATAACAAGTTCGAACAATTAATCACGGGTATGCACCAACTGCAACTTTGTACTGAAGGGAGTACTAATCTATCCTCCAAAAGATACAATTAAAAACAATGTGCTGCGTGCGATGCAAAGGAATGTATACCTGGAATAAAATGTCCATGTGGCTACTATAATGTGGAGAAGATGGAAAGAGTAGTTAGAACCAGATGTAATGAACACAGATCACATTAGTATCTTAGAAATCTGATGCCTTTTTTTATTGAAATTTTAAGTATTGGAAAAGTTACAAAGCGATTAAGCAATTTAGGTGAAAAAGTCTTAATATGAGAAATCTATTTGATGAAACTAATGGAAACTCTTGAACAGAAAGGAATAATTGACCAACAAGGTTCAAGTTGTTTACTTTAATGCAGAGAGGTTGTGTTCAAAGTACAGTACATGAACATAGATTTACATACTACTAAAGTGAACATAAATGCACAGGAAGTCAAACTACAGTGAGAATAAAGTACAAATATTTTTAGAATTTATGAAAAGCATTTTATATTTCTGAGCAATAGTTAGAACTGAAGAGTAAATCTTCTACCAGAAATAATGGCAACCACAGAGACGAAAAACAACAATAAAGCTATAGAATTAATAAGAAGAGACTACACTCAATAGTGAACATATTTTAATCAATCATAAAGTTTTGCTTTGTGAATAAAATGAAGAAATACTATTTGCTTAACACAAGGCAAGAAGAGAGTTCGCTCCATGCGCCAAGTGAAAACACAGTGGAACTGCAGCAGAAAGTTAGTGGAGGACACCAAGCAACACAAAATGTCAGGGTTTAGATGCGGTTAATATGAACGTTTGTTTTATTTTTTTACAGAAGGGAAACAATAACGCAAGTGATGTATGTGTGAGAAGTTTGACGAATGACTGGGGAATTGTTAAAATGCATTTAGAGCACTTTAAGCGATTTGTGAAGCACAATAATTAAGATGACTAATAGAGGAGAACTACTTTAAATTGGATTTAAATAGATCACACGATTTTAAAGGTGCGGTTATGACATGTTCAGCGTGCAGGCTCATAGAGCTCAGATGCGTCGGACAGGGTTGTCTCCTGTAGGTTAGCATATATTAAAACATTTTGGCACATGCAGTGAGCACAAAAGCCACACAAGGAGTTCTGATAATTTCTTGAAGGTTTATGCAACATTTAACATGTGGAGGGATCTTTGAATTCAATTATTTTAGAGTGGTGAAAAAAATCATGCAAACTTGGAGCACAGGTGACTGTATTAATGAATTTCTCAAAGTTGAAGGTATCTTCATGGTATCTGTCAGGTATGGGTCCTTGTACCAATACTCCATGAGTACCCGTTCAGTCATATCAAACCTGGTCAGTTCCCCCACATTCTGCCTGTCACCTCATAAATAGAAAAATCGTGTTCGCAGGGAAAGTAAAAACAAAACAAAAAAAACTACATGTCACCACTTGGTGGCGAGGAGTCATGAATTAGCAGGGCAGGAACGCTTTTGTAGATCTCGTCTACAGGCATCTATTAGCGGTGTACTGTTGAAAAATCTATTGCATACAATACCAATACTTAAAAGTGGGCTTTGGGTCCACCAGTATCATGATTGGTTAGCTATCTGGTCTATTGCAATTTTACTTCCTAGTTGATGTATTTCCTTCCTCTTCTTTTAATGGTCGCTCCTCTGGAACAAAGCTTTTTGATTGGCTGACTTTTCCTTTTTTCAGTGGTCAATGGGAGTGCATGTTTTCTTGCTCTCCAACACCTGTACTGATCTGTTTTCCCCATCATATAACCACCCACAGCACTGTATTGCTCTTTCGCCTCCCACATCCGCTCCATTACCTGCCAGCAGAGATTGCTGCTCCATGGCGACTGGTGGCATTCAGTTGCTCTGCCACCTTTGGCTACCCTGTTGCACGCTCCCGGCCCAGCTGATTTTTTTTTTTCCTGAAGGGCTCAACATTTGCAGTCCGGTACCAGGTCACACCTTTCATTATAGTATGCTTTTGTGCACTTGTGTGCATTGTGTTTTTTAAATTACTTTGCTATGTTGAAATAGTACATTCTGAAAAGCCAAAATAGCTGCTGCAGATTCATGATGCCTGTGTGCATACAAAAACCATGCTGTGGTGAGGAATTTGGCTGTTATAGCGAATGCTGGTCAAAGTCTTTTTTCTTCTACCGACCATGTTCAGCAACAAGCATTGGCAGACCCAAAAGCCTATCCAGCACCTCAGATAGGCGAGACCTATTGGCTTTACCACTGCTTGTTATTATGTACATTAGTTTTGTGGTGGAAGTGAAGGACCCAAAGAAGTGCATGATCCAAAGCAAAGCTCCCATGTGGCATCCCTGGACAGTTTTATGATCTTTAAAATAGTTATTAAATAAACATCACAACGGTTAAAAGCCAAAAATCCTTTTTTTACGTATATGTATAGGTACTAATGAGACTACTTCCACAACTGTGATTGTGCATTGCCTAAATACTTGCAGTTGTAAACCTTTGTTGCGGGTAAAACAGAGTAGTCCTAAAACGCTCCACACAACAATAAAAAGTTGTAACAAATACAGCAGTAATTACACAGTAAAATGAATTCGCAATTTCATCATTGGCAAACGAGATGAAACAACCCCCTAAAATAGAAGATATGCATGATGAATTTTAAAAGAGCAACATTTGTGTTTAACAATGTATATCTCTCTCTCTCTCTCTATATATATATGCAAATTATTGTCTCCACCTGTGATCAAGGCAGTAAGACGCTGAAACGCGTAAGGGAATGGAGATGCCTTTGCGCTGCTAACCTGTGAATAAAAATGCTCCTGCTCCGATATTGGGCCTCATTTGTTTCTTGATGGATGTCAAATTGATGGGCTGCTCCGTGCCTGTTGTCTCGAGGCCGCCCTGTAGGGTCGGGGGCTCCTTTGCTCGGAGGCTGTTTTGGATACCTAATCTGGAGCATGACTCACTCGCCACTGCAATCCTAGCCAAGGAAGGTACTTTTACAAAAATGCAGTGGCTGCAGGAAGGGATTCGGAGAGAGGGGGATACCTCTCATTCTGATCGTGCCGGAGTTGGAGCACTATTGCAGGCAAAAATGGAACAACAGCATTAGCCATGTGATATCTAAGTGACGGCGTGAGTAATGAAACCCACTATCATTGAAACATGCACTACAAAAAAATGGATATTTACAAGAGAAATATAATCTACAAAGATTTTATGTACCAAAATTAGTGCAATGCATCATGGGGATTGTATTTTAACAGGACTGTCACGTGATATTGAAACTTTAAAGCGCGCACGCAAGCACTATGCAAATTATTGTCTCCACCTGTGATCAAGGCAGTAAGACGCTGAAACGCGTAAGGGAATGGAGATGCCTTTGCGCTGCTAACCTGTGAATAAAAATGCTCCTGCTCCGATATTGGGCCTCATTTGTTTCTTGATGGATGTCAAATTGATGGGCTGCTCCGTGCCTGTTGTCTTGAGGCCGCCCTGTAGGGTCGGGGGCTCCTTTGCTCGGAGGCTGTTTTGGATATATACATATATATATATATATATATATATATATATATATATATATTCACTGAAAAAACCATAGGTTTCACACATGTTATAGTTAGCGGAAATTTTACTGATAAAAAACCAATGAAATTCCCCCGTTATAGTTAGTGCAGGCAACTATAACTCACGCGACCGCAACCCTCTGCTGATGCTAATACTGTATATACAGGCACATGCATCAAACCTTTTTGCGATCGCAAACGGTGCGAATCGCAAAAATAGGCCGTTTGCGATCGCAAAAGTCAGTGTTGAAATGCATCAACTGTATATTTGCGAAAAACCATTTTTTCGCAAATATAAGGAATCGCAAAACATTCTGCGAATCAAATAGCGAATCGGTATTAGCGTCTCCCAATTAGCGAATCGTAAACAACGAGTCGCTAAATGTATCCATGACAAATCGCAAATAGCGATTTCCATGAAAATCGCAATTTAGCGATCGCTAAATAAGAAGGATCACAACCAGGTGGTAATCATGAGTGCAAATCACAGACAGGTGAAAACCAACTGAAACCCATTTAAACACACCCAGAATGAGCCAGCACTGTTCACAATGGCAGGGATTTACCTGATGGCGAGGAGGATGAGGCTGCAGGCTGCCGCACAGAGACGGAGGCGAATGAATGAGCGCATCTTCAGAGTCCGCATAACTTTGCTAGGCCAGCAAGAGGATGAGATATACGACAAGTATAGGCTCAATGCAGCAATGATCCATGACCTAATCAATGAATTGGACCCCATAATGCAACGACAGACACGTAGGACCAATGCCATCCCAACGCATGTGCAGGTCCTATGTTGCCTACACCTCCTGGCGTCAGGCAGTTTTCAGGGGGTCATTGCTGTTGCGGGAGGTGTGTCACAAAGCGCACTTTCACGAATATTGAAAGCATTCCTTGATGCCATGATGGCCGTGATCGGGTCTCATATCAAGTTCCCTACCACCGCGCTTGACCTTGCAAAAACCAAACAGGAGTTCTACCAGATAGCTCGTTTCCCACATGTATTGGGTTGTATTGATTGCACCCACGTTGCAATATGTCCCCCTGCAACACAGGAATATTTATATAGAAATAGGAAATGTTACCATTCCCTCAATATTCAGGTTGTTTGCAATGCCAAAAACATTATCACTGACATTGTTGCGCAATTTCCAGGGAGTGCATATGACTCTTATATCTTCAGGCAAAGTGGCATACACACCCGTCTTGTCAGGGGAGAATTTGGAGAGGGACATCTGCTTGGTAAATATGTGTTATAGTTTATCACTGTCATTGTACGTATGTCAATGTGAAGCTGCCACTGACTCTTTGTTCCATTACATGTAGGTGACAGCGCATACGCCTTGCGTAATTACCTAATGACGCCTTACCTCAATCCCACAACTGCCAATCAACAGAGGTACAATGCAGCACATATTTCGACAAGGAACATCATAGAGCGCACATTT
This sequence comes from Triturus cristatus, assembly GCF_964204655.1. Lineage (NCBI taxonomy): Eukaryota > Metazoa > Chordata > Amphibia > Caudata > Salamandridae > Triturus > Triturus cristatus. The sequence continues at coordinate 818,974,773 of NC_140590.1, forward strand.
GGGCTGTTGAAGAGCCGATTCAGATGTCTACATAAGACCGGTGGAGCACTGAAGTACAACCCTGAACAATGCTGCAAGATAGTAGCGGCATGTGCCATGCTGCACAATATAGCGACAAGGGGAGGAATGGACATCGAGGTGTCTGACAGCGATTCGGAGGATGGGAACCAGCAAGTGCCACAACACCATGCAGCACAAGGGGCAAGCGCAGCAGAAGGGCGTAGGAGAAGATTTGACATCACACAAAATTATTTCTGAGGTGAGTAATGATGACACAGAAACTGAATATTGCTATCAAAGTATTCTTTAATTAAATAAAATTGCCATGAGTGTTCAAGCACACTTGTAATCTGAGCAGTGCAATGGACATAAGTGGTTTGCAAATGTCAATTCACTTGTCACTCTGTGAAAAGTCAAATCCAAATAAATGGTTACGTCACCATAGTGGAATGCACTTGTACATGCCAGTCTAGCGCTTTTTCCCACGAACACCCAGACGCCTGTCAGACCCAGCATTGTCATCCGTTATGTTGGAAGCGGCGGGGGTACTGCTGCGTGTGTTGCGTCTTCCTGCAGTGCGGACTGGAACTGCCACACTACTTAGGCTTGAGCCACCCTCACTACCCTCTTCGGGCGTGGAATTGTTGACCGCAATTGTGGAAGCATTTAGCAAATCAACTGCATTGGTGACCTGGTCCAGTGCTTTAGCCACATCGCCGCTCCAATGGCACATTTCAGTTTGCATGGTCACAGACCTACGTGCCAGCAGTGCAGTTGTCGTGGCCAATCTATTGTTTGATTTAGCAAACATTTTCAATTGCAGCATTAGTTGACGATGCTGTCTCTTCTGGGATACATTTCCCTCATGCATCACCTTGCTCAGTTGCTGCACACTTTCTGACAGTACTGCTATGTTGCTAGCCATCTTGCCAACTTGCAATTGTACTAATCGTGTGTTTTTTGTCTGCAGGCGCTGCATACGGAGCATCTGTCCCTCAAGACCACCCCAGACATCACTTGGTTGCTCCTCCTGCTGTGTCCTGAGTGCTCTTCCTCTCCTACGCCGGGCTCTGTGATTAGTTCTGGGGACCTGTGGTTGTGTTTGTGTGATGGAAGTTGTCTGGCCATGGCTGCCACCTGGTGTTGCATCAGCCTCATCATCTTCACACTCCATGGTGACTAGGGATGGAACAGTAGCCCTGCGTGACTTTGTTGGACGTGAGGGATTTATTTGCACCACGGGTGTGTCCATCTGTTCACCTGCGCTGGTGTCCTGCATGTCTGGGGAATCGCTATCCACATCTTCTACACGTTGCGCATCTGTGAGGTGAAACAGTGCAACACTGTATTATTTCATGTCTGTGATATTAATTGCACAGTAATAAATTTCTGCCTTTGTAAATGATTTTATACTCTATTAAGCTTTTTTGGGTTGTTACTCTGAGATTTGACATTGTAACTGCTTGACCTGACTACATCTCCCATAATGCCCCTCACCTACTGAATGCATTGTGTACTGGATGTTCAGGGTCTGCACTTGGGCTGTACTGTGGTCGAGTTCTACCTTTACATTTTGTAAAACTAAGGAAACATACATTCATCTTACCTTCAGATGTGTTTGCTGCTCCGGACGTGTCCAGCTGGGTCACACCAACAACAGCTTCTGGCTGGATGGTGGATTCAATCAAGTCCTCCATGGGAGTGTTCCCAGTGTCTGTTGGTGTTCCCCCTCCTGTCTTCTTTGCCTCCTTCAGGCGGTCAGCTATGCGCACCTTAGCCCGACTGCGCAAGTCGTACCATCGTTTTTTGAGTTCTTCAATGGTGCGGTGTGTCACCCCAATGGCATTGACCCTGTTTTGGATCCGGAGCCAGATTTTCCTTTTCTCCTGCTCTGCCACTTTCAATGATGCCTTTCCAAACAGCTTGTCATGGCTGTGGACTACTCCCTCAATGAGGGTGTCAATTTCTTTTTCTGCAAATTTAATTTTGCGTTTCCTGCCTGTTTGGCTCTCCTCTGCTGTTTGTGAGGCTTCCATTTGATATCACAAGTTGTTCTTCTGTCTCTGTCACACTCCTGTTCAGCTCCCAGAGCCAGCTCCCTTCTCTCCCTGACACTGTGCACTGGAAATGAGGCTGGTGCTGCTCACTTCCTGGTTGTGATGTCATCAGGATGCATCAAAAAGCGACTTCGGTATTTGCGATTTCGCTAATTGCGAAATCGCTAATAGCGAGTTCGCAAATGCCGAAATCGCAATTTATTTAGCGATTTTTAGCGATTCGCAATATTCTCGCAATGTTTTTGTTGCATCGTGTTTTGCGAGTCTTTATTTGCGATTCCTTAAAAATCGCAAATAAGGACTCGCAAACTCTCTTTTTGATGCATGTGCCTGTAAGACACTTATTTGCCCATGTCTTCTTCCATAAATTTTTAGCTATACATATATTACAAATATTTTTTTTTCATAAAGACACATATGTCATCAGCAGAAGATTGCGGTCGCGTGAGTTATAGTTGCCTGCACTAACTATAACGGGGGAATTTCATTGGTTTTTTATCAGTAAAATTTCCGCTATCTATAACATGTGTGAAACCTATGGTTTTTTCAGTGAATTTGCAAGGTTTTTTAAATGCTAATTCCTAACTATAACGTGTGTGAAACCTATGGTTTTTTCAGTAAATTTGTACGTTTTTTTAAATGCTAAGTTACTTTACGCCATTCGTGGCGTGCGCGCCCACTTAACGCAGTTCGTTCCGTGCGCGCACGGTGCGCTTCGCGCACCGTGCGCGCACAGTGAGCACGCGGTGCGCTTCGCGCACCGCGCGCCCACTTTACGCAGTTAGTGCCGTGCACGCACGGTGGGCACGCGGTGCGCTACGCGCACCGCGTGCCCATGTTACGCTAGATGGGCCATGTACGCACGATGCGCTTCGCGCACCGTGCGCACATGGAGGACATATGATGCACTTCGTTTTGCAAGGTAATATTTTACTTTTTCATATAGATTAAAAACCAAGCACAAATGGTGCCCTTCGGGCACCATTTGCACACGGGGTGGGGAGAGTGTGGATAATTTTTTATTTTTTAATATTTTTTTACCGTACGCGTACTGTAAGCCTAATCGGCGAAATTAGCGAAAAAATAAAAATTCAGGTTTTGGCCTTGGGGGATCTTTGGGGACACCCTCAACATGGCTAGGTGTTTTGGAGCTGTCCAAACAGCCCCTTTACATGTTTTTGTGCTTTGTATTTTAATCCACACTCTCAGTGCGAGAGAGAAAATGGCGGCCGCCGCTTCCTGGTTTCGGCCGATTCGAATGTTTACTAAGATCTAAGAGCCAATCAGAATCGCGCTCGCGCACGCCACCGTACGCGTACGGTAAGCGTACCATAAGCGCACCGTAAGCTGGCTCAGATATATATATTGATTTAAAGGCTATTTTCTCAGAATCTACTGAACAGATTTACACCAAACCTACAAAAGGCACTTCCTTGACCTGGGGACTACCTCTCTGCCAAATTTCATTAAATTCTGTTCAGCCGTTCGGGCTGTAGCCCTGTCTAAAGGTCCTATGGAAAAATGCATGGGAAAAACGCATTTTGGGACCCCCCTTTTATCTCAGCCCCCGCTTGACGAATCCCCCCGAGACTTTCAGGGTAGGAGCGGAGCGTAGCGCCCCAACTATTTTGAAAAATTTGCGAGGATTCGTCGACCGGCGCCAAAGTTATTCAAAATAGAATGTTGCGGATTTCCTATGGAAACGTGGTCCTAACTATAACTACCTACTGGCGACCGCCAGTAGGTAATATATATATATATATATATATAAAAAAAAATAAAAGACATTAAATGTGCACTATGTTACTGAACTTTGCATCTAAGCTTTTAGAAAGTTTGAACGGATCCTCCCTATTAATATTTCAGAAGAGTAAACCAAGGTTTCAACAAGTATTTCCTTAGAGCAACATATCGTGGGCATGACAAAAGGAAATGCTACCAGCCAGCATTGCCTGCTTATCTCCCGAGCAAAATGGTACCTCACCTGAGTGGGTGGGCCTAGTGCCCCTTAAGGAAAGAAGCCAAAAAGCATGGTGGCATCATCAACGAAAGGAGTAACTGTGGCATTTGGACCCAAGAGCTCAGCGGCCACCCAGGGAAACCTACCAAACCCATAAATTTCAGAAAACTAGACACCCTAGGAGTAAGTGATCTTATACTTCATGTGGATACCACAAAGTGTTCTTAACCACAATGCCAGGCAAACCTCAAACTTTGCCCCTATAAAAACGCTATCCCACTCGTGTGGCTTGGCCTAGTGCCTGAAACTGGAATGGATCAAACCAAGGTCAATGGGAGTTCCCTCGTTGAAAACAACATAAGCATTGAAGGATTACAAATTAACAAATGAACAGCCAACTTCTTGTAACAGATTTATGAGTTTTGAGCAGCATTTAAGGCTCCAACCTTTGATCTACTCTAACTACAACCCACCCCCTCCATGTGTTTTTGTAGTCTAGAATGCACACTGGTTTGTACACTTTTGCCACTTGAACCCCAAATAGTCACAGGTGAAACACTTTCATTGTGAATAAATGTGGACTTCTCTTCAGTCTGAAATTTTCAAAGCAAATAGTTCATTGCTACGCAAGACACTTCTTTGTCCCCTTTGACGTTCTTTACACACACGCTTCTTGGGGTAGTTTTTACAGTTAGAGTGGATTGTGCCACAGCATCCACTTTGAACTGTTCTTTAAATAATTGTACTCCTGTGCAGAAATTGTCAATGTATGAATGGTGACCTTTGTGAAAAAGTGTTCTGACAAGTTCCCATAGTTTCTTTTTTACGGACTGTAAAAGTGGAGGGGCAACCAATTGAAGAACCTCTACAAGTGCACTCCCTAACATTATATGCATATGCAGTGCCACTTCCACACAACATATAAAGCTTAATACCATACTGTGGTCTCTTGCTGGGTATGTACCCTGAAAACCAAACTGCCCTTGAACAGGCCTAAAGACTCATCCAGATATATCTTGACCTGGAACATAGATCCCTGAAAATCGAGCACCTAAATGGCCAGGTACAGGCTGAATTTTTACGAGACAGTCACAATCAGGGTGATCTTGTGGCAAAGCTGTAGCATTATCCACAAAATGCAGCACCCGCTATTAAATACAAATACTGATGACTCATTGTTGCTGGGGAAAAAATAAATGCTGTTGTCATTAAGGGGGACTAGTAGACCAATATAAAGACAACGTAGGCTTCCTTAGCAATCCCATCAAAAAGTGAAACTCCAGAACTGCTGCATCTCATGGAGATTTGTAGGAGTCCACTGGGTAGCTCTGGAGGAGATCTTAAGTGTGGCTCTGTTGTCCCTCAAAACTATTCTTCATACAAATAGGTCTACTTAACCATGCTGTTAGAAATTGAGTTGTTGGTTGACTGGTGTGTGAACTTTAGTCAAACAGCAACCACAATCCTAGTCAGGGAGGTAGGCAAACCCAAAATCAACTTTTACACACCTTCTGGTAGCTTGGCACAGAGCAGTCAGGCTTAACGTTAAAGTTGCACAAATACTTTACACTACCTATAAAAGAGAAACTGTAAAAACAACACCAAAATATACCACACCAAGTTAGAAAAATAATTCTGACTTTAATAAATAAAACAAGACCAAAACAACCTAAATTCATTTAGTATAACTGGAGATATTGATTTTTAAAGGTTTTAAGAGACAATAACACTAACAAGCGTAAAGCGCTAAAATGGGATGGAGCACGGGTGGGATACAGGAACACAGGGGCCCATTAGGATGGCGGGCAGACCGGAGTCCGCCTGCCATTCCCCCAGTGTTGGGACCATCCGCCAGACATGCTGTAGTCCAGCACTGCAAATTAGGATGTGACCGCCACTATGGCGGTCGCATCCTGCAGTCTAACATTGCGGTGGGTGTTGCTGACAGCTGCACCTGCCGTGATCTTAAAATGGCATGCCAGTCATTTTGCTGCACCACATGGCAGGCACCAAACGGTGCCTGTCACTTGGTGCAGCAAAATGTAGGGCGGTACCATAGGTAGCCCCCAAGTGCACCCCACCTCCCCCAGACACAAGGGGGGCCCGCAACAGGCCCCTAAACACAATCCCCGCCAGCCTTTCAATGCCGCCATGGAAAGGCCTTTAGAAATCTCGCCATCCTAATATGGCTGGCGGTGCCTGCTAGGCACCGCCGCCATATTAGAGCCCCTGCTCCGCCCGGCAGGCAATCGTGACGATTGCCGACCGGCTGAAAATCGGCAAAAGGACTTTCCGTCCGCCGCAATACCACCCTGCCATCATAATATGACGGGTGTAAATCCCATGATGATGGCGTAATGATTGCCACCGCCGGCCCGGCATTGGCGATCGTTACGCCATCGTAATGAGCCCCACGGTTAGGCCCGCTGGACAAAATTACCTTAATACGAGGTTGCAGAGTGTTTGTGGATTCTGGTCAAGAAGCACCACGCAACAGAGGAGATGCGCCGGTTCCCAGAATTTGTCCCCGAGACTTCAGATCAGGAGGCCAGCCAACTATCCCTTGGAGTCACTGGGCTCAGGTGATGCAGGTCCAGTCCTTCTCGCCCAGGTGGGGGGGGGGGGCAGCAGAACAAGGTAGGGTCCAGCAAATCTGCATTCCAGCAGAGTGGCAGTCCTTCAGCAGCATAGCAGTCATCATGGCAGAATGGTCACAGGTCCAGAAGTGTACTGAAGTGTTGGTAGGGGCACCCAGAGAACAGCACTTCCAAAGGGAAGCCTTCCAGCCCCAGGCTGCAATCGAGCTTGCTCACGCTGCACTACAGGCACAATGCCCTCCTCTAAATGAGTGACTTCTTCAGCGCTAATAGAAGAGTCATCAAAAGTTTATTCATCTTGAATAGAAAATTCACTGCCATAATCTTTCACTTAGTCCTATGTCTCAGATGAAGAGCAATGTTCAGAGGCTTATCCAAAAGGCAAGCCAACAACCTGCTCGGCGGTCAGCCTGTTTACAGTCATCATGCCTAGCCTCTTCAGTGCCCCGCCCTTTCCCCGCCCTGTGCCGGGCGTTGCATTAGCGGGCGGGGTTCATGACGAGATAGTCTCGTCATGGGCACAGCGCAACCGCGCTCCATGACGAGACTATCTCGTCATGGGCACTGAAGGGGTTAATAAAACTTTTAGAAACAAACAAAACAAAAAAACAGACCACTTTAAACTGCATCAAATTAGATCTCAAACCAGCTGTATCCAACTGTAAATACAACTATTGAAATATAACAATCTGGAAAAAACTATCAATACAAACCAAAGAATGTATTTTCTACTACAAAAAGATACCTAGGTACCTCTTACTTGCCACGGATATCCAGACCGAGGTTCAATTGAAGCTACACTGCACAGACACAACAAACACCAAAGATATTGCACTAAAAAGGAAAAGCATAAAAAATACCCACAAGGTAACACAGATCTTGCAAAAATGCAAACATAAATTTGAATGACAATAAACCATAAGCTAAATATGCTATTATTACAACAGTAAAAACAAAAACAAAAAAACACACAAACACATTCAAGCAGGGCAATGATAAACATTTGAAGTAAACATTACAATTTGTTTTACCAAACACAGTTTTCTTACCAAACACATGCAACTACATAAACTAAACTAGAGATCTACTAATGTTTAAATGGCAAGCAGACTACGCCACCCCAAAAAAATCAAAAGCTTTGCACTAAAAAAACGAACAAAATTGAAGGTCACAGCAGGAAAATGAGAAATAAAACACTAAACGTTATAAAGCACAATGAAGAGCAGACAAGAAGAGAGAAAGAAAAAAAAAGTCATTCTTTGAATGGGGAGGGGGTGGGGGGGAATCACAAAGCAAAGGCAAAATATTGGCACCGTAAAGTGTAGTGCTACACGTACGGAAACACATTCCTTAGGGTTTAGTTAATTTCCCTTCTGCCCTAGGGGCTGCTCCCAATTACTAAACCAATATGTCCGGGGATCCTTCGTGTCTAGAAAACTGCTGATCTGCCCCACTAGGAGATGGGGCAGAGGGCAGTAAAAGTGATGAAACCTATGCACCCCAAATTTAGTAGCGACCCTTGACCAAGAGGCTGCTCCCTGCCACAAATCAATCCCTGGTGGCCTGGTGTTTGTGTTCCTGATGTGCGATCATGGTCCCATCTGCGATCACGCAGCAGGAATGCACAGAAGAGAGACTCGGGGAGAAAGGATGAAGTTTCCTTTTCCCCCAGTGTGCCTATTCCACCTCGATCCATCACCCAGCAAGTGGCACTAGCTCAATGTATTACCCTTCACTGACATACTGGAAACAAATAGATGCCAGTGCATCCATGGCAAGTAATCATGTCAGCATGCTGTACCCAAGCTGACTTCATGGTCTTGCCGGGAAGGGGTCTGGGGGTGGCAACAGAAGCGTTTCTGCTGCCATCATCGGTGAGGGCATGTGGCAGGGGAGGGCCCACCAGCACATCCGCCAGATGGCTGCTAGGGCATGCTGGACACCAGTCCTTCCTTAGTCCCCAAGGACTTATCTCCTTCAGACAATGTTGTGAGGAGTCAAAATCAGCCATTGGTGAATAGGTCAATCTTTGGTTCTGCCCTGGAGTATGTGATGAATCATTTGGAAGTCTATAACCTAAGCAGATCCCTGGGTTCAAGGATTAAGTTGAGCTTACATCCCAATTAGGATATTTTAAGAAAATCTATCAGAACATAGGCAGAAATAGAACAATCTCCTTGCATTCAGAAATAGACTATTTGAAATTGGTTTATTGACTAGGGCTACCGTTTGGTTGCCCATAGGTTACAGCATTAGGTACAAACACTATCTATCACAGTACCAGCCCCCACTATGTAGTTATAGTTAGGACCAGGTTTCCATATAAAATGGATTTTTTGGTTTTCTAATAACTTTGATGATGTTTAATTAATCTTCACGAAACTTTCAAAAAAAGTTTCTTCTATCTTAACTTCTTCCTGGAAAGTCTCAGGCTGATTAAAGTAGAAGTTGAGAAAAACGTGGGTCACAAGAAGCATTTCCCCCATGTAATTACTAGAGTCACAATGGCTGAATGGAAATACACCAAATGTGGTAGAAAGCTAGATCTTTATCCAGAAAGTATGCTTTTTTGTCATTTAGTGTAAATCAGTTCAGCAGTTTGAGCAATTAAGTTTCAAAATGTGTAGACCTCTAGCAACGCAGTGCATCTGAGGTACTCTTGTGGGCAAAAACAAATTTGATTGGCTGGTCTTGCAGGACTGACCGATGGGTTTGGCTCGAGAAAAATATCCATTCTGCAATGGAGAAAACTGATGTAGCTCCCATTACTGAACTTGGTCCCGGAGTCTTGAAAAAAAGAATAAAAAGGGATATAATGGGGCTTGTAGGCATTTATGACACCCTGGCCCTCGTCATGGTCCCATGGTACTGAATGTCCGCCCCACCCCAGGTCATCTCGAGACAACCCAAAAAAATAAAATGCTACCATGCACAGCCTTCGCCCTTTGGTCTTTGCAGAGAGACCAGTCCAGCCCCTCACTAAACCCTACTATGCATCCTTTGCTCTGCTGAAGGTTGTGCACAACATGGGGGGGGCAGTCACCCTCAGAGGGATTGTATGCAGGGCCTGGTAGAAGGCCATGCGTGGAGGAATGTCAGCCACCCATGGAGGTGTTGGGTGCAGACCAGACCTTTCAGCCAAGTCAAGCATGGCAGAATACCGTGTTACATCCTTTGCTCTGCTGAAGGTTGTGCACAACATGGGGGGGGGCAATCATCCTCAGAGGGATTGTATGCAGGGCCTGGTAGAAGGCCATGCATGGAGGAATGTCAGCCACTCATGGGGGTGTTGGGTGCAGACCAGACCTTTCAGCCAAGTCACGCAAGGCAGAATACCGTGTCCAACAGGGGTGTTGGCTGCCCACAGTGGGTGGGCAGCATACCTGCATATTACTTTGTTAAAAACCCTAGAAATTCACTTTAAAAAATCCCTACGTTTAAAGTGACGTTATAGTTAGGATAACTATATCAAGTGACTATAACTTGCACACTCACCATGCACTACTTATGACCTCACAAATTACATCACTCATGACGTGATATGATATCACTGATAAAGACTGCACCAACCCAAACTTCATGGCCCTTCTAGAAATCCTCAGCCTCACCCAACACCTTACCAAACCCATCCACACAGCTAGATGGCTATTGAACTAGATTTTCACCTCGAGCCAGCAACTATGACCTGGACATAACACACCCAAGTCAATTTAAGCATACCCATCCCACACCAACCCCACCGGAGCCTCCCGCCGCACCTGGAAAAGCATCACAGAAGAGGAGTGGGCTTCAGTCATCTTTGTGTACTGGCATGATTACACCAACAAGTTGCAGAAAGCCATCAAGAACCTCAACAGATGGTCCACCGCATGTGCCAACACCCTGCCTCCCCTCAAGTGCAAATGAAAGCAAAAGTTCAGCGATGGGCCAGTTGGTACACAGAAAACGCAGGCTGGCAAAACATCACTGCAAGAAAAACTCGAGGGTAAATGGAGACACCACAGATAAGGACATCTTTAAATCAGTCCTATAGTGCTACTAGGAGACACGAAGAGCACAGCGCTTGCCGATCGCATCTAAGCCGGCACTAACAGCAACAAGGAAATCTTCGCCATCAAAGAGTTCACTGCACTTTCCACTGCCTCCAGCAACATCACTCTCACAAGAGGTTTCCAACAAGCTCTTTGAATTCTTCTGTAACGAAAGTCACAGTCATATACTGTCATTTCGACCCGCAACTGAATCCAGTCACAAATCAACTTCCCATCACAGCCAAAAAATTAATCCGGCCCTCATGGCCCACAAATCGCTGCTAACATGAAGCTTATACACTCGGGGGGACCCATCTGCCCTTTCCCACACCATGCCGTCAACAAAAAGACTCCTACTGATCAGCAAAGCACTAACACCCATCCACAACATCTCCATTGACTCAGCCATATTCCCGGACACCCTCTTCATGCCCCGGCTCAAGAAACCATCCACTGACCTAGCTACGCTTTCTAACTACAGACTCATCTCGCTCTTGCTACACCCAGAAAAGGCCTAAGAGAAATGAATCAACCGATGCCTCACCGACCAACTTAGCAACCATCAGCTCCTCAATGCCATGCAGTCCGAATTCAGGCCTAACCACAGCGACATTGGCATGATTAACAGGAGAATCAGCAGCCATCATCCTCCTGGAGCTCTCTGTAGCATTTGACACCTCACAGCCCATCCTCATCAGGCACCTGCACAAGATTGCCCTCCACTGATCTGTTCTCCACTGGTTCTGCTCTTTCTTAATGGATAGGACACAAGTGGTCAGCCTGGCACCTTACTCGTCCGAACCCTGCACACTCATCTGAGAAGTGCCTGAAGATTTTTCCCTCTGCCCCCCCCAATGCATACATGATCCCTTCTGGCCAACAGCATCTGCACACAAACCACCATTCTCTCCTACATGGACAACCCAAAACTCTCTCCCTCGCAGACAACACCCCTAACACAACAAGATGACCGAAATCGCTAGCTGATTGAAAGTCAGCTGTCTCAAGCTCAACACCGACCAGAAAGAAGTAGTGTCCCATGGTGAGGTGTTCTTGCTGAAGATCACTAACAGGTGGCTGGCAAACTCTGTCCCACACCTAGCATACACACCAGGAACCTCGGAATAAGCATTGTCAGCAAAGTGAACAGTACCGCACAAGTCAACGCCACAACTCCATCCTGCTTCCACACACTAAAGATGTTGAGGAAGATCTTCAAATGGCTCCCAAACAACAAATGTCACTAATGCTCTAGTCACCAGCAAGTTGGACTACTGGCACACCCTCTGAACCAGAATCACCAAGCGACTCACTAGAAGACTACAAACCATCCACAATTCGGTAGCCAGGCTCATCCTCAATGTCCCACATAATCCAGTCACACCCCTAGGGAGCTGCACTGGCTGCCAATACACAAACACGCTCATTTCTAACCCTGCTCATACACATTGAAGGCACTAAACAACGTGGGGCCTACCTACTTGAACACAGCATCTCCTTCCACCATCCACCTCTGCTCGTACTCACGCACATTTCACGCACACAGAGCCAGCTCTAGAGAACGGGCCTTCTCTTACATCTCTCCTAAAGTGCGGGACGGCCTCCCACTCCACATCAGAGCCTCCAGCTTCATGTAGATTTCAAGAAAAGAGCAGACCTGGCTTTTCAATTAACAAACAGACGATAGGCAGGGCGTGGCACACACCTGCTCAGCACCAGGATCCCCTCACAGGTGATATTGCGCTTTACAAATACACAACATCTGAAAAGCCATCACTGTGCAAGTTAGTTACTTGATTTAACTAAAACTGATTACAATATTTTTAGTTTAAAAAGTTAAATTTTGAGTTAAATTTTAACCTAACTATGGCACTTTAACCTTTGTTTTTTTCAGTGAAAATATACTTACAAAGCAGACCCATGCATTTTATTCAATTTACAAAATGTAAGATAGTGCGGAAAACATGTCGAACAGGTAACACCTTAGCTTGGCTTGCACAAATATAGAAAGATTCCTACGTGTGTTTAAGGGTGTCATAGTCAATGGGCAGCAGAAGGGTGAGCATTAGTCGAAAAGGACAGCTTTATACGAGTATATGAATTTTGATTACTTTCCTTGAAGGACAAAACAGCAAATCATACATCATGTCTAGCACCGCACAGAGAAGGCAGTCTGATTTACTAGTGTGTAATAAAATACAAGTGTGATGGACGTAGTATTAAAGTTTGAACTGAAAAATGGATGAAGCACAAAATATCAACCCATGCCTTATGAATAGATGAGAAAGTCAGCAAAGGGTTTAGATTTGCTTTCACAGCCAAAGCACGAGCCAAGCCACAACCAAACAAAAAAAACCAAGTAAATCAAGCATCAAATGTGATGAAAAATATGAAACTAATGATTAACAGGCACATGCATCATCATAGGGTTTTGCGATTCCTTAATTGCGATTATTAAGGAATCTCAATTAAGGAATAGCAAAACCCTATGCATGTAGGAATCGCTAAAGAAATAGCGATTCCCACAAATTCCTTAATTGTGACTAGCAAATTGCGAGTCGCAATTAAGGAATGTCTTCCCATTCATTCCTATGGGCCTCCTGGCCCATAGGAATGAATTGGAGATTGCGGGAGCAATTTGCGAGTACCAGTAGGTACTCGCAAATTGCTCCCGCAATTTCGATGGTGCAAAGGTGTCAAAATGACACCCCATTGCACCCATGTATGTTAACTCTGCACATATGTTGCATACACACATGCTCTAAGGGCATGTGTGTGTGCAACATGAAACTTAGAAAAATGCAAAAAAGTGCATTTTTCTAAGTTTTCGCAAATTACCATGAAGTCCAGCTTCATGGTAATTTGCTCACGCTAATAGCGAAATCGCTATTTTTAAAACTGTAATGCATTGCATTTAAGGAATCTCAATTAGGGATTCCTTAAATGCAATCGCTATTTAAGGAATCTCTATTTTGAGATTCCTTAAATAGCGATTTGTGCATTTGGGATGATGCATCCCAAATGCAAAAATACCGGTCGCAAAGGGGCAGATTCTGAGAATCTGCCCATTTGCGACCGGTTTTGTGCTTGATGCATGTGCCTGAAAGTATTTAACGTGTGTACAAATTAAGGATAATCTCACTGCATTGTGAAATGTAATTTACATTTTTTTGTAAACGTGAAACTTTCCAAAAAGCACATGTCCCGACACCGTTGGCATGTTTTGGGTAAATTGTGGCATTGTCTGAAGGTATAGGAGGGGTGTCCTTGAAAATCTGTAGGGCAAGGAGCAAACTGGTGGTGATGACCACTTTGGTGAGCTAATTATACCAGCAGTCATAGAGGTGATTAGCCTCTCCTAAAATCCTTCTGTGTGTCAATTCATGGCAGGCTGCATTAATAAACAAAATGATGCTGCTTTTCCTTACACTTTAAAATAATGGGAGGGGGCGGGGAGAAGAATACACCATTCGCAAGCAGACTATCCCAGGTCAATGGAATTTCCTAAACCTAATATACTGAATAAAATCACTTGAGATTCACTTTTAATGTCAAATGATGAGCAGAGGGAATGGAGATGCTAATTCTGCTCTAGTTATTGCTGGCACGCCAGATTTGTCAAAAGGATTCTAGAAGCTCCACGCCTCAACCGCCGTAATTAAATAAAAACAAAAACCTCCAATTTGACCCAGTTTTCTCCCCTCAGCGACACTCGAGGAGAGACAGGCAAAGTGCAGCATGACTTCAGACGTGTGCGTTTGAGCTCCAGTTTGATGAAAGCAGGAAGCCACCCTTAATCTTAGGACTATGCACACCTTAACTTCCTAATGCAGCTATAAGAGAGGGGGGCGTGCCTTGCTTGGCTCGATCTAGCTCTGGTCTTCTGTGGACTGGACAGTCCAAGGGGCATATTAACAACGGCCAGCGATAATTATCGCTGGCCGTGCTTAGCGATAATTATATTATCGCAGGCTATCGCTGGTATTTATCGCCCTGGTAGCGCGTTATTAACAACGCGTTACTCCAGGGCGATAAAAATTCCAGAGATAGCGAGGTTATCGCCCTTTTGCAGGGAACATCGCTGGTTTTCCAGTGATGTTCCCTGCAAAAGGGCGATAACCTTGCTGATACGACCCACAGGGTCGTATCAACATAATCCACCCCCTGTGTTAGGGATGGCTAAGTCAGGATTTTAGCAGACGTTAGGTTTTGGCGAAAACGTGCTAAAATCATGTGGGCTGCCTTGTAAATATCGCGATGTAAACATCAGCGATATTAGCAAGGTAGTCCATCTTGGGTACGCCCAGTAACGCCCACTTTGCATCTCATTGGAGATGAAAAGTGAGGCGTTGGGAAAAAGGGTGCTAACATGCGATTATGCATGTTAGCACCCTCTTGTAAATAGGGCGCTGGTTTTATCTCCGCTTTTGTGGCTTTGTAAGCCAAAAAAGCGGAGATAAAGCCCTTGTAAATATGCCCCTAAATGTTCAGTTTGAGCTTTGCACACCCACTTCAACTCATGAAGCTTCAGTAAAGGAAGAATGGCCATAGAGTGGTCTTCGGATGAGAAGATTCTGCCAATGTTACCTCAACAACACTCAAGTCAAAACCAGGAGTTACACCTTTTTGAAGCCAGGCATAGTCTGCCAAGTGGTGTAAGATGGTGACATGATCGAGTAGTGCTCTAACTCCAAACTGTAAGAGAAAGCAAGAACCATTCGTTATACAAATGGTAAAGTTCCTACAAGTAGGGCCTCATTTTGATTTTGCATACAGTCAGATACTAGGTCATTGCTAGTGGCACTGGTATAGGACACCTTTTAGAAGCTTAGTCAATATTATTAGAACATAATAGGTTATACCATAGTGAAGACATTGTGCCATAAATGTCATTCTAACCCTACTTATGAATTGTGAGGAAAGTGGATTATTACGTGGTGTGGTTGGGCGACCCCAGCCTGTGATAAAGGAACAATTCCATATCAGGCCCACTCAGGTCTGTTTGTAAATCTTTAGCTGAGTCAGGGTAGCTGTGGCTCAGGGCATTAGGCTTTACCAACGAAGGAACAAGTGTAAGGGATTGGGAAATACCAAAACAGGTGAAGAACAAGCATTACAAATGCGATAGGTCTCGCATTCCATTAAGTTAAAACCATTAGCAAAGCAAATGGCTTTAAATTAATCAAAGGCGAGACCTATTGCATTTTCAATGCTTGTTTCATTCCACTTAAAGGCCTTCTGTACTTACTACCGCAACAGCAGTCAAAGATTCCGTTTTCCTTGTCAGCCAGTCTTGCTACCTACTGCATAGCGGCAGGGGGGGGGGGGGGTCGGAACCCCACCCTCTCCTAGAAACATGGAGCACTAGCTCATAAATGTTGTTTTGTTAGGGAGACCAGGTAACTCCATTCCTGAACTTTACTTTTACATATTGTTATCAGGGGTGTTGGTCCAATGGGCTCAAGTAAAATGAACCAAGACTGCAACTCCCAGAATGCACTTTTATTTATGGAATGGAATGTAAATTGTGCACTGATGTGTATAGTGTGGATGGATAAGTGGTGTCCATGGGCGTCCTAAGAAATCTTTCCGGGGGGGCTAACCTGGCAAATGAAGGGGCATGGCTAATGTTAATCAATAAGGGCGGGGCTAAAATGGCAGACAATCAGGATCGGGTAATGCTCAGGCCAAGCGGAGGAATTCTGGATTTGATTGGTCAATTCTGCATTTGAGACTGGACAACAATTAGAGCACACATGAACCCTAAAATTACCCCCTTGGCCCCTTAAAACTCATACATTCCCTGATCCCTAAAATTAGCCCCTTGGCACACCAAAACCCATAATCCATACCCGCCCTGACCCCTAAAATTGTCCCCCTGGCACCCCAAAACCCATACACGCCCTGAACCCTAAAATGTCCCCCCTTGCACCCCAAAACCCATACCCACCTGGAACCCTAAAATTATCCCCTGGCACCCCAAAACCCATACCCACCCAGAACCCTAAAATTATTCCAGCCCCCCCCCAAAACTCATACCCACCCTAAAATTACCCCCCTGGCCCCTTAAAACCCATACCCTCCCTGAATCCTAAAATTATCCCTGTGGTACCCCAAAACCCATACCCACCATGAGCCCTAAAATTATTCCCATGGCACCCCAAAACTCATACACGTCCTAAACCCTAAAATTACCCCCTTGGCTCCCCAAAACCCATACCCACACTGAACCCTAAAATTACCCCCTGGCACCCCAAAACCCATAACCACCTGGAACCCTAAAATTACCCCCTGGAACCCTAAAACACATACCCACCCAGAACCCTAAAATTACCCCCTGGCACCTCAATCCCTAACCCACCCTGAACCCTAAAGTTACCCCCTGGCCCCCCAAAAGCTGAACACTACAAGCTTACATTACATTTGCATATTCGGAGGGGACTGCCCTCCTTGACGTTTCCATGTATGTAAGTCTAGAACACCGTTCACTTAGAGTAACCCAGATATGCAGCCAGTAATGCTGATGCTGTAGAATGCATTAAAGTTACAAGAACTTACTTACAAACTGCTGCCTGCTCTTCTGATACTATTCAGTGAAGTCGGGCTGATCAGCAGCACTGTCGTCCTGGCATCCAGCCTCTCCCGAAGGTCTCACTGTGTAGATAGATGTGGGTCAAATGTCTCCTGGTTTCTCCTTGCCAGGGCCTCCTCTACTTCTTCGCCGGTGCCTTTGGATGCAAAAAGAGACAGATCCATGGCCCTGTTCACCATTCATCTGGTGAGCAGCGCCGTGGATGTGTATTCCATACAAGTGCACAGACAGCAGGGAAAAAGGGATGGCAGTGCAGGTGACGCTTTTCCTTTGTAAAGTAATTCCTGCTGGTGTCATAGCCCAGGGTTTGCTGTCTGAGCACTTGTATGGAATACACATCTATACAAGTGCACAAACAAAAAAAACCTGGGCTATGACGCCAGAAGAAATTCCTACACAAAAGAAAAGCGTCACCTGCACTGGCCATCCCTTTCCCCCTGCTGTGCACATCTTCCCACTCCCACCCCATGCTCACATTCACAACACATCAAGTGCTTAGGTGAAATCCCTGCCTTCAGGCAAAAATATCACCTCGGTGGCACCAGTCTAAACGAAAACAAAGGGCAGGGGCAGGAAAGGTCGCTGAAACCGTTCAGAGGCGGGCTGGCTTTGGCTACTTCTGGGCCTCTCACAAGGGGTCATAAATATCACCTTCTCGGATGCTTAGCATTCAACCATGGCTCGTTCTTAGTACAGGGTGGTGGCTCAGATCAAAGTAGGCACTTTACAAGTGTAATATGCTACACGTTAAAAATACAGAAACACAACATCCGGGAAATCGTTAACACTCTAAGGGAATGAATTGTTAAGTAAAACTTCAAACACAAACAGGAACTAAATCGCTGACATGGATTGCCTTTTTACATTCATTATTTAGAAATCGATCAGTGTTTATGTCAGAATAAAGGGCATAACGTTAGAGCCCGATAAGGACCCGTTGCAACGTCCTCTGCGACCCGGGAGGACCCGGCCCATTTAAAGCCCTGGCTGAGGGGTCACTTCAACGTGAGATGAAGATCGGCAACAAAAGGGCCCCCCACATGCAGAAGAATTCTTGAGAAATCCCTGTTCTGGAATGGGGGCTGAGCAGGACGTTTGTGGCGGGGGAGGAGGCTCATGGTTTCTGCGCAGCTTGTAGCGTGTCTTTTCCCTGCTAGTGGAGGTGCGTGCTTTAGTCATGCTTCTGGGCTTCAGTCCTGTCCAGATCTGCGCATCCGAGCGTTTCACGTTGTAAGTACCATGGATGCGTTGGTGAATGCTTTGCAGACACGTTTGGGTGAACACTGTACTTTTGGTGACGTCATGTGTGAACGCAGCTTCCCGAAGTGAGGTCACCAGTTAATGTAGGGTGACCAACTGGCATGGTTGCAAATTCAGAACGGTAAGGGTAAAAATTCAGGACAGAAGGTCAAAATTCAGGACAAATCTTCGGAACAAAAGGTACGTTTTACAGACACATCAGAGGAAGTTGCACGATAGTATAAAAGTAAGTAAATAGACAACCACTTAAGTACAAGTCAAAATAAGTTTATATTAGGTTGAGACAATCATGCTATTCACGGTTTTTCGGTATGCATACAGATTTGAGCAACTGTGCAGGTCTTTTTGTGGTATTTCATATGATAATAATCTATTTATATGGTACTGCACTGGGTTGTCCAGTCTCATATTTGGTTTACAACTCATGGTCATGAGCAGACATGTATGGTGAGAGAAGTGCTCAGGAAGATCTGCTCGGATAGACTTTGTTACCAGCATCTCTTACCTGAGTGCCATTGTGAGATGTAACGCGGCAAGCATAGGTGAATTAAAGGGAGGATTGCTGTGATGAACCCACTATAGGGAACGCATTATGGGTGTTTCAGCAAGTGGAACTTAAAATATGGAATCTGACTTTGCTTATGGGGGCTTCGCAGAGAGTTGCACTAGCTGACGGAAGTCACAAAGGTGCTTTTCCCCTTCAGCTTTCTTAAAGAAGGCACTGTCAATACACTATTACATAGTTTATTTTTGACACCTTGCCTATTGTTACAAACACAATATACATCTCAAGGGCAGCTCATGGCACTATGAGGCTCTCCCTAAATCCTTATACCTAAAACAAAGCATGCAAACATTTACAATTACTAGTGTAACATTCCAGTATAGTTGGGTGTCACTCAAAATGTCGTATGCATGATGTATGGATCCCACACATAAGCACCCAGCAAATACAGAATAGTAATACATAGGCAAGGGAGTAGCCAGAAAATTGAAATACCTTCCACTTTGAACTAAAGCTCCTATGCCACCAAGAAAGCAAAGTAAGTCATCACAACCCTCCCCAGAAGAGCTCTCTTGTCCAAGGATCTAGCCATTCATCATTCCATCAAACCCCTGACATCCACCATTTCAAATGTACTTTGTTATCTATTAATTTTTTCATCCACCATTCATTCTTACCATTCATTCGGTCCCTCCATCTGTGTTCCCATCCATTTCCAAACCTTTTCAACCATTTGCAACCTATCCAAAGTCTATTCTTCCATCCATCATTTCAATCATCCATCCCTACATCCACCCTGTCACCCAATCCATCCATCATCATCCACCCTTTCACCGAATCCATCCTTTCACTCATCCATCCACTCTTCCACTCATCCATCCACTCTTCCACCCATCCATCCACTCCTCCATCCAACCACTTACCCTTTCACCCATCCAGCCACCCTTTCACTTGTACATCTATCAACCATCCACCCTTTCACCCAATCAATCCCAATCAATCCTTTCACTCATCCATCATCCATCCTTTCACCCAATCCATCCTCTCTTCCACCCATCCATCCATCCATTCACTTATTAATTCATCAATCCATCCATCATTTCTCGTATCCATCCACCCATTCACTCTCCCATCATCCACCCTTTCACTCATCAAACCCTCCTTTTACTCATGTTTCATAATTGGTGGTGTGAAGGGTAGGAACCCCCAGGATAGCACACACATGCGCACACTACTGTTCTTTCACATCCCCTACTGCTCATCTTTACTGGCACAATCACATCTTTTCTACTGCTACCTGCAGTCAGTTTCATATTTTTCTAAATGACCCTTGTATTTTTATTGGAGCGGTTTGTGTTTATTCTTGTATACAGAGAGACATGCACAAACACTTCTTGATCTCTCTCTTTCATTACAGACAATTAAACCAACAGATTGATTTACATTTCTTTAACAGTTTCATAGCGAGATAAAGCGTCGTCCATTCCTTTCACACTACAAAATGAAATGGCAATGGAGAGTAACAAGACCTCATAATTTATCGAACACAAGCAGGTACATTTGTTAGAAGATACGCGTCTTCTTATGAGAGAAGGGCGAGATTATGCTTTCAACTGCAGGATCCCCTACTTGCATTTTTTTTTCCAGGACCAAAACCCCCCAGGGTACCACCATTGCCTTCACTGTGTGCCCCAACTGCAATAGGAGACTTCTTTTAACCCCACAGTGCTCTTATGCTTCTCCTACCATTTGTGTCATATTTAAGCTTCAACTTTGAATTTTACCTTCCGCTGGGCTCCTCCGTGATTTTAAGCTAAGGCGCTTTAGAGGTTCAGGGTGGGGTGTATGCTTTAGCAGCTCAAACTGGCCTTTGTCATTCTGTATGTGATCAGCCACAGACAGAATGACAATGGGCGGGAGGGGCTGCGAGGAGCAGTGCGAGGCGCCCCATCAGGGAGTTGAGGCCTCTGGAAGGGAACAGCTTTGCTCCCTGCAAGGACCAGAATTACGGAAAAAAGGCGTCCGTAAAAGCATGGGCGTCCGCAGGGAGGGCAAGGAGGGGCAATGGGGGGGGAGGCGGTGGGGGAAGGGGGAGGGGGAGGGAGCAAGCGCCCCTCCTTGCCCTCCCCTGCGGACGCCCATGGTGCTGTCTAAGCGACATGGCACCATCAGGTCACCCTATGTTTTGTGTGTTCCTCCTTTACCTGTGTTTCGAGTCACCAATAAAAGATATCTTACAAATTTCACAGTGTCACGTGGCCCCATGTCATGAGGGTGATTTTCGGCCAGTCCTGAATGTTTCTGCCCACAGCACTAAGCATGCAGGGAATCGTAGTTTGAATGTTCCCATTATATGTGTGAGTCTAAAAGTCCTATCATGCTCAGCGCTAATCACTGAAAGTCCAGGACTGTATGAAAAGCACCCCAGGTCACATGACCCTTTGACATATATGCAGCGTTAATACAGCCTGCTCTGAGCACAGAGGTTTCAGTCATTAGCCGGGGAGGGGCTTGAACGTTGTTCCTGCCATATTTTCAGAGGGGTGCCCTTGCCCCCAGCTCCATTGCTGCTGCCGGGTCCTTGAAGAGCTGCAGTGATGCCAACCCTGGGAATGCCAGGAATGCAATGTTGTGAGTTCCCAGTGCTGGGAATGGCACCGGCCTTAACAAGCATTGGCATAGCCAATAGGTCTCGCCTTTGGGACCTTATAAGTGTTTAGCTATGCAACAGTTGATGTTGCACCAAGGACATTGAGCTGCATAATTAAATACTTATAAGGTCCCAAAAGCGAGACCTATTGGCTATGCTTGTTTAAATATAGTGGTTACGTGCTAGACAATATTGAAGTATTTAGTGGCAGTCGGAAAACATTTTTCCTTCAATAAATAAATAGAAACTGCTCCCTAAGACAAACAGTAAATCTGACCACACAAAAGTCCAAATGGTTGTAAAATGTAAAGTATTTTCGTAAAATAGACACCTTAAGATCTGGTCAACAACAGAGAAGTTCCTTTACATGATTCATAATGTACAAGCGCCTTTTTTCTTTTTTGTTCCAACCTTTATTTTTTAATCAAGCATACACAAAACAGACAATACAACGTTAAACAGGCACAAACATTTACTACACGGTGACTGGTGCCACAGCTGTGGTAGCTGGTGCCCAGTAGATGGAACCTCTGCGACAGACACAGAGAGAGTCAGTCAGTCTCTCTCTCTCTCTCTCTCTCTCTCTCTCTCACCGAAAAAGCACCATCACTTTAACAAATTCTAGGTTCTGTGAACATCATTCCAACTTCTCCATGGCACATTTAAAGAGATCTCTCTCACTCGACAACAGTCTGCATGTTCTGTCATTAAATGCAGCCGACAGATAGCATAAAGACATCACTGCTGAAAAGAAAGAATGAACTGCAAAACCCAGTCGGTTTCCTGCAGATCGCATGCTCTACCTCAAAAACTGCCAGGTGTCCTACGCAACAAAGAAACGTGGTAGTGTTTTCGGAATCAGCAATAACCAGAATGAAGGTTTGTTGAAAGGGGCGACGCTAGCTCGTTACTAAGCATTTTGGGTAAATGGGGAGGCCTAGGTGTCAAGGCAGCTGGTAGGGTGTTTCCGAGGGTCGGTAAGCGGGGACCGTGTGCTCGCCCAGGAGATTATTCAGATATGTTTTCGGCACGTCAATGACGCTGGCGGGAGGTGTTACATTTGTTGGCAGGTTAGTGGGTCGTTGGTATGGGGTTTCGCTCAGAAACGTTGTGGTTTTATTTGGCAGCGAGTGCTAAGGTGTGGCAGCTTCGGAGCACAACGTTGCAGAACAAAAGTTGAGGGCGATGCAGGTTTGGGAGTGCCTAGGCCGAGCTGAGAGGACTGTGCAACACTTTTAGCGGATACAATCAGCGGGGCCGAAAGAAAGGGATTCGCGTTCGCAGCTTCGCAGACGTACTCCCCAGCATCTAGAGAGGCAATTTCACGCTTGAAGGAATATTTCACAAGCGAACGTGGTGGGGAGTGGCGGGGCATCCAGTAACCATATGCCTCTGTCAGCGCAGGTTGACAGTGGCCTGCCTGCGCGGCCGCGAACGAAAGTGAAAGTGCAAGGATGTCAAACCGGGAGAGCAGTCTGCTCATTTTCAAGCACTGCACTCATGCTTGTGGCACGACCCTGCGTGCTCCCGCAAGGTGGATGCCGCCACAAGCACGAGTATGTGCTTCAAAAAAAGAGCAGAACGACGGCTAAAGGTCCTCCTATGCAGCGCATGCGTGATGCGTAGGCGAGACCTAAAAAGGCCTGGTCCTGCCAGCTGAGGGCAAGGGCAGGTCTTGAGCCCAGCACATTTCCCATCCGTCGGGGGAAGTGGTATCCAAAGGCAGGAAGAGGTCTGTGAGCCCAGTACTTGCCCCCTTCATGGCCTGCAATGGGTGCATACCTGATGCCACCAAAGCTACCCTCATAGCCCCGAGGGAGGGAGCAGAGACAAAAGTCACACAGCCACCAGGTGGCGCCATGATGTATGTAACATATTTCAAAATGGAAAAGCACGACAACAAGTCCCAGAATGCACAAGCCTCACGCACACTTGACCTGCAAAGGTGAGGAGCTGGGACCCCGTGAGTTGAAAAATAGTCTTCCGGTAAACAAATGGATACGTTGTAGGGTTTGTCGTTTTAGTATGTTAAAGGGCTGCACAGAACAACAAAAATGGTGCGTTTGCACCCAGCTGCAGGCTACTTCCGGAGCATAAAAGACCCAAAGTGCATGATGATGATAAAAATGTTAATTCACCCCAATAAAATTAGTAGTAATAACAATGAGAATAATAGTTATTATTAGTAATAATAATGATGATAGTAATAATTCAGGACAATATCTATATAATAATAATCATTATTTTTTATTATCGTCTGCATCATTATTATCGGTTATTATAATGACAGCAATATTAATAGTTATTAATAATAAACTTCCACTTTGCGACTTTGTCCAGCTTGAACAGGTGTAACCGCAGGGCAGAGGTCGGTGCCTTCCAGGGCTGCACTGACGACACAGAGGTCCCAGCCTGCCCCGCGCGGATCTCTACGTTCGGTGGGCGGTCCTCCACCAGCAGAGGAAGGCCATGGCACTTGCTCTCCTGGTGGGCCGGCTACCGTCCATCTCATCAGCAGTGCTATTGCGCAGGGAAAAGCCCTGCAAAAAGGATACTTGTAGAGAAAAACAAATCTGCAAAGTGGGACAGACTTACTGAAACGTTGTGTGTAGTGCACTGATACCATTCACATAGCCAGTAGCACCTTCGATTCCGGGGAGCCCTTTACGGTTCTGGGAATCTCTTTAAACAGCGTCAAGGTGCTCTGTTATCAATGAATTATCCTTGACTGGCCCATCTGCCTTGACATAATTGGCATTCTCAGCAGAGAGGCCAAGGAATGAATGGGCATGACAGTTCAGAGACAGCAGAAGGCTTATAATGTTGCTCTGACTGACAGTTTGAGTGAATGGTACTGTTGTGGAACACTTTACGTTTCAATGTTCACATATTAGTGCCTTCATTGAGGCAAGTGCCCTGAGGCCCTTTGTTTTTCGATATTTGCTGAGTTGTCTACTAAAGCGTCATGATGTAAACAGGCAGGAATACTAATATGTTCCCACGGCCCCTCCCAATCTTAGTTTCCTCTTCAGCTGAGTCGGTTCCCCTTCTCTCTCACCCTTGATGCCCACATTTGACGTAACTCTTCTCAGACAGCTGCGTCTACATCTGCATTCCGTCTCTCGTCACAGCACGCCAAGACGGTCCTAAACAAGGACCACGCCTGGGAGCAAAAAAACAGTGACTGTATTTCATTTGGAGTATGACAGATTTGAAAGAAAAAAACGCTTGTACTTTTTCCGTTATGTGCATCCACTCAAAAGGAATCCTCTGCGAAAAATTCCATTACGACAATAGACAGTCACAAACTGAAGTAAAAAACAAAGTAAAACCACAGGGGATGATGGACGGAGTGTTGAACATTGCAAGCACTCGCCCCCAGTCAACTGATCTGGGTTTAATCCATCATCATTCTTTAGTTCACTCCGCCACCCCAGTTCAGACATGGCCATATGCAAATCAGTCTGACCCTGTGCCTCATGGGAACAGTCCAGCCCGAACTGCCAAGCCATGTCTTCCCTGGACCGTAAACAAGCATCTTGGGACCAGTTTCGGGTTCATAACCCTCATCAGCCAGGCTAGCTTGAATCCAGTGGCAAAGTGAGCAAGGGACCCACGTCTGGGCATACCCTGCCAACTTAGGGCGAACAAAAAAAAAACCAAAGGGGATGATGGACGGAGTGTTAAACATTGCAAGCACTCACCCCCAGTTAATTGATCTGGGTTTAATCAATCATCATTCTTTAGCAGACTCCGCCACCCCAGTTCAGACATGGACATATGCAAATCAGTCTCCTCTCGTCAAAACTACCATTTGCCCTTAAAAGGCAAATCCCCTTTGAAACTAGTCTTTTAGGCTCACACCCCCTTTTTAGGTCTCAGCTAGCGAAGGCTGCGCTTGCGCAGTCTCGCTCGTGAGATTTAACGTTTTAGGAGTGGGGCTTTAACCCGCCCCTTTTTTTCCCTCTTCTCCATTGGCTGGCCTCTTAACTGCTGGTCAGCCATTGGAGAAGAGCTTTGTCTCTCCAAACAAGCCCCGTCTTTTTCGGATTCGTGGGCGTATTTTTTCGATTCTTTTGCTTTTTTGAAGCCCCGCTCCTTTCCGCCCCTTTTACACGTGGTGGGCGTGTTTGTTTTTGTTTTTAGCGTTTGAAGATTCGTCCATTTTATCGGAGCGGGATGTGGGGTCGCCTCTTCCTTGCTGCTCGGCGTTTCAAGGCCCCTTTCAGGTAAAAGCACTCACTTGTTTTATTCTGTTTGCAGTTTTGAATAGCGAAAACTCGACCCGAAGGCATTTACACGAGCAGCAGTTACAAAGGTTGCATGTGTTTTTTTGGCAGTAAGTAATTTACCCCAAATTACAGGATGTTCAGTCAACGCAGATACGATCATCTAATTCACGAGTTCCAAAGTCGGCAGCCCTGGCTTTCTGCTAGCCTTTCTGTGCTCCTCGCTCCATAAAAAATTGTAGTCCTGCATCTATGTTTGTATAATGCCCATTTTTTGTTTTGTTTTCTAAAGCTGACCATCCACGCGTAGAAGCATTACTCACTGCCACCTGTATCTAACTTTAAAACGTTCTATGGTGCTATGGCCTGCAACGGGATGTCCTTCCACAAGACACGTTAATTCTTAAAAATCATCAAAATTTGAAGTTACTGACTTTCTAAAACAGGTTAACTTAGGAGCCGTATCGGAATCGCACGGATACAAGACTGTACTTGATGCGAATGTGTGTCCCTAAAAATGTTCCCCTGAGAGAGGATGTGCGAAAGTGCGCGCGCGTGATCGATTGGCGTGACGTGCAGAGTCATTAGAAACACGCTGCTCACCTGAGACTATAGACCGGGTGGTTCCTCTTCCACGGCTCCAGCTCACTTAGTGGAAACATCGCCGGCCAGCCCAGCAACAGCTCTGCTCCCAGGTGAGGCCAGTCGCTCCACACCAGGTGAGGCCCGTCCTGCCACACCTCGAGTCAAATCCGTCCACCGAGGGGTGTATGCCCGCCCATTCCTCCCCCACCACCTTCCATGAGTAAGGAGTTCCGGTGTCCGCCGCTTCTTTCTCAAACTCGGCGCTAGTGTGCGCGTGGTGAGGAGGTCCGCCCCGCACCAGAGAGGCTCGACTCGTGCCTTCTGCCCTCCCCGTGCCACCTCCTCTCCTCTGCAGGGATAGGCTTTCAGCTACTCCCTTGCCCGCTCCCCAGCGAAATCTGTCCTCCTGCACAGTTCTTACACATTCTTGCTACAGCAGAGACGATTCACACTGCTTGCTACCCTACCTATTTCCGCAGGGCAGTCCTCCCACTCACCACAACAGGCTATGAATGCACAATGTGCTGCCCCGTCTTCCAAAACCTCCCACACCCATCTCTACTTTCTCGCACCCACAAAATACTTTCCCTCGCCCCTGTGAATTCTTTACCACCATTTGATGGCACCCTGCCTCCTATGTGGTCTGTCCTCTCCACTCGCAAATATCTGGCTACTGTTGTATTGTTTCGGGGCTGTGTCTCGTTTTTTTATCCCTCTGCCCCACACACATCTTCCTTCATATAGGAAAAATAACCTCATGCCATAATTACCCTTGCCTTCAGACCTCTTGCAAACACCTAAACAAGTTACCGCCCTTCCTTCAGCCAGTCTGTTCAACTGGACCCCAACACCACCACCTGCTTCTGTAATAAATCCCATGGCATGCCACATCACATTCAACATACAGGTTTTATCCCGAAACACACGTTCACCGCAATTGTCTTCATACTCTCCTAAAGAATCTCAAATTACTATTTACAGCAGACACAATCACCCCCCTCCTTATTTCTTCTACGTACATTCGACCTAAACCACTCCCTTAATATTCACAGCCTGCCACCAACACTTCATCACACAAACCTTTTACCGATGCCCTCTAGCGTGCTACACTTGTGTGGTAGTTCTGGCGGGCGCAAATACATCTAGTTTCTGTGGGACTGTGCCAACTTATTATGTTTGTGTCTTGCTAAGAGGTACTTTAGCATTCATGACATGGACCCTTATAAGGACATACAACATCGTTTTAACTCTTCTAAAGTTGGAGTGCCTTTTTGACGTAAATACAGCTCCAAAGATAGTGGCTGTCATGTCTACAGGAATTGTTCCCAAAGGTGATACAAACATAATAAATATAAAGCACACTGTATGGTGTTTTTAATGGGAAAAGTTGGTTCCTCACTGCTGCATAATTTGCTTTTTCTTTTTACACAATTTAGTCAACCTCGTTTCATAATTTAGTACTCCTATGCCACATATGTCTAATACTGCTGCCTACAGGTTAACATTTTACTCTTAGGAAAGGTTTAACTTTACCCGTTGTTATCTTTGAATGTGCTTTCTTATTGAAGAGTAGTGGAAACTCATCTGTTTAGGCACCCGCATGGCATCTGGATTTAAAATGTCTGGCATGTAAGCAAACCCTTGGGAAATTGTGGCATGGATGCTAGGACCTTGACATTGTAGCTATTGACATTGTAAATAACCATGCCGTTTCTTTAACCCCTTCCCCGCTCATGACGGAACCACTCCGTCATGAGCCACGGTTGCGCTGTGCTCATGACGGAGTGGTTCCGTCATGCTGCGGCCGTTGGCCGCCGCTCTGCCCATGCGGCGCTAATTCCCCGCCTGTGCGGGCGATTAGCGCAGTGGGCGGAGTCGTGACGGAACCACTCCGTCATGAGCACAGCTCAACCGTGACTCATGACAGAGTGGCTCCGTCATGAGCACAGCGCCCCCGCGCTGCCCCCAAACCCCCCCAGCGCTGCGGCGGAATTCCTGCCGCAGCCAAGGGGTTAAACGTTTTAAAAACAAAAACATAAACAAAAATAATGTAAGGAGCAATGCCAATAGCTCTAACTTTAACAATGCCGAGACCGTTGCATTGTAAATGCTTGTTGGCTATCCTGCAGATGGGGGTCACACCTCTTCATTTGCCAAGCGCTCATATTCCTTCTTGAGCCATTCACACCTCTCCCCGAAGGACAGCAGCTTATGTGCAACCATAAACAGTCACTGGAAACTTTGAGCAAAGTCGCAACTTTCTAATGTTACAATTTGTGCATAAGCAAAATTAATTCAACTTGAGCAACAAGTCAAGTTTAAGTAAACGATTCTTTGCATACCTTGAAGTACCATATTTGATAGTCCCATTCGGAAGTTAGCACTGCCGATTGCCAGCGTGTAGCCTTGTCCTTGCCAATGGGCTACTAGCCATTTCCACAATAAAGACTGTGGAGTTTACTGTCAGGACATATAGAATCACTGAAACAGGCCAATCTTTAATATTATGCACCCCGCCTTTAGGGCTCAGCACACCTGCTTGCTTTACGGGCAACTTATAAATATTAAAAAGCTTGGGCTTTGCCATTACTTTAAATAGCAAAGCCACGATAGTTTAAAACTACTTTGTCAGGTAGAAAGGATGGGATGGGAGCCATGCGTGCCACACTGTGGCACAATACGTTCTGCAGTCCACGAGGGATAACAACTCACACGCCCTGGGATCCTCGGTACCATATTCTAGGGACAGGAGTTAACTCATGGTAATTGTGGATGACCCAATTAGGCATCCTTTTTACAGGGTCAGAGCATTGGCACAGAGGCCGGATTTGCAGGAAATTCCTAGGAGGCAGGACGTGGGAAGAAGAAAAATGGTAGAAGAGGCTGAATAAACATCACTGGCCAAAATACTCTAAATCCAAGAACATTTAAATACTGATGAACAAAGCACGCGGATAATGGAAAGAAAAAAACCTTTGGCAAAGCATTAGCCCAACAATCATTCCACCAAAGCACACTTTAGTCAGTTGTGCACAACCTTTCTGTATGTAGCCGCTCAGTGTAAGAAGGCCAGAGGTTCAGCGGGTTGTCCCATTTCCCCACGTGTGGATGAAAACGTGGAAGAAAGCTGAACAAACTAGTGGCCGAAGAGAGCCAAACCAAAGCCGCGATCTGTGAAAACGTATTCCATCCTTCCAAAGAGCGGTTGAAGGGGTGGGGTTGGGTCTGGTGGGTCCTCTGAGCCTAAAGAGACCATGAATGCAGAATTGTGTAACCCACAGGAGAGCTGTGACAATGTGAGGCATCTTGTTCCTTACAATTCGGATTCCTCCACCACTCCTTGCGTGGGCTGGCTTCACAGCCTAGACAAAGTCAGCCAGTGTTTAATGAAAGAGCAGATTCAACTGAACCTAGAGGTAACCTTATGGTACCCAAGTAGGGAAAGGCCAGTGGTAATGATTTACCAAAGCTGCACAGGACAACGCCACGGAAGCGTTTACGGATGCAAGATAAGCTAACAGGCTTCTCTTCTGGGACCGGAATTTCCTGAACTGCGATTCAATGTTTACCTCCTTCCCAGCTGAGTTTGGCTCAGCCTAAACTATCCTCAGATGTCAAGTGGGGATTGGTCAGATAATCTTCTGCAAGTTCATAGATACAACTATCATCAGCTGAGCGCTTCATTTCAACTTTTCTCACTCCCACTCTCCTCTTTAGGTGATATTTTGTAGTTATAACAGCAGTACTGAAGTTTGTTCTTGGGTTCAGTGCATTTTTCTTCATGGGCCGATGTGGTTGTTGGCAAAGTTACTGCCTCTCAAAAAATGAAGAAAGAAAATGTAACAATGCATTACTGCAGTAGCCTGCTGAGACCTCTAAAGCATTCTAAGCCAGACCGAAAAATTGTGGCAGAGAAAGTCAAAAACATTTTTTAAACCCCCCGCCCCCCCCCCCAAAAAAAAGCTTATTGCGAGATGCTTAGTACACTAAAGCAGCAACGCGGGTCTTTTGCTTGAAAGCATGCACAACTGATGTTCCCACCTGACTAAAGGTAGAACTGATGGGTCTTGCCAAGGCAAAGCTATGGGTGGGCAAAGGACAGTGCCTTTCAGTCCTAAAGGCCATAAAATAAGCCGCAACAACCTCAAACGCATGGGTCAATTGATCCTACGTGCCAACTCCCACTGCATTGTTTCAAGCTCATACCATCAGAATGACCAATTCCCACTAGATTTTTCATATTTCCTTTACTTCTCTTCCACATGGTGCTCAATAGTTATGTGTTTACTGCCACCATTTTACTTTTCTGATTGCGATGGTGGTGACACAGTTTAACTGCAAACATCACCACAGTAAGAAGTCCCACCGCAGCGAACACTCCAATGGTCCAGGAGGGCATTATCACTGCAGAGGGTCTGGAACTGCGAGAGCCTGTTAGAGAGGGGAAAAAAGGTCAGTGAAGTGATTACACATGGCTGTAGAAACGTACTCATTGCCACACGCTTGCAGTCCGAAGGATATTTACCAACCTAGCTTTCAGTACAGTTTTTACACCAACTTAGCAAAAACCAGTAGAACTCAAAGCAAGCTAGGACAGGTCTACATCAAAGGAGCCCAATGACAAAGGAAGAAGACAGCCTGGTTTTACCCACAGCTCCCTCTTGGAACAAAGGGCAGTTCCAATTTTACTTCTCCTCCTTTATGTATCGAAAATGTAGATGTTTCACCCCCTGATCTTCAGATGGTATGAATGTTTATTATCTTTGAGGTCTTGAAAGCAGTTTTTATGCAGCAGACCCTAGGAAGGCTCGCTTAGCTTTTTGTTCTATTGTGAAATCAGATAATCAGAGCCTAAAATAAAGTCGTCATGAGATTTGTGAACTCAGATGGAGTTTAACTCCTGCATCCCATACCTTCCAGAATCAGCGATCCATCCTTTTCACTGGCAAAGTAGACTGGTCCCTCGGCAGTCACAAGGTTCAGAGGCCTGCTGTCTGAAATGGAAACATCTCTCCTCTCTGCAGAGGAGTTGGGAATTCAGATTGCGGGTCATACTGCACCCAAAACTAGCAATGCCCTGTAGGTTTACACTCCCCACCCGTTCCTTGACCCATTTCTGTCAGTACATGCTGCATTTAAGATGTTCGACTGGGAATTCAGAACAGGCCACAAGGAAGAAAGAGAAGGCATGTCAGGGAACTCAAGTCCCATATTAAGTGTCTGGAGGAAAAAAGACAAAGTCAATGTATGTCCATGTCACTACCTACAGTAAGAACTAGAGGAACTCCCTGCTCTACACCATTGGTCGCTGGTTTTTACTTTTCAGTTCCATTTCTACAAGAAAACCTATTGGGGGCCCTTTTCTTCAGTCTAGAAATGCCAATGAACTACATAGTCAGTGCTCTAACCTCTCAATCGTGCTTGCATGCAAGTAGGGAGTCCCCGGTCACTGTAAGGCAGGGCTTTAAAGCATCACCAAAAAGTGGATTTGAGGGATGGGTTTTGACGGAAGGCACCAAAAGGACAATTGGGATGGGGTGACTGGGCAAGACTTACTCCTTGATGGGCAAACAGTTGAGCAAGACCCAAGTGCAGAAGGGATGCAAATCGAAACTCTACAGTGGAAGTAGACCTGTAATTAAAGAAAAACATCAACCCTATAGCAATATGTACCAAGAGTACAAGGAATGACAAGGGCCATCCCATGTGTCTTGACACCGTAGCAAATCAAAGTATTCCATTGGCTTTGCGCACTTAACTGTTCTGTAAATGACTTCTCTATCCAACAGAATGTTCTGCTACAACTGCTGGGATGTGTCACAAATGAGGCATTCACTCAGGCACTGTGTGCAACAGTGAAACATCACGATGAAGTCTGATTCACCTTACACCCCCCCACACACACACTTTCTACACTGAAAGAGGACATAGGTGGGATAGAAAGGTAGTAGGGAGTTAGGGGCACAGAAACACTCCACTCCTTCTTTGGAACAGGCTCATCACCCCCACAAGAATGGAAGTATTTGTTGCAAAGTAGAGACAAGTGAACATGGCATCAATATCAGGGATACAAAAACACAGAGGACACCCGTCCTGCCCCTGGAAAGGGAGCGCAGGTGTTCTACTTATAACAAGTTTACATTCTCTACAGAAGGCCTGTCCATTTTACCGTAGCACCTGCGCTATGCTCCCCAAACACCACATTCAGCCTCAGGCAGGGAAGGCCTCAGGATACAACATGTGGATGCGTTTGTCAGAAAGGCATCACTGGGCCATACTTTTGACTGAAGAACATTTAAAGTAGAGGCATACTTGATCTTTGTCCAGACCTTCACTTTGACCTTTCATGCTATCAACAATCATTTTCACTAGTGAACGTACTAGGTATGCAACCGACATAAGCCTACATCTTAAGAATAGGGAGCAATGAAAGACTTCTAGGCGGCGACAAACGCAGCAGCTGCAGTATGGTCTAGTATCACCCGTAAAGAAAAGAAAGTGTACATTTTGCATGCCTGAAGTGTATTAATTACAAGGGCGGACTATCCATACCAGACATTCAGAGCGGTTACACCTTCAACTCACCTGCCCATGGATGTTCTGCTGAGGATTGTCCACGAAGGTGAAAGTACTGACTGCAAAGCGCTTGTATTGCAATGGGACCAGCAAAGCAGATGCAGTGGTAATGTAGATCAACCGGGTCTTGTAATTATCTCTGCCAAAGGGGCACCTGCACCACAAACAGTCAAGAGACCAGAGTCAGAAGAACAAGTTACTTTACCTTCTGTGACACTCACATGCTAACTGCAGATTCCTCACCTTAGAATACTCCCCAGGTGCCAGACTGGATATGAAAACTTCATAAGTGCTCCTGCAGGCTACTAGGTGGGGATGTGTGGCTCCACATCACCCACCCCAGTGTGGGGGCAGAGCTGCATACAAGTGCCATCCCTGCTTGTTGACAGTTCCTCCATTTCCTTCCTGCACCCTCAGATGCAGAACGCAAATAAATTAGTACCAATGTACTTCTCCAACCTAGGACATTGGAGAATATTAAATACATCTAAAAAAAAACAACACAGAAAGGGGTGATAAATCTGCAGTTCGAGTATCCACCACAGAGTGATTTACCAAAGGCAACTTATGATGGATTTTTAAACCAGAGACCCCTCACCTTAGAATAGATACCCGAGCAATACCCCAGGTGGAGTGTCTGCAGTGGACTCAGACCAAAAAGTCCTGCAGGACCAAGAAGAGCTATCTCAGTCAGTCCTAGGCCTGAAGGCAATAGTGCTTTGTGACCACATGTACTGAAGCACATTTCGCAGATGTCAACAACTGGAACTCCATGAACAAACACACTGGTAGCAGCCTTATCCCTTGTGGAACGGGTTCAGACCTTCCAGGGGCTGCTTCTTGTGTCCTTGTGCAGCATATCTTGCTGCAGAGGACTATCCACCTCAACGGAGTCCTCTACCGCACATCCTTCTCTTTGCCCCAGAGAAAGGGACAAAAAGCCAATTGCCACACTGTTCCTTAATACAATCAACCTAAAAACTCCTTTAAGGTATTGCCAATTGAGCTTCCCCTCTTTCAAAGAGGGAACAAAGACTGCAGGCAGGGTGCTAGATGCCATATGTGACAACGAGTCCTGACTTGTCGAGACTGCTGCCCGACTCCTCAGCACCAACTTGTCTGTGAAAATATGGTGTATGGCAATTGCACTGAAGGTACAAAAATAACAATTGATAGACAGAATGCAGAACAATGTCATACATTCACCACAGTACAGAGAGCTGGGCCTAAATCCATAGTTTTCTTTTGCTCACCATGCCATTCCAGTTTGAACCCAGCCATTTGCAAATCAGTCTTCACCCTGTGCCCAATGGGAACAGTCCAGCCCAAACTGCCAGGCCAGGTCCTCCATGGACTGGAAATAAGCATCCTAGGACCGGTTTCGGGGTTTCACCCCTCATCAGCCAGGATAGTTCCAGTGGCATGGAACGCACCTTACCCACGTTTGGGCATACCCGTCCCACTCGGGGTGACAAATGCAAAAACAACAACTGATGGTCAGAATGCAGAACAAGGTCATACATTCACCCCAGTACTGAGGTGGCGAAGTGAGCTAAAGAACGATGATGGATACAACCCAGATCTGTGACTGGGGGGGGGAGTGTCGGAAAAGTTTCAGCGCTCCGTCCATCATCTCCTAGTGTTTGCTTTGTTCGCCCTAAGATGGTATGCCAAGGCGTGGCTCCCTTGCTCATTTTGCCACTGGATTCAAGCTAGCCTGGCTGATGAAGGGTGTTACCCAGAAACAGTTCCCAGGATGCTGGTTTCTGGTCCAGGGAAGACATGGCTTGGCAGTTCGGGCTGGACTGTTCCCATAACCACAGGGTCAAGACTGATTTGCATTTAGCTGTGTCTGAACTGGGGTGGCGAAGGAAGCTAACAAACGATGAGGGATTCAACCCAGATTTGTGACGGGGGAGGAGGGGGGGGGGGGGGGGGGGGGAAAGAGTGTCTGAAAAGGTTCAGCGCTCCGTCCATCATCTCCTTGTGTTTAAATTGCACTGAACGTGCCTGGAGTTCTTACACAATAAGCTGATTTAATCACTGAGGAAGATGGTCTTCAAAGTCAGGAAACGCAGCAATCAACAATACATCGGCTTGAAGAGTGTACATTAGAAATGTAAAGACAAAGTTAAGGTTCCATTGTTGCACTGGAAAGTGACCAACCTTTAATAAATCTCAACACAACAGGCAACTTAAACAAGAATAGTTGTTCCGATGAATGCAGAAAGATTCAAAGGGCTGAGAAATCCCATTAATACTGCATACTACAAGAACTTGCTGCTCTTAAGATAAAACAAATGAATGTCCAACAGCTTTGCTCGTGAGAGACCAATCTTATGACTGCCACACTAGGCCACAAATGTCCTCAGTGGCTGGCATTCATGGATTTTGTGGAAGGGCTCCTGGTGACAAGGATGACATCCACCATGACAAGTGGCAGGCCAAACTTTCAGTTTCAACTTTTCAATCTTAACGCATGTAGCGTTAGAGTACATAGATATAGGTGGAGGACCTGCCCTGTAGCTGCACCAGAAGATCCTCCAAGGATGGTGCCTTGACAGACAACACACTCATGCCCAGAAGTCCCAGGTACTACTTTTAGCCCAGTTCAAAACCACTACGATGACTGGGCCAGCTCAGTTTAGATCATTCAGAAATCCAGGCAGGAAAGTGTACAAGAGTCCAGTGTTCCATTCCAGCCAGACCGCATCTCCCAAATGTGCAAAATGGTTGGCACTGCATGTTAGACAGTAGCATAAACATGCAGACAATGTTCTCCTCACTGTTGGAAGATGCCCTGTGCCACCGCATAATAGACTATTTATGATTTGCCACATGCCTCTCTGGCATTCAGGAACACGTTCCAGGTGGTTCATGGTCAGGGAAATGCCTGTCACCACAACTCCAGAGGCGTAGAGCCTCCTGGTACAGGACCTAGAACCCCACTCTGTCCTGTTTGTTGCAATGCCATATGGCAGTGGCATGGTCCATAAACCTGCACCAGCCTCCCCACTGAAGGATAGCCGGCAGGCTTTCATAGCCTGACCAATGGCCTGCAGAGCTCATGATGAAAAAAGTAATTGATCTCTACCTGCCCCAGGTGGCCGCCTCAGCTGAGGCACATCAGTCATCACATTCATCCCTGGTTCAGTAAGGAACAAGGGCCTTTCACTGAATTAATTCCATTTGAGCAGCTATCACTGCAGATCGTTCGCAGTTTCCTGCAAAATCGGAATGACATCCTTCAGATTTCCTGGATGCGGAGTCCATTGGCACTTAGGATCCTATTGCTGAACCCAGAGCTTCCACCTGACGTAGTGGACAAGGATGATGCATGAGGCCAAGATGCCAAGATGTCAGAACTGCTTTTACATAGGACAGAGGCTCAAACATCAGGATCATAGTATGATGTCATGGACTGGTTGCAGAAGAGGGAAGGCCCAAAACTGAACAGTATGCAAGACAAGTTCCAATTAATGGAAGGCTTCGCTAAGGAGTCGGGTGCGACTTCAGCTTCATATCAATGATTTAAGAAGTTTGAAGGTGTTCTCTCTGAAGTCTGTCATAGACTACCTCCAGACAGCAGCTAGCACTCAAAGGTGGTGGGGGTGGGAAGACCAATATGCCCATCCTTCGAAGATGGACAGGGATCACTGCCATCGCTTTTATTCAATGCCATAGGAACACTGGTAAGCCTAAAAGGGAGCACAGCAAAGAAAACTCTCCTGGGCTACCTAGATCAGCAGGAATTTCTTTTGGGGCAACATAGTCATGCTGAACAATTTTCAGATCAATCTGTTTGACATGACGGATTGGTACCCAGGAAGCAAGTGGTGGATCCTGCCTAGCACCTGGGAAGGGAGTTCTCAAAAGTGAAGTATTTGTGGTTAAATGTATCAATCATAAAAGAGCTGCACTCAAACCACCTGTAACAAGTCACTCACCCATCGATCAGAATGGGCCACTGCAGCTGCTGCAAAGGATTGGTTGATGGTGTGGCCCAGCACTCATTCAGAACCAGCACCACGTGGAGATCAGTTCTCTGGAGGATCCGCACCTCTATAAAGACCGGGTCCTGAAAGATCTTCAGCACAGGGTACTCCCTGACACCATAGTACGAGTCATAGGTGTGATCTGGAATTGGGAGGTTAAGCAGAATAAAGGAAGTTATGTTTGGTTTGTTGTAAGTACAAGTTATAGGGCAAGCATTATTTACCGGTCAGATAGTGTAGTAGCATACTACCCCATAAATTATTGGTGGTGGGGGGGGCTGAGGGGGCGAAGCGTTCAAGTCCAGAGTTTGTGTTGAGAACAAAACATCTTTATGGGATGTGGTTTTGTCTACCAAGTATAATCCCTATTTGGACCAGTCATACCGTGTTTCATGATACAAACATGGCACTTAATGCGGTAAGCTTTCCTGTAGCAAGCATAGTATGTCGTTTAAACCTTCGGAGTGTTCAACATGCCCAAGCGAGACTGTCTCTACTCACAACTTCCTGGCAGAGCTGGAAAGTCAGCAAACACCTGCAACACTTTGGATCTGCGTAGGTAACTCACTCCCACAAACTCTGTAGAGCCCACATTATGTGCTCCTTCCCCACACAGTCCGTGTAGGTGGTTACCAAAGAGTAATCAATTTACCAAATTCCAAAGGAGATAAGGCCATGCAAACCAGTCAGGATTTCAAACTATTATCATGGAGACAATATAGTATGTGTCTCTGGAGTGGATGCACTAGTCCAATGAGCCATCAAACCCAGATTTCATGTTACGTATTGAGACAGAACGTCGCTTGCATGGTGTACAGTAGTGTTCCACTGCCCCAGTGCCCAAACCCATTTATCCTAGTTTGATTTTTTGCCCCCAACATCTCACGAATATAGGGCTTGAAAGAAGTCCTAATCCTGTTCCTTGACATGAGAGGTCCTGTACCTGTACCAAAGCCTGTGCATTTGTTTGACCGTGGGTTACCAACCCCCTTATTGGGTGAAGCATACAGCTGGGGCACATGTTTTGAGAATCAATAGTTGGGACCAGACTCATGGTCATGGAGGCCCATTCATGTAAAAGTCCACTGGTTGGTGCAAACCCAGCTCCTAGTGCCTATGTAAATAAAGTAATGGTTCCCATGGGTTCCATTCTACAAGCCCCTGGCTTATTCACGTTCTCAAGATGATTAGGAGGTTGTGCAACCAGAGCTGGTGTCTGCCCTACAGCCAGCTTCACAGGAAGGGAGAGACACCACCTGGAGAGTGACCTGGATGCAACAACAGTCTCCGTTTCCTTAAGTTCATGGAGGCTGACCCGCCTGAAAAGAGGCAAGGAATTCTGCGACCCAGAGTTAATCTTATAACGTGGAGTTCAGGCCAAATGCCACAACTCGCTGCGTGGTGGAATTCTCCCATTAGGCTCCTGTAATGTATGAGATTTGGGATCCCTAGCATGATTTCCAGACACTACTAGGACTTTGGTGAGATTTTCTGATGCAGGGGGATTCACGGTCAAAGGGCTTGCTTGAGTGGATTTTCTACTCAAGAAGCAGCAATTTCAACTTTAATGGCCAAAGTGATTTTTCAGCACAGAATCTCAGCACGACGTGCATATTTCTGCCTATTGGCAGAAGTTTGCTGAGTTTATGTAACTGCCGAGTGAAATTCAGCCAGTTCCACCCCCTCCCCCCATCACCTTCTGCATACTTGCAGCCTCTTCTGGGCCCAATTCTAACTAGTCCACAAAGTCCAACTCAATTTTATCGTCAAACCAATACACAAGGTTTACTGAATGCTGGCAGAGGAAGCAAAGAGAAACTGATGAAGGAAATACCCGGCACCCAGAGATACTCAACTCCGCTACTGTGAAACTCCAGGGAAGCAGGTAAGGGCTGTTCCACTCCAGGCTCCCGGCACAGACCTAGGAATGCCTCATCCTCTTTTCACACTCTCAAGGCACTCCATTTTGTTTTACATTCACAAAAGGGAAGACTAAGACAAGTGCACAAGAGAGCGACTAGCAATTTCAGAGCAGGCTCTACAGAGCCATGCAGGGGAAATTTCGATCCCACATACCACTCCCGGTCCTGGTTGCAAGCAAGCCACCCCATCCAATCTACCCCGTGACTAAAGGGAAGGCCTGAGACAAGTTCATCTCCTCATTAACTAGTGTAATTCTGAGAACACTAAAGACAAACAGGCACATGCATCAAGAAAAGCTTTTGCGAGTCCTTAACTACGATTATCAAGGAATCGCAATTAAGGACTCTCAAAAGCCTATGCATGTAGGAATCATATAGCGATTCCTAAACATCCCTTAATTGCGAGTCGCAAATTGCGAGTCGCAATTAAGGAATGGCTTCCCATTCATTCCAATGGCCCTACAGGCCCAAAGGAATGAATGGGAAATTGCACATGCAATTTCAAGGGTGCAAAGGTGTCAAAATGACACCCTGTTTCACCCCTGAAATCGTGAAGTGCACCCATGTTGCGCACACACATGCCCCAAGGGCATGTGTGTGTGTGTATAATCTGAAACCGTGAAAAATGCTCTTTAGTGCATTTTTCAAGGTTTTTGCAAAATACAGACCGGAGTAATTGGCTCTGGATTTTGTGGCCCCAAATACCGAATTCGCTATTTCTAAAAGCTTCTAGCATTGCATTTAAAGGAACTGCAAATTGTGATTCCTTAAATGCAATCGCAATTTAAGAAATTGCAATAAATTGCAATTTCTTAATTTGCGAGTGCCTAACACTTTGATGCATCGCAAATTTATTTATTTATTTTGAGTTATTGAGCGCCAGAATCGACCCCCGAAGGGGTATCTCTGCGCTAGGCCAGGCGGCTTGTGACAGCAGTCCATTATGGACTAGAAACAGAAGAGAAAGGTCTTGAGCTGCTTCCTAAAAAGGAGATGATCCGTACACTGCCTCAGCTGTAAAGGAAGAGAATTCCAGTAACGAGGACCTAGGTAAGAGAGGGATCTACCCCCAAATCGGGCCCTTTTAATTCTAGGTGCCTCAAATAGGAATTTAGATTCAGAGCGGAGAGACCTCCGAGGCTTATAAAGAATGAATTTGTCCACAAGGTAAGTAGGGCCGGAGTTGACCAAAGCCTTGTGTACAATACAACAAACCTTAAACTTCACTCGCTCCCTCATAGGGAGCCAATGGAGCTTATAAAGCAAGGTACGGGAAGCAGTCCTTGGGGGGGCGTTGACAATCAGGCGTGCTGCAGTATTCTGGACAACGCGCAATCTGTCAAAGGCGTCCTTGTTAGCTGAGGCCAGCAAGCCGTTGCAGTAATCCAAGCAGCTTAAAATAAGAGCCCGAGTCAATGTTTTCCGGGTCGAGTCAGGGAGCAGAGGGAGGATACAGCGCAGCAGACCCAACATTTGGAAGCATGAACCAGCTGTCTGAGCGGCGTGCTCCTTCATAGTGAGGGTCTGTTCAATGCGAACGTCGAGATTTTTAACGCAAGTTTTCGGAGTGGGAGGGGAGCCCAAGTCAGTTGGCCACCAACTGGGGGTCTACAATAATTGGGCCTCCCCGAAAAGCAGAATCTCCGTCTTTCCCACATTGCACTGAAGGAAATTACTCCTCATCCATTGGGAAATAGTTCTCATTCCCGAAGAGAAGGTTTCCTGCACTGATGGAGTAAACTTAACAAATGGAAAAAGCAGCCGAGTATCGTCAGCATTGGAGATGGGGATAAACCCACAACTCCATGACAGGTTGGCTAAGGGAGCCACATAGATATTAAACAGGGTCGGGCTCAAACAAGAGCCCTGAGGTACGCCCTTGGTCAGTTCTGTAGGTGCTGAACGATACGGCACAAGAGTGACAGTCTGTGAACGAGAAGAAAGAAAACTCGTCATCCACTGAAGGGCCAAATCTCTAAGTCCAATCTCCTCCAACCTCATGAGCAATATTTGATGGGATATTGTGTCGAATGCGGCGGAAAGATCCAACAGCACCAAGACAGTAGAATGACCCCTATCTAGGGTCATCATGATGTTGTCGGTGACCGCTAGTAGGGCTGATTCTGTGCTGTGGTTAGGTCGAAAACCTGACTGAGAAGAGTCAAGACTACCCGTCCGGTCGACATAATTGGAAAGATCTATATTTTTATGCTTCTCTAAAAGCTTGTTCAGGAATGGGAGGAGAGAGATAGAACGGAGATTGGAAAACTCTGTCAGCGGGACCTTGGTGTTCTTACGGATAGACATGACCTGTGCAGCTTTCCATTCTAAAGGAACATGACCCTCTTTCAGGGAGAGATTGAGGAGATGCGTAATGGAAGGGGACAAAAGGCAGGCAAGAGAGGTGGTAATCTTAGCCGGAATGATGTCCCGGGGGGATCCTGATTTAACGGTGCGGATCAGTGACTCTACCTCTACCTGTGTAACCGGAGGAAAACTCTCCAATAGTTGAGTAACTATCTGCACAGGTGTCTCAGGTGGTGAAATGACTATGGAATGCTTCCCTGCCAGGACTATTTTATCATAAATAAGCTCTATTTTCTGTGTGAAGAAGGTTCCAATGTCGTCGCACAATTTTTGCGTGGGAACTACAAGGTTCTCACAGGCTATAGGATTAGTGAAGGTTTGGAGAATACGGAAAAGCACTTTAGGGTCATTGTGCACCTGGTCTAATTGTAGTACAATGTGGGCTTTACGTGCTGCCCTGATTTCCCCATGATAATTGGCCATGGAAGCATAAAACCAACCTCTGTTGCTTACGTCATGAGTACGGCGCCACCATTTCTCATGCATCCTACAAAGATGTTTCAAAACACGTAGCTGGGGAGAATACCAGGCATTCTGGGGCC
Source organism: Triturus cristatus (assembly GCF_964204655.1). Lineage (NCBI taxonomy): Eukaryota > Metazoa > Chordata > Amphibia > Caudata > Salamandridae > Triturus > Triturus cristatus. Next base: position 819,016,641 of record NC_140590.1, read on the forward strand.
GCTTAGGGATAATAGAAGAAGGTTTCAGAGGTGCCAACTGGTCAATAGCACTTGAAACAGACAGATTGTATATGGTGAGGGCATCCTCTATGTTGCCTAGTTCTGGAACCCGTGGTTCTACAAAGAAGGTGTGGAAGCCCTCCGGGGTAACTCCTTTCCAATGTCGATGGCAATGATGGGTAGCATGGCTAAAGCTGCTTGTCTTCCTGGGGGCCCGAATAAAAAATTCAATTGACGCGTGATCAGACCAAGGCAGTGCCTGTGGAGATTCACAAAGAACATTGGAGGAATTAGAGAAAATAATGTCCAATGTATGGCCAGCTGTATGCGTAAGGCCCTCATTAAGCTTGGATAGCCCTAATGTCGCTAAATCCGCCAGGAGTGTTGTTGCATCGACGTTGGAGGCACATTCACTATGTATATTGAAATCGCCCAGCAATAGAAAATTGCTGCTCGCGATCACATGCGGAGCGATTAATTCAATGAGTTGTAAGGAGAATTCAGTTAGAGGACCAGGAGGTCGGTAGACAAGAGCCCCCTTCCAACTTGTTTGGGACGAGAGGTCTATACGAAAGACCATGACTTCCATAGTCAGGTCACTTTGTTGTTCTAATATGGTGCCCTTAATACTGTCTCTGTGCACTATGGCGATTTCCCCCCCCCCCCCCCCCTTACTCCCGGGATTGTCTGTCCAAGCAAACAAGACTATAACCCTCAGGAACGGCGAGTGTGATGGAGGGGACAGAGTGGGGCTTCAGCCAAGTTTCAGTCAGAAACCCAAGGTCAGGCTGCGCAGATGACAGACGATCCCAAACCTCGGCAGAGTGCTTAGGAAGAGATCTTACGTTGCATAAAAGGCTTCGCCAGCCTTGCTTCGTGGGGCGTTTACTTATTTTGATGATGTCAAAGCCTGCATTGGAATATTCGAGAGGAGCAGGGTGATAACCTGGAGATTGTGTATTGACAGGGGCACGTGAAATTGGGAAATTCTCGCCCACAGAGCTCTGAAATCGGTAGGCTAAACATGCGAAAGGGCCCTCCGGAGATGGCCAAGTGTCAAACCGATCGGATCAGATTTGGGTCTGAGCTCCAACAATTCTGTAATAGAGTACGCCAGTCTCAATGGGGGGTCATCTGCTACTACTAATTGGCCAGGGTCCCTGGCTCCTGCGACTCCCGGGCGCGGATAGGCTTGCCTTTGGCGCGCCCGCTGCGCGACCAGGAGAGCATCCAGTTTTGTACAGGGGGTTAAGCCACTAGAGCGCTAACCTCACCTCTTGCCCGGAAACAGGATCCCACTCCACTCCACTCCACTCCACTCCACTCCACTCCACTCCACTCCACTCCACTCCACTCCACTCTAGCGAGCTAACCTCGCGGTGGACCAGAGAGGGGTGTAATGGTGTAGAAGTGCAGGTAAGTGAACAGATTTTACAAATAAGCAATTTTTAAAAATGAATGCAGAGTAAAAGAATCAGCTTCCCAGCGTAGCGTAGCGCTCACTTCACACTGCCAACGCGCGTCCCGCGGGCGCAATCGGATGATTTTTGCGAATCACACCGTTTGCGCTTGCAAAAAACGTTGATGCATGTACCCCAAAGTTCATATGGAGATTCACTGCAATCAGACACTCTTTATTCAGGTGCTTCTTGGAAGGAGGCAGTGCATTAGTGCAGTTCTTATGCTGCCTTACCTTTAGCAATCCTCATTTCAAGACCAAGGGGGCCAGGACTGCTCACTGGAAGAGGTGGTGGCAGTGTCAAGACTTCACCTTGCAGTGGGATGGAGCTGCTACTGCTTGGGAATGTACAACGCACAGTCAACCTACCAAAAATAGAAGAGAATCATTAACATGGCCACAAAGGGTCATTCTAAAAGAACACTTGATTAAATAGCATATGGGTAAGCTCTGTAAATGGGAGGGGCAATTTTCAATGTGAACGTACTTCTGAGATGTAGTGGTCCATCAATGAGACTCACGCAAACCAATCCAACCTGAATAGAAATGTAATCCATGAGACAACATAACTGGGGGCGGGTACATCCACACAGTAAACAAATACCAGGAGTTCACTAAAAACAATAGACATGCTCAAGTTGCATCTCCAAACTGTTCATTGGACCATGCATAAAAATAGGTGTCAATTGCTGTGACATGGCACACGTATTTGGCATTGATCCCCGCATAATCACTTACAACCCTTCCCTGAAAATCTCTAAAGCGTTGGTTTTACATGAGGGGCATTCAAACTGGAGGTAAGCCAAGATGGCACACCCCCATTTTAACTTGAACAATTTCCATGCATATGGATAAGAAAAAAAACGAGAATAAAAAACAGCAAGTTTGTGGGAGTAAAGCCTCATGACATTTCGAGTTTAGGTGAAGTGCTGCAAAGTCCAAATACTACAAGCCAGCATGAAGTCATGAGCTCGGTCAAGTTCTGCAATTGCACATCACTAGTTTAAATATGGAAAACCAGTGACCGGAGATCAGTACTCTTGTGGGTCACTAGCATCTTTAAAGGCAGCTCAATGTGTGAGGGTTCATAAGCCAGGCAGATTTCTCACTAACCTGCAGTTGATCACTATCCTTCCATCTTTAGGTTGTAGCTATGGGCCATGAGCCAATGTAACCAGTTGGTATGACTGTGGAGACTGGTAAATTGGTGGGATAGTCAAGCGTTTGCCATGGTTCCAACCAGGTGCAAAGACCTGGTGGAAGTCACCCTTACCCCTCGCATAACGCCCTCCTCACCAACAAGCAGGCCTAATGCTGCACCCCCATAAGTAGCAAGAATCACATGAAGGCAAAGGGGATAAAGTCCCATTTCTAGGTGACACGGGTCCATGACAAGCTGGTACGGGAAAGTTTAGAATTCATGTAACAAAACCCCAACAAATAAAATAGCTCGTTGCAGGCACCTCGTGTAGTGACAGCTTAAAATTCAGCGAGGTCGTCAACTCAGCAGCCAAGGTAAAGGAACAAGCACAGTAGTTCAAAAGTGACCAGCCTGAAACAATACATTTTAGAAGTAAGGCAGAGGCACACCAGGGCTCCGAGAGATGACATCTGTTTCAAGCTCTTGTTGGAAGAAAGGCTAATGCCAGCCACCTACAGGGGAGTTGAGAACATGTTCCCAGGTTCTGCTACTTGCTTCCGAGGAAGGCTCATGCATACGCCTTCAGTTGGCTTTTTTTGTGTGCGCTTATTTATACAGCGCAAACTCGACCCGAAGGTATTGGAGCGCTTTACACGAGCACCGTATTTACATTACACATTCAGGAACGGGGAGATAACGTGATTTGCCCAGAATCACAGGATGTGGACGCGACCCCGAGGCTCGAACCCTGGTTTCCAGCACCAAAGTCGGCAGACTAGCCGCGAGACCCCATCCTCTCCCCAAACAGATTCTACCGAAGAGTGCTATTTAGGTAATCGATGCAAAGATGTTGACAGGATCGCCATCACGCAGACTGCTGAGGATTGTTAAAGATAAACAAGGGGGGAGGGGGGGGGAGGGGGGTGTCTGTCTCTCTCTCTCTCTCTGTCTCTCTCTCTCTCTCTCTCTCTCTGTCTGTCTCGCTCGGTCTGTTAACCTGCAACAAGAAATTGCTCGGAATATTTACTTTCCTACTCAAAGTTCAAGAGCTAGCTGAAGCGAGAGGGAAAACCCCCCCAGGTTGGCCAATAGCAGCTTTTCACAGTAGATATGGTCTACATGATCTGTTCATTGATTTACATTCCATCGATAGGCATTTCACTCAGCAAGGCAGGCGGTGGCCATTCATTTAACTGCAGACGCAGCATCACAAGATATTAAACACTCAGCTTTAAGATTGACATTTATACATCACATAAACCATGGGCCCAAGGCCAGTTGCTGCACTTCCCCAGTCTTCCAAGGTCGGCCTGGAAAGCATGCATTGGTTGCTATGACTTATGATGAAGCCACAAGCTCAGCATGCAGATCGCCGCACCCTCCTGCAGTCACAGCTCAACCTAGCATCAAAGACCATCTCCTGCGTGATCACCGACATGGTCAGCACCCCCTTACCCAAACGCGCTGTCCCTTATGATAGAGGAGCCAGTCCAGCTTAAGATCTCTTGAGGGGACTCCAGCCGGTTCTCATACACCGCGTAATCTGCGACCTGAATACAGAGTGACAAGGCACCAAGTTATGTGGCAGAGGGGGAAAAAATAAAAAACACACACACACAAGCAATCACTGATACTTAACTGGTAAAACACTGAAAAACCTAATCGACAATACTGCAGAGTCAGCTGCCCTTGGATAGCTTCCATGACCTGACTATGGAGAACCGCTCATTGCGAAAGCCCCTTAAGTATAGGCCCTTGCTTGAGGCCTGAACTAGAAAAGCACCCAAACTAACGCTGTTAGATCCTTGAACAGTCTGAGCAACGAGTGGGGAGAGAATAAAGTACAGCCATTCTGGAATAGAATTGTAAATGAGTTCCATGTTAATCTACTGTACGTAAACATTCGATAGCCTCAAAATATAGAATGAATCCAGCCCTCCAGGGCACCCATATTGCAACCAACAACTAAACATGATAGATGGGGATGGCAACTGGATCCATGCTTGTTGGAGCATCACGATCTGATTACAACAATCACAGGTAGCCACAAGTCCACCTTGGTGGACCTCAAAGCACGGATAGGGTCAGACACCAGACTATTTTTGTGACTTTCTTCCCCACATTAACCCAATCGTAACCTTATAGGCAGATCACAACAAAGTGGAACATTCACAAGCCAGTCACCCCTACCACCACGCAATTCCCCAGGAAACTTAATGAAAGAGTACTCTGGCAATTATGTCGATGGCGAGGGCTACACAGTAGAGCTGTCTGAAGACAGTACACGTTACGACCACTCTTACATCAGAGCTACAGGCAGTCCTCACCTGATAACTGCTCCCACAGGACAACGGGAATCTGTACACCAGGAAGGCTCCATTCGTGTGTACACTCAAGCCCAGGCAGGTGTTGCTCACGGTGACAAGGTGCACAGAGCCCAGGTCCAAAGGTGGTACACTTACTGCAGCAGAGATGGCAATGATGGCTTCGCCGTCAGGCAAGCACCGGGCAGTCACTAAACACCAGAGGAACAAGACAGATCAGGTCAAGCAAGAATATCCTCTTGTTACAGAGAGATTTTGGTCCCCCTATTCCAAGCAATTATCCCACAGACATCTGTTGCCCAGCTAAGGGGCTATAGACCAGTTCTTCCACGTTTGCCAGCAAATATGGATACCAAGAAATAAGAACCTGAAGGAATTAGGGTCTGCAGTACAAGACATAAAAATGAATTCTGTTCACCAACCACTTGAATCGGAAAGTCCTTGCGCAGAAAAAATAACAAAAATTTAAAAAACTGTAAAAAGCATTGGCAGCCCCATTGGTTTACCGTCAATTATATGTTAACTTGCCCCATCCCGTTCCAGGTGGAATGAAAAGGCCAGCACAATTTGAAAAACCAGGAAAAAAAGCATCCAAGGGCATCTAGGCCTACAATCTAGTGAGAAACGAAACTGGTGCTTCAGGAATATTCGCTTAGGAAAGCAAGCTGGCTTAAAGCAATCCTGTCAATACAGGGCAGAGCGAGCAGTCTTGTGAAATGCCTACAACAAAACAAAAGCAAAGATAAATCTAGCCATAAAAATATATAAAAAGTGCATTTATAAATCATCAGGCCGAGCCTGGGTAGCGCATGCGCTGCTGCGAGGCGTGGAGTATGGCTTTGAGGCCCGCACACTCTCTGCCCATATTTTTAATTGGCTTGTGTCATTATCCTTCGTAAATGTTGGCTTCCATGTCGTTATTAGGCTGGTTAGTCCCTCCTTGCTACAGCCTTGTCTGCATTTGTTACCTCCCATAATGACTGGACCTTTTACTTGTCTTGTTACACGGTCTGCTTTATCTTGGCTGTGAGCCCTATTTTATTTAATGATTTGCCCCTATTCCAGCCACTAGGTTATTTTATTTAATGATTTGCCCCTATTCCAGCCACTAGGTTGCAGCGCGCTGCATGCTTTTGACTTAATGGCAGTCCGCTTTAACTATAGCGGCCACGTTTCTCTATTTATTTTACTTACTAATGGAGATCCGGTTTAAGCCTACTTATTTTGTGGTTTGCTAGCGACCATGAGGTGCTTTCACAGTCAGTCACGGAGGCCACGCCCCTTTCTTTAGACAAGCCATGTCTAAAGAAGGGTGTGCGGCCGCTACTAAAGGAAAAGCGCGGCATGGGTGCTTTTACCAAAAGAAAACCATGCGTTCGTCAACTTGACAAACAAATGCTTTCTTTGTCAAAGCGCAACATGCAGTGGTTTCATTTTAATGTCGGCCACGCCTCTTTCATTAGACGCGGCTTGTCTAAAGAAAGGGGCGTGGCCTCCATCAATGTGAAAGCACCGCATGGGCGCTAGTAAACAAAAAGATATTTGCAATGCAAAAGGTCTCGCATTTGCTAGAGTTTAAGCTATTGTATTGCAAATAGCTCAAACTCTCATAAATGCGATACCTATTACATTGAAATGCTTGTTTTTCATTAGGAGCTAATCAGCAAACCAACATTGTGGCAGAATAGATGGTTAAGCAAACCTCCTGGGTTTAAAAATAAGGTTTCAGCAAGACTTCCAAAGGAAGTTAGAAACATGGCTTTCAGTCGCCTTGTCGATGAAGCCATTGCATTGCCAATTTCGCAGCAAGGATGTGCGAAGATTCTTCTCCATTAGATCCGAATACACCTTTGGTGCAAGTCACATAGAAAAACCACGACTACAAAGGCACCAGCAAGCACAGCTTTTGAGGTCACTGGTGCTTAGAGTTGGCTTACATGGAGTGAATAGAACGGACAGTGTGTAGGGCCAGAAATGGTGGTAGCTTAGGCGGCCATGCTTAGAAGAAGATCAAAGCAAGCTACGAGAGTACTTTGTTTTGACCTGAAGAGGGCAGGGGGAAGTGGTGGGGAGGACAGCACGCTTGGGCTGTGTTTTAGTTGGTACTCTGTAGGACCGTAGGAGCAGGAAGACTCCCTCCAGTTGCAGCCGTGAAGCAGCAATGGTCAAAGGCTGATTGCTGGCTTGGTGTAAGGAGTGCAGATTGTTAAGGCATTTGGGCAGTGACTTAAACATCAGTTTACTCTTGGAGTAGAGTTGGTCTCAATGACAGCCAGGATCCTTCCATGCAAGAGTGGGACACCACACTCAATTTACATTTGGAGCCCAGAAGATCTTATTACACGAGCCACTATCAGAACTCGTTGCATTTTGTATGGTGCAAGAGCCCTGAAAGTCCAGTTTCCACTCATGCGGAGGGCTACAGCTCCAACCCCAGGATATTCAGGAGTCTTGAAAAATGTTATTGACATATCATTACGGAAGTCGTTCCCAAACTTTTGACTTTTGGGGCGTTCCCACTGAATCATTTTTAGGATCAGGCCCCCCCCCCCCCAGCCCCCCCCAACCTCCATGAGTAATTACTGGAAACCGGGAACCCCAGACTAAGCATTGTCGATGATTTGAAGCACAAAACAATACAGAACAAAATACATTAAAAAAAGCATTCATTAAACAGATACACTAATGTGCACATGTTTTATTTAATTCGGAAATACACAAATAAAACATTTAATTTTAATAGAAATGTTGGTGCTTTTCTAAATTCAATTGAGGCCACTCATCGTCCATACTATATTCTGTTCGATTCATCTGTACTGCTACCACAAATCAATCAGTTACTAATTTAATTCTTAGCCTCCAATTTAAAATTCCTTTACAGCACATTTTAAAATTCTCCATTGTACATTTAGCTTCTTATTTTTATACACTTTATTAATCTGTAAAGATTATGTAATTATCCAAGTAGTTGTGGACCTCCTTAGGAGGCTTCGTGGATCCCCAGGGGGCCTAGGACCAAAGTTTGGGAACCACTGATTTAAGGAGTCAATTTGCTCTCAGAACCGGGGAAATTGACCTGTTTATAGCAGGGGGTGTCCAATGTTGAACCATGAGGGCCGGACCCATATTTAAAGACTATCCTTGCATTTTATGTTAATATTACGATTCTCTCCGTCTTGCACGGTTCTACCACAGCCCTCCGAATCCTCTGGACATCCCCATTTAAAGACAACTTAAAAATGTCACAACTTAACTACTGCACTGAAAGAGCATAACACGCATGCTCACATGTGTAGTACAATTAAGATTAGTGCAACTGCAACATCTTCCCAGATGAGACACCCCAGCTGCACAGGAAGTGGGGCATTGAAACATCGCTCACACGACAGTGAGCAAGATATATCTTTGCGTGCCATGGAGTAACACTTCCATCCTACAAACGAGATAAATTTGGCCAGACACTTACCAGTAGGAACTCCTTAACATTTTACAATGCAGACAAACAAAGCAAACAAAGGCACCTACCTGGGCTTGAAAAGTAGCAAGGCATAGCAGTGTCTCTGGCATTATAGCAGCAATCACTCCCAAGGCAAGCCTCCTGAGTGACTGGACCACATGGCAGTCGGTGTCTAGAACTGACAGCTTCACAGACATCTGGGCCTGGAGAATCCATGGCTGTACAACCAGGGAGGCAAAGAAATTAAGGGTCCAGCCTCCAGACTGTCACTCGTCTTTAGCAAATGCCGTTCAGCAACACGTGAATAGCTACAGTGATAAACGCCTCAACTTACCAGAAAACAATGGACATTTAAGATGCTGGAAGGTCCGTTTTCAAGGAAGTGATTTCACGTCTATGATCATCGTATATTCTCCATCCTGTTGAGGCACAAGCAGAAAAAAACAGTCAAAAGCTAGTACTGATCAGAGAAGCACATATTGGAGATTTCAACTCAGCTGCAGTGTTTCCAACCCCACAACATATCAGAAACCCATACAGCAAGAAGATATCCTCACACATCTGCTCTGTGATTGAGACACTTCTTTAAGGAGGTGATTGAAGGAAACCCTCACACAAGAGTAGGACAATAATTATAAGCCATGTAGTGACAGGGGAGACACCCTACCATTTTCGGCAGGGACACTTCAACATCAGGGTGACTGGTCTCCATTTGCTAAGAAGGTAAGAGTTGACCAGGTTTTTGATGCTTTGCAACAAGGAGGTACTATGTAAGGTTAATCATCACCGATCACTTTCCTTTCACAGAAAAGTCAGGTGTTCATTCAGTTGGACTGACTGAAATGAAATCAGGACTACAACTTCCAGAATACGTTGTTGGTAAATGAGAATGCAGGATTGAACAGTCCATTGTGACAATGAACCAAGAAGACTTTGAGAATGGTCATGTCAGCCCATCTGTTTGCCGACAACCAAATAACTCTTTTCACTGTCTGCTTTACGGAAAGCTGTTTTTCCAAACTTTGCAAATTGCAATTTCCTCAGGCATTACCCTGAAAAAAAAACCAAAGTTACAATTTTGAATATATATTTTCACTGAAAAAAACCATAGGTTTCAGGGGCGTTCTAGTTAGCTGGACATTTCCCTCGTACAAAACCCTAGAAATTCCCCCGTTATAGTTAGATCAGCTAACTATAATTCGCACCCCCGCAAATCACTGCTGATGATGTCACATATTACATCCCTCATGACATGGTCAGTGACATCACTGATGACATCTCAAATGACATCACTGATGCATCACCGAGGACATCATCCAGTGAGTGTGTTTCTGTAAAGTTTTAATATGTTTAATATATATAGGGAAAGGCCTATGGAAGAATGAGTGGGTGTATAAGTGTGTGAATGGATGATTTTCTAGGTGCGTGACTGACTCTATAAGTGAGTCATTAAATGTATCTTACTGCAGACTAGTGACTAAACTGTGTGAATGTCTGTATCTGTCTGTCTGTTGGTGTATAAGTGGCTGCATGGTTTTGTGTATAGCTATATGAGTGTCTATATGGGTTATTGATTGGTTGTCTGAGTATCTGTATGGGTGCCTGAGTGTTTGTGTGGGTAGGGTGTGTGTGACTCTGTGCATAGATGTGTGAGTGGGTGATTCTATGGGTGCATGGTTAAGAGTGCATCTGTGATGGACTGTATGGTTGGGTGAGTGTATGTATGGGTGTGTTAGTGATTGAATGTATACCTCAGTGGTACATGTGTGAGTAACTACATATGTGAAAGGCAGTGTATATGTGTGCAAGAGTATATAACTGGCTATATGTGAGATTGTGAGAGTGGCTGTATGGATGAGTGTGTGCTTGTATCAGTAATTGTATAAGAGAGTAAGAATGTGGTAGTATTTGTAAGTGAACTTGTGTGTGTATAACTGTATAGGTGAGTAAATTGGAGTGTGATTAATTATTTGCATGACTGACTAGGTGTGCGAGTACGTGTATGGATGATTGGCGGTGTCTGAATGTCTATATAGGTGAATAAAGGCATATGATAGTCCTGTACTGAGTGACTGTAAGCATGAGTGACTTTACAGGTGAGTGAGCGGAGGTGTGTGTAGAACTAAGAGTCAATAAGTGGGTATGTAGTTATTGGTATTGAAGTATCTATGGTTTTGAGAATGGCCGTCTGAAATTTTGAGTCGGTGTATCAAAGGTTATATTAGGGTGTGAGAAGATGCACTAATTTATTACATGGATGATGTCATCAGTGATGTCATCAGTGATGTCACTGACCATGTCATGAGTGATGTAATATGTGACGTCATCAGCAGTGCATTGTGGGGGCGCGAGTTATAGTTAGCTGAACTAACTATAGCGGGGGAATTTCTAGGGTTTGTACGAGGGAAATGTCCAGTTAACTATAACGCCCCTGAAACCTATGGTTTTTTCAGTGAATTTCTAAGGTTTTTGAAATGCTAATTCCTATCTATAATTTATCTCTAAAGCTATGATGTTTATTGATTTTTATTGGATTTCTAAATTTTTCTATTTCAGTGTGTCAATTCATTTAATTATGTTTTTTTAAATACTTTTTTTTCACCATTTTTTAAACTTATTTTTTCAATTAATTCTTTTAAAAATTAAAAAATATTTTTTATTGTTAAAAAAATTGTAATTTTTTTAAAATATTTTTTTATTTTTAAAATATTTTTTAAACTAGATTTTCAAAACGTTATTTTTTATTTTTTTCCACATTTTTTTGGGATCCGCGCACCCTATACACACCGTTCTCTATCCCTACGCGAAAGCATCCACGTACGATATGCGTTGGGTACGTGTTTGGTGCGTGATTGCAATGCGACAGGTATGCGACTCCAAGCCTATACGCGACACGTACAATGCACATTACACGACGCTTCCGCGATGCGTCATGTGCGTGTATGACGCGGTGGGTGCGTGAATCCCGCAAAATATTTTACATTTAAAAAACACACATATGTATTTCATGTGAATATTAATTGAAGACAAACTCTAAAATACTCATAAAAGTAATATATTTTTACATCTAATCCTATATTCCTTTTAAATGTAATTTCCCCGACGCGCGCTGGGTGCGTGCTGCATAAGCGCACGGTGCGCGGATCCCATGTGACCTGAAAAAAAGAGATTTGATTGGTTCATTGCACTTCCTGTTCTAACTATTGAAAGACCCCACCCATTTCAATCATTCTTCTTTGACCTTCTTTGGAGGAGCATCTCTTTGCAGAGAAGAAGCTTTTTTGACTAAGTTTTCACTTAGCTCAAAATGTTTTCTTTACAAACAATGGCTTCAGGGCACCAGGCATCTCCAGGATCTCCTCATTCATCTGAGGATGATTTTTTTGGAAGAGCCACCACGCACACCACGTTTTCCATCTGTAGTGTGGAAATTTTTCACCTATCCTGAGGGACAAACAAAAACCAATGCCACCTTGGTGACCTGCAAGATCTGCCAGAGAGTGCTGTCCCGTGGGGATCCAAACAAAAATTATTCCTGCGGAACTACCAGCATGATGAAGCATCTGAGGACCCTTCATCCAGTAAACCTTGCTCGGGAGGAATGCCGCAGAATGAGAGTCGTTCCTGCTCCTTCAGATCCATCGCAACCAAGCACTTCAAGGGTGGATCCTTCTGTACAAAATTTGGACATCCGTCCACAGTTCCAATACTTGAATGTGCTCTGCATAAAATGCAATGCTGTTTTATGCTATGGGGAGCAGTCAATCAATCTAATCTGTCGCAAGCAAGAGTCACCATTGCTAGTTTTTTTTTCTTCCCTGAAGTGCATTGTTTTGTGCCTCCAGTTCTGTTTTTTCCTTTTTTTTTCAAGAAAAACCCCCAAAAATTAAAAATTGTTCAAAAAAACAAAAAAAATATATAAAAGAAAAAAAGAAGAAAAAAAAGTTCTTCTAAGAACTAACTTTCCTGGTTTAAAAAAAAGAGCTATATTTGTTTGGTGGTGTGTGAAAGTTTAGATGAATGTATGTGTAGTACGTAATTGACTGAATGAATGCATTAATAGCGTATGGTGAATGTATAAGTGCAGAACTATGAGGAAGTGCTGCATCATCACACAGTTACCTCTTTAACTGCAGTGTGCTGTAGTACTTCCGAAGCACAGGGATGCAACATGTGTACATAAATATGTTGCAAATCTATGCTTCTCTCTGCACGGCTGCTTAAATTGCAGCCATGTGGTGACACAGACACCCTTGCACCATAGTGCAAGGATATCTCAAATGTGTTTCAAATGCTTGCTCATTTTTACTGGTGTTTTAACTGTGTTAAGTTGTAATTTGCTCATTTGCACACTCGTGATAGAAATACATTCTGGGGCACTTTTAACTTGTATTCCTTGTTGCTGGTGAACTTTCCTCACGTCCGGTGGGACAGAACTAGGCGCCATTTTTGTTTTGTAGGCGCTCTAGTCTCCCCACCACCGGCTCTATTTAAATGCACGCTGCACGTTCGCAGGTGCTTAAGGGCTGACAGAATTTTGCTCACTTGCCAAACATATCGCTGCTCTGCTGCTTCTTTATCGTGTTTCAAATGCTTGCTCATTTTTACTGGTGTTTTAACTGTGTTAAGTTGTAATTTGCTCATTTGCACACTCGTGATAGAAATACATTCTGGGGCACTTTTAACTTGTATTCCTTGTTGCTGGTGAGCTTTCCTCACGTCCGGTGGGACAGAACTAGGCGCCATTTTTGTTTTGTAGGCGCTCTAGTTTCCCCACCACCGGCTCTATTTAAATGCACGCTGCACGTTCGCGCAGCGGGCGCGCCGCTGGCGCACCGAAGGCGCGCCTAAGGCAAGCCCATCTGCGCCCGTCAGCAGCCCGTCGGGAGCCGGGGCCAGTTATGCTGCCCATTTCAGGGTGGATGATTCTCGCCACCGGTCCTACTCACGTGAGTGTCTTTTCCAGATGCGGAGTTCGTCCTGTAACCCGCAGTTGTTCCCTAACCTGTTCGGAACTCAAGACTTTGTGTGCGGGGCTTGTGGCTTTTGCCTTGAGCTGGGTGTCACTGCTGACACTAAAATATCTAACTCCCCTGTTATTTCGGCGGCGCTTCTCAATGTGCGCTCTTTGAAAAAGCACCACTCAGAGGTGTTTGAGCTTCTGGACGATAAAGCTTTGGACTTTCTATTTGTCACGGAGACCTGGCTTGAAAATTCCTCTGACCCAATCGTCACCTTGGCCATCCCTTTGGGGTACAAAATCAGCAGAGTAGATCGTACTACAGGGAGAGGCGGGGGGCTGGCTGTTATTTTTAAAGAGGCATGGGCGCTGGATAAGTGCTCTTTCAGCACGTGGGAGGGTTGTGAAGTTCTGGATTTTAATATCCGCTGCTCGGACCACTTTTCTCTTGGTGGGTCCTTGATTTATCGTCCGCCGGGAGTAGCCCATGCTTTCCTTCAGGCCTGTGTGGAGGCGGTCTCCATGAGAGCCCTACAGTTCTCCCACTATGTGATTCTAGGCGATATCAATATTCATCTTGACCAAAATAACTCAAAGGACACACGTGATTTTCTTGATATTTGCCAATCTGCGCAGCTCTCTCAATGGGTCGACCAGGCTACTCATCTTGGTGGCCATATTCTTGACCCTATCTTTTCCAACTTCCCTATCTCTGTCAAAGCTCCACTCCCTGTCCCCTGGTCTGATCATTATCTAATTCCCTTTTCATGGGTAGTGACCCCGCCTGGTGTCAGTCAAATGGCCAGTCATAAACCAGCTTTCAAGAAGGTTGACCCCCTACTTTTCGCCAGGGCGCTGGCGGCCAATAGGCCGCGTTTGTCACAAGACCTTGATCAGTGTCTTGCTGCCTTTTCCAACTGGCTTCGGGGCTCTTGGTCGACCATTGCCATACCTACCTCGGCTAGACAGTCAAGGGCATCTCCCTCCAAGCCTTGGTTTTCGGAGGATTTGCGTCTCCTCAAACAGGGCTGTAAGAAACTGGAGCGCTCCTGGCGTCTTAGTAACTATTGCCCGTCAGCAAAGAGGCAGCTTAGGTTGGGTCAAAAAACCTACTTTAAGGCGATCTCCTCTGCCAAAAGGGATTTCTTCGCCACTCGGATCGAACAAGCCAAGAATAACGCGAAAGAAATTTTTTCTATAGTCCAAAGTTTTCTGTCCCCTGTGGCGCAGAGCTGCATCCTACCAGCAACCACTGCTTGGTGCGAGACGCTCTCTACATTCTTCCGAGACAAGATTCTAAAGATACAGGGCAGCTTTTCTACCCCGCCTGTTTCTACTGGGCCCTTGGTTTCTTCTGTCTCCTCTCTTACCACTCCTGCTGTACTGCCTACCGTTCATTCCCTGTCTAATTTCTCTCCAGTAGATCTGTCGTGCACTCGGAGAATTCTCCAGGGTCTGAAGTCTGGTTCTCCGGACGATCCTTGCTCTGCAAGACTCCTGGCCTCGGTGGCAGAAACAGTAAATGAGGAAGTTAATTTTATTATTAACTTATCTCTGCAGGAGGGCAGGGTGCCTAGCTGTTGGAAGCAGGCCAAAATACTCCCCCTACTGAAGAAATCGACTCTCGATCCCTCAGTGCCGGGAAATTACAGACCCATTTCTCTTCTCCCCAGCTTGTCTAAGGTCTGTGAAAAGATAGTGAACAGACAGCTGTCGGAGTTTGTCGAGAGTGCGGATCTACTTCACCCTGCCCAATCGGGTTTCCGCCCCTCCTTCAGTACGGAAGGTGCTCTTCTTGAAATCTCTGAAGCCTTACGGGAGTGTCTAGACGCCGGCGGGAAGGCTGCCCTTGTGCTGCTTGACCTGTCGGCGGCCTTTGATACTGTCCCCCATTCACTGCTGCTTGACAGACTCTCGAAGATTGGTGTGTCGGGCGCGGTTTGGGTCTGGATTAAATCCTTTCTGGACGGCCGTTACCAGCAAGTCTGGATTCCCCCGGCGGCCTCATCACCTCTTCAAGTTGGCACGGGTGTTCCTCAGGGTTCGTCCCTTAGCCCCCTCCTGTTCAATATTTATCTTACTCCTCTGGTCTCTCTAGCAGAGGGGTTGGGGGCTAAGGTCATTGCCTACGCCGACGACACGCAACTTCTGTTCACTTGGGACAAACAGGGCTCCTCGGTGGTCCATGTGCAGAGGTGCCTTTCCTCGGTCTTTGAATGGATGGCGTCGGCACATTTAAAATGCAATGAGGATAAATCTGAGATTCTGATGTTTGGTGACTTCTCCACAGGATTCAGAGAGTCCATCTGGCCTCCTGAGTTCCCACCGCCTGTTTCAAACAGTCAGACCGCAAAGAACCTTGGCATCTATTTTGACAGTAATCTTTCCTTTTCTAGCCAGGTTACTCGTCTAATAGGTTGTTGCTTCGGTCTCCTCAAAATGTTGAGAAGATTCCTTCCGCTGCTGCCTCAAGCGGCTAGGGAATCAGTGGTCCGGGCACTTATTTTGTCCCGTTTGGACTATGCCAATGCCCTCTATGCTGGGCTCCCAGCTTATGCACTCAATAAGCTTCAAGTTACCCAGAATGCGGCTGTCCGCATGCTGGGTGGGCTGGGTCACAGGCAGAGTGTTCATGGTTACCGTCGCTCCCTTCATTGGCTACCGGTCAGGGCCCGGATAGCTTTCAAATCTTTAACCCTTGCTCACCGCGCCCTGCACGGTCGAGGGCCGGGCTACCTCCAGAAACGGTTCTCGTTTTACACACCGGGGCGTCACTTGAGGTCCTCCTCTCTCAGGCTTATGAAGGTGCCTTCCTTCCAGCGCCATAGACTAGGTGGCGCTTCCCTGGTTGTGTTTGCTGCCCGTGCCTGGAATGCGCTCCCCCTCTCTCTCCGAATTGTTGAAGATACTGGGGTTTTTAAGAAACTGCTAAAAACTTATCTCTTCTCTTAGGGTTGAGTCTTAATTCTGTCCTGCCCTGAACCGCGCCGGGACACTCCTTCGAGTATCTGTGCGCGTAATAAAAGTAAATAACATAACATAACATAACATATCTGTGTCATGTGCTGTTTGTTTTTGTGCAGAAAGACACACCTTCCTGCACAAAAAGAATCAGTAAACACATTTTTCTCCTTCAATGTATGCTGAACATTTTAGCATGCATTGAAGATTTAAAAATGAGGAGAAATGAAAACAATTCTCCCTGTTGTGCTTTCGTACACCAATTGGAGAATGGTGCAGAATTCACACACATATCGAGATTTATGATTTCTGATAAATCTGGAGCTGTGTCTTGTTCTAGGAGTATTCGGTGCAATCATGCACAACAACACTTATAGAACACCCTTTCAACGCAAAGTGGTGTGTATGAGGAGGTTGTATTTACATGGAGTAGAAAAAGTACACAGAGCGCCTTTTCCTCTCTTTGTAAACATGAAAGAGTGTCTTGTGCAATAACTATGTTACAAAAGTGACATATTTCTGTTTTAAAATTGCTTCCAAATGATAGAAGGTAAGCACAGAGTTTTGTTTACAAAGATGCTCAAAGAAGAATGATTGAAAGGATTGCGGTCCTTCAATAGGTACAATGGGAAATATTATGAACCACTCAAATCTGTTTTTTTGGAGGTCACATAATATCCGATAACAGAGAGATTTCAAAACTACATAGGTATAAACAGAGTGTTTTTAAAAACTTGTTCAATCTTTGTAGGTTCTTGCAGATCTGCCCTTTCTGCATATTAATACTTAGTTAAACTTACCTTCACAGTAATAGAAATTAAAAATGGTATACATTTTTTCAGATTTTTTTTTTGCAATGTAAATTGATGTAAATTGCTTATTTTAGAATTAGGATCTGTGAAAGAAAAGAAAAAATAGTTGCAACCTGTAATAATACTTTTTTTTACAACACAGCATAATTTCAACAAAGTAATTTGTTTGCCTTTTTTGCTGTTCTCAGAATATATTGAATTTCACTAGAAATAGTGATTTCAATCGTACACATCACTTAACAGCGGGCAAAAAAAAAAAAAAACATTCAAAAAGATTGTTAAAAAAAAACCAACATGCTATTCTCAGTAAAAATACCACAAAATACAAATCACACATATATGAAATGCTTATGGTTAACAAAATGTTATAACTTTGACTTATATAAACTGTAAATGTTGTCGCTTAAAAATATTCACCGAGTCAATGAGCACAAAAAAGTCTAAACTGTAAATGTTGTCGCTTAAAAATATTCACAGAGTCAATGAGCACAAAAAAGTCTATAATTCAAACATACCTTTCCTTGAGGCCAAATGGTATTTTTGCACTCCTTTTTATGTAAATTGTCCAGTGGTAGTCCTATTAAATTATAATAATAAATTCCTCAGAGAATGAATTATCTTCCTAAAACTTTGACTTTAAAAATATTAGGTAGGAATTTGGTAATTCCCTAGGCAAACGTTGTTTGAAAGCCAACTGGGAATCATTACAAAGTGTCCAGCCTTTGTCACATTTTAGATAGGCAGTGTAATGTCCAGATGTGGTGGAAGGAAAATCATGGAAAATTATTGCAATTGCTACAAAAGTCCTTCCTGATAGTTGTGTTGCTACAAATTGCTTTATTAAAGTATCCAATTTTCTTCCATCAGCTGTACAACGTTGTATCATTAAAATTATGTATTGTCCATATTTTGTTAAAAATAATGTGGATAACATTTCTGATTTACATTGGCTACACTCCATGTTTTGATTTGCACCTCTAACTAATTTATTGAAAGACACTGATTTACAGTCTGGTAAAGTTAAATACAGAAATCTTTCAGTGTCTACATTAGTGGTACATGTATACATGCAATTTTCAACAATGATGTTCCCATTTGTAAGAAAGGCCAAACATATTTTTTATTTCTACACCTTCATTTTAAAAAATGGTAAGCATATACATTAAAAATTCCTGAGCATCTTGTTGGATATTTTGTGTAAATTGTGTAGAACCAGAACACACATCCAAAAGATTACAAACATCTGAAACAGATTGTATTTTACTTGTATCTGTTGTCAATTTTTCATAAACAGAATGCAACAGAGAACAAAATCTTTTTTGCAGATCCTGCATAATTTGTTCTTGCAAACCTTCAAGATAAAAAACAACATTGACCACTACATTAGCATAGCAGTTGACACCTGAACTATTTTCAAACTGATAACCAACAATCTCTTCAACAGTGTCCAATTTCTTTTTACTTGCAATCACAACATTATCTTGTTCTTTCCCCTTCTCGACACCTTCAGAATAGATATTCTCAAACCTTCTTTTTTGACCAACCACACGCTTTTCAAATACAGGATACGGACCTAAATTTGGAGCATACACCCTTCTTAACCTATTATACTCTTTTACACAGTTTGCATCTGCAGTAACCTTTGTCTCATCAAAATCAATCAAAAACAAACCAGATAATGTTCGGACTCGCGACAAAGCAACATATGCCATACCCTCTTTAAATACAGTAGATCCAATGTTCACCAATGCACTGTCTACACTTAATCCTTGAGATTTATGAATAGTCACTGCATATGCCAGAGAAAATGGAAATTGTTTCCTACGGACATATAAATCTTTAACAAGCAAAAAACGAACTGAACAACGACCAATTTCTTTAACTTCTTCAATCTGATAATTAACAAAATCCACCACTTTACCCATTGCGCCATTAACTAAACCTTTTTCTACATCCAAATTACGCCTTAAAATTACCCGACAGTTTACACACGCATATAGTGTCTTTTTCTAAAGCAGCTGTTTTAGATATTTTTTTTTCTAAAGAATCCAGTTTTGTTTTCAACTTTCCCGTCAAAATAATAGTGATTCCTTCATGCTCTATTTTATCGATGGCTTCCATTTTTATAATTTCTTCATTTTCCAGTTTCAATAGTTCTTGAATATGGAACACTCGCGCAGTGTTGGCATTAAGCAGATCACGGATTTATTTTCAGCAATTTTCATGTACACTTTTGCAGGAACTACATTTTCATTTGGAAACACATTGCAAAGTAATCGACTCTCCAAAGCTTGTTTGCCATGTTTTGTAAGAATTAAAATTCTTAAATCTTGAAGAATACTTCCATATTCAGCATCATTTGCCTGTCGCATATTTGTTGTCAGTTCTTTGTATTTAAAATTAGTCCAAATGGTCACATTACCAACACTACCAAGAGACTTTCTGGTATCTTCATGTGCAAGTGTTTTAAATACCGGTTGTCCTTTTACCGGAGTCAAAACTATGACGTGTTTTCCTCCAAATAACACGTCATACTCTGTTTTAAGAATTTGCTGCATTCTTAAATGCACAAAGGCAAGCATCAAGTTTGAGACCATGCTCACCTCATCAATAATGAGAAGTTTAATTTTCTTCAGGACTCTTGAAACTTCACAACAAGCTTCTCCAGATAGCTTGTGGTATTCCAATTTGTTCTCATGCTCTAAAGGTAGCATTAGTAAACGATGTAAAGTAATTCCTTTAATGTTATGTGCTGCCAACCCAGTTGGAGCAGTGACAACACAAGACAAATGCGACTCAGTTGTTTTCTGCAGATAACTTGTAATTACTTTAATTAAGAAACTTTTCCTGTTCCAGCTTGACCACTCACATACATTCGGATAGGTTGAAATGATGTACATGAGCACCCTTTCTTTTCATGAAGTAATCCATGGTCAATCTGCTCTTTCACTTGTTCATATATTTGTTTCTGTTCAACATTTAGTTGTTCTTCCAAGTTTCCTAACTGTATTACATCTTCTTGAGCTTGATACATTGCTGTTTCCACCTCATTCATGGCAGTTGCTGCTTCATTTTCAACAATTGGTTGTCCAAGTGGATCTTGACTCAGTGCAGCAGAACTTTGACTGTCTTGAGAACTGTCTCTAGCAATCTCAGGTGCAATTGTAGCTTCTTGAACAATTTCATCATTCAACATTTTCACATAATTTGCAAAAGCACTGCATTGTATGCTATCTTTACAAGCATTAAATGAATCTTCATAGCTCTGAAAATCTCCAAGTAATTCCAGTTACGCCATGGTTTGAACATTTGCAAAACGGCTAAATAGTAAAATTCTCTTTTATCAGCAGTGTCGCAACTCAGTTTCCTGTGATTATTTAAATTTCCTTTCCTTTGTTTCACCAGACATCCTTCGGAACCAATCACTGCATATTTTCCATCATTGATGTTCTCTGTAGTATTCCGTTTAAAAGTGTAGTTTTGCAGCACTTCATAGAGACACATGTTCTCAAGATGATGACTTCGGTTTGGGTAATATGTGTCCAACATATTCATTTTCAAAATATCTGTACTTTCTGGTTCTTTTTCTGCTAAATATTCAATTTCTTGAACAGATGTCAGTACCCGATTTCACATTCCTGCAAGACCTAGACTCACCCAAATGATTCTTCTATTTTTGGAACATAGACTTGCAGATGATAACCGATCTGAACATTCATATGCTCCAATTTCACGATGCGATAACATCTTCAAACTGAAACTGTATAATTTCTTACTTAGAGTCTTCTCGTGAGAAATCTCTTCCCACATTTCTTTCAATTCAATCTTTCCTGATTTAGTAATGTAGGACATTACATATCGGGCAACAGCAATGGAACTGTCCGCAACATACTGAATATCCATGTTAGAGTTCCACATGGATAAAATAACTATTGTAGTCATTTATGTATTTTGATTCTTCGCTTCTTCTTAAGTCGTAGGTATTTTTTGGAGACTTTCTTGTGATGGTATGTCGTATAGCTGACATAAAACTGTTCACTCTTCCTTTGGATAATACAGGACGTGGAAATCCAAAACGACATTTGGTATAGAACTTATCCTTTGACTTGTACTTTCGTCGACAGTATTTTCCACACCTATGGCTTTGGAATCGTAAGACTTGTTGTTTTGAGTTTTTATCTTCTCTGCTATTGGGTACAGCACATGTGGCATAATCTTCAATGAAAGACAAAACAGTTTCATCTGAATCTGTTCCAAATTAAGGGGCATCCTTGATCCATAACATCATATGTATATGAGGATCACCTCTTGCTTGATACTCCTTTCTCCAAAAGAAATCCACAACTTCTCCAAGAGGAGGATTCTTTTTATTGCAAATGAAAGACATCATAGCTTCAAATCTATGATTGAAATATCTGCATACATTAACAGGATCCAAAGAGCAAAATTCTCCAGGTGTCTTGAATTCAATATTTTTTATATTGGAATTTGCCTCTCGAACAAATTCAAGTAAATCATCCCAAGCATACTCAGCACAGCTTAGTATAACAAACCATGTAGGAGTTCCCAAGTTCCGTAGCATACATTTCAGTTCTCCACGAAGACGGTACCAATATTCATTAGTCCCATGCTGACATACCATCAGATTAATCAACTGAGATTCTAAATGATCATCTCTCTGATGCATTTTATCCATAAAATCCTTTGCAGTTACATTTTGCAGATGCATTCCATTTTTTAAAATGTGATTTACTGCATATGAAAGTCCAGACAAGTCACTTTCAAACAGAAGATGAAACATATAAGGGATACATTGTCGAAAATCTTGGATCTTCTGCATATAATCTTGTTGTCCGATATTCAGATGCAGGAATCTGCACAGGACGTTCATCATATCGTCCACCATTTCCTGTTGGAAACAACGAGCTTCCAAGCCCTCTTCCCATACACTCATGGGACTTCCTGTTGCTTTTTTCATTTGGAACAACTCAATCGTATTCCCCATTACCTCTTTGGAATGAAGTGGATGTACACTGTAATGTTCATAGATTTCTTCACATCTGGACAGGTCCACTTTTTCTATTTGTCCACTTAATATTTCAGTATCTTCTGCTAAATCTATTTCTTCTTCTCCTACAAACACATTTCTATAGTACTCATTATTTTTTAACAGATACAATGATGCCTTTTTGCACTTTTCTAACATCCACTAACTCTTGCCAGATTTTCTTATTCTTAGTAGGAACATCATTAACTATAATGACTAGTGGTTCATTTTCTGCATGGTCTACACCAATAGTTTCAACATTTTTCCTTAAATCTAACGGTAAATACACAACTCTTCCTTTCAATCCTCTTTGCAACTCTGATGGAGGTAATTTACCTGTTTTAGGCTCCATACGAACAATAGCCTGAAACGGGTGAACACATTGAATAAGAATAGACTTATACGTATTTAAATCTATCAGCTCTGGAGGAATAGCAACCAACTCTAGATTATTATGAACCGCTCTAGCAGGCATTTTATTCTTATCTAATTTGTTATAACAATATTTGCAAATACGCTGCTCAGATCCCAAATCAAAACAATCCTCTGCCAACAAATAAGTTGCAAATTCCATCCACTTATCATTATCTTCTATTTCACTTTTTAAATACAAATTGACACCCCTAGTCTGATTTTTATAGTGACTTCGCAACAACAAATACAAGAAACATTTGGTCTTTCACCTGAAATTCCTTAAACTTTGTGATTTCATCCTCAAAAGTTTTTGTAATTACGGGTTCTACATGGTCTTCAACATTTTGTTCTACTAATGTGTCAGTTTCTGCACTCTTGCTGAGGACCAAAGTAGCAAAACTACATATCATCACAAACCTTCTTCACATCTGATACTGACCAACGCAAAAGAGCACTGTTCAACTCATTTAACTCTGGTGCTGGACTTTTTGCATAATACAATCTTCTCACTAACTTCCGCATTTGAGTATGATGTACTGCCAGCATCCTGAAATGGTGAAAAGCACTTTGACAAACTTTCCTAGAAAGACAAGCCAGAGAATGACCTTGCAAACCAGTATTTTTTCTCACTCTACAAGGGTCTAGTCCTTGCAACACCTTCATCTTTTGTTTAACACTTTTTTTACTATATGCTCGTAAAAAAAACCCAACATAATTTATCAATAGATTCCTGTCGTACACTACAAATACTACTGCAATCCCAAGTGTACACAGGGTGTTTACGACGTCTCCCTAGAACTTCATCAGCTATCACTTCTTCTGCATTTCTTTCAACCATTTTCTCTTTCTCAATTGGACAACCATCTCTAACCTCATAACCTCTACCACTGGTGTCAACTGCATACAGTAATTTTTTGCTCTCTTCATTAAAGAAAGGCTCTGAACTGGAACTGTGTTTCCATTCTCCCAAAAAAACATCACAATTTTTTTTTATATTAATTCTCTTTTCCTCCTACTTTTGGCCTTCATTAAATGGATTGGTTTATCTAGTGATCGAATTCTGTTTAATACTAAAATGAATAGTTTCCGTTTTACTTCAAAAGCCTTTTCAACAATGTTTTCTATATGCTTCTTTTTATAAAATAGAGCTCTCTTTTTATATTTCTTCACATCTTTCAGCAAATTATGCACTACTCTCTTGTAAAAAAATGTTTGCGTAATTCCGTATACTGATTTTGCCTTCTTTTACCATACTTTGTCTCCTTTGACTGACCATTTTCTTTTTTGCTTTTCCTCTTATTTTGAATTTTATTTCTAGTTGAAGCATTCTCAGTGGTTTGAGTATTCTGTACATTGTTTGGTTCTAAAAACATTTTTAATAAATTGCTTTGTGATCTTACCAGAAGATTTTTTCTTTTTAGCCACATTATCTTGTACATTCAATACTTGTGGTTGATGTTTCTTCACGTAATTCTCCTGTCTCTGTTCTTTTCTTTTTCTTTCTGGCATGATTTCTCTATTTTAACATTGAAAAACAGTTTCTGTAAAAAAGAATCCCAAATAAATGCATATTAATAACTTTCAAATTTATAATATTCTATTCCTGTAGAAACACATTTTATATAAAAACTAACTAAGAAACTATAGCCCTGAAGCACAAGTGGGACGATGGTTAAAACACTACATGCATAGTGCATACTACTTTGAAGCAGTTCATGCCCTAAAACCTACCTCACTAAAAGACTACATGCTAACTGACTGAATGATTACAGTACTATAAGGAGACACACTGGGTGAGTGACAGGGTGTTTGCTAGAAGTGTATGAATACTGACATGGATATTGATGGTGTGAAAGACAAGTGTGTAGGTGATTAGAGACCTACATGCATAGTGGACACGTGTTTGAATCCATCCATATGTCAATGCCTGTCTCAGTCCAATAGTACTTGGATACTGACTGAATGTTTTGAGTATTGCAAGGAGAGTGCCAGGATGAATTTATAAGGATTTGTATTTTGGTGCAGTAAATACATTAGTACATGGTGCTGAATAAGTCACTGGAGAAGTATAAGAGGAGTGACAGAGTGTTTGCGGGAACTGTATGAATACTGTCTGGGATATTGAAGGTGTGAAAGACAAGTGTGTAGGTGGCTAGAGACCTACATGCATACTCGATAGACGTTTGAAACAGTCCATAGAGTAACACTTAGATCACTGCAAAACTACCTGGAAGTGTATGAATACTGACTGGGGAATTAAAGGTGTGAAAGACAAGTGTGTAGGTGGTTAGAGGACTGCATGCATAGTGAATAGGCGTTTGAAGCAGTCCATGTGCTAAGGCCTGGCTCACTGCATGAGTACTTGGGTACTGACTGAATGATTAGAGTACTGCAAGGAGAGTGCCTGGGTGAATTTATACGTTTTTGGGTTTAGGCGCAGTGAATGGATTAGTACATGGTGCTGAATGGGTCACTAGCGGAGTACATGGGGAGTGACAGGGTGTTTGCTTGAAGTGTATGGATACTGACTGTGGAATTAAAGGTGTGAAAGAGAACTGTGTAGATTGTTAGAGAACTGCATGCATAGTGGATAAGCATTTGAATCAATGCATGTGCTAAGGCCTGCCTCACTCCATTACTACTTGAATATTAACTGAATGTTTACAGTATTGCAAGGACAGTTCCTGGGTGAATACATAAGCAAAGCAATGACTGCCTTCTAATTCTACCAAAACTTGAGAACAGGAAAGTTTTTAAGCAGTTATGCGTATTCAAAGATATGAAGTACCCAAATGCTTCTCTCACAGTGGTTCCCAAATGCACACAGACTCAGTGTGATTTTAGGCAAGCAACACTATCCTAGGAGTTTACCAAAACTCATTCACTACTGTGGAAGGGGTAAAGGGACTGCACACAATCTACATATTTCAGGACTGCACTTTAGTGTCAAAGTCTGACTCATTTTATCAATGCACAAGCAAAGACTGGCTTTTAATGCTACTAAAACTTGACAACATGACAGGTTTTAAAAGAATTATCTGCAAGCAATTACATAATTTTACCAAATGCTTCTCTCACAATGCTTACCCAGGTACACACAGACTCACAGTGTGATTGTAGACAGACAACTATCCCTTGTACAAAATACATTTACTAGTCTACAAGATCTAAGGTGACTGCACACATTGCAGAAAATCTACTACTACAGATAGTACCAAAATGTTTCTCTCAAAATGATTCCTAAATGCACACAGACTCACTGTGTGATTCTAGACAAACACTATCCCTTGCACTATACCAAAACACATTTCTTCATCTAGAAGGACTACTACATTTTAATATAGAAACATAACTAATTTCACAAATTCATAAACAATGACTGGTTTCTAATTGTACCAAAATATAAAAACAGCAGTTATCTGTCTGCAAACACATGAAAAACACAAATGTTTATCACAGAATGCTTTCTACATGCACACACACTATCAATAAGATTGTAGACAAAACAAAGTACTCCCTGCACTTTAGGAGGAGAAATACATTAGTCTGATTAAAATCAAAATAGACCACATACATCCCCTCACAATTAAATAACTCACCTTTCAAGTTGTTTTGTAGATTAAGAAGTATATCAGTCGGGGGCGTGGCTTGGACGCTGACCAAGATGGCCGCTTAGATCCGGAGCTCCGCCGCACCGGGACGGACCCGTATCACTTACGGCAGTGTTCACGTTCCTTCTTCGAGCTTTTTGGGATGTTCCAGCTAGCGGAACGAGTTATGCGCCTGGTGAGCCCAAGGTGAACTCTTTTCACGCCTGGAATGCTTCGTTTTCACCGCGCTGAATGTGCGCCTCAGAACGCCCGCCATTTTGCTGTCTCAGCGCTGCTCGTCTGGAACCGGCGCGCGCACTTAGAGCAGTAAGTTCTCTTCATGCTCTCAGATGCGCTCCGCTCTTCAAGTGAACGTGGAATGTTTTCTTGCTGAAAAGCGCTTTTCTAAGGGATAGCTGCATGAATGACTTATTACATCTTCTCCGGTAGGTGAATGCCTCTACTGTGGCTCTCTGCTGCTCCCTGAGGCTGCCACACCTGCTTTAACGCTTCAGAGAGATGATTTAAATTGATTTCTACATTATGGGGGCGCATGGAGATAGATTTTGTACCAGAGACTCTCTTGCTGTGACATTTATACAATCTTAACGAAACATCAGCTAAATCTTATATGGCGCTAAATCTACTATTGGGCAACGTTATTTAAACACCAACCCTGTATGAACTGTTTCTGGAGGCTACATCAGGGGGTTATATCATCTGGCTCCACGTGGTCTCTTTATTCATGCCAGCTTCTGAGACTTCTTGTGACTCCTGTAAGCGGATGGCTTCGTGCTGATGATGTGATGGCCAGACCTCGTTTTTTCTGCAAGTGATTCGCCCATTCATTCATATTTCTTGATGTACGTCCCTCAGCACGTCCGCCATTTCGTATTGTGCGCGATGTCCGCATGTCGCTGAGATGATTACGATTACAGTCATGGTCTTTCTGCCCTTTCTCCAGGTACTGGTCTGTACTCTAGGCAACAAAAAACCTCTCCTTTTTGTTTTGCGCCCTGTCAGTGTGCTATGCTTCCAACTTACTCCTCATGTTGGCGCTTCATTTTCTGAGACCTCTGCCTTCATGCTTTCCTCGCAATAGGCCGCATATGCTGTGCTCCTCAATGATAACCTACTTCAGTTCTAAGGCATAAGACTTATTTTTCTAGTGCCTTTTTGCAAATATGCTCACCAAGTCTTAGTGCACACGGCTTTCGAGCCCGCTGGTGACCTCCTGGTTATTACTGGAAACATCTTCTAACATCTGCTGGCATTACCTCCAGGTCCGGGGTTTCTTCACGATTTCTCCAAGTGTCCTCTACTACTCCTGATGACCGCTGGGCTATTTAGACTGGACATGTTGACATATTGACATTCTCTGCTTTTGAGCCCAGATTGTTGTGTTGGTTTGCTTCTTTGCCTTCTGTTCCCTGTCACTGGCACGTTTTAGGCTTCTATGGGCAAGCTACGCAACCCAAAGTTTGTCTTTGTGCCCTCGAAGGTTCCACCTTCCTCTGCCTCCTCCTCATCAACAGGCCATTCTCCTCATCCTCCTTCCACGGATCAAATGGCGACAACAGCTTCCACCCGCTCTTCTCCATCACAACTTACCTCCAGTAAGTCTTCTCCTCCTGCCTCCTTACCTAAGCGCTTGAAGCAGGACTCCTCTCCTCCTCCACCTGAGTCATCTCCACCCCCTATCTCTATGGAGTTGATACTTGAGGAGATTCGCGCTTTGCGCCCGTTCGTGGAGGAGACTAATACTAAGATGCAGCTTTTTGAGGCCAAATGGTCAACTATGGAGGCCCGTGTTTCTTCTGTGGAGCAGCAGGTTCCAGAAATTCAGTCAAATTCTCATCGCATCTCCTCTCTGGAAAAATCTCTTCTCGCCCTTCAACAACACACTGAGGACTTGGAAAACAGGAACAGGAGGAATAACCTACGCGTTTATGGCCTGCCGGAATCCTTGGAAGGTGATGATCCTGTCACGTTTTTCTCTTCTTTCCTCCTGAAATTGTTGGACCTTCCTGCTACTACCTCTCTCAGTATCCAACGAGCCCATAGACTTGGCCCTCGCTCCTCCTCCTCAACCAAACCACGAGGGGTCATCATCCTCTTTCTCAAATTTACGGATCTCCTTCTGGTCCTCTCCACAGCTCGAGCGAAACGCCAAGTGTCCTGGATCAGAGAGTTTTTCTCTCTCAGGATGTCTCTAATGTCACTGCTGCCGGAAGAAAAGAATTTCTATCTCTCCGTGCTCCTCTGCGCTCTATGGGAGCTAGATATGGCCTTTTTCACCCTTGTACCTTCAAGGTAACTCATCAAAACAACACTTGGACTTTCCAAGACCCGGCTGAACTTAAGAATTTCATTCACATTCAGACTAATGCTGGCATGGACACATCTAATCCTCCTACTGGTTGATTATTTACTTGTTTGGTTTTTTCTCCTTACAGGTTCTTGCTGGAATTTTTTCCCTTCTTGGTTGATTCTCCTTCTGCCTGATGTGATTGTATAATGGTTGTCGTTTGGGTTTTCTGTTTTTGCATACAATTGTTTGTTTTTGTACTGTTGACCTCCCCATGACTTCTGCATAACATGTTTCTCTTTCCCTCCCTTAGATTTTCTGTTCGATCAACCCTCTTGTAGTCCTCTTCGTATCATATGATTCGTCTTCCTCATATTCCGTCCTGGTGCGGTGGGTTGTTGCTCTCCGGCTTGGGGGGCTGTTCTTGTCGAATCCTCCCACACCCCATCGTCGTCATCTTGTCATCTCCCTTCCCCCTTCAGGTATGTTTTCCTCAGTCGTCCGTTTTGGATATGTACTGTCTCTTCTTCTTCTCCTCTTTTCCTCCCCTTTCCTTCCTTTCCTTTTTCCTTGTTCTTTTCTTACTATGTCTTTTGACTTTCTTTTGTCCTGCTCTTGTCTTTCACTCGCTTGTTATTCTCCTTTGTGGCGTTTTTGGTTTTATCTCTTTTCTCTGTTCCTAGCACATTTTATTGTGATTTAATTCAAAGTTATTTCATGGAATGTGAAAGGTTTTGTTAGCCCTATTAAACGGCAGAGAGTGCTTTCCCATCTAGCCTCTTACACTCCTGACTTAGTTCTTTTACAAGAGACTCATCTCTCTGAGGCGGAATCTCTTAAGTTAAAAAGAGGCTGGGTGGGAACGGTTTTATTTTCTCCTACTTCTAACAAAAAGAACGGTGTGGCCATTTTGTGTCACAAGAAGCTCAAATGTAAAGTTCTTTCTCAAGAAAATGATACTGAGGGTCGTTGGGTCTTAGTTAAGCTGTTAATCAATTCTGTATCCTTGACTGTTTTTAATGTATATGGCCCCACTCATCCTGATTGTAACTTTTGGCCTCTAATAACTTCTAAGTGTTTTCAATACAGTGATTCCCTGTTCATTCTGGGTGGGGATTGTAATCAAATTGTTGACCCGTTTCTTGATCGCAAATCCTCTGCCCGCTTCACCCCCCACAAATCACATACACAATTCCTTGACACTATCTCCAAATCTCACCTTCTCGACTCATGGAGACTGTCCCACCCTGACTCTTTGGACTATTCTTTCTTTTCACCTCCTCATGCCTCTTTCTCCCGGATTGACTACATATTCCTTTCTCAGTCTCTCTCTCAAAATCTTCTTTCCTCATCTATAGAGCCGATAGTTATCTCAGACCATGCTCCCATTGTCACCGTTCTTGACCTTCTTCCTCCTCATCCCAAATCCTCCCGCTGGCGCTTTAATAATTCTCTCCTCCTGGATCCCCTCTTTTCTTCTTCTTTTCTTTCCTTCGCTGCGGAATTTTTCCTACTCAATTCTGATCCTTCTTTACCCCCTCATGTTATTTGGGACTCTTTTAAGGCTACTGCTCGCGGTTTTGTGATTGACTTTGTCTCAAAGAAAAAGAAATCTTATCTTAAGAAACAGAAAGACCTTCTCTCCCATATTAAATCCCTGGAGCATAAATTCTACACCTCTTCTACTACAACGGTTGTACCAGACCTTATACGCGCCAAACTCGAGTTTAACAAAATCTCTACTGACAATGCCTCCTCATCACTACTCCGCAGCAGCGCCCGCTACTACGGAGGTCGCAACAAGTCAGGTAAACTTTTGGCCAACTATCTTAAGTCCCGCAAGGAGCGTAACCTGATTGATTCAATATATTCCACCGATAATCTTCTCCTGCATAAGGAGCAGGATATACTCGCCCAATTTCAACAGTTCTATCAATCTCTTTATACTCCTGAATCCCCCCCTTCGGCTGCTCTTATTCAATCCTACTTGGACAAAATTCCTGCCCCCTCCACTTCTCATCTTAATTTCCCTGATCTTGAACTTGACCTCTCTATCACTGAACTGGATAGCGCCTTAACATCTCTAACCAAGGGTAAATCTCCGGGGCCGGACGGTTTCTCTGTGGAATTTTATCTACATTTTTCAGATCTCTTGCTTCCTAAACTTCTCTCCCTCTTTCAATCCTTCTTCACCTCCGGCACAGCTGCTGGTACCTTTCACGAGGCTACGATTTGCCTAATACCCAAAGAGGGTCGCGACCCGCAATTTTGTAAAAATTATCGCCCAATATCCCTTGTCAATGTAGACTATAAATTATTTGCTAAACTTCTTGCCCGGCGCTTAGATCCTTTCCTCCCACACCTTATAGGTAAGGAACAATGTGGTTTCGTAAAGGGCAGACTCACCCCAGATAATTCCCGTCTTTTTCTCAATGTTCTCAATAAGGTACCTTCTCTCAACTTCTCTCTAGCTGCTATATCAGTTGATGCCGAGAAGGCTTTTGATAGAGTAGATTGGTCCTTTCTTTTTGCCTCCCTTCGTTGGCACGGTTTTGGTCCTAATTTTATTTCTCTTGTTTCTTTACTTTATTCCTCCCCTAAAGCGTCTGTGTTAGTTAATGGCCGGCTATCCCCTTATTTTCCTTTGCAGCGTGGCGTCCGTCAGGGCTGTCCTCTGTCCCCTTTACTTTTTGTCCAAGCTTTAGAGCCATTTCTTACGTCTATTAGAAACAACATTTCTATTTCTGGCTTCCCTTATGACAAGACTCATTTGAAACTCTCTGCGTATGCAGATGACATTCTTTTGTTTATTTCTGATCCTGACCAATCCATTCCGGCCTTACTACTTGAGTTTAACTCCTTTTCCCAAGTTTCTGGTTACAAGATTAACTCTGATAAAACTGAGATCCTTCCTCTTACTAAATTTTGTCTCCCTCATCAGTTTTCGACCACTGGTTTTGCATGGAATTCCTCTAAAATTAAGTACCTTGGAATTTGGTTCTCTAACTCCATTTCTTCATCTATTCGGTTGAACATGTCCGCTGTACTATCCCGCATGGATAAGTTGTTCTCTTCTTGGAATCCTCTCTTTCTCTCATGGTGGGGTCGGCTGGACTCGATCAAAATGATGATATCTCCCATTCTTATATACATCTTTTCCATGCTCCCCATTCATATCCCTTATATCTATTTCAAGCGCATTGATTCCTGTCTCTCTAAGTTTCTCTGGAATAATAAAAAATCGAGAGTTGCGCTCGTTGCCCTTCGTAAACCGAAGTCCAATGGCGGAGTCAACTTTCCGGATTTCCGCCTTTATCATAAATCTTTTTCTCTTCGTCAGGCTTCTAATTGGCTTGTTCTTGCACCTTCTCCTCTTGCTCCTCTTTGGCTCTCTATTGAACGCTCACTCCTCTCCCCTTTTTCCCTATCTGAAATTGTACATTTCACTGCTAAGAATTTAACCACTCCTCTACCCCTGTTTAAGCATACTTCTTCTCTTCTACATGCTCTGGTCCGTCCTGACCCGATCTCCCGTGAATCCTTTTTGACCTCCCCTATTTGGTACAATTCACTTATTCCCCTCCATAATCGTCCTATTTGTTGGACTGCGTGGAGATCAAAGGGGCTGATATGGGTTAACCAACTTTTTGATGGTTTTCTCCCATGTTCTTTTCCTCGATGTTGGACCCGGCCTCGTAGAATGGCCCTCCGTGCCCCCGCACCACCGAAACCTGGTACCTGCAGCCCAAGCACACGGCCCAGCCGACCCTTTCCACCAGGACACCCGCACCAACCCCGGACATCCCCGTCCATGGCCTCTCTCCTTTCGGCCACCCCGGGCCCGCGTGCCCACTCCATGCAACAAGATGGCCGCCCAGCCCCAGCGCGACCCGGGCCTCGAGGCGCCACTCCGGCTGGAGGACATCACGCTTCCAGGGGATGAGAGAGGGAGGAGCAGTTTCTATCGCACCTCTGAACTCCCCTGGGACGATGGGTTTCGATCGGCCCTCCGGCCTCCCTGCGGGCTGGCTCCGTGCCTGCTGGGTGTCTGGGACTCCTTCCGACCCGGCCCTGAAAGGATCAAAAGACAATAGCAGGAAACCCCGACAAGCGGCCCCCAGGTGACAAGACCCCTGCCTGCACAGACTCCGGACATCAAAGAGGGGTCGACCTATAACAAGGGGTGCTCTGAGACTGTCCGGTAGATTCGACGCTGGAACAACGAGAGCCTGCCGACGTGGTCGCGGCTCCTGGAACTTGAACCCACCTGAGCCCTGCTGAGTGACTCGCGGCTCCCTGAAGATCGTAAGACCTCCGAACTTGTACCTGAGCCCTGCTGAGTGACTCGCGGCTCCCTGAAGATCGTAAGACCTCCGAACTGGTACCTGAGCCCTGCTGAGTGACTCGCGGCTCCCTGAAGATCGTAAGACCTCCGAACTCGTACCTGAGCCCTGCTGCGTGACTCGCGGCTCCCTGAAGATCGTAAGACCTCCGAACTCGTACCTGAGCCCTGCTGAGTGACTCGCGGCTCCTTGAAGATCGTAAGACCTCCGAACCTGTACCTGAGCCCGCTGAGTGACTCGCGGCTCCCCCAGACTCTCACGGTCCCACCGGACACCGACTCCGACCCCGTATCCCCCAGCTCGAGGATTGTGAGCTGTGCGCCGGATACGTCCCTGCTTTGAACCGTTACCAGAGACTGTCCCGCTACCCCCTACCTTTCCGAGACTCTTGAGCCCGTGCTCACCTTGTACATATTTGCAGTGATACCTATTTGATAAAGCTTGTTTTCTGAGAATACCCAGTGTGGTCACTCTGTGTCGTGTGGTGCCAGAAGTACGATCCTAGTGGCGAGATTCCTCCCCCTGGGGAATCTCCCGCCAGTGCCCGGCTACGATACTTCGAGGGTGGGTCTCAGGGTAGTCAGGACCCCTTTCCGGGCTCCTCTGAGGTCGCCGTCTAACACTCGATTCCGACTTCTGTTTCACTGTCCCCAGTCTTTTTTCCATAGATTCACTGTCCTAATGGCCATCATACTTGATGTCTACTATTCTCTTCCCTTGTCATCCTCTTCTGTTTCCCAGTCCCCGCTTCTTCAGATCCTGTCTACTCTCCCCAAAGCCTCTCTTATTTATAAATTTTTTTCCTCCCCCAATCCGACCCGTCCGAAATCTAAATTGGAACTTGCTTGGGAGCTTGATTTGGGCTGTGAATGGTCTATAGCTGTTTGGGACAAAGTCTGGGCCAGGTCCTTAAAAATCTCCCGTTCCGCCTCACTAACTCAATCTATGTTCTTTCTATATCATAGACTTTATCTCTCTCCCGTTTCTATTTCTCGCTTTTCTCCTGATAAGGACTCTATCTGTTGGACCTGCTCTGCCCCTAATGCTGATCTTTTTCATTTACTTTTTCTGTGCCCTCCTGTTCTCGCACTCTGGGTTCAGGTGTGGTCTCATATCTCTCGTCTCTTTTCTATCTCTATCCCATACTCTATCCCTCTCCTTTTTTTAGGCAGTATCTCTGACACTCTTGATATTCCTTCTCGCTCCTCTGGTCTATTAGATCTTATGTTGGCTCTGGCTTTCCAACACATTTCTTCTAACTGGAAGGATCTTTCTAAGCTCTCTATACAATGTTGGTGGAATTCTCTCTGTCACTATCACAGACTTGATGTTCGTTTCGCTGCTGCCTCCACTCCTACCCTCAATAGAGATCTATTCTGGTTGCCTCTCACAGCTTATCTTGACCGCATGGCTCTGAAATCGAAATCTATCTCTCCTTTATCCTCTGAGAATTTCAAATCCCCATGAGTGACTTTTGCTCTGCCCCTCCTCTTCCTTTCTTCCTCTCTACTCCTTTTATCTTTTTTACATTTGCATTTCCTGCCTTTCAACTATTCCCTACCCTTGGCTTATTTGCTCTTTCTATTCTACCTATTTTCTCTCTGACTACATCATCTATTCTTCTCCTAACGCCTCATATTTGCCTTTCTCTTTCTCCTCTCCCTTCTTTCCTTTCTCCTCCCCTTTTTTTTCTCCTTTTTCCCCCTTTTCCTTCTGGTTCCCTTTAAAATTTTACAAAATGCTTTTTGAATTTTCCTCAGGTTTCTTATGTTTAACGCATGATGACCCTTTATTATTTTTCTCTTTTTGATTTTGTATAACAATGTTCTTTATATGACCTGTATTTGTTGCTCACTATGCTTTTTCTTCAAATAAAGCATTTCAAACATAAAAAAAAGAAGTATATCAGTCACACACCAGATTTTCTTATGCAGAATCTCTGCACTGTGCCCCTGTCAGCAAAACCAAAGAATGGCAAAGTTTCCCTCTCATTTTCCACACATATACATGTAAACATCAAATCACATTCCTTTCCACATAAATTCAAAAGCAAACACACATTTCTATTGGTTAAACATTTCAACCCTTTCCAAATGACATAAATTTGAACCCTACCCCCAATCTGCCTTCTGCCTGTTACCATAGAAACAGGTCATGGAACACTGAACTGAGCACACAGGTCACAAGTTCAGCACACAATGTTGCTAATCAAAACAGCAAGTGTGCTTGACTTTTCAACACATCAGCTTATCATATATAATATTCCTTTCAATCAGTTTTTTTTAACCAATATGAATCATGTGTTTAAAAAACAGAAACATGCACCCTACCTTTCAGTGTAGAAGGTTGTCAAACAACCAATGATTTATTGTCTTTTTTCAGCCACCATTTTAGAAAAATCTTACTTTTCAAACTGCCATTTTATTTACAGAGACCATCTGAGTGCATTCAGACCTCCCATCAAGATGCTTAGAGTGTGGATTGTGGGACACAGCTCTATTTTCTGGAGCCAAAGGTATGCAGAAAACAAAGGCATTCACCACGTCCTAGGTTTGCCAAATGTAGACTATAAATGGATTGGACAGAGAGGGTTAAAGTGGCACCAATTGATGCCATTGGTAAAATCCTTTATGCATATACAACACCCTGACCTCATAATAGTGCACTGTGGTGCCAATGACCTAGGCACTTTGACTGGGATAGGTCTGGAAATGCTTATGAAGGACACCTTTGCAGAATTGATTTCACTTTTTCCCAAAACTGCCTTTGTGTATTCTAACATATGTCAAAGGCAGAAATGGAACTGGTCCAATCATTTTTGTCCACAAATTGAGAAAGCTAGGAAACATGTGAATAAATCGGTTTCTGCTTTTCTCCGAGACTATAGAATGGGGTCCATTTACAATAACAATCTGCGCTTTCATATGCAAGAGATGTGTAGGAGAGATGGAGTACACTTTACTGATGAAGGAAACAGAGTTTTCCTCAACAACTTTAGACTCTGTATTGGTACTTACTTATAATTACCAAAAACTCTCAATGAACACAACGGCTCTTTTTAGAGCCACTCAGGAACAAAACACTGAAACTTGATGTTTATCTCCCAAAAATTTCAGGTTTTTTTCCTTGGATCCGCGCACCCAACACGTTAGGATGCGCGACTCCTAATTTTACCGTAAAAAAAAAAAATAGCCCCATCACTAATTTTTATTATCCCCGGAGACCCCATCCCCGGGGCTTATAAAAAAAGGTTGGAGACCGTGGGGGGAGCCCCAACGCCCCCACGGTCCCAGCCGGCTCCCCGCGTCCTTCGGGAGCCGGCATTGCTTTTCCACATTGCTTTTCCACATGGGGAGCTGCTGACATGCAGCTCCCCGTGTGGAATAGCAATATTGTTTGGATTTTGAAAGAGAGAGCAGGTTTCCCTGCTCTCTTTCAAAATCCTAACGAAGTTTGCTATGGGAGGGCAGGAGACTCCCGCCCTCTCATAGCAAACAACATTGTCCTGGGGGTGGGCACCCCAGGACACTGTAGGAGCCGGCCCTGGGGGGTGGCGGTCCCCAGGGCCCTCGAGGGCTCCAGGAGGGGGGCCATGCAGCTCCCCTCCCCCTATTAATTTATAAACATTTTGCCCCCGGGATTTGGCCCACCCGGGGGCTAATTATTAACGAAGCGCGGAAGCCCACGCTTTGGGGTTTTTTTTCTTTTTTTTTTTTCGTCCGGATCCACGCACCCTGAGCGCATTTCGTCGTTTTAAAAAAAAAGGGGCCCCGGGGGGTCCTTCTGGAACCCCCTAAGCAACACTAGAGGGTCAGAGTATTTCTACCCAAGGCACAAAACGGCTGCCAACCTGGTTTCACTTGATAGCCAATTAGCATTCAGCGCGTGATCGGGAGGGTGCGCGCTCGGTTCGCAGAGGGTGCGCATAGGGTGCGCATAGGGTGCGCAGATCCTCCGAGGCCATAGATATATCTATCTTTTTTACTCTAAGTTTCTCAGGAACTACTGAACGGATCTACATCATTTATGCAAAAGACACGAGTCTGAACTGAGGACTACCTCTTTGCCAAATTTGGTGTAATTCCGTTTAGCAGTTCGGGCTGTAGCTGCGTCAACAGGTCCTATGGGAAATTGCATGGGGAAAACGCGTTTTGGGACCCTCCTTTTTTCTCAGCCCCTGCTTGACGAATCACCATGAAACTTTCAGGATAGGAGCGGACCGGAGCTGGCCAAAAGTCTGGAAAATTTCGCGAAGATTCGTCAACCGGTGGCAGACATATTGGGAATAGAATGTTTCGGATTACCTATGGAAAATAGGTCCTAACTATAACTACCTACTGGCGACCGCCAGTAGGTGATATATATCTATATATATATAGTAATAATAATAATACTAGTTTGATCACACTTGGCGGCCTGAAGCCCACTGTTGAGTTCTCCACTTCAATTGCTGCTCAACATCTGAAAAAAGACCTCATATCCAGATACTCGCATTACAAACAAAATGCTCAATCACCCTTATGCTCTTTCAAAAAAAGTAAACCAATTTTTTCCAGCCTTAAAGGCTTGTCTGGTCGTCGAAACGTCCGTCATATCACAACTGGATTATAGCAACACTATGTAGCCACAAGTCCACCCTGGTGCCCCCAAAGCCAAATTACCTGGACTTAATTTATGCGGTAAAATTCAATAAGAATAACTCAGTAAAAATAAGAGGCAGAATCCGTGGTATTTGAGGTTATAAAAGGGAATTTATTCCTTTCAAAGGAATTATGGTTCGAACCAGGCAATCGGGTTCCGTCACCACGAAGGTTCAGGAAGGGATAGGCAATACATTATTGACAGGTTATCATATTTATAGTAAATGCATTACAGTAAAGACAGATGCAGGAGGCGTAACAGCTGAGAAGAGAGATAAGAATACACATACGTAATAAAAAAGGCGTTACAGTAGGCGTGCGTAAAGGCGTATACTAGAAACGTCATTAAGATGATGACACAGGTGGGTGGATCCATAAGAGAATCTTGCAATGCCAGCAGAAATACATGGCAGAGATGCGCTCGCAGCCGCATGACGTGTGATTGACGTGTAACTAGAGGGTGAAGGGGACTTGACATTTAGCCCTACATGAGGAGACAGAAGTCTGGGATGTCAGAACAACCTAATCCCAAATCGTATCTAATATCTTGTGTTTAAGGAACTATATTATCTGGAAGGGAAGGTCTCTCAGGCAGAGGCTATTCTATACTGACTGCTAGTGCGTGTACAAGCGTCTAAGTGTCTACATGAGATGCGAGGGGGCATGGGCCTACCATGGAAACGAAAGTCATGAATTACTTGCTCGGAGACAGTAAGGCCGGGCCCTTTGCTCTGCAGCTGGAAGGATGTTTACCTAAACTACTAGACAGGAATGCATTGGATGAGGAGCGGAGCAGATAACTTGAAGGCTGAATACAGTTTTTTGGCAGGCAACAGGCCGGGTCAGGCACCGTTAGCCGCGCAGGAAGTAAGACAAAGTTCATGGATACAGATACAGGTCCAGGCTGGGGCATTCAGAGGCAGAAGCAGGAAAAGGCTCGATGGCAGAATTCAGGGCCTACCTTGCCAGAGCTGGAAAACATGAAAAGTACACCATATAAAGACGGTGGCAAGGCATACTTAGGAACGGAATATCTGACCCATTCATGGCAGATCTGAAAGAGGACATGTTAACGTTGGACGCATATGTATTTGCGTCTTCATAGCTTGAAGTGGAGGGAACATACATGTACTTGTAGCATGTACATGGAGCCGTTGGGGTCTAAGATAGGGGACACAATTGACCATAAAAATTCATATTTCCTCATTCCCTCCTTGTCCCCTACGGACCCTTCATGAAATATCGATCCTCAGGAATCCATCAATCTGTTCATGTAACATCATTTGCTCTTCTTTCTTCTTCCGGGATTTTGAATGAGAACTTGAACGTGGAATACATGATGTGGCACACAGGCCGCAAATTGCTGGTCCACATTGTAGACACAGGCAACAACTGAATACTATGAGAAGGCCAATACCTAGGAAGGATAGGACTTTCCATCCCCAGGCTGACAACACGCTCCAGAACCAACCGGACCATGTCCAGGTGCCTGGATTCTGATGTATCTGGTTTGCAATCTTGTGAAGACGAGTTATGGCTTTATATACGGATGGCGCGTTTTCTGGAATGAAAACACAGCAACTTGATCCGATGACTCTACAGGCTCCGCCCCTATCGGCTAGGATGACGTCAAGGACAAGACGATTTTAAAGAACAACAATCCGCATCGCAGACTGCTCCTCTGTTAAGTTGCCTAGGGCGGAAGTAGTTTCATTCACTACTGCTTCAAGGGTTCTGGTTAATCTACGTATCAGTTTACTATTTGAGACAACACCTATGTAAGGAAAGAGACCTTTATTGAAGTCTGTATATTGTTCCCATGCTGTTTCAGTATAGTCAACAATCGGGATATCTCTCTGGGGTCTATTGTGTACTAAATCGGTATTTCTATGATAATCAGGAGGGGCTAGGAAAACGGGTGGCAGAAGGAATGCAATGTAACAGGTACCATCCCAATCTAGAGGTAAACGTATATATGCGGTATGACCACATATGAAGTAAGAATGACGGGAAGCTCTAAATGTAGACTTGCCTTTATCACTGAATTCGATCACAGTAGTACATTTACTATGACCCAGGTGTACTGAACCATTCTTTCTTACACATAATTCACCTTTGACTGGTAATACGGACATAGCAGGCAAGACTGGTGCAGTTTCAGATTCAACATTCAGAATCATGAGGTTGAGTGTAAAATTACCTAATCCATATACTTCATTTTCTAGGTCAGTTCCTGTCTTTTTGGGAAGTCCCTCCTTGTTAGGGTAACAGGCTTTAAGCAAAACTAAGTTCAGGTTTCCCCATACCCAGTTGCTCTGGTAAACTACAGTGTTTGAATCTAAAGAATTAATCAAACTAAACCATGCTCCACAGGAACCATTGTGTGTGAATGGATACGGAAAGAGAGGCAGAACTCCTTTGTATTTCTGATAGGGAGGGAGTCGGCCACATATCCAACAATTTGTAGCATTGCTGGTCTGATGGGAATGATGTAACATACTAATGAATGTGTTGTTGCGCAGCGCAAGTCTATAGGGCAACTTATGTGAAGGTAATTCGCTAAAAGAATGTTCGGCAGTATCATTGTACGCAGAATGAGCATGCTTGAAAATAGGATAGTACATGTGCAACAGTATACTTGCAGCAATAATCAAAAGACTTAGAAAAAACATAATTAATAATGTCACTACACAGTGACTACGAAGTGATTTACAGTATGCATGTTTCTTAAGCTGTTTCTGTCTATTTCTCTCTCTAATTCGGTCTAGAGGATACATGTCAGAGACTAATTCAACCGATTCACCTAGGAGAGGACTTAAACAATCGAATTGTCTGACTTGTTAGACCTTAGTTTCAGTTTATAGTTTTGTGATTCGGTTTTCTCAACCAGGGGGAGTTTTAAATCAGTCTGTGGAAGGGGGCAGGGCTGAGAGTTCAAATCAGACGGTAGTCCATGAAATTTCTTGATATGGCTCGAGTGTAGCCAACCCTTGCGACCCTCGACCTTCACTGCTGTCCTCGTGGTCAGAAGTACCAGTTTTGGCGTTTGCCAGCGAGGCTCCAGCGGGCTCCTCCTGTCGAAATTTCTTATGAAGACCAAGTCTCCAGGAACCACTTCATGGGGCTTCACCTCGGTGTTGTCGGGAAAGGCTGCAGCTACCTGTTAACGGCAAGATTGTAGTGCAGACATCAAGGAAGCAAGGTAATCTGTCAGCATATTACAATCGACATCAGTTATTTTTCGAGGTATAGGCGTCCCCCACATATTTGGTGGCCTACCGAAGACCACCTCGTACGGGGATAGCCCTGTGCGAGAATGTGCTACCATTCTCATGTAAAATAGTGCAACTGGTAAGGCTACTATCCAGTCGACACCTTTCTCTCTACAGATTTTAGAAAGTCGAATTTTCAGAGTCTGGTTGTGTCGCTCCACGAGACCTGCTGCCTCGGGATGTCGGACACAGTGGAATTTCCATTGATAGCCTAACAAGAGTGAAATGTGTTTCATTAGCTCGGATGAGAACGGCTGGCCGTTATCTGAGTACACGATACGGGGCAAACCATACCGTGGGAAGAATTCACGAACTAACTGTTTGGCAGTAGTCGGGGCAGTGTAATCTGAGACGGGATATGCCTCTGTCCAACGGGAAAGAGCACATACAACTACGAGGACATATTTGAATCCTCGACAACGTTCCATCTGGATATAATCCATCTGGAGGACTTCAAAAGGGTGATCGGGAGGTTGAAATCCACCTTGCTCTACAGGAATGCTTTTACCTGGATTGAACTGACAACAAATCATACAAGTTCGGACTTTCTGTTTGGCTGCAGCTCGTAAGTGTTTATTAAACCAAATGTGTTGAATACTGTCTAACATAGCTCTTTCTCCTAGATGTGCTGGACTATGTATTGTGTTAATGATAACTTGAACCATTGAGTCGGGGAGAAACCATATAGATTTTCCCTTCGTCATCCATCCCTGATCTGTTTGGATCCCTCCTAATTCAGTCCATTTCTTTATTTCCTCTGGTGTAGCATGTGTCTGTATGTCAATTACATCAAGGGCGGGATCCCTAACTGTCATGCAGTGTGTCGGTGTCGGAACTATTGTCTTTGTCAAGTCAGTTGCATGAGTCCGATTCTG
Organism: Triturus cristatus; assembly: GCF_964204655.1. NCBI lineage: Eukaryota > Metazoa > Chordata > Amphibia > Caudata > Salamandridae > Triturus > Triturus cristatus. Next base: position 819,058,244 of record NC_140590.1, read on the forward strand.
AGCTGTCTGTTTAGCTGTTCGGTCTGCTAGATCGTTACCCTGGGAAATAATATCGGTGACTTTTGTATGGGCTTTACACTTCATGATAGATATCGCAGTAGGCAGATGTATTGCATCTAACAGAGCTTGAATGAGGGGACCGTGTTGAATGTTGGCACCGTGAGAAGTCAAATAACCTCTCTCTCGCCAAAGGACTCCGAAGTCGTGTACAACTCCGAATGCATAACGTGAATCTGTATATATGTTAACTTTTTTATTTTTGGCTTGAATACAGGCTTGTGTCAGAGCGATGAGCTCTGCTGCTCGAGCTGATAACGTGTTAATACAATTCGTTTCAATGACTTCAGTGTCTGTTGTGACTGCATAAGCGGCCACTAACTCTCCTGTACTTGTTCTCATACATGAACCATCTACATAAAATGTCAGGTCTGGATCTGATAATGGAATGTCTGTCAAGTCTTGTCTGGGTTTCGTCGTAATAGTAATGACTTCAATACAATCATGTGCCAATGGGTCTGTTCCACTTAATGGCAAAAGTGTGGCAGGATTTAATGTACTGCAGCGTCTGATTTCTATGTGTGGCTGAAACAATGTTAGTTCATAACCCGTCAGTCGTGCTATAGTCAAGTGCTGAGTCTGTGTCCGGTTCAAGAGAACCTCTACTGCGTGTGGTACTTGTACTGTCAATTGATGTCCTAATACTATGGAATCGCTTTGTCTAATCGCTAAAGCTGTCGCTGCGACTGATTTCAGGCACGCAGGAAGAGCCTGATCTACGGGATCTAATGTGCTAGAAAAGTAAGCACATGGTTTGTGTGATCCTGCTTGTTCCTGAGTGAGTACTGACAAGGCAGTACCTTCACGTTCTGTAACAAAAAGTGTAAAAGGCTTACTGTAACATGGTGTCGCTAGAACAGGTGCTTGACATAAGGCTTTCTTTAGGTCTTCAAAAGCTTGTGTATGTTCTGGAGTCCAAGGGAGGACAGTCGATGTCGCTGCCTCCTGGGTTGTCAACTGAATGAGTGGTTTTGCTAGAAATGCATATTGGGGGATCCACTGCCTACAGTACGAAGTGAGGCCTATGAAGGCCCGCACCTCCTTTTGTGTCTTGGGTGGTGGCATGTTTACAATTAACTGGATGCGGTCAGGTGTGAGCTGTCTTCCCCCCTTGGACAGCAAGTGCCCAAGGTACACAACTTGCTGAACACAGAATTGCAGCTTCGAAGGGGACACCTTGTGCCCCTTGTCGGCCAGAAAATGTAAAACCGTCAGTGATGCTTTTTCACATTCGGGTTCGCTTCGGGCGGTGATCAGTAGATCATCGACATACTGAAGCAGTGCAGTGTTAACTGGCATGTGGATACTGTCAAGTTGTCTTTTCAGTGCTTGGCTGTAGATGCTAGGACTTTCTGTAAATCCTTGAGGTGCGCGTGCGAATTTAAAGCTTCGTCCATTTAAACTAAATCCGAACAAATATTGGCTTTCCGGATCGTTTGGGACGCTAAAGAAGGCGTTCTTGAGGTCAATTACAGTAAAGAACGTTGCTTCTGAATCAATAGCTGTCAGTAATGAAGAGATATCTGGGACCACGGGATATTGTGGTACAATGCATTTATTCAATTCGCGCAGATCAATAACTAATCGATATACTGGGGGTGCTTTTGTATCAGTTCGTTTAAGAATCGGAATGATCGGAGAATTACATACATTGGAGTCGGTTTCCACAACCACTCCTTGTGCAATGAGCTCGTCAATGATTTGCAGTAAAGCCACTACAGCATCTGGAGGTAACTTGTATTGTCGCATTCGTGGTAATACCACTCCTGCTTTGAGTGTGACTCGATATGGTGTAATGTGCATACAACCTACATCAGTGGGGCCTTGTGCCCATAAATGTGCAGGTAGATTCTGTAACCGGTGATCCATGTCTCTTGACACGTAGTGACCTTTAAAGTCACGCAAAAATAATCGTACTCCGTCCGGAGAACAACATATTATAGCTCCTAGAGCTTTCAATGTCTTTATACCTAACAAGTTTTCTGGGCATGATTTTGTAAGCAATAGATCTGTAGTCCGTGTCAATGGACCAACTGTAAGTGGAAGCGGTTGCGATACTTCATTAACAATAGGTTGTCCTGAAAAACCAAGGGAAATATTTTGTGAGCCTGAGAGGGGTGCCCCTGGAACCTCGTCGTGACTTATAGTTGTTCTGCTTGCCCCTGTATCAAGTAAAAACTTTCTGTCTTTCCCTAATACTTGACTCTGTACATAAGGACCCTCTTGATCTACGGGAACCTCAATAAGGGGTACGCCAACTTCCCTCTCTAGGCTATTTCATGTGTATCGCTGATAATCTGGATAGTCATTTTGTGCATACTGGTACATCTGTTGTGTCGTGTTTTGTGTTGCGGCAATAGGCTGTGACTGTGGTACCGCTATGGTCTGTTGTGCAGCTTGCATAGGCTGTACATTCTGAGGCGCTTGTTGCTGGATCTGATCCTGTCTAGGCGGACGTGGTCTCTCCTTGGTTTTACCCGTAGAGATATTATGTTTCAGAACTGCACAATCGTTTATATAATGACCTGGCTGTTTACAATAGTTGCATGTCCCTTTAACGGGAACCGCTGAATTACTGGACTGTGTCGCACCCTTTTTATGACTGTCAGCAGGAACTGACTGGGCGACTAGCATTTTCATTTTCGTGTCTTTCATACGTCTTTGTTCGTGTTCTTGTTCTTCTCTAATTCTATTCTGGTGATACTGTAACATTTGTAACATTTGTGAAGGAGTGTTAGCTTGCCAAGTGCTCTCAACTTTCAATACTCTGTTTTTAACCTGGGGCAAGGAATTTTCGACTAGTTTCGTTACAAAAAGATGTGGATATGAATCGCTACTTGCTTTCAGGCCGCTGTTAATACCAAAACATTTTTCAAATCGGGAATAAAAATCACTAGTGTCTTCATCGGGTTTTTGTTTGCAAGCTGATATTGCACCCCAGTCTTCCTTTTTCGTAGTTAATAAACGTGGCAATACTTGTACTAATAATCCTGGTAATGCTTTAGTTTTGTCTCCAAGCCCTACGCCTGCAGTTCGGGCATTTTCTTCGTTTTCTAATGCTGTCCAATCAATCTTTTGTTCTCCCACCTCCCACTCTTTTTCTTTGAGTTTCTCGTAAATACCGGCAGGCAATAATACTTTTAATATTTTCATAATGTCAGGATAGGTATAATCACCCATGAGTAACATGTCTTTTATTTCACGGTGAAAACCTGCTGGATCTCTGTCATGGCTGGGCACTAATTTTTTCATTTCCAATAGTTCTATTTTAGTTATAGGCGTGTACACGAACACGCGTCTAAAAGTATTATCATCATTCCTAACTGGATGTACTTCACGTAAGGGATTCTGTCTGTCTATGTAATACCTTTTTCTTTCCATGGAGGGAGCTAAATCATGCTCTGGACATAGGAAGGCACTATATCTGTGTCGGTATTCTAGAATTTCTTTAATTAGATCGGTACCCATACCTCTCCATTTATTCGTGAGTAATTCTATCAGTATATCAGGTAGGGGACCAGGATCGGAGTGTTGGCCTTTATATAATATAAGGAGATGTTGTATCATGTATATACTAGCTAAACGCTGTTCGTCGGGTGTGAGATTCAGAAACGTGTGTGCTAGCGCATCATCACTGTATTTTTCAGAACTGTCAGCCCATTGTACTGCTGACCTGGCTAATTCTTGTTCATCCATAGAATCGAGCACATGGTACCCCCTTCGTTCTCGGAGTAATTTATCAGTAGCCTGGAATAAGTGTTCAGGGGTCCTTGGATTTGAGATAGCTGCTTGAAAAATTCTGTTACATTCTGGACGTATCGGACGTATTGCATTATTGAAGGATCTTCCTTTTCCTACATAAGCTATCGTTTCTCTAGCTGGTAATTCTAATTGTCCTGTGGTCCTTTCTGGCTGTTCCTCCTCCTCTTCCTCTGATTCAGTTTTATCTGCCTCTAATCTTCTTTCATGTATTCGTTCTACTTCTTTTCTGATCTTTCGGTGCATAACTTCTATACTCTTCTGTTTATCATGTTTTCCGTCTGCTATATTCTGACCCCATCTGGTAAGTACTTGCATTTCCTCCGGATCTACCTCAGGCCTATCTCTGTTTCTGATCAAGCAGTTTATGAAGAAGCGTAACAATAATTTTTGCATGTCCACTTTCTGGTATTCCATGGCCTCGCCAATACTTTCAGGACCTTCCCCTGTTTGGATAAAGTGATATATTTTGTCTAGATGACCAATCATTCCTGGTTGCGTCATTAGATAGGTCGAAACTCGTCGTAAACGTACTGATGATAGCAACATTCTGTCGTGTTTACCTGGCACTGGATCATATCTACAATCTGTAAGGGGCTCATTAAATATATTGTGATTAGCTGTTTGGGGTGTACGTTGGTGTGCTAAATCCCTATACGTCAACCTAGGTGCTAGCGGTGGCGTGGAAAAACCTCCTGTCGCACCTCCTGTCGCACCTCCTGAGGTGCCAAGTCCAAAAGGATTTGTTGGATGTAGGGTAGAGAGTGTAGATGCAGGAAGGACTGTAGAAACAGGTGGAACGTTTAAAACGTGAGGAGGGGTTTGTTGCTGCGGAGGTGGGGGCAGATGATCTTGGGGTTGAGCGTCGTCAACAGGTGGTGCGCGTGGCTGCGCACCATTAGCATATTCGGGGGCGGCATCATCTAAATAGGAAGAAAGGAAAATGTCCTTTGCGGTCTTGGGGTGTACTTTAATCGGGAGTAATGGAGGTGGCAGATCTTTTGGTACCTCCTGGGTGGCCTTAGGCAAACCCTCGGCCAGAAGAGGATACATACCATTCATAAGAGTGTTTCGTTGTCTGTCTACTTGTTCTGTTTTTACTCGGATACCTTCGTCAATTAATATGTTTTCTCGGGCCTTGTCTGAATTCTCTCTACTTTTCTCTTCCTTTCTGAACGCTTTCTCTGCGCGTCTATGCGATTCTTTACGCCATAATTCAATGGCATCTTTCTGTGACTGTCTGGATTTCTTTTTCCATAATACTTCTTCTACTCTCATGATGCAATCTGCATCCCATGTTCCAGCAGCGGGCCATCTCTGACTCTCTGCTAAATCCTTGGTGTAGTCCACCCATAAATCAAGATATAATACGGCATCTAGGCCATGTTTATGGTACATAAAGTACCCTGGAGTGTCCCTAGGTGGAATGGGAACAGCTTCCTCGAGAATCCCTTTTCTAGTTTTTATCTGTCTTAATTTCGAGAATAACGGCATCTTGAACCTTGCTACTTTGTTCTTACTCGGACTTGAACACAATTAATACAATAAAACACAATAATGAAGATCGAACAATCACTCATACCACGACATTTAAAACATTTTAGAACGAACAATAATAATTAGAATAAAACTAGTTAACTGCATAATACTAGATGTACTGCTAAACAGCACAGATACACTGCTGAAACAGTGCAGACCAGGTCTGTGTACCCAAACCCGTCTTGACCGGCACAAACCAATGTGCACGTCTAGATGCGTCCCCAGCAACGGTACTCACCGGGAAGCACGGAACGGAACAGAAGGCCTCGGAAGTCTGGACTGGACTAGACCAAACTGGACTGGACTCGACTCGTGACTTAGATACTTCGGAACTTCGGAATCTGGTGGGCCTCTGTATACCTCGGATCTTGCTCTCTCAGCTAGGCTCTGGTCGGGATTCTCCGCACTCCTCACCGCCTCGTCTGGGTGTTGATCGCAGCCTCAGTCGCCCCCCGTTGGCCTGAGGGAGATACAGGAAATCCTGCGGGTACGCGTAGTTGTCCGTCCGGCTGTGGCAGGAGACCGGGTCTGCAACGCACCTCCGGCGCGTGGGGTGTGAGAGGTGTCCCTGTTCGGGCGCCAATTATGTGGTAAATTTAAATTACCTGGACTTAATTTATGTGGTAAAATTCAATAAGAATAACTCAGTAAAAATAAGAGGCAGAATCCGTGGTATTTGAGGTTATAAAAGGGAATTTATTCCTTACAAAGGAATTATGGTTCGAACCAGGCAATCGGGTTCCGTCACCACGAAGGTTCAGGAAGGGATAGGCAATACATTATTGACAGGTTATCATATTTATAGTAAATGCATTACAGTAAAGACAGATGCAGGAGGCGTAACAGCTGAGAAGAGAGATAAGAATACACATACGTAATAAAAAAGGCGTTACAGTAGGCGTGCGTAAAGGCGTATACTAGAAACGTCATTAAGATGATGACACAGGTGGGTGGATCCATAAGAGAATCTTGCAATGTCAGCAGAAATACATGGCAGAGATGCGCGCGCAGCCGCATGACGTGTGATTGACGTGTAACTAGAGGGTGAAGGGGACTTGACATTTAGCCCTACATGAGGAGACAGAAGTCTGGGATGTCAGAACAACCTAATCCCAAATCGTATCTAATATCTTGTGTTTAAGGAACTATATTATCTGGAAGGGAAGGTCTCTCAGGCAGAGGCTATTCTATACTGACTGCTAGTGCGTGTACAAGCGTCTAAGTGTCTACATGAGATGCGAGGGGGCATGGGCCTACCATGGAAACGAAAGTCATGAATTACTTGCTCGGAGACAGTAAGGCCGGGCCCTTTGCTCTGCAGCTGGAAGAATGTTTACCTAAACTACTAGACAGGAATGCATTGGATGAGGAGCGGAGCAGATAACTTGAAGGCTGAATACAGTTTTTTGGCAGGCAACAGGCCGGGTCAGGCACCGTTAGCCGCGCAGGAAGTAAGACAAAGTTCATGGATACAGATACAGGTCCAGGCTGGGGCATTCAGAGGCAGAAGCAGGAAAAAGCTCGATGGCAGAATTCAGGGCCTACCTTGCCAGAGCTGGAAAACATGAAAAGTACACCATATAAAGACGGTGGCAAGGCATACTTAGGAACGGAATATCTGACCCATTCATGGCAGATCTGAAAGAGGACATGTTAACGTTGGACGCATATGTATTTGCGTCTTCATAGCTTGAAGTGGAGGGAACATACATGTACTTGTAGCATGTACATGGAGCCGTTGGGGTCTAAGATAGGGGACACAATTGACCATAAAAATTCATATTTCCTCAACTATGCTAGTTTCATGCAAAAAGTAATTACACTACAACACCCACATTTATTGGGCTGCATAATCTCCACTGAAGCCAAAATGATTCAGGCTTGCCTTTATTATGCTTAAAGCTATTCACATGCAAAAAGCCAGCATACCAGTCATCCCTCTTAAGAAACCCTGGTGGTTGAACACAGGTTTTTCAGAAAGGAAACAAAAGAAATGTAGTTTACATCTGGCTGCCTTGTAGTCCTGTTAAAGTGCAGCCCCTTGAACTCTACTTGAAGACCAAGAATGGCAAACCCTCCACAAGAGTTAAAAATGTACCCGTTTAGACCATTTCAACCTTCCACTCAGCCTTTTATCCTTCTCAATTGCCCCCCACCCCCTTTTAACCTTTCCTCCTTAACATTTCCTCCTTAACCTTGCCACCTGCAACTTTTCACCTTTTATCCTTACCTACCACCACTTCCTGTACCGTCACCAAACCAACCTTTTCCTAACTTTATTATCCCGTCCACCATCTCCATCTTTTAATTCCCATACTGGATTATTTTTTCATCTCCCCTGAAAGTTGGGGAGAGGATGGAGCCTAACAGCTAGTGCAGTCGATCTCAAATCTGAGGAACCGTGTTCGAGTCTTGGCATTGACGCTCAACATTCTGGGCAGATCACATAATCTCCCTGTGCCTAACAAAAATGAATGTGATTGTGTAACGAAACTGGTGATGGTGTAAAGTACTCTTATACCATCGGGTCAAGATAGCGAAATATAAAACTTCGAGAGAAGAAAAAAAAGTTGCCACCCCTTAGCGTTAGCCTTTCACACAACTATCCTTACTTTCTGCATCTTGCTTTACTTTTAGTTCCAAACTCTTTACCGGTGAAAAGTGTAGCATCAGGTTAAATCAGGGGTCTCCAACCGGTCGATCGCGAGCTACCGGTAGCTCGCCGAGGCCCCGTGAGTACCTCGTGATGGCATTTTAATTTTTTAGCCCTTCATAGTCTTTATAATGTTTTGGGACTTTTTTTAAGAGCCGTTGCCCGCCCTCACCTTAACCAGGTGCTCTGATAGGCCTAAGAGCTTTGCTGGGGCGGGGTGGTGTGAGCTGAAGAGGATGACGTTGTTTGTATCATCCTAGCGTCGCCCATCTGCTCCCCCTACCTTCAAGAGCCTGGCACCGCGCTTTTCATTGTGCGCAACATGTTCACTACTGGAACGAAGCTGCTCCCCCTCCCTTCAGGAGCGCTGCACAGCGCTTACATCCTGCGCGACGTGCACACTGCAGGTGCGGAGCAGCAGGGCCGAAAAGCTGGTTGGCGTGCAAGTGGCGTGGCACAGGCAGTATTGAATTGCTACTGCCGTATCAGTGCCCGCGCCACTTGCCTTTTCCAGTCCGACTCCGAGTCTTTCTCTAGGTAAGCCTGGCCTGATCTAGTTGCTGCGCCCTGGTCACTGATTTAATTGTTAGGCCCTGCCCTAGCCTTTTCAAGCCCCTGGCGCCAAAAATATTCTTGCCCAGAGTCAGTCAATAAAGAGAAGAGGGCATGCCGTGGGGAGGGTGAGGAGGAGGAGAAGAGATCAATAATGCACTCGTAATTTATATATAGGAAAAAAAATATCGTGACAGGTATGGAACTGAACGTTTAAAAGATGCTGTCTTGCTTAATTTAGATCGAAAAAAATCTCGTAATTTATATATAGGAAAAAAAATATCGTGACTGGTATGGAACTGAACGTTTTAAAGATGCTGTCTTGCTTAATTTAGATCGAAAAAAATCTATTTTAATTTTTCTTTGAATTGACGCTTTCTCACATTAGAAAGTTCATGCCTCCTCTCTTGTAATTTTTTTTTACATATAGTAGTGATGTAGAACCGCCACAAAATCGTGGTGATTGTGTGGTGGTTCCGCATCACTACTTGCATGTAAAAAAATATTTCGAGTTTGGAACTCTGCTCCTCCACCTCTGTAAACTCAAGTAGATGGAGCACAATATTCCAAAGACGTTTTTTCATTTTACTTCAGAAGGTGCGCTAATCCCTTTGTCACTGGCCTTTCTAATGGCAAAAAAGGGCATGGGTTTGGTAACTTCTAATCTACCTCGAACATGGGTGTCCACACCTGCTCCTCAAACCCTGGATCCATGGCACATTTTCAGGACAGTGATTGAATTTGTATTTTGATTCATGGTATGTTTCACCTGTTGCTATTCCTAACACCCAGCATACTGGACCTCATGAACTCATACGACGCCCGTTCCCTAAAACATATGTATGACGTCCCACTGACATCCTCTCAGTCCCTTCTTAAGAGTTAGCTTTTATGCCTGTTGGCAAGGCAATATTGATGAACATGGTAACCAAAAGGGTTCAGTTATATTTGTTCAGCACATTCATCAGCAATGAATTTGCAGTACACATCTGGTGTCCTTAAAAAAAAATCTGTCACATATGCTCTGCTGTTAAAGAACATGCTAATGTATTCAAAATAAGAATATTGTATTTCCGCTGTGCAGTGTCAAGTCTGTTGAGTGCTCTGCTGCTTTGGAACAACTGTTTATGGCAAATGCCTTCTTATGTTTCCTACCTTCACAAAGGAGTCAGTTAAAAAAATGTTTTTACTTAATGCAAAGACTTCATATTAAGCTAAGTCAAAGGCTCCCGGTGGGGTGGTATTCTGCTATTAACATCTGCTTGTGACAACAGTGTTACAGTCGATCGGCTATCCTTCTATGTTTATGATCAGCCTGGTTGTCATCCAGACATCCTTTCATTTTCAATTTCTGGTCTGATTATCAAATCTAATCTATATATATATGTATTGAGCAATGAGGAGGCAGGCCTGCCACTCTGCACACAAGGTGCTGGCTTCTGAAACAGGCAGACATGATGGCTGAACATTTGAAGTGCAGCAGAGCGGGAGCTCTGTATGTGAGGTGAAGGGACAGATAAACAGGAGTATAAGTGAGGTGTAGGGAACACACTGATACTGCGAATGTTGGGCACGGGGGGGTCACTCAAGAAGCTGCACTTTTGAGGGGCTGGCTGGCACACATGAAGATGTGCATGTGAGGTGCAAGAAACAAGCAAATATGACACTGTGCATGTGAGGTGCAGGGAACAAATTTACATGACAGTGAATGTGAGGTGCAGGTACAGAGGCTGTACATGAGCAAAGCAGGGAGGCATACATGAGGCTGTGCATTTGAAGTACAAGGACAAGCTGGCATGATGCTTTGCGTGTGAAGAGCAGGGAGCAAATAGATGACTGCATGTAAAATACGGGGAACAAACTTATGACATTGCATGTGAGATGCAGGGAGCAGGCACTCACAAGGCTGTGTATGTGAAGTACATGGAAACCCCTGTTTTTCCCGCTGTTCAATAAGTACTGTGCTCCAAGGTATTGTTTTTGAGAGCACATTAAACTCAATATGGGAATACTGAGACACCTTCAGTACCAGCCTCCATCTTCCTATTGCTAGGGATCAGAACCCCATACTCAGCTGCCCAGTCTAGTCAGGACGCAGCTTCTGTTCCATTTATACCAGCATTCAGGTGTTTTCCTTTCCCTTGCAACACTCTCTGCTTTGTTTGTAGCTCAACTAGAGAGTGCCCTTCAGAGACCGTATCATCATGGCATGTATCGCTTGAATGTGAGGGTGACTTGTGATGTTTTAGTAATCAAAGATGGGATGAGTACTATGGAATCATTGAAATAAAGCAGACTTTTTTAAGCGTTTAATGTGCCCTAGAGTAAAATTTGAAACATGAGAATATATTCTAAGGAACTTTAAGTATTTTGCTCAAACCACAGTATGGGCTCCAAAGAAATTAGACTTAAAGTCAATGAAACTGGGTGTGGGGGGCGTACCTCAAAAAAATGTGCGTGATGCTTCGCCTTTAGTAGCTCACGACGATTTTCACTGATCAGAAGTAGCTCTCACTACAGAAGAGGTTGGAGACCCCTGGGTTAAATGTTTAAAGAGATTCAGATCTCTACAGTTATGGAGAGACAATTTTTGCTCCTTCTGTAAAGCAGAGCTGCAGTCGACATGGGTATATATACTGTACCATACAAGTGTGAAATACAGTTATCTGGTTCCCTTAATATATGTAAAACTTAATTTGACCTGGAACCCGTGGGCTTTCCATCCACAATCTTGGACTCTAATGTATACCGATGGAAGAACCATGGAGGCACAAGGTACAAGTGATGGGAAGCACGCACCAACCCAAGTACAGGACACTTGGCTAGTGCATTAGCTCACCTCTTCAGCCAGAGAACACCCCGAGTAGTCAGCACCAATGAACATAGACCCATCTGGCAGCTGACTGACCAAAGTCCTACAGACAGGGTCATTCCGGAGAGGGCGAACCAGGCCGTTCTTATCTGAGGGAAGGAGAGAGGCAGAACTGTTAGCTTTTCATTACACTGTCATGATGTCACCAGGGCTCTAAGTGGCAGCTTTTACAATGTTATATACAAGCCATAGTTGCTGCTTATTTATCTTATGCAACTAGCACCCATTGAAAAAGCCAATAATCCTGACTTGTTGTAGGTATGATGTTTCTTGTATTATATATCTGGATGCAATGACAGCAACAGCAAAATACCAAACGGGCAGCAGACTATGCTAAGCACAGATTTTTACCTAAAGTGTTTTAAGCCACCCCCTTAATTAAATTGGCCACGCCTCTTTGAGAGGCCCCCCCCCAGTTTTTTCATCCCATTTAAAGCTAGGGTGACCAACCATCCGTTAATTTCACGGACCGTCCATAATTTGGACCTCAATCCGTTGTCCGTAATTTTGGGCTTTGCAGGGAGCAGAGCTGTTCCCCTGGGAGAGGCCTCAGCTCCCTGATGGCGACGCCTCACACTCATCCTTGGCACAGAAGAGCAGCCCCACCCCTCCAATTGTCATTCTGTATGCTGGCTGATTGTCACATACAGAATGACAATGGGCCAGTTTGACCTGTTACAGCATGTGGTGGCCTTTTCCTGCCTCGGTCTAGGGCAGGGCATTCTGTTAGGGTTAGATGGAAGAAATGTCAAAAATAAATGCACAAAAGCGCCCATGCCGCTATGTGCCAGTTCATGGAAAGAAGCTGGGGAAAGAAGTTAAAAAGAAAAGATTATAGTTCGTACACAGTCTCACCATTTCAGAGCTGAAGCATTCTTAATATTATACAAAACAAAGCCATAGTTGCTGTATTTTATTTATTTTATGCAACTAACATCCATTGACACAGCCAATAGTCATGGCTTACTGTGGGTCTAATGTTACTGGATAAAATGATAGAAACAGCAAAATACCAGTGGTGCTGCATATTATGCTCAGCTTAGGTGTTTTAAGACATGCCCTTAATTACATCAGACACGCCCCCTGGAGAGACCTCCAATTTTTTTTCATACCACTTAAAGCCCTGGAAACAACACCATAACACAGTCACCTCACATCCTGGCACTATGCATCATGCATGACTCATGACTTCCAAGTTTTCAGATTGCCTAGGTGCAGTGGCATAGTTAACCCTCCCCCACCCCTTGCTTTAGGAACTACAGCGAGTGTGAAGTTCTTTATGGGCCTCTTCTGTCTGCAACTCAGTAGACAAAGGCTCAGCTCATAATTAATGTGAAAAGGTGGGTGAGTGAATACGTTTAGGAATGGGTAAATGGCTGGATGGGTTAGTGAAAGGGTGAATGGATGGATAATGAGAGAAAGGATGGATGGATGCGTGAGTGGAAGGATGGATGAGGGTAAATAGATGTATGGGTGGAAGGGTAGATGGATGGGTAAAAGGGTGGATGGATCAGTAAAAGAATGGATGGATGAGTGAAAGGGTGGATGATGGGTGAGTGAATGGGCGGATGGATGGGAGAAATGATGGATGGATTGATGAATTGATAAGTGAAAGGGTGAATGAATGAATGGATTAGTGAAAGGGTGGATGTAAGGATGGACGAGTGAGTGAAAGGGAGGGTAAATGGACAAAAGGATGGATAGATGAGTGAAAGGGTGGATGGATGAGAGAAAGAATGGATGGAAGAGTGAAAGGATGGATGGATGATAGGGTCAATCAATGGATTCATGAGTGGATGAGTAAATGGATGAGTGGGTGGATGGGTGAAGGGTAGATAGAAGGATGGGTGGCTAAGGGGAATGGAGAGAGAAGGAGAGAATGGATGAGTGAAAGCATGGATGAATGATTGGCAGAATGGATGGGTGAATGGGTGCATGGATGAGTGAAAAGAATAATGTAAAGATGGATGAGTGAAAGAATGAATACAAGAGTGAAAGGGAGGGTGCAGAGCTGGAAGAAAGGATGGATGGATGAGTGAAAGGTTGAATGGGTGGACTGATGCGTGACTGGATGGATGAGTAAGTGAAAGGATGGCTGGATGGGTGAAAGGGAAAATGGTTGGATAGATGAGTGAATGGAAGGATGGATGGAAGAGAGGGTAGATGAGTGAGTGAAAGGGATGGTCGATGGACGAAAGGGAGGGTCGATGGACAAAAGGATATATAGATGAGTGAAAGGGTGGATGGAAGAGAGAAAGGATGTATGGATGTGTGAAAGGATGGATGAGTGATCGGGTCAATGGATGGATTCATGGGTTGATGAGTAAATGGATGAGTGGGTGAATGGAAGGATGGGTGGGTGGCTAAGTGAAAGGGGAATGGAGAGAGAAAGGAAGATGGATGGATGAGTGAAAGCACGGATGAATGATTGGCAGAATGGATGAGTGAATGGATGCCTGGGTGATTGAACAGAAGAATGTAAAGATGGATGAGTGAAAGAATGCATACATGAGTGAAAGGGAGGGTGGAGACCTGGAAGAAAGGATGGATGGATGAGTGAAAAGTTGAATGGGTAGATGAATGAGTGACAGGGTGGATGGATGAGTACGTGAAAGGATGGCTAGATGGGTGAAAGGCTGGATGGATGAGTGAATGGATGGATGGGAAGAAGAGTGGGTGGATGAGTGAAAGGATGGCTTGGGGGAAAAGGTAAATGGTTGGATGGAGGAGTGAATGGATGGATGGGTGGAAGAGTGAATGGATGAGTGAAAGAATGAATTGGGTGAAAGGGTGTATGGATGATGGATGGCTGAGTGAAAGGGTGGATGGAGGGATGGGCAAGTGAAATGATGGATGGAAGGATAGATGATGGATAGGTTTGCAAATGGTTGAAAAAGTTTGAATATGGATGGGCACACAGATGGAAGGACAGAATGAATGGTGGATTAAAGAATACATAGATGACAGAATTTACATTGAAATTGTGGATATCAGGGGTTTGATGGAAGGATGAATGGCTAGAATCTTGGACAAGAAAGCTCTTCTAGGGAGGGTTGTGATGACTTACTTTGCTTTCTTGGTGCCATAACAGCTTTAGTTCAAAGTGAGAGTTTTTTTACATTTTCTGGCTACCCCCTTGCCTATGTGTTACTATTCTGTATTTGCTGTGTGCTTATGTGTGGGATCTATACATAATGAATATGACATTTTGAGTGACACCCAACTGCTACTCGAATGTTACCCTAGTAATTGTAAATGTTTGCATGTTTTCTTTTAGGTGTAAGGTTTTAGGGAGAGCCTTATAGTACCATGAGCTGTGCTTGAGGTGTATATTGTGATTGTAGCAAAAGGCAAGGCATCAAAAATAAACTATGTCATAGTGTATCGACAGTGCCATTTTAAAAAAAGCTGCAGGGAAAAGCACCTTTGTGACTTTCGTCAGCTAGTGCAACTCTCTGCGAAGCCCCCATAAGCAAAGTCAGATTCCATATTTTAAGTTCCACTTGCTGAAACACCCATAATGCATTCCCTATAGTGGGTTCATCACAGCAATCTTCCCTTTAGTTCACCTTTGCGGGCCACTCTACATCTCTCAATGGCACTCCGATATGAGATGCTAGTAACAAAGTCATTCCGAGCAGATCTTCCAGACCACTTCTCTCACCAAACATGCCTACTCAGGACCATGAGTTATAAACAAAATATCAGACTGGACAACGCAGTGCAGTACCATATAAATAGATTATCATATGAAATACCACAAAAAGACCTGCACAGTTGATTAAAGCAACATGCATACCGAAAAACCGTGAAGTGCACGATTGTCTCAACCTGAGATAAACTTATTTTTACTTGTACTTAAGTGGTTGTCTATTTACTTACTTTTATGCTATCGCGCAACTTCCTCCGATGTGTCTGTAAAACTCACCTTTTGCCCCGAAGTTTTGTCCTGAATTTTTGTACTGAATTTTGACCCTTTGTCCTGAATTTTTACACTTACTGTCCTTAATTTGCACCCATGCCAGTTGGTCACCCTACTTAAAGCCCTGCACAAGAGTCTATATAGTTAAGCTTCCGGGGTGGGGGGGGCAGCAGTGAAAGAAAAAAAAGAGGACAATGTGGCTGACATCAGGCATTGTAATACATCCAGTCATTACCAGGCCTGTGCTCTCTGGTATCTGCAGTCTGAGGGAAGGGCAAAGTAGACACAAACAACTAAACAGGATATTATGAACCACGTACCCCTGCTACTGCCCATGCTACTTGTGACGGAGTGGTTGCTGCCTGCACCTGCCTGTGGGCCACACAGACCCATTCTATACCTCCTCTCTGAAAGAAACTGGCTTTACCGCTTGCTATGCGGATACGGCCACTTGGAGGACCTACACCGCCACAGTTTGTTGTTCTCTGCCTACCATGGGGTGTCAGACGCATCTGTGTTCCATCCGTTTCGCATTTGCAAAACTAAAAAAAAAAAAAAAACACCTCAACCACACTACTTGGGCTGCACAGTGTTTGTTCAGCTCCTGCTAGCTATACTGAACTCATGCGAGGAGAGGAAAGCCCGCAGTGAGCGCTGCTGCTTTTGCCTGGTCCCCCAAACAACTGAAGTAGGCTCAAACAAATATATATTTTTTAACAACATTCATGCGCTCCTTGGAAGTACTATCCTTATTAATCTCTCTCCCCGCAGGGAGCATCTGCATGTAGGAACCTGGCCCCTCTTTCAGCTGCAGAATTGTGCTAGTTCAGGGGGTGCTCTGCATCTTGCTACCCTCCTGCGACCAGATCCCCAAATTAACCCCATTAGAAGCATAGTAAGATCCTACAAGATCCCCCAGGGATTCCACACTGGCAAGACCACATAGTAGTACAACAGCTGGGGAGGACCATCCTTTTCAGTAGAGCCACCCTTCCCGCCAGAGAGGGAGGGAGCATGGCCCAGAAGCCAGCTCTGGACTGAAGCGCACAAACTTCCTTGAACACATTGTGCTTCAGGAGGTCCGTGAGTTCATGATAAACCTTAACCCGAAGTAAGGTAGACATCGAGGATCCCAGGTGACCACCCTCACGCAAAGCCCCCAGGAAAGGCTCTATCTGCCTTTGTGGAAACAAGCAAGATTTCTTCCAACTGACTTGTAACCCCGATACCACCACAAACTGCCCTAGCAGGTAACGGGCACCTCCAAAGGCTGGACCGGCCTTCTGGAGGAACAACAATAGGTCATCGTCATGAAGTGCAATGTGGTGGGTTTGTTCACACAGCGTGATGCCCCGGTATACGGTTCGCATCCTGCTGCAGCACGCTAGGGGCTTCTTGGCCAGGGCAAAGAGCAAGGGGGACAAAGGGCAAACTTGTCGGGTGCCGCGCTCTACTCGATAACTGGCCGAAATGATATGGCCTGTTTTGACCCTTGTCTATGGAACTGTGTAAAAGAGGCATGTCCAGGTCATAAACACCTGACCAAGGCCAAAGCCCAGCATCACCTGATAGAAGAAGGCCCATTCTATGCTATCAAATGCCTTCTCGATATCAACCACAAAAATCACAGCCTCCTTTTCGTCATATGTATCTGCCTCCAGCAATCGGAGAACCCTTCGAATATTCAGGGCTGCGTTGCGGCCTGGAAAAAATCCTGCCTGATCCCCCATGTATGAGCGCTGGCATGTGTCGCAGTAGACAGGTGGCTAGTAACATGCTTAGTATTTTTAAATAGATGTTCAGCTTCGACAACGGTTGGTATGCCCTTTTGTCATTAGCCCGTTTGCCAGGTTTCAGGAGGGGCACAATAGACGTGGGCAGCAATTCCGTGTTTTGACGCTTTATATAGCTCCACCAGCCGGGGGCATAAGTCTTCTACATAGGCAGTGTAAAACTTCACCGATAGACTGTCTTTGCCAATTGTTTTATGCCGGGCCATGGATTTTATGGCTGCTCTAATCTCCGAGAGTGTAATGTCTTCCCCCAGTTCGTCTGCCAACATGAGAGTCTGCAGGTCAACGGGCACTAGAAAGGTCTTGACAGCAGCAATTGAGCTATCAGCCATGCTACTATAAAGGTGAGTGTAATGCTCATGAAACACATGGTTAATGTCTGCCTGGCAATATAACAAGTTGCCCGGTCTGCGGTGAGCTCCACCATCACCGATCCCCTTTTGGACAGATATGTAACCCACGCTAACAGTGAGACAGTCTGGTCTCTTTCCGCATGTATCATGTAGTTCTTGTAGTCAAAACAATGCAATGTTTCTGTTTCTCCTATTACCTGTTCTTTAGCTTCCAAAAGTGCTGTCTGTACTTCGGGTGTCCAGGCCTGTGCCTCTCAATGTCCCTCAATGCTCTCAGCCATGGCCACCTCAGCCAGTAAGGTCCTCCAGACCTCCACCGACTCCAAGATACATCTGTCCCTAATCACTGTCTTCAACATGTCCCATTCCACCTGGGAGGGGGGGGAGTCAGAGCCAAGATTCTCATCAAAATAGCATCAAAGGCCTCTCCAACTGCATCCCGGAAGACCAGGTCTTCCAGTGCCTACACCTTTAGTCTCCACATCGGTATACAGGGCCTCTCTAGGCCAAGCAGCAGGGAATTATGATCAAAAGTGTCTTGGAAAGATGCTACGTGGTTCAGACCATCTCATGTACAGCAGGCACGCACAATATTGCATCCAGCTGCACATTGAGGTCATGCAAATGAGAGAAATAGGAGTAATTACTTTCTTCTGGGTGGCATGATCTCCAGGAATCCACCAGTCCCCATTGCGTCTGCCACTGTGTGAACGCTCTGGCCACCCTGTGTATTGGGGAGTCCCGAATCTGGGGATCGGAACGGTCAGCCACACAATTATAGTCTCCTCCTAAGAGGACCTGTCCCACCAGATGAGGGGCCAGTACTCTCGAAAGTGGAGCTAAAAAGGACACTTGATTCACATTTGGGCCATAAATGCTACCTATAGTGACCACAACGTAGCGGCCCACTGGATCTAGCAGGTGCCCAGTATGTTGTAAGGGAATCCCAAGTCTCACCCACACTAGGACTCCCCTCGTAAAAGCAGGGTAATCTGTGAAATAGGCCTGTCCTCTCCACCTACTCCGTAGTGCAGCCCCTTCCTTAGCTAGGAGGTGTGTTTCTTGAAACAGCGCCATCTGCACCCCTTGTCTATTGAGATATGAGAAGATCTTGTGCCATCT
The DNA here is from genome assembly GCF_964204655.1 of Triturus cristatus. Lineage (NCBI taxonomy): Eukaryota > Metazoa > Chordata > Amphibia > Caudata > Salamandridae > Triturus > Triturus cristatus. Next base: position 819,076,866 of record NC_140590.1, read on the forward strand.
GCATGGAGTGCATCCCCCTGACATTCCATGATAATACTTTAGTCGTCATGGAGAGTGCCATTGATCATTGGACACCTCAGTCAAATAAAGGCGCCCCAACTGTGTCGGCATCACTCATCTTCACACAGAAGAAGTTCTCACCCAAGGCACACACTGTCCTCCTCTCCCCAAAAAACAATCCGCAAACACCCCAACTCCCACACCCCAGGACAAGCAGGGTAACCTCCCATCTAAACATTCAGCCAATAGGCATTCATACGCGGGTGTACCCACAGAAACCTCAATGGGAGAACAGCGACCGCTGCGACGTCTCCCAACCGGTCACCTCATCCGACTAGCTATAGTAAGTAGAATGTGATTCACTGCATTCATTTCACAGGATCAGAAACCATCACCCTGCCAATCCCACATTTAATTGAAAATCCACACACCCCACCAACATCGTCAGATAAATTCATCTGCTGTGCCAGGTGTGACCGTGGGCAGTTCAACATCCGAGTTCTCCTCCTTGCTGGTATCTCTTGTGTGATCAGAGTCCTGGGCTTCTTCATCACTCAGCGACAGCGGAGGGCCTAGTCTGTTTCTGCTTATTGCAGCCAACTTTTTCACTCTCCTGCGCCTATGTGTTCGTTCTGGGAACCCCTGGCTAGGGTCAGCCTCCGGGTGCGCCTTGACCCAGTCCCACAGCTCTAGCAGAGTTCGAAAGAAATGCACCCCCTACGGTATCACCACTCTGAGACAAGCCAGGATCATCATAGCATAGGGTTGGCTTCCATAAACATGGAGCGTTCCTTTTGGACCTCTTTAGTAAAGTCTGGGAAGATCATGACCTTGTGGTTAGCAACTTGAATGTTTCCCCGGAGTCTGGCCTGCACAAGATTGTGGTTGCGGTCTCTGTAGTATAGCAGCTTAGTTACCACCGGGTGTGGTGGCGCCCCCTGCAGGGGTGGCCAAGCAGGAACCCTGTGCACCCTTTCTAATGCATAGAAAGAAGAGACCCCCTAGTGCCACCACCTCACACAGCCAATGTTCCAGGTAGGCCATGTTTGTCCCTTCAGTGCGCTCTGGGAGGCCTATGATTCGAATGTTATTCCTCCGTGACCTGTTTTCACTGTCTTCAGCTCTGGCCTCCAGAGTGCTGACCTTATCTTCCATGGTAGAAAGTCTGGCTCTCAAAGTTGAGATCATGCTTCAGGATGCTCAGGTTTACTCTCAGAGCAGGCAACTTTGTCTCTAGAGCCTCTCTGGAGGCAGTGATGGCCTGCATAACATCTGGGAGGGAAAACCTCTTCCTGGGCCCCCTCCTGTGACGATGGGAGAACTCCCACCCCTCCACCGTTGGTACTCAGTTGGCATTGTTCCCCCCACTTCTGGGTCCCGACATCTTGTCACCTTGCCCATATCAGCCCAACAGTGCGCAGGAACCTCAGGTCTTTTGGGGTGGGGTCCGTTCAAGCCCCGTGATGTGTGGGGGGCTGCGATGCAATGAACACTGCCTCAGAGTGGCACACCAGCGCTCAGTGGGTGTTCGGATGGATCAGTTTGCTGTGGGGTAAGTCTCACAGTGCAGGTTTGGGCAAACTCCTGGCGATATAGCTCTTATCCAGCAGCGTCTATTAGAACGGGGACCCCCATTCAGGGCTACTAGTGTCCTCATGAGCACAGCCCATAAGTGAGTCAATAAATTCAGTGCCCAGTGCCATCAACTGTCACACCAGCCACTTCCAGTGGGGCACTTCTTCCTAGGCACATCGCAAGGTGCCATATGCTCAGTGCAGAGCGGAGGGCTGCCTAACTTGTGAAGGGCCCACTCACCACACAATATCAGGCTCCATGCTTTAGGCGCTCAAGGGCTGGCACTACTTCAGTCACGTCACTGAGGTACTGACCGGAGGGGCATTGGGACCCCTTCCACAACCAGTTTTCAGTGCCTGACCAACTAGTCTTCCAACAGGCTCTCCCGATCCATTACAGGATCTTCTCCAGGATGGGCCCGGCAATCACAGGCAGTACAATACAGTCTGGAGCCCCCTCCGCCCCCAGCAAGAGAAATGCCCTTGAGGCCTGCTCCAGGGGCCCTCCGTGTGCCCTGCGTCCCAGGCGTTCTCAGAGCACGAGCTGTCAGATGCATGGGCGGAGGGGGTCCATAAGTATTACACCTAAAACCCCAGGACTTTAGCGGATCATTGAGGGGATTGATTGAAGAGGAGACTTGGGGTCCGATCAGGGCTTTCCCTCCGCTTCGCTCTCTCTCCCCGCTCCTCTAGGGTGCCGGGCCTGCGTTTCCCTGGCTTGTCCGGGGTCAGGCTACGTGCCAGGAGGAGAAGGGCTTAACCCATTACCCAGCTGGCTCCTCTTGGGTGCTGGGCCTGCGTCTCCTGGCTTGACCGGGGCCAGGCTGCGCATCTGAGAGGGGAAGGGCTGAACACTTGAAACTGCAAGGACTCTCCCCAGATCCACCAAGGTGCTGGGCCTGCGTCACCCTGGCTTGACCGGGGCCAGGCTGCGCACCACAGTGGTGAGGGACTGAGAGCCCATACCCTGTGTGACTGAACCCAAAGGCTGGGCATTCGTTCTCTGGCTTGCCCGAAGCAAGGCTGCACTGAGGGGGGAGGAACCTAAGGGCACCTCTAATAGACACCACGGTCAGCTGCAGGTCCACCAGACAGACCAAAGGGACAGCGACCAGAAAATCAACCAAGCTAAATATATCTGAACTAAAATATCTGTGCTAAGTATCCAAGTTAAAATATCGGCCAAGGAGCTCCACTCCTGCCCCATCAAGTCATCACCAACAATGAACGCAGAAGCCATGGCTCACCCTATCGACGCCAATGAGGACAACATGGACTGGCATACAAAGAGAGGATGCGACTCGTGCCCGAACTCACCAGAAAAAGCTGCAAAGCTTGCCCGCACACCTCCCAGAAGCACCACAATTCTGACCACAAACCGCTACCAGGTTCTTCAAAATGCCCAGGACTGCGACGCCAACCCTCAAGACCATGAGATGGCTGGAAACTCTACAGGTCATACAAAGTGACTATGGATGCCTCCCATCATCCTGAAGAACTTAGCCACCCACAAGGACCTCGTGGAGCTACTGGAGGAACACTGCACCTCCGCTTTCACATTCAAGCCCTGGCAGGACCACACCAAGATCATGCTCACCACACCAGAGGACTACAGGAGAGTGACCAGCATGCTCACGAAACAGAAAATGGAATACCACACCTTTTCACAGACAACTGCAAAAGCCCAGCGCTTCGTAATACGGGGACTTTCAGTAAACGTATCCCTTGGGTACGTCACTGAGGACTTTTCGGGAATTGGACTTTCAGTTAAAAATATTATACAGATTGCCTCACCGGCAGACAAGAACAAGAAATTTCCCCTGTTCAGTGTAACCCTGTCGGCAAGCCAGGATGGGAAGCCAGCAGACCTCAACAGATACACGGCTCTTCAGCTGCACCGTCACCACAGAAGCACCAAGGGGAAATGGGGCCCGGTCATGTGCTACAACTGCCAGCGCTTAGGGCACACCTCTGCATTCTGCCATCAGAAGCCAAGTTGTATACGCTGCGGAGGCGAGCACACCTCCAACCAATGCACCAGGAACAGAGAAACCAAACCAGCGATATGTGCAAATTACACAGGAAACCACCCAGCAAACTATCGCGGCTATCCCTACCTGCAGTAGGCAAAGAAGGATGAACCACACAAGCCCACACAACCACAAAAAGCTTCTCAACACTCTCCAGCAACAGACCAGGGTCAAAGGAAGACACAAACCATAACCCCGCACTGGCACACAGGATCCCAACCCACAATCCAACCAACAGCCATAGTGAAGCGCGTGTGGATGGAAGGACATACGCAGAAGTTACAGGACCCAAACAGGACAGCCCACCACCAACAACTGCCCCGGCATCATCCTGTGAAACAGGCACAGCCATCAACTGGTAGGAACTCATCATGAAGGTTGCGAAAGTAGACGCAGACATGAACATCCACCCTGTGGTGACAAGAGTGGCGAATCTCATCACCTGCAATGGCATCCAAATCTAAAGGAAACTCCCTCTTTTTGATGTGGAATGCTAACAGCATTCAGAAGAAAACAGCTGAACTCCTGCACCTGATGGAAACTAAGGATGTGAGTATAGTGCTTATTTCCGAGACCCATCTCCAAGGAAGCCAGAAGCTTAACCTAGCAAACCACAGGGTGTACCGCACAGATCGCACCACTGGAGCCAAGGGCACAGGAACAGCAGTGATTGTCAGCACAAAAGTGAAGCACCATGAGATCGCACTACCACCAGTGGGGGAGTGTTGAACAACTGGTATACCGATCCAGACATCAGCAGGCCCGCTACGGTTGGTTGCTGCCTACTCACCCCCAGAAAAGCTACACCCAAAAGGACCTAGATGCCTTACTGGACCCCAACATTAATTGGTGGAGACCTTAATGGCAAGCACCAGTGCTGGAACTCTCGCTCCTGCAACAGGAAAGGCCACGCTCTACTTGCCCACTCGAGGAAGGACTTTATAGTGGCTGGCCCAACACACTACCCAGGTGCTGCACGGTACAATCTTGATGTTCTGGACATAGTCGTCATGAAGAATCTATCCAAGTCTATGGAGCTGGAAACCTTAACATCGCTGACGTCTGACCACAACCCAGTGTTGATCACAGTTGGAGACGTGCTTGAAAACCAACAACAGGGCACCAGGTACAACTACAAGAAGGCAGACTGGAGCTTATACAAGAGAAGCCTGGAGGAAACACTGGTCCCTGGTCCCTTACGCTGCATTGAAGGCACTGACCAGGTGGTTCACCACTTCACAGCTGCAGTCCACACTGCTATTGAACGCAGTGTTCCCCAGCAGAAACCCCAGAGCTGCTCCATCTACGACCTCCCAAACGGCATCAAGAAGTCGGTAGCTGACAAGAACATAGCCTGGAGAGAGTGGCAAAAGTATCGCACTCCTGACCTGCTGAAGAAGTACAACAGGCTGACAAGACAGCTGAAGATGCAAATAAACCAGCACAGAGGTGAAAAATGGGAAGCAGCAACAGCTAACCTGAAGGACTGACAACTCTCTCTGGAAAACGACCCGACGCTTGACTGGAAAGAAGTAACCAAACCCACCAATACAAGGAAAGACACACCTGGCATGCAGCAACAGGGACAAGGCTGAGGTCTTCGCTGAGACGCTGGAGGCATCCTTCAGGCCTAACCAGGCCAGCAAACTGGCAGCAGAAGTCGAGCAAGGGGTCGCTAAGCACCACCTGGAGCACCCACCAGAAACAGAAGCTGCAACCTTTGAGGAATGCTCAACTGACGAAGTCCTAGCCCTGTTAAACTAAAAATTGACAAGGCTCCAGGAAAGGATGGAATAACCAACCAAGCCATCAAGATGCTCCCAGATGCCGCAGTGGATCGACTTGCAGAGATATTCAATGTGTGTATGCAGCAACAGTACTTCCCCCAACGTTTGGAAAGAGGCAGGAGTCGTCGTTTTTCCTAAGGCTGGAAAACCACTACGAGACCCTGCAAACTACCGCCCCATAAGTCTGCTATCTAGCTTATCGAAGCTCTTTGAATAAGTTATTCTCGATTGTCTCATCGACTTTGCATCAAGTGAAAACCTCCTCTCCAAAGAACAGTTTGGGTTCCGGAAAGACCACTCAACAAATCACCAACTTCTCAGAGTTGTGCACATCATTAGCCATGGATTTAACACCAACAAGTTACTGGAATAGTCTTTTTGGATGAAGCCAAAGCATTCGAGTATGGCACAAGGGGCTGCTTTACAAGCTCATCAAGCACAAGTTTCCAGGCTACCTGGTTAAGCTGCTATCTAGCTTCTTGTCAGAACGGACCTTTCACGTGGTGGTATGCCAGAATTGCTCAACATGACGCCCTATTCTTGCTGGAGTGCGTCAGGGATCAATTCTTGGCCCATTCCTCTTTAATATATTCACAAACGAAATCCCCACGGACTTAAAGAAGACTGATATTGCTCTTTACGCCGATGATGTTGCAGTCATCTCCCACTCCTTCAGCACAAAAAGAAGTGGCTAAGAACCTTGAGGCATTGCTCAGCAGACTCTCCGAATGGTAAAGCGACAGGCGGATCACCCTGAACACAAGCAAAACCACAGCAACATTATTCACCAGAAAACTGAACAGGAAGCAACCCCAGATCCTCCTCAATGGAGAGGAGATCAGATGGGAAACCAACAGCTTATCCCTAGGGGTGACTCTGGACTCCAAATGCAGCTGGAGAAACCATATAGAGAAGACTTGCCAGAAAGCAGCAACAAAACTGGCTGCATTGTACCCACTCCTGAAGACCAAGTTGATGCCTATGCAGAGCAAGGTGCGGGTAATCAATGCAATATTTCGACCAACAATGACGTACGCTTCACCAATTTGGAGTGGCTGCCACCTGCAGTATCAGAAGGACCTACGGAGACTACATAGCAAGGCCTTACGGATTGCAGCAGGTGCTCCTATCTTCACAAGAACAGCAGACCTCCACAGAGACCTAGGCGTTGAGATGTTGGACGACCACTCTGAAAACTCAACAAGACATTCTACAAAGGATTGGATCAAAAAGACAACCCACTGATCAGGAAACTTGCTGACATTTCTGCAAGCCCATTTGATCGCTACCCGCAACCCATCACAGCGCTGACCTCGCTGACCCTGTGAAACCGGAACAGCGACTCAGCATCCAAATCTCATCACCGTCAGAAGGCATCTGACAGGCGAAGACAAGACACTCCGGCCAGGACTTTAGATTACTTCAAGGACCAAGAGGACCCTGCCAAGAAGAAGAGCAGAAGAACGGTGTGAGGAGCACGGCCTTTTCTGATTGAGGTGGATCAGTTGCTGCTTCTGACTGTGGTGGAGGAAAAGGACTGACTCTTTGCCCTGCTGTTGTATCCTGCTCGGGAAGAATCTCCAAGGGCTTGTGTGTGTTGGCCTCCTGTCTTTAGAAATCTCAGGGATACAAAAGAGTTCAGAAGAGGCTGCTTGAAGAAAAACCACCTGCCTAAAAGGAGTGCTGCCCCTGCGCTGTGAGCGGTGGGTTGGCCTGCAGGTGCCGCTCCTACAGGGGAAGGACTGAACTGTTTTTCCCCGTTGTTCTAAAGTGTAAGCGCATGAGAAGTGCTTTGTTCCAGTCCAGCCTGTGGAAAGCGATGTATTTGAAACTTCCTGGTACTTGACCTTTTTGGAAGTTTCCTGGTGCCTTACGTATTTTTCCTGGTGATTTGTTTCTGTTTTAGTTTTTTTTTTATTGCAAAGATCGCCTTGGCCCAAATTGCAGGGCCGAACCACCCTGCAAACACTTCAAGCTGAGCGCGGCCAGCTTCAAGAAGTCCCCTGGCGCTTCCGGCCAACGAGCGGCTGCCCGGAGCTCCTGGTTGCTGAGCAACCACAAGGGAAGCCACGAGAAGGAAGCACTCCCTGTAGCCGCTCACGTGATGCTGTAGCAACCAGATCCACCAGCAGGGTGCGACTGTAAGGGAGGGCAGCATTGCCCCAGCGAAGAACACAGGCGGTCACCAGTGTTGAGAGGACCGCCCTGCAACCTAAGGAGTTCTCGGAGTGAGGGCCTGAGACCCGCGGGGTCCCCTGGTATCCCTGGGACCCGTGCTATCCTGAGGGCCGCGATGGTGAATGCGTCACTCCCGCCAGCAGGAGGATTCGGACTCGCTGATTGCTTCTGTGTGGAGGAGGTCCGTTGGCTGAGCGGGTGGAAAAGCAGTCAGTGAAGAGACGGCAGCCGCAACCCTCACAAGAAGCCTAGTCAGTGTAGGACAAGGGCCGCATTGAGCGGCCGCATTCTTCATGTCGTATCTGCACCGCACTCGCAGACAGCTGTAATTAAGGGGCCATTCTGCCTGTGGTGGGACCAAGTGAGGTCTCCACACTGGTGTAAAGCGTATCTGCTCCCTTACACCCCTTGCTGCACACATACCTTTGGGGGCACATGGGAGATCCGAGAGCAGGAAGGGGTGGCAACCGTCGACGGAGGTCCGTTCCTGCAATTACTGCGCAGCGCATGCGATAAGCGTAGAAGCACTGCGGCTGTAGAGAGAAATAGAAAGTGCTGATCTGGGGCCCACCAAGTACCCGGCGATTTTGGTGTACCCTAAATGATGTGTGCCCTAACGGCTATCTGATCCATGCAAGGTAATGTGGTTTTTATGATGGTTCATGACACACGCAACCTATCAATGGTTGCCCATTGCAGTAAATGTGGTGTATGATATTTTCCCAACGTTGTTATATCCTGTGCAAGCTATGAAGGTGTCCTTCAGTACACCACGTGTTGCCCGGACACTGGCCTAGTTGACAACAAGGATTTATGCCCTATACTTTGTAATGACCATTACTTATGGCAAAGTGAATTATGTGATCTAAATGTGATTTACATACTACAAAGTGATTAATCGTCTATGGGTTTTATGTATGAATACAAAGGATATTTTTATGTGTGGAGTCTTTTTGTAGTGTGCCTAGGTCGTGACTCGTTTGTGTGTGTGTCTGTGTGTTGCGCAAACGGTTTACACATTGCCTCTGGAATAAGCCTGACATCTCCGGACTGAGAACAGAAACCGGCCCTGGCAAACTGCTCAGCCGGCGCCCCCTGGGGTGAGGGGGGAGTGCAGTTAAGCAGTTTGCGAGGGCCAGTTTTGACTGATTTTGTTACCGGGGGCCGATATTGCCAACCCCCGGTAACAAAAACAGCCCCCCCCAGGGGCCCAAAACCGGCCCCCACCCTAGCGGCCTACCAGGGAAACGCCTGGTGCCCGCTATGGCCAGTCCGGCCCTGGACTTCTTTTCCAAGCTACCAAGGGGGTGAGCATGGTTAACTTGGGTGTGTAACTGCCTTACCCTGACTAGAGTGGTGGGTTCTGCCTGGATTAGGTGTATACCCTAGCCGACTAGAACCCCCATTTCTAACACCTTCACTCTCTAGAAATTACAGTCCTGGCTTCATAAACAAGTCAATCAAAAGTGAGGGACCTGGAGCTATTAGAGGTACAGCCACCCGTGCTCCTAACTTTAAACATTCAAACAAATGTAGGGAGGGAACAGCCTCCCTACATTTGTTTGAATATTTATAAACAAGTCCACAAATTCCAAAGAAATAAAACGGTCAGGAACAGCTAGACACGCAAGGATCAGAGAAACTTGGCCGGGATATATACAACTCACTGGCACCATCGGTCAGCCCCAAAGACATGAGACACATAACCAGAGCAATAAACTACGTGTGCAATTGATTAGCGGATAAAGCATTTGGTGACATGAAGCTGAACGAAAACTTTTCCAGTAGAACGAAGGGTCGAGCATCATCACGAAACGTCTTACGTCAGCACTATTACGCCAACAAAAACACATGCAATGGCTCACCTTCGATAAACGCTGAAAAGGGAGCACTAAAACTATCAGGGGGTAAAGTAACATTCATGCTATGAAGTCCACAGCTCACTGAAGGGGTGCCTTCTGGGCCAACCTGGAGCTTTAGGACCTTCAAAGCCGCCCAAACGGAACACACCAGTAAGCACACCAGCACCACCACATCCCTTGTATACGCCATCCTTCCAGAAGGAGGAGGAGTAGCGCTAAGTCTGCTGGGAAAGAGGCTTTGAAATACCGCCAGGTAGGCGGGGCTTGCGCTCCGGCCGGGGGGGGGGGGGGGGGGGACTACTCGGAAGTGTCCCTCCGGTGTGTGGCCAGGGATCCGCGTTAAACTGCCAATCAGGTGCTCCTCTCATCCGTCGGGGGTATGTGTATTTTTAATTTCTTCCGTTACCAAACAGCAACCAAAAAAAAGAGATGTGCCACCGATATGTTCTATTTGAGATGCACCTACGTTTTCTAAAAGAATTAATAGAAGCAGTAAATGCTCAGGCTCATTTCTTCTCACACGATAATCTCAGTAGTCACTGGTACGACTAAAACCAGATCTTAACACGCTCCAGTTCTGACGCTCACTTTTAGAAAACGAACCACAGCAATCTCGTTTATTGGTGTTATTTATGAAAGTGGGGGAAACAAAGTAAAAAGGTAAAAAAGGCAGTATGTTGATATTCACAAACACGCTGACTATAAACATGGACTTGAAAGTGACACGTTTCTTGCATTGCCTAGCAAAAGCATGGCTACATCGCGCTCACATCGGCAAAGCTGCAAGAAGTCCCATCATGTTATGTATGATAACTTCAGCCAGTCCTAACTTTCTATTACCTCTGGGAGTATGCATTGTGGGATTTGTGGTTTCCCTTTTAACATCAGGAGTATGTGTTCTAAAAGTGCGCGCATGTGCCCAGTGGCGGCTGGTGAATTTCAAAGTGGTGAGGTGGAAACTTTATACACACGTATAATGAGTGAGCGAAGAGAGGGAGCCCAAAGTGCAAAAGGAGGGTGGGGGGGGGGGGGGGTGATTTGTTGAAAAAAGGGAATACAACTATAGCATTTTAAAGTACAAGTGTTAGAAAAACCATTAGAAACAACTCAAAAATTCGCCCAATCCAGCCTGCATTTGCTGTTGGTTGCCTGTCCACCTACCGACCATCGCTGCTTGTCCCACTGAACTCCTCTTTACAGATGCCCTCCTCCCCCGACTACTTTTCACATTTTTTGGTGAAGTTTTATATAGTGCCAACACCACCCGAAGGTAGTTACATTAGCTCCAGTTACTTTTTTTGTGCAGTTTTATATAGTGCCAACACCACCTGAAGTAATTTCAATGCTTTACATTAGCACCCGTTCCTGTACACAAGGACACATTCATTTTTGTAGGCATGGGGAGATTAAGTGATTTGCCCCAGATTAAGGAATGTTAAGCCAACGCTGAAAGTCAAACCCGGTGTCCCAGCTCCATAAACAGCAACTGTAGCCCTTACACCACATCCTCACCCGAGCCTTGTGCTCAGGCCCACATTCTGTGATTATGGGCAAATCACTTAATCTCCCCATGGCACACCCACATTTCCTGTTGGTAGCCTGTCCACCTCCCGCCCATCGCTGCTTGTCCCACGGAACTCCGTTGCACGGATCCCCTCCTCCCCCGACTCTGCTTTTCACATTTTTTGTGTGCAATTTTATATAGTGCCAACACCACTTGAAGGCAGTGGAGCGCTTTATGTTAGCACCAGTTACTTTTTTTGTGCAGCTTTATATAGCACCAACACCACCGGAAGGTATTGGAGTGCTTTACATTAGCACCAGTTACTTTTATTTATGCAGTTTTATATAGTGTTAACACCACCCACAGGTATTGGTACGCTTTACTTCAGCTCCAGTTACTTTACACAAAGATTCATTCATTTTTGTAGGCACTGCAAGATTATGTGATTTGCCCAAAATCAAGGATGTGAAGCCGACGCCAGAACTCAAACCCCGTTTACTAGCTCCATAGCTAGAAGATCTAGCCCTTAAGCCACATCCTCCCCCCAAAAGACACTATATCATTTCCCTAGCCTCGACCTCAGTTCCTCATTTTGTGATTACATATATATCACTTATTCTCCCTGTTTTCTAAACACAACAGGATTGGAAAAGCCAGTAGGTGAAGGAGCTCGAGGCCTAGCCAGCGTGCCAGGTTCTACACTAACACATGCTAGATGCCGTGTGCTGCTACTCTAGGACTGAGAACGAGAGGGCTTCAGAAGAGGGAAGGCAGGGTGAACCGCAGCAGGCCACAAAACTCACTCACCTACGTACTTATTCTCCCCGGGCCAGGTGACTGGACTGCAGTGTCATGAACTATTAACCCACAATGTAGAAGAACGTGGAAGGACGTTGCTGGACTCCTCCCCAGACTCCAGCCCACCTACCATAACAAATTCAGCAGGAGTTGCTGGGTCCCAGTGGAAGAGGCAGAGGAGAGTGACATACCCACTCCTCCATTGTCTCAGATGGCCTGCCCTGCCTCAAGCTCTTGAAATTAATGGAGGTTCTCCGGCTCCTCCCAGGGCTATGTGAATAACGCCCAAAGTAAAAGTCTATTCTAAGCAGTAACACACACACGCACCCACCAGTGCGTCGTCACTGCCCTGATTTATGTCTCTGGGTCGAGGAAAACCTCGCCCAGCTAATGCATGTTCAAGGCTAAGGGCCATCCACCCCTACCACCTAAAATAAAACACACACATATTTCCGCATCTTTGTCACTGAGCAGCAATCACAATTTATTGCTGCCTACTTGGTGTTTCTTTTCACCCTTTTGTTTCTCCCCCAGGGTGGCAGGTCGATGCCCATCTCTCCCCTTAACACCAGCCGTCCCTGCGCAGGTCGCTGTTGACTCAAAAGCCACCACGTTACTTTCAGACTGAACCAAATTACATAGATTTGGTTCCATTCCTGCTACAGTGCATTGCTTTTGTTGTAGCATTGCTTCAGGGCACCCATATCCTGGGCAACTGGAATTATGCGAGAGGGGAGGACCAAATTATGCAGCAGGATTCTATAAACTACATGGCAAGAAAAGGCAAATTATGTGGCGTAATGCGGCACATTTGGAAAACGTTTTACATAATTGTTTTGACATTTTTACACATTAATTGTGTCTGGACAAATATTTCACTAGTACCAGATGAAGAGTAATGAGCAAATGAAAGGTAACCAGCCAATCCATGTGAAGGGCCTGTCACTGTACAGCAACATGCGTTGTCTCATGTTCAGAAAATTTGATCCCTTTGAGTTAGAAACATTTTGTTTTGGTGATAATCTGCAGATTATGCAGAAGATGATTATGTGGCAGAAGGGGCAAAGCCATAACAATGCAGAAAATGCTGCAGCCTCAGAAGTTTATAATTCCAGTGTGCTGAAGGCAAAATACAAATTATAAGATTTTCTTGTAGATTGTTGTTTTAATGTGTGACTTTTCTTGTTGTTTTAGCCAATGACTAACTTTACCTGTGGTCCTGCGATATAGCAGTAATCCGTCACTTTGACAAATTCCTAAAATGAAAAAACGCTTGATTAAAATATGCTGACAAAACTTCACTTTAGGGAAAAGTTAAAATGACCAAATACATTTTCCAATAAATTATAATGTTTTTGGGGAAAAGGTAAATGTAGAGAAAGAAAGAGAAGAGGAGGCCAGAAGGAAAAAAATGGGTGGTTATACAGACTAAGGTAGTGTAGACATGGAGTAAAGGATCTGTGGGTAAAAAAGGAGGGAATAAAGCATGAGTGGGAGTAAGAGAAGTTTAAAGATAAATGGGAGTAAAGTAGGGGGAGTGTTTTTTTTTCAAAGATACAGCTTGAGGTGGAGTAAGGAGTTTGTAAAAAACAAGAAAAGGGAGTAATTCAGGAGGAGGAGTAGGGGCGTGGCCAAGTGGCGACTTGATTGAATGCATCACCACAGGCTCCGGGTGAAGACCTGTATAAAATTCTGCAACATCCTATCGCATCGCTTCCCAGACCCCCCATTGATACTCTTACTGTTCCAGCTGTAACGGAGCCCCCGGCACCAACAACTGCTTCGCCTTGGTGTCCTTGTGCGGAGGTGGAGCTGGATAGAGCCGCCAGGCTATGAAGAATATAGAACCAGCCTGCAGTGCTGGGGTGCATCGTGAGGTGGTGTGGGACTGTAGAAGCCCGGTCGTGGAACACCGCTGGTCTGGGGAGTGAGCGAGCTGGAGCGGCGAACTGATGGTGCGGCCACAAACATCATGCTGGGTTGGGCCGCTAGGATGGGGAACTGGAGAGGAGACAGTCAGCCTCGCTGCCACGGCTGTGTGTCCTTACGGTCTGGCACCCGACTCCAGATGAGTGGAGTTGTCATAAAAGGCCTTGGGCACCCAAAATGGCACAAGTCACCGTGAGCATGTGGGCTATGTTTCCCAAGCGGGCATGTCACAGCTGGGGATGTTCTACATAGCCTTCTGAGCAGCAGTGTGGTAGGTGGAAACAGAAGAACAAAAAACAAAACTAAGGACATCCCCGGTGGCACAGTGCTGGGTTTGGTGACTTCCATCCCCACCCTACATATTATAAGGATCAGGTGTGCCTGCCTCTGTTGAATCGAGCGACTGAGCCTCTGGGGTGCCGGCCTGCTCCTATGACACTGAAGAGCATATGACCAAACTATTTATAATGGATGTCCTGTATGCATCCCACTGACAGCGGATTGTTACCTATGGGAAACATCCTTTCCATGCAGTCAATACCACGTAGTGCCTTTACAACACAGTCAGTACCACGACTGTGATGTTAGCAAGTGTTCCTTTAGCATGCAAGTCATTGCAACAACTTGCTTTAGGTAACACAGCGGTGGACTGGTGTGGGATTTTAAGTCCAAGAACTTCCCTACTGATACACTGACTGGAGTTGGAATAGTTATTTAAACTATTCCAAAGTCTAGCGCTTCCGTAAACAAGTCATTGTAACGACTTGCGTGCTAAAGGAATGTATAGTAACAACGCAGTCGTGAACTGACTGCATTGTTAAGACACATGTGATTTTGAAATGCGTGGTTCTGTCATGCAACCATTACCTGTAGCTTACTGCGAATAGCAACACAAAAGCTCAGTAGACACCAGTAAACACAGGCACCTCCCTGCATCATTTCAGACCCAAGTTCTGGTGTGGAATGTGTGGAGTGCCTGTGCCCCAATGTCCTGCAGCACCACTGGGCTTTTGCGCCTTGACCGCAATGGTTCAACTTAAGGTGGTGAAACCACCCCCCACTATTGTTAAAGATATCATGGAAATGCTTTCACCACAGATGACTGGGAGGGGACCGCTGGGTCCATTGGAAGTGACTTTGGAGAAAAAGGTGGCCAAACGCATGGATTACACAGAATTGGCATTAACAACATTTTGTCCATCAGGCCCAGCTAAGGAGCATAACCACAGAAGTTAAAGTGCTTCAGGTGAGAGTGGAAGACCTTAAGGGCAGCTCTAGGCGTAACAGCATTTGCCTCCTGGGGCTACCTGAATGGGCTAAATATACCAATACAGAACTCTTCCTTGAACAATGACTCTCAGAGATGATGCTGCCTGGTAGATCCCCCAAGTTCTTCTCCACTGAAAGTGCACACCGAGTCCCAGGGCGACAGTCGAAGGTGGGGGCAGCACCACTCCTGATCATTGCAAGGCTGCTCCACCATTGTGACAGAAACCTAATACTGCAGCTTTTCTGGCCCAAATTAACTTGGCAGTTTGAGGGCTCAGTTGTGACCACCTACCCAGACTATACCGCAGAGGTCCAAAAGTGTCATAATTTGTACATGGTGATTAAACAACGACTATACAAACTGGGCCTGAAGTATGCCCTACTTTTCCTGCAAAACTATGAGTGGATTAGGGAGAGTCAGCACATTTCTTCCAGTTCCCTGAGGAAGTTGGTCCTGGTTGTGCTCTAACAGTGCTGACATAATAATGGAGGAGTCACTAAGGGCGAGGAGATGGGTGTGCAAAAGAGTGGAAGGTGCAACCGGTCTACACAGAACTGACTGTCAGAGGAGCAGACCGACAAAGCAAGAGTCCAAGTGGTAGCGGAAGTAATTCATTTCCACAACAACCCATGTGAGGTGCTGAGATCAGATCATGGATCGTACTTGGAGGGGGAGACAAGTGCATGCAGCGCTATCGGTGAGGCGCAACAGCAGGCCCCGGTTCTGACTCTAAGACTGGCAGACGACCTAGCCTAGCAGCGAGGGACTGCTCATCGTCTTCCTGGCAACTGGGGCTGCGGTGCAGCTACGCAAGGCTGTAGGTTATATCAAATATGGGATGGCTGGGTAACGGAGGGGTGAACAATGGCCTCCACCATGGAACACTCAACGACACAGTGTCCAGCTGCCCAACTCCGTAATGGACTTGGATACAAACCTATCTATTGTTTCTTTTAGTTATCAGAAGTTCACAGTTATTGGCACAGGGTGTGCACGATGCCTTGCCAGCAAAGGGGGTTGTTGAAGGGGTTAATACTAAAAATGCTGATGAAATAATAACAATATATTACATTTTAATGACAGTTATATGCTCACATTGAAAGTGATAACATATGAATACATGCTCAACCAACCAGATGTCACATCACGGTCTCCGGTAGGACATTCACATCATTGGCCGGGGCTGGAGGAGACACACGATGACAGGGGATAACCGGCTGCAGCCCCTAAATACAATATACTGACATGGAGTATAAGGGGGATGGCTACTCCAAGAAAATGGCACAAAGTGTACTTATATCTAAAACGCAGGCACATCACATATTTACAGGAAACACTCTAAACAAAGGCTGAACTCTAGAATCTCAAAAAGAGATGGTGCGGGCAGAGTTATGGCACAACCTTCTAGGCGTACCCTAGGGGTGTACTGATATGGAGAGCTCCTGGTGTACTGTTCATGATCATCACACACAAGATAGACCCGGAGGGTAGATATGTGGGGGAAGAGGGTAGATTAGACAGGAAACTATGAACATTGTTAGCATTAAATGCCATGAACACCCACCGCTCTGAATTCCTGGACAAATTGACACCCACAGTCACGCAAAACCTATGACCTCCTTGCATATGGGCCCGGGATCTGAACTGTGTATCAGATATCATTTTGGATTGGTCCACACCCCCATCCCAAACACTATTTATCATAAAAGTGTACGCCACTTCCAACAATGGACAGGGAGCAGACAGGCACATTGTGTGGAGAATGATACACCCTACACATAGACAATACTCATATTACTCCCCAGTTCATCTGCTGCACACATGACTAGATATGTTCCTTTGTGACTGATTGCTTTGCCCTAAGGTACTGGACACTGAATAATTAGCTCACACAATCTCAGAACACTGCCTGCTCATGTTAACATTACGCTGGCGTAGAGGCAGTGCTAAAATACCAATCTGGAGGCTACGAGCGGAGGCTTGACTGGACACACCATTGGGGGAATGCAATGGCACACATATCTCGCAATATTTTAATGAGAATGAAAGGTCAACTGATACTGGGGTGTTGTAATAGGAACCATTTAACGAGGTTCTATGGGGGCAATGCATAGCATCACATGGGTAGTGAAACTCTCCTTACAAGAAGGATATAGTAGAACTTGAGCACAACCTACATTCAATCAAAATACTGACGCCCACACACCCAGAACAAACGGGTGCCTTCAAGAGCTCCGACAACAGTACACAACACTGGCATGTAGGCTGGGCCAGCTGGAGTTTAGGGAATACAGAACCAAACAACACGAGATAGGCACAGAGCAGAGAAATTGCTGGAGGGGTGATTGAAGGAAGAGTCAACCCGGGACCCAGTGGGGGCAGTTCGATCCTTGGCAGGCAGATTATTATGCCACACTATATGTGAACCATGCACCAGTGAACAGCAAAAGGATACACGCATATATACAGGAGACAAATCTCCCCAGACTTGACCCACTACAGTGTAGTGATTTGGAACAAGTTCTCAGTGCAGAGGAGGTCTGCGTATGGGGATCGACCAGATGGCAAGGAACAAAACACCGGGGACGGATGGCTTGCCCGTTGAAGCTTACGCAACATACAAAGCCACGCACACACCCAAATTGCTTCAAATATATGAGGAGGCTACAGCCGCGGGGTCACTCCCAAAACCCCTCAGGGAAGCCAAGATAGTCATGTTACTCAAGCAAGGCCGTGACCCCACAGATGTATAGTCATACAAGCCACTGTCCCTTCTCAACACAGACTATAAAATATTAGGTAAGATCCTGGCAGACAGGCTGACACTAATCAGTCCACATGGACCAGAATGGTTTTATACCAGAAAGAAATACATTTTTAAATATACACAGTTTACTGAGTCTGCTACACAATAAAGTAGAGGCCACAGCAAACTGTATGACAGTCTCACTAGACATAGAGAAGGCCTTTGACACTCTCGGTTGCTCCTATCTTCTAGCAGTCCTTGAGGGGATGGGATTAGGTTGTCCTTCTCAAGTTAGAGCCATACCTTATGTAACTGTCGACTAGGCAGAGTTAAACAGGGCATACAATTAGGCATTGATTTGAGATACCCAGAGACACCAGGCAGTGGTGCCCACTATCCCCATTAATATTTGCCCTAGCCATGGAAACACTGGCATGCCTGCTATGCAAGAAAGCCCCTAATATTAAAACCTGGATGTAAAAGTTTTTCAAGCGTCAGAAAAGGTCCTAAAGGAGGAAAATCTCGATAAAGCCCTCACCTCCATATTGTAGACCATTCCATTATGGACCACCTTACCGCTCTCACCCATGGGCCTAGTGCTATCGTCAAAATGTTAATCCTACCCAAACTACTTTATTTCTTTATGGCCCTGCCGATAGTTATGCCTTCCTCCTTCTTTCAGGGACTCAATAGTCTGCTCTCCGACTTAATCTGGGGGAAAGGTAGGAAGCAGCTTTCACTCCAGAAGTTACAATGCCCACTGCAGGAAGGTAGACTGGGTGACCCTGATTACAAATTGTATTATGCAGCCGTGCAACTCCAGTGGCCAATGTGGTGGCTGGGAGAAGGCCCATGCGAAGCAAGAACCGAGGTGCTAAGGGCACTTTGAGGGGAACCATACAGGCATGGATACTGAACCCTGCCGGATGATCCACCTAAGGAGTCAGGCCTCATGCTAAAATTCTGGCACAGGAACATGCAAGCATTCAGCTCTGCCCCCTCACCCTATGTCCCAGCACTTAAGGCACTACCTGAACTCAAAGACACAACAAGGAAGCACGACATGAATCATTGAAGTGAGGCTTGTATAAATTGTGTGGGCGACTTTTACATAGACAGTAGACTATATACACTACAGTATATTCAGGATACATTTCATATTGGGAACCAACACTTTTTAACATATAACGCAATACAGCATGCCCTATGCAGCCTATGGGGCCAGGGTCTGATAGAACTGCCTCCATCAGCACCCTTACTTGGGATACTCTCATATGGTAACGGTCCTTTACGGCATGCTCAACTCACATGAATGCAACATTCGCCCACCAACAAAGGACACATAGGAAACGGATGTGGGACATGAAATTACAGGGGTATCACCGGTATCGCCAAACCAGAGATTTCAATATGCACAATTAAACCACATGCATCATACTTATTTAACACCAAAGCGCATACACCACATGTTTGTAGGAGCATCATCCAACGTCCGAGGTGCCAACAAGTAGATTCAGGTTTCTATCACATGCAGTCGCGGTCAGCATGACTCGCGGATATGAAGGTGGGAGGGGGGTCACGCGGGGGGGGGTAAAAAAAAACCCTTACCTTCCCGGGTCCCGCATCGTCTCTGCTCCTGATCTGCTCTTCTGCTGTCCTGCCTACGGCAGGAACAGGAGGTAGGCAGCCTCCCTCCCCTACCCTAAGCCAATCACAACGCGGCAATGGCAGCGTTGTGATTGGTCGGTACAGTGCCCAGCCAGGCACCTATGGGGAAGCCATTTTCTCCATGTAGGCTGCATTATAGTCTACATGGAGAAAGGGCAGAGTGTGCATGGCTGGTTTGGGCGGCCCCAGAGGGCCGAACAAACAGCCAGCTCCCCTTAGCAGTGGACAAGCCACTCCTCCTCTGCCCTAGAGCAAACCCGCCCACCCGCCTGCCCCCAACCAAACCCTTCTACTTTCTCGCAGTGCCAGAAGCAGAAACATTAAATGGTAGTTTTTACCATTTTATGTTTGTGCTTCTCGCAGTGAGGTGACGTTCCTCTGCCCTAGTGGAGGAGCCGCCCTGATCACATGGTGTGGGCTTGCTCCGTACCGTAGCAGACATGGGAGACAGAGCCAAATTAAGAGACTTATTCACAAGCCCCTTGCGCAGCCGGTACATCAGTTTTCCCATATTAAAAGTGAGGCACCAGCAACACAAGTGGCTTGTACATAATCCTCAAAGTGCCAGACATGGTAGGGCGGATTGTGCCCAACACGCCGGAGCTGTGTTTATTGGGGCTATGCCCAGAAGAAAAAATAAATGAATACAGGTTCATAGATTTGGCCCTTCTGCTATTCAAGAGATGCAGTGCTATGGCGTGGAAAGCCAGTGTTCCACTGGAGGTGGCTAGCTGTCTACTGGACCTACACAAATGGTCCAAAGCAGAAACAGATGTCACGAAGGGTCACAGATAGAAGGGCGGGAAGGGGCCAGGTGATGCAATCTAATTGGAGTGTATTATCAAACTGGCAGTGAAAAACAACACAGGTCCACCCTAGACATGCCTGCTTGGGTTTTAAACTATGCCTGAAACTAGGGAGATAGGAAAATCACAGGAGTGTAACCCATAGACCCAACTGAGATCAGGGTAAATACAAAATACTTACAACAATATCTCAGCAGGAATTATTGAATTCTTTGCAATTGTATGCACAAAACATTACAAACCACAAAGCAAGTAAAAAGAGGCTTCAAATAATTTGATTAATGCGCCCGTGGGCGTCATGTATTTGGAGAAGATTAATGAAAAATATATACAAATTTTAACAGCACTACTTGGTATGAATACCAAAAAACAACCCTAAAGAAGAAAGTGTACAATGTGCTTGTGATAATGGAGTGACGGCGCAAGTGACAACGTGAAAGAAACCATAGCCAAATGGCGCAAAACAGTATTTACAAGATATGTACAAGATGAAAGGTTCAAAACATCCACTTTTTTTCAATTGTCCATTTGATATTTTTCGAAATTATTCGGAGAACCAAACATTAGAGGGCGCCAGAAAGAGTAAAGGCTGATGGGCACAGGTCGATCGGCTCACCTATCCACCCTGTACCCTTGACAGCAGACACGCTACTTTCATTCGTGTTTCGATTTAATCTCTACCGGGACGTTATGTTTTCTACTCTCCGGTTCCTTCTACATCCGAGCCCCTCCTTCCCGTGCCTCAGGTACACTTTAGTTGGTTGCTCCCTTTCCCTTCTTCTCTCCTCGCTGTCCCGCTCTCCACCGCTCTGATACTTTTTCCCCCCCTTTTCTCGTACAGCACTCCCTGAAATTTGCGACCCTGGTCCTGAGGATGATCCTAATTGAATAGGATCGAAACGTCGTCGACCTGTGCCCATCAGCCTTTACTCTTTCTGGCGCCCTCTAATGTTTGGTTCTCCGAATAATTTCGAAAAATATCAAATGGACAATTGAAAAAAAGTGGATGTTTTGAACCTTTCATCTTGTACATATCTTGTAAATACTGTTTTGCGCCATTTGGCTATGGTTTCTTTCACGTTGTCACTTGCGCCGTCACTCCATTATCACGAGCACATTGTACACTTTCTTCTTTAGGGTTGTTTTTTGGTATTCATACCAAGTAGTGCTGTTACAATTTGTATATATTTTTCATTAATCTTCTCCAAATACATGACGCCCACGGGCGCATTAATCAAATTATTTGAAGCCTCTTTTTACTTGCTTTGTGGTTTGTAATGTTTTGTGCATACAATTGCAAAGAATTCAATAATTCCTGCTGAGATATTGTTGTAAGTATTTTGAAACTAGGGAGAGCCACTGACCCCAAGTGGTCCCGCAGATTAATTCGGTATGGTCCACGCAACTCTCTTAAAAGTGGAAAGAAAACTATGTATAAACCGTGTTGTAAGTCAATTGGAAACAACAAAGCTGTATTGTAATAACCTGTAAGTGTATTGTTACCCTGTATTTCCTACTGTGTCCTTGCAAAGCGGGTAGCTTATAGTTATATTTTTCCTTGTATCTTTTTTTTTTTTTTTTTTTTTTTTTTGAAACCGTTTATTACAAGTCTTAAAAGTATACAAGTATGGGCCTACAACCTTCCGGCCGGCCGCTAGCAATGATAGGAACATATGACATACATTTATGGAACACGTGGTGTTACGGAGGAGCATTTCTCAGTAGGTAACAACGTCAAAATCCACATCATCCAGACCCCATTATGCGGTTTCATTTTAAATTAAGAACAACAAGAAAACCACACCCACAAGGCAACCCACAATCGAAAATAGCAGCACGTGCTCCCCTAGAGGGGGGATCCCAACTATCCACAGAAGTCTAAAGAGGGGGAAGAGAACAGAGCGAGGACTGGGGGGGCCCAATGCCCGGCAGCGGGGGAACGAGTCGGCTAAGGGGATGGGGCTGGCGAGGTATCAGGCAGCAACGGTGGTGCACAGATACCCCCGCGGTAGGCGTTCCAGGGGCCCCATACTTTCACCCATGTCCCAGGCTTACCCCTCGCCACATACACCACCTTTTCTCGAAACATGCACCAGTCCATGTGTTCTTTCCAGGCCGAGACCGTCGGGGGCCTCTGGGATCCCCACAGTTGAGCAATATCACGCTTGGCTATCATATATCCCAGAGTCACCCACCACGTCTGCGGCGCCGAGTAATCAGTCGGTTCCCACACATTCAACAGGCATCTCCTCGCTTCAGGCAACAGCGCCACATGCGTAACCAGTCGCAGCACCTCATGTACACCACGCCAGAACCCTTCCACCTCCGGGCACTCCCATAAAATATGCAGAAAGGTCCCCAAAGCACCACACCCACGCTTACACAACCCATCTCCAGCATAGCCCATACGCAGAAGCTTTGGCCCCGTCATGTAGACCCGGTGGAGTATCTTGAGCTGGACGAAGCGAAGGCGAGCCGGTATGGCCACCTCCTTCGGGGAGGCCACCGCGGAGGTCCAGTCCTCGTCGTCCAACTCCAGCCCGTCGGCAACCCAAGCCGCACGAAGGGCAGTCAACAGGCCCGAGCGGTCGTTTATCAGCTTTTTGTATATCAGTGAGATCGTGCTGTCCGGGACGTGCCCATCCAGCATTCTATCCTCCAGGGGGGAATATTCCGGGATGGAGGCAACGTCCGAGAAGACGGAGCCCAGCGCATGACGGACCTGCAAATACCGAAAGTATTCACTGCCCTGCAAATGAAATTCCGTCTGCAGCATATCGAACGTTTTAAATCCTCCCCTCGTCCAGAGATCCCCCACTTTACTGATACCTATTATGTCCCACTTCTCAAAGCCCTTAGAGGTCCACAGGGAACCTAACCGCTCAGACGCGTATAGTGGTGACGCCCGGGTCAAACGGTCCTTCCGCCCCATAGCTGCATTGGCCGCGTGCCCGACTTGCACCATGACACGCGTGGGGCCCGTCAGACGAGCGTCGGGCGCGCTGGAATAGAGCGCTCGATTGTAGTCGCCACCTGGCAGGAGCATCTTGTCCATTTCGAATGCCGGGTTTAAGGCGGGCCCGTATAGGCCATGGTTAAGTGCAGCGAGCTGGGAGGCCCAATAGTACCGTTTAATATCCGGGAGGGCAATCCCCCCGTCATACCATGGGAGCGTCAGCTTCGCCAGGGCAATACGCGGCCTCCCGTCCCAGAACAGGCGGCGTTGCAGACTCTCCACCTCACGGAAGTAGCGCGCCGGGACTAAGTCCATAGTGTTCTGCAAAGCGTACAGGAAACGCGGCAGAGACATCATCTTGAACAATGCCACCCGGCCGAGCGGCGAAAGCGGCAGGCGCCGCCAGCGTGCGACATCTACCCGCAGGCGCTGGAGGGGGGGAAGCAGGTTCCGTTCATACCGGGCCTCCGGGTCCAGAGTAATGAAGACACCCAGGTACCGAAATCCCTGCGGGGCGATCTGGATCGGACAGCCCCGCGGGAGAATAGGAGCCTCCCCAGAGAGAACATACACGCACGATTTAGCCCAGTTGATGACGAGACCGGAGTTACGACCAAACGAATGTAAAACATCAACCAGCACTATAAGTGATTTACGTGGGGAGGCTAAGTACAGAAGGATGTCATCAGCGTATAGGGATACGCGGTCCTCATACTCGGGGGTCCAACGGAGACCACGGATGGAAGGCTCCCACCGCAGCCACTCCGCCAGGGGCTCCA
Organism: Triturus cristatus; assembly: GCF_964204655.1. Classification (NCBI taxonomy): domain Eukaryota; kingdom Metazoa; phylum Chordata; class Amphibia; order Caudata; family Salamandridae; genus Triturus; species Triturus cristatus. The sequence continues at coordinate 819,100,753 of NC_140590.1, forward strand.
AGGCAAGCGCAAAAAGAAGCGGCGACAAGGGACAGCCCTGTCGCGTGCCCCGGCCCAGCTCAAACGGGGCCGATACTCTTCCGTTCACGACCACCTGCGCCAATGGGCCCGAATACAACAATTTGACCCAACTGATGAATCCTGGGCCAAATCCGAACTTCTCAAGCATCGCCCAGATGTATGGCCACTCAAGCGTGTCAAACGCCATGGTGGCGTCCAAGGACGCCAAAATGGCCGGTTCCCGTATAAATGGGACGCGCGCGAGCACCCCATGCAAACGCCGCAAGTTAAGGGCTGTGTTGCGATGGGGAATAAAGCCAGACTGGTCCTGATGAACCAGATCTCCCACCACACCGACCAGCCGATTGGCCAGTACCTTGGCGAGAATTTTGGGCTCCGCATTCAGTAGTGAGATAGGCCGATAAGAAGTAACCCGGTCCCGAGGTCTCCCTTCCTTGTGGATCACCACGATTGTAGCCAGACGCTGGTCAAGCGGGAGGGAGCCCAGCGAGTGGGCCGCCAGGAACATTGCGCGGAGGTGAGGCGCCAATGTATCCGGTCGCAGCTTATACAACTCGATAGGGATACCATTCGGGCCCATGGCCTTGCCAGAAGCGACCGAGCGTATGGCGAGGGCGATTTCGTCGGAGGTGGGAGCGGCGTCCAGCGACACCCTGTCCTCCCCGGAAAGGGAAGGCAGCGCGATATCCCTGAGCAGGGCACGGGAATCCTCTTCAGAGCAAGAAGAGACCGGGGAATACACCTCGCGGAAATAATCCGCGAAACAGGAGACAATTTCTTCTGGCTCAGTTACACACACACCATTCGTTTTCTCAATCAGCGGGACCACACGATTCGCTCTCTCCTTTTTATCCAACCACGCTATCAGTTTACCAGCCTTATCACCCACATCATACAGTCTCCCCTGTTGCTCTCTACTAAGGCCCCTGGCCGCCTCCGTAACGAGGGCCCTATAAGCCGCTTGTTTGAGCTGGAGGACATGTAGTGCAGCGTCCGTCACCCCATCTTCTAGATTACCCTCCAACTCTGCTATTTCAGCCTCCACCCGGGTCACCTCCTCCCGCACGCGCCTCCGGGCGTGGGAAATAAGGGATAGGGCCTCCCCTCTGAGTACTGTTTTGAAGGCCTCCCACAGGGAGATAGCCGAAGGCACTGACCCCACATTCTCATCAAAATAGCGCTGGAGGGATTTAATCAAGTCAGCGCGAATGGTGGGGTCGCGCAGGTACCAGGAATTGATTGGGACCACCCTGCTCTCACCCCTCGGAAAGACATCGAAATGCAACAGGAGCGGGGAGTGGTCCGAGATACCCCGTGCCAAATGGCGCACCTCCCCCACCCTCCCGACATAGGCCGCCGGGACAAGGACATAATCGAGCCGTGAGAGACTACCATGGGCCCCCGAGTGGAAAGTGTACTGCAGCTGCGTGGGATGTTTTAAGCGCCAGCAGTCCACCAATCCCAGTGTATCCAAGAGGCCGGATAGCCACGCCTGTGCCCGGGGGAGGTCCCTAGGGGGGTGACGATCCACAGTCCCAGAAACCACCGCGTTGAAATCTCCCCCCACCACCAGAAGACCCCCCGGAAGGCCAAGGAGGAGGCGCCCCAGGTCTGCAAAGGTGGTCGACTGCAACCCCGGTGGGACGTACACTGACACAAAGACAACCACTTTGCCCTCCATTCTCCCCACCAAGACAGTGTAACGTCCCCTATCATCGTGGAGCACCTCATCAATTTCTAACGGGAGCGAGTTCTTTACCATGATACCCACACCCCTTGAGCCTGACGTGAAGCCCGAGTGGGCCACGAGGCGGTAGCCACGCCGATTCATGGCGCAGAAGGAATTGCCAATAAGGTGTGTCTCCTGCAGAAAGACTACATCGGGCGAGAGTCGCTTCAGATACTGTAGGACCACACCTCGTTTGATCCTGTCCCCCAGTCCATTAACGTTCCAAGACAACAAAGTTAATTCCCTACCCCCATCATACACAGAAACCATCATTCGTCCCCCCGAGAGCACAGTAGAACCAACACAAAAAAAGGGTTGCCTTGTGATAATAACGAACAACACCCCATCCCTGCCCACCCACCCCAACAGAACTCCCCCTTCCCTGCACCCCTGCATGAGCCCAGACAGCCCCCCAACGTGCAGTGTTCCTGTCGCCCCATAGATAGTTAAACTAACTAGACCCCCAGAGGAGGAGGGAGAACCCCCAAGAGACCCCACACAACCTCCATAGGAGGGGAACTTAAGCGAACCGACGTATGGTCAAAAGTGGCATCATTTTTGTCCCGAGCGAGGCCTAATATTAGTCCCTCAGTCTTGATCCGGCGAGCCCTCTCCCCCGGCCGCTCTCCCCCCGCCACCCCGATCCCGATCCCCAGACAGAGTATCCAGCCAGTCCCCGGCCGCTTCGGGACGATCAAAAAAGTGCGTGCGACCATCCACCTCCACTCGCAGCTTAGCTGGGAAAAGCATGGCGTATTTGAGGTTTAGGTCCCGAAGACGGCGTTTGACACCGAGGAAACTCAGTCTCTGCTTCTGGACCGCAGGGGTGAAATCAGGATAAAAATTAATGTCCATATTGTCAAGTCTAATCGGTCCCTGTAGTCTGGAGGATTGCAGGATAGCGTCCCTGTCCCGAAAATTAAAAATCCGGGCAATGAGAGGTCTCGGAGCGGCTCCGACCTTAGGCCTTCCCCCGGGAACCCTGTGGGCCCTCTCCACAGCAAAGAATTTACTCAGCCCCCGTGGCTGGAGATGGGTAACAATCAGGTCTTCCACGAAAAGGTCCGCCGCCGCCTCCTCACGTCCCTCAGGCACCCCGATGATACGGATGTTATTCCTCCGGGCCCGACTCTCGGAGTCCTCCAGGCGGCGATCCATCAGCGCACTCACCCGAGCAAGCCGGCGCACCTCCGTTTGTAGGGCCGCCACATCTGTCGTAAGGCCCGATGCGGTGTGGGCCAAAGAATCGACTCGGTCGTTGGTCTTGGAGAGATCGGCCCTTACCAGGCCAACATCCACGAGGACCGAGTCGATCTTCTGCGCCAGTGTATCAAAACGCTGGTCCACCGAGGCCTTCATCTCGGCGATGGCGCCCATGACATCCCGCAGAGTTAGATCCGTGGGCAGATCGGGGGCATCAGTAGGGCCCTCGGGGGACCTGCGTGGCACCTCGGGAGATCCCTTCTGGAGGGTATATCGATCCATGCTGTTGGACTGATGGGCTGCGCCACGCCGGGTCGATTTTATCTTTGCCCGGTCACCATCTTGTTTCGTGGCCATGGTCCCAGTCTCCCGATCGCACCAGCCAAGTCGTGAAGGGCAGGCAAGCCGGTCCACGGGCTCCGGGGGGGTGCCACCCCAGATCTGCGGGGCGGATCACAGCCGGCGGGCAGGCAGGGTCCCCCGGCGAGGCCACACCAACACACAAAGCCCCGCGACCCAACCTCGCAGAGACAGCAAGGGGGGTGCGAAAGCGAAAGTGAAAGTGCGGGGTACGCGAGCCACCAAGCCCTGCCCGCCGCTGTTGTTCACTTTGTCACTGGATCGCCCCACAGCGCAAATCCGGGGTTCGGCTGGGAGAAGGCCGCAAACCTCAATCGGTGCTAAAGCCGGTGTCCGAGGTCCGATTTGGAAGCGGAAAACGGGTGCCACCTCAGCTCAGGCTCATCAACACAGTCCCCTCATCTGGGACAGGATATGTTCAGGATAGTCATAGGAGGTCGCGGAGGTCCTCGGGAGCCTCGCACCTACGTGGCCATCTTGGTTGCGCGCTAGGCTCCTCCTCTCCTTTTCCTTGTATCTTAATAAAGAAACTTAATAAAGAAATAAAAAAATCAGGAGGAGTAAAGTGTTTATAAAAAAAAAGCCAGAAGTAAAGGGGAGGGGGCAGTGGGTGGTTTTATAATAAAAGTGAGTATAAGGTGTTTGAAAAAAGGGAATAAAGCAGGAGGGGGAGTAAGGTGTTTGTAAATAAAATGAAAATAAAACAGGAGAAGTAATGGGATTTAAAAAGGAAGTACAGCGGAAGTGGGAGTGAGGGTTTTGTAAAAAAAAGAGCAGAGCATAAAAGTATAGAAAAAGGAAGTATATTGGAAGGAGAGTAAGTAGATGTAATAAACAGGAGTAAAGTGGGGGAGAGAGTAAGGAGTTTGAAAAAACAGGTGTTAAGGGGGAGGAGCACAATACAGGTGGCATTTTAGGCGGGGAAGTAGGACTTGGGGGGATTGGGAGGGTAGTCCCACCCTTTAAAGCCACAAGATGAAAATCAATCATGAAGACATGAATGTTTGGGGGGTGTGGTCTTGGAGCTGTCGAAGATGGCCACATTCCGTTGAAGCTCCGGGGAGTCTCGGCTCTCGGGACCGAGTATGAGACAGAAAAACAAAATATGGGGTGAATTTACAGCTTGTCAGAGTAGTGACCGGCTTTCCACGAATTTTGGGAGCATATTTACTAATTGAAAAGAATTTCTTTCAATGCTCCTCAACTACGAGAGAAGTTCCACCTGCCATTTTGTTAATTTTACATGATGGTACATTTTATGGTGCTATTAACTTTTATGGATGGCGGTGCGCTCCTGCTGACCCTACCACTTGGATAAGAATGTTTCCTGTTGCTTTTGACCATAAAATTAAATCGTTTTTTGTGGAATATAATGATAATCTAAGACTTTACATGCTCTGGTCGCAAATTGTATTTTCATGTCAGATGTGAGCTGCATGCCTCTTCCTTATAATACAGAAGGCTTCATGTTTTTCTAATATCTCTATTATGGTGAGAGGCATTAAGTCATTTTCCTTCTTTTGTTTGACTCAAAAGTGGGCTGATATCATCTAAATTACTTGATAGATACATTTTTCAGCTTTGGTTTATTCTCTACACTGCCATGGAGCCTGCAGGCTTTCCTTCAATGAGTTTTATTTTGACTTGTGCATATCTATCATTTTTTACAGGCAGAAATAAAAAAAATCCATAAACACTTGGAGACATCCAGATTAAAGATTATACATTTTCAAACTCCTACCATGTCTAAAGCGGATATGATGAAGGGCAAATATTTTCCTACTTCAGACAGGCAGGAAATGATGCCTTCAAGTTCTGCGGCCTTTGCTAAAAAGATGAATGCTTCAGGTTCAGTGAAGAGGCCCAAAAAAGATGTGGACGCTCCTCCTAACTCTCCATTGACATTGACTCTTGATGCCTTGATGGATGAGTTGAAATCTTTGCGGCCATTTACCATTGAAACTACTGCTACTTTGGAATGGTTAGAGGAAAGATGGTTAATGCTCGATAAAAGGATCTCTACTATGGAGCAACTTATCAGTGACATGGAGGACTTGGTACTCAGTGTCTCTCAAATAAACAAAGATATTGATATGCTTAAACAAGTCACCAAAGATTTGGAAAACAGAAACAGGAGAAATAATCTCAGGCTTTATGGCATCCCAGAAGGGGCATAGGGCTCAGACATGATTGCTTTTCTCCAGTCACTATTACAACAGATTGTTCGATGCAATCTTAAAAAACCTCTAAGTATACAGAGAGAGCACCGTTTAGGTCCAAAGTCTCCATCAACCTCAAGAGCTAAACCTAGAGGTATCTTTATGTTATTCCTTCAATACTCTAACCTGATGGAAATTATCAAAGCTGCAAAGCTACAAAAATCTCTTCAATGGTCAGGATGTCTCCAATGCAACTGCCACTAGACGGAAACAATTCCTTGACTTAAGACCTGAACTTCGGAATATGAATGCCAGATATGGGCTGGTACATCCTTGTTTTTTCAAGGCCACTTAAAGAGACAAGACCACATCATATACAGTCACACTGATGACTGTATATAAAATCTGATGCCCATGCTATTGGTTTAACTGTATTTTGTCAGTCAAAAAGACTTTTATTTGATTTCGTTAAAAATCATAAAAGAATAGAAAAAGCACATAATACCAAATGATTTAAAATGGGAGTTTGTAAGATACGAAGGATAAAAACCCAGTAAGGTCATATACTCGGTCATTATCAACCTGGAAACGGCAGTTTTGTCCATTAATGACGAGATTCGTTTAGTTGCGCTATTCACTGCATTTTTTAATCCAGTATAGGAGGTGGTTGTATGCCAGGCCTCTTTGCGGTGTAGGTCCGAAAGTGATTCTTTTAAAACTGTGACAATAAAATTATTTTACCTTGCTTGCTTTTCAATTTCTTCCCAGCAAAAGTGGGTTAAAGTATTGTCTTCTGCTTGCCTCATCCGCCAATAATATTTGAACACCGCCCCTTGTCTGGCTGGTTTCTGGTTTTTAAGCCCATATTCCAGTCTATTTGTGCCTGACAGATATAACGGGGGATTGAAAACAGGCTCTTAAAGAAACTCGATTGGGCTCGGCTTAGGGCGGCAGCATCTTTTGTGTTCATGATTTCCGACCCATACGATATAGTTGGTATGAATTTTGCTGCAATTACCTTAAGCAGGTGACCGGTGAGCAGCCTTTTAAATTTCTCTGTAAGATTTTGAAGGCAAAGAGCAGTTATTTTGCTTTTATAGTCCCTTGGTCCAGGTGTTGCTTAAAATTAAGGTTGTGGTTGAGTTGAAACCCTAGGTATCCACCTGGGATATTGGTTTGTCATCCAGTTTCCAGGTGAATTTGCATTTTGACCCTGTTTTGTGGTGTTTAGAAAAGCATAACACCTTGGTTTTCTTAAGGTTTATTGTTAGTTGAGCAGTGGTGGTGTAAGCTCCTAGTTGGGTCATTCATCTCTGCAGACCAATCGGTGTTTGAGCTAGGAGAACAATATCGTCCACGTATTGGAGGCTTGTGATTGATGTTTTGCTCAGTTTTGGGGGGTCAGTTTGAACTAGTTGGAGATGTTTCTCAAGGTTTACGGTGTAAATGTTGAATAGACAGGGGGCCAGCACGCACCCCTGTTTTAGCCCGTTTTTCATTGGAATCTTGTTTGTTATGCTGCGCCCATCTCCTTTCCTTATTTCAACCCACGTATGTGAGTAAAGGTTAATTATCACCTCCAGAGGTTTAGTTGGTGCGCCCCAACTTAGCATTTTTGCCCATAGCTTCGATCTCGGTACTTTGTAAAATTCCGCTTTAAGATCGATAAAGCTCGCGTACATGGTGCGGGATTTTGCATAAGCTTGATTAACTAGGTAAGGGTGCCCATTCCAGCCCGAAATCTGGTTTGCGTGTTTGGCATCAAATTTCTACGTCTAACCCAGTCTTCTAAATCTACCAGCAGGTTCGAAGCATACATCTTTGCCTCAACGTCGATTAATGCTATAATTCTGTAGTTAGCAGGATCCAAGCGTGAACCCGATTTGTAAATGGGATTTAAGATACTTCCTTGCCAGGAGTTGGGGACTTCCTCGCCAGGAGTTGGGGATCATGCCGGATGCAAGCACGTTTAACTGAAAAGCGGGGTGAGGATACCGGACCATAATGAAGGGTCATGCCGGAATAGTGCATTTGGCAAGCCGTTGGGCCCTGGAGCTCCCTCAGGTTTTACGTTTTTTATGATTTTAAGAACCTGTTCTTGTGAAATCTGCGGGGAGATTTCTGGTGGTTCTGACTTGGGTGCATCGTGGGCTATTCCTGCGGCAGGGACTCCATGGTTTATAACGCCTGAGAATGGGATAGCGTTATATGTAACTTCGATATGGGCTCTCCAGATGTCCTCCATTATGTCCGAGTTGAAGTGCCGATTCTTGCCATTTTATAGCTGGTTAATGACTTCCCAGAAGAGCTTGGAGTCTGTTTGTTCACTGGCATGGTGGAGTTTCGCCCAAAGAAGTTCTTTGAAGTCTTTCTTAGCCGCCTTGATGTCGCTTTTTAGGTCTTTTCTTGTTTTTGATATTAAGGAGAGGATATCCCGAGAGGGTTCTGAGCCTCGAATTCGAAGTTATCTTAGATATCTATTCTGTTGATTTTTTGTTTCCTTAGGCTATTGGTGAACCACGCTGCCCCTAATGATCTTCCTACTTTACGGCCATTGCCTTGTTTTGAGAATTCGTTGTTTAGATCGTGAGTAAAGGATACCCAGACCTTTATACGCGATGATTCGGCTTTGAAACTCTCCGGAAGAGCAGTGCGTGTGGCCATGATCTCACCAATGTTTTCCTTTTTCCCAGTGAGTTGTTTTAAATTATAGCATTGCGTTGGTAGGGATATCGCATTATCTGTTATTGGGTTTACCGTGCTTATAAGCAAACTGAAGGTTTGGGGATGGTGGTCGCTTTCTGCCCTTTCTTTTATTTGGAAGTTCGAGATATATGGGAGAATGTCCTGGTCCGTAAGTGTATAATCAATTATTGAGCCTGTTTTTTGCATAACCCTTGTGTATGCTGGGGGGCACACACATTGAGAGTTCTTCAAGTAGGGATGCACATCTGTTACCATGTGTATCACGTTGTTTGCTGGGTTGTGGATGGCTTAATGATCTTTCTTTCCTGCCATATAGTAAGTTCATATTGAATCTCCTAACAGAATGATGTTGGCGTGTGGATGAGCAAGTTTAAGAGTGGTTAATGTTGCTGTTAACTTCTCGATTCTTGACCTCTTTTGTTTAGATGAAGGGTGGATATAAACGTTCAATATTAGCATGCTAATGAGGGGTGAGGCCACTAATTTGATGCAGACATGAGATGTCAGTCAAGATGAAAATAGAGAGGCCTCAATTAGCTCTTCCATATTTTGAGTCTCTCTTGGCCGGATTTAGATATTCTTTATATCCTACAATTGGTGAAGGATTTGATTGCCATGTCTCTTGAAGAAGAAGTAGATCGTGCTGTGTAATAAATTCCATAAAGTCGGGATCTTCTAATTTTGTGCTTAAGCCATTTACATTCCAGGAGCAGATGTTGCACCCGTTGTCTGTTTTTGATGCTTTGGTTGAATTTGTTCATGCCATTCCGTGTCTGGTTCCGGTTATGTTCGTCTGCCTATGACCCGGAGACTTGACTGCTTCGGGGTGAGCGAAGGTGATGGTGATTTTTCTTCTGGTTTGGACTGTGCCCTTGATTGGGCTATGAGTTCCGGCCTTTCGCACCACTCAGCATGCCCTCTGATGGGTTGAGTTGTTGTAGCGGGATTGGGTAATGGGGGGGGGGGTGAGCTTTTTTATCTCTGTGCACCATTTAGCAAATGAATCCTGCTGGTGCCAGATCTGCTCAGTGATGGAGTTGTCGGAAAAAGTTGCTATAGTGATTTCATGACCGCTTGAATCGAGATTAAGTCTGAACTCTATGCTTTCTAAATTACAGGTGTCAATGTGGCTCAAGGAAGGAAGTGCTTTGAATAGTTTTAGTAATACAGTTCTGTTGAGGATATCATGAGTTCCCCTCAAAACTTAATGGGGGATAGAGTCCAGCTTATTGTTGTTGTCGAGAAAGTCCAGCCCTCGTTCGATGTCTGGGCTCTTTTCAGTTTGTTTGTCATTGCCGTATGTATTAACAAATTGATTATTTATCCTCTAAGTATCGGTACCCTGACTGTTCATAACAATCCATTATTTTTTTCTTCTCTTGCAGACTCATCTGTACTTGTGATATGTTGTAAAGTAAACTTGTTCTTAGGATACCCGTTGTTAAATGTTGTTAGTTTCAAGTCCGGTATATCTGTCCTTTGTGTAGGTAAGTGACAGTCATATCTTTCAAGTATAATTCTTGCCTACTATTGTTCACTTTTAAATTGTTTTGTATTTTACTTTCTTTTGTTATCAATTCATTGTTTATGTCATTTGTGTGTATGAGCTGGGATAGGTATATCTTCTTGTGGATGTTCCCATTCAGTTGCACCTGATATGATGCATGTCTCATTGTTTGGAAAGGTTCTATATGTGACTTTTTGGATGGTCACCTTCTGTTTTTGTATTTCTAGTTCGGGATGTTTTTCCCGTTTCTTTTTGTAGTTTTTGCTTTCCACTTAATTTTCTAAACTTTTACTTTTTCATCCTTTTATTTCTTTTCCTGCTTCTCTCTTTCTTTTAGATTCTCCAGTGTTTTCGAAAATGAGTGTTACAGTTATATACATATATATATATATATGAACAATGACCCTCAGAGTATTACTTGGAACGATAAGGTCTTACAAGTCCTATTGAGAGACAACAAGTCTTGTCTCATCTGTCAATGTGGAAGGGACAAATAGTTCTACTAAAAGAAACAAATTTATCAGAAACTGACATAAATAAACGTCAAAAACAGTGGGTTGGGGACATTTTTCATTATCTTGCTTTGGGTACTAGGGCTGGAGTCGCTATTTTATGTCATACACATTTAACTGTACAGTTGCTTTCAGAAGAAAAAGACTCGGTCGGTCGGTGGGTAATGCTTCATATGAAGGTCAATGATACTGAAATTTGTGATGTCAATGTCTACGGTCCCATAATCCTGACCCTCTTTTCTGATTTACTTTATCGTGGCACTTCAAAAATGCCTGACTGATAATTTCATTTTGGGGGTGATTGTAACCATATAGTCGATCCCTTCTTCTATCAACATTTTATGATTAAATTCATCCCCAATACCACCCATAAATCATTTCAGAAATTCATTTCCCATAAAGGTCTAATAGATGCATTAAGATTGATGAGTCCAGATCTCAGAGAATAAACTTTTCATTCTACATCACATCAATCAATCAAGGGCATATCACCGGTCAGGGTCTCAAGGCGCTGGAGTTGCTAACTGCTTTGTGCTGATCTATTCAATCGAATAGCCAGGTCTTGAGTTCTGTCCTGAATTGCCAGAGCGATGAGATAGTCCTGAGATGCAGGGGAAGGTTGTTCCAAACCTTGGCCGCCAGGTGTGAAAAGGAGCGCCCTCCGCTGTTGCTTTGGCAGGGGGGTGTCTGCAGAGAAGAGAGAGGTGGAGAGGAGGTGTCTGGTCGGTTGGTGGAAGGTCATGCATTTGTTGATGTATGCTGGTCCTTCATTGTGCAGGGCTTTGTATGCGTAGGTCAACATCTTGAACTAGCATCTCTTCTGGATAGGGAGCCAGTGTAGCTTCTTGAGGTGGGGTGCGATGTGGTTCCGTCTGGGGAGGTCAAGGATGAGTTTTGCCTTTGAGTTTTGTATTGTCTGTAGTGTCTACAGGATGTGTGCATTGATTCCTACGTAGAAGGTGTTCCCATAATCCAGCCTGCTGGCGACAATGACCTACTGATGGTCCCTCTGTTGTTGACTGGGAACCATCTGAATATATCGTGGAGCATGGTAGGATGTGGATGTGGGTGGATGAGTCTGAGTTTACCTGCTTCTTCAAAGATACCTTGCTGTCCAAGATGATGTCGAGGTATCGGGCATGGTCTTTCGGTACAGGGAATTGGCCGAGTTCAGCAGGCCACCATACGTTGTTCTATGACCAGGAGTTGTTCCCATGGAAGAGGACTTTTATCTTGTCTGTGATGAGCTTGAGGCAGTTGTCCTTCATCCAGTCAGCGACATTCCTTATATTTCTGTGGAAGTTGGCTCAGGTGGTAGAGAGGTCTTCTGACAGCAAGAGGATGAGATGGGTGTTGTTAGCATAGGCGATGATGTTGAGTCCATGTGATCTGACGGTGTTGTCCAGGGGGGTCATGTACATGTTGAAGAGTGTGGGGCTGAGGGACGATCCTTGTGGGATGCCACAGATGATCTTCTTGGGTTCCAAGGTGAATGGTGGGAGATAGATTCTCTGTGCTCTTCTGGTGAGGTATGAGACGATCCATTTGAGGGCATCTCCCTGGATACCAATGTGGTGGAGTCTGTTGATCAAGATGTGATGGGAGATGGTGTCAAAGGCAGCTGACAGGTCAAGGAGGATTAGGGCTGCAGTTTCGCCTCGGTCCAGGAGGGCCCTGATGTCGTCGGTGGCTGCTATCAGGGCTGTCTCTGTGCTGTGGTTGGCTCGGAATCTGGATTGAGAGGGGTCCAGGAGGTTGTTGTGTTACAGGTGTTAGGTGCATTGCTGGTTGATTGCCTTATGGAGAACCTTCACTGGAAGGGGGAGCTGGGCAGATAGTGTTTTGATTGTGCTGAACCGGCGGATGGTTTCTTCAGAAGGGGCCTCACTTCAGCGTTTTTCAAGTCGTCAGAGAAGGAGGCCGAGGTGTTGGAGGTGCTCAGGACTTTCTTGAGCTCTTCGCCAATAATCTTGCTCCCAAAGTTGAAGATGTGGTGGGGACAGGGGTCTGTGGGTGCTCCAGAGTGCACGGAGTTCATGATGGAGATTGTGGCTTGACTTGTGAAAGGGTCCCAAAGGGTGAGCAGGTGTTTGGGGTTTGTGTTTGTGGGTGTGAGCAGGCTAATGCTGTCAGTGATGGGAAGTTGAGGTTTGATATTTTTTTTTAGATGACTGAGATCTTGTCATGGAAGAAGTACACCAGGGTGTCACACAGTTTTTGAGAGGGGGTGGTGTCGTTTTCAGTGGCTGCGGAGTTGGAGAACTCCTTCACGATGGCGAAGAGCTCCTTGCTATGATTTGTGCTGTCTTCTATGCAGTCTGCTAGGGTATTCTTTGTTCTTTCAGGAGGTGGTGGGATTGGTTGAGTGTTGTCTGGAAGGTGGTATGTCTCCTGTGTCTCTGCTGGTGCGCCACTTCCTTTCTAGTTGCCGGCAGTTGCATTTGGTGGATTAAGCTCTGCAGTGAACCACTGGCTCTTCTGGCAGATCCTTTGAATTTGGCTGGCTTGGCGGTTGGCTGTGTTTGTGCATTTTGTGATCCACTGAGAGAAGTTCTACAAGCTTGTTTTGGGTTGGATGTTGCATCTGGGAGGTGGGAGCTGAACGTTGTTCCACTGGTCTTCAGATATCTTGTCCCAGTTGCTGCATGTGAAGCTGTGGTGCATGGTGCCAGTGTTGGTAGATCCTGTGCTGGTGAAGTGGACGCTGTGGTGGTCAGTCCAGGTGAGCTGTGAGACGTGGTTGTATTTGACTCTGTTGCTAGACATGAAAATGAGGTCAAGGGTGTGTGAAGTGATTACACCACAAGGATAAGTGTAAGAGCACAAGGTTTATTGACTGTATGTCTCCACAGCTTCCATGAACACCAACTGGCCTCCCCAGAGATTCAAACCACAACACTCCATTACCATGACAGTGACAACATGGTCAAGATGAACATGAGTAAGACATAGAGCTAAAGAAGAGACTACTACAACATCTCCCATCTCTCGGATAATTAAATACAAAGAAAATGAATATACTAAAATAGGTGGAAATAAAACCAAAGAGAATGTACACATTATTAACTAAAGAAAACAAGAAGATATGCAATAACAAAATACAAACAAAAATGTACAATGGGTCTTCATAGAATCTGGTAGAGAATTAATACAACCAGAATAATGTAAAAACAACACATTAAAAATGGAACTCAAATAATGAAACAGATCACAATTCTATAAATGTAAACGATCTGGTGGAACACTGGTTCTGCAAGACCTACGTGGTGGAACATACTTCAAGGAAGACTTACTTCTCCATTCTTTCCCATTACCAGAGCATTGTCTAGAATCAGATTGATATTGACCCGAGTTTTCCGAATCAAGACCAAGCTTCACGACTACTCTCGGAGGTATCCTATACACTCTAGAAAGATTCCACCAATTCTTCCCATTGATCCTTATGGCAAAACGTGAACAAGCATCCACTTTAACTGGTGGACCAAATTTTAACAACCCCTTTGGAATATTAAAAGGAGATTTAATCCTCACCCAATCCCTTACTTTAATGTTGGATTTAAATTCATCTTCACCAGCAACAAAAGTTTGATGAGATGCCCTGTACTCTCCCCCACCTGAAGAGAAAACCGCATCTTTGATGTCTTTAACCTCACACCTTTTGAATGACATCCCCCATTTCTTCATCCATGCAGGACACATGTGGAAAGAAGCCTCCCTTCCCCTAAGTAGTGAGAAAGGACTAGACCCAGTAACAGTGCTTGGAGTAGTACGATGAGCCCACAACATACTCTGCACAGCCTCTATGATGTCAATGTTTCCTGAAACAGCCCACTGAATGCATTCCACCAAGATCCGGTTATTGCGCTCAATGAAACCATTGGCCTGTGGGTGATATAGTGCAACCCGCCAGTGTACTATTCCTGAATGACTGAGGAAATCCGACATTTCCTTCGAAGTAAATTGCACCCCATTGTCAGATACAATTTCCTTGGGGAAACCTTCCCTTCCAAAAAGACTCTGGAGAAATTTGATAACTTCTTTTGAGTTGGATCAGTCATGAAATGGACCTCCCACCACTTACTGAAATAATCAGCAACAACCAGAGCAAACTTGTACGGGCTGGGTAAAATATTGAATGGTCCACCAAAGTCAATGGCCAACTTCAACCACGGGACATCAGGTAGCTCAACACACTGCAACGGAGGTGAAGCAATCTTAATGACCTTGTCACTGGTACAGCATGTAGTACACCCTTCAACCACATCATTTATCTAGCGATCCATAGAAGGCCACCAATATACAGCACGAATCCTCCTCTTCGTATTAGTTTGCCCCAGATCTCCTTGATGACCATAATCAATAATGCGAGCTCTGAGAGACTCTGGAGGAACAAACTTATCTCCTCTCATGACCATTCCACCATCCCCTACTGAAAGCTCGTCAGCAACCTTGGAAAAAGGATGAAGATCAGCATTAAGATGCTTCTCCTTTGGCCACCCAAAGACACTCAACTCTCTTACATTTTAAAGAGTAACATCCGATTCCATCCCACAAAACCAATCACGTTCCGAAAAACACCCAATGCAACAAGCATCCACAGCAGCAATGAGGCATTCATCAGTAATGTCTACATCACACTCGCCCTTCCTTAGAGGCAACGGGGATCTCGAAAGATAACCAGCCCTGGTATTCTTCCCACCGGGTATGTGAGCAACAAGAAAATTATACTGCAAAAGCTTCGAACTTAACCCAGCGATCCTTGGTGTATGATCCTTGACAATCCTACCCTCTAAAATGGGAATCAGAGGCTTATGATCCGTGAGAAGCCTAAAAGTCTTCCCCCACAAAAAACATTTGAACCGTTCGACGGCCCAACAACAAGCTAGAAGCTCTCTCTCAATAACAGAGTAATTTTTCTCGCTTGGTCTCAGAGCCCTAGACGCAAATCCCACAGTATATTCCTTACCTTGCTTGACCTGAGAAATCATACCACCCAAACCATCTATACTAGCATCAACCGACACAGTGCACTGAAAGGAAGGATCAAAAGGAGTAAGAATCTGACATGAACCTAACTCTTTTTTGATCTGCATAAATTCCTTCTGACAATCATCACTCCAACAAAAAACTGTCTTCCTCTTAAGTAACTCCCTCATGTGAACAGTTTTTCCAGCAAAATTAGAGATAAATTTAGCATAAAATTCACATAGTCCTAAAAAGGAAGAAACCTGTTCTTTAGAAATAGGAGAAGGGGCTTCAGATATAGCTTCAATGAGACCCACTCTTGGCACAATACCATCTCCTGAGATACAATGACCTAAATACTCTATTGACTCAACGGCAAAAGTGCACTTGAGTTTGTTAGCCACAATACCTCTGTTCTCCAAACATTCTAAAACTCTTGCAACATTCTTGTCATGTTCGTCCTTACTTTTACCACCCACCAAAATGTCGTCTTGAAACACTACCACATTAGAAACACCTTCCAACACTTTTTCCATAATCCGTTGGAAAACTGCAGCAGCCGAGGCTAACCCAAAAGGCATCCTCCGAAACTGAAAGGTCCCTACCGGTGAGACAAAGGCAGTTAAATGTTTCGAATCATGATCCAATTCGACCTGATGATACGCCGAAGCCAAATCAATCTTTGAAAAATACTTAGCACCAGCAAACCTAGATAGAATATCATCTATACGGGGAAGAGGATGGGAGTCAACCCAAATTTCCCTATTGAGACTGCGCAAGTCAATGCATACCCTGAGACTGCCATTTTTCTTCCTCGCGACTACCAAAGGACTCAGCCATAGAGATGACTCTATGGGTTTAATGACCCCATTTTCACACATTTTTTTAAGTTCAGCAGACAAGTCATCCCTAATGCTAAAAGGCACATTCCTTAGTTTGTGTTTAACCGGTGAGGCCCCATCTTTTACTTTAATGAGATGTTTAAAACCCGTAATGCGACCTAATCTGTCTTCAAACACTTTAGGAAACCTTTTGGACCAATGACTTAAACTCTCATCTACAGGTAGATCACCAACAATAGAAACTTGCTCTGAAGTTCCAGGTCTAAAGGTCATACCAAATAAACCTTGGTGGTACCATCCAAGAATATTTAGTCTTTTTTTAGCTACATAAACCTTCCCCTGAATGTGTCTTTCTTTAAAAATCAAAGATGTTTAAAAAAAACCCTGATAGATCGATCCGTCTCCCTTCATAGGAAACCGGGCTTCTATCCGGAGGATTGAGAGGTCTATTTCCCCAAGTCTCTTCAAAAAGTTCCTCAGTGATCATTGTCATTCTTGCCCCGGAGTCAACTAACAGCTTCAAAGATCTCCCATCGACTAGGATATCAACTACAGGATCAACACATTCTTCAGAATCGTCTTTCACCACAACTACAAAATCAGTTAGTGAGCTAACCACCTCATTCACAGAGTCTGGTTTGGATTCATCAGAATATACCACATTAACACTCCCAAGAAAACCACACATTTTAGCAAAATGTGCTTGCTTCCCACATTTCCGACAAGCTGCATTTTTCGCAGGACAAATTCGTGAATCAGGATAATGGGACGGAAAACCACACTTATTACATAAGTTTTTCGAATACACTCCCTTCTTCCCTGTCCTACTATTGACAAATCTACCCGGAACAAATGTATTACCCTTTAGATCATTATTGGCTTTGAACTTGTCCGCTACCATTTTCTCATTAGATTCCTTTTCTTCTTTAACCACTCCTACAGAGTTCTTCTCCAGTTTTAATTCTTTAGATGATTTCTCAGACAATTCTATACTCTTTACAATGCTAATAGTTTCCTCTAAAGATGGATTCTTTAAAGTAAGTAACTTTTGTTGGACTTTTCTGTCTCTGCAATGAACTACTATTTGATCATGAATGAGTTGTGAACAAAAATGTTCAAACTCACACTCCGATGCAAGAATACGCAAAGCTGCCACATATGAAACTATACTTTCGCCACTGTCCTGTTCTCTAGTAAAAAACTTGTGTCTAGATACAACAAGACTACTCTCCACATCAAACTGAATTTCCAACATTCTCACAGCTTGATCATAATCATTCAACTCATCTTCACCCGCTACAACAGGGATAGGAGGTAAATGTTCTAGTACAGCTTGACCCTCAAAACCTAAATTGTGTTCCAAAATAAACCGTTTTCTTTCAGCACTGAATCTTGAACCCCCTATTGCTCCTAGATACTTCTCAAAAGCTCTGTGCCAAATCTTCCATTTTACTGGTGGATCCCCTGGAAGCTGTAAAAAGGGGGGCGGGGCTTGCACGTTTTGCATGATGAGAAAATCAATAAAAGCAAAAATCTTATAGCACACTTGAAACAGAACACAACAGCAGATATATTGTGCTAGTAAAACATTGCATTCAGTGAAGAGAGAACATTTACGCAGTGTACGTCAAATACTGTATCACAGAATATAAATAATAGATACCCTAGCATCCACTTAACGTGTACAGTGAACTGGCAGTTACGTTTACTGATAAGTCCTCTTTAGAAACATATCCACCAATCCAATTCTGAGCTGCAGTGTATACAGACAACTACCAAATAAGATTTTCACAATTAAACTGTTTTTTTTTCAGGAATCGTGAGCCTTGTTGAACATAAAAGATATTCAGGTACAGTTTTGTCTATAAACACGCAGAAAAAAACTAAATATGCACAATGTACTTCCAGCAAACTCCACAAAATGTAGTTTATGTGTGTCACTCCGATGACACACACCTGCGTCCAAAGAGTCAAAATGTTGACTGAGACTCTACGATCTCAATGACTACATAGAAAAGAATTTCCACGAGACGACGATCAACTGCAAGTGCTTTGACAGCTAGACAAACCTCTATGTAGTTCAATAATACTTGTTTCCAAACGTGTATCGTGGTTCTGCAAGTCGTTGCTCGTTGACTCGTAGAAATGTAGGATACAACCCTCCGCTTGTGCAACCAAACTCGCTTCAGCAGAAATACCACACTCTGGTGACTTCCTGATCGTACGAATGTCACGTACAACTTCCTGTTTAAACGTATTCAATGACAGAGTCGTCAGGGACTTCTCACGAGTGTGCGTGTGTAAATAGAACACTGATCATAGGCTGTATGACGCTAGACTCTCCTTCACCAATACCTTGCGAGAGTTCTACTGCGTCATCATTCGCAGCAGAGTTGCAGGAAGGAAGGATCTCTGTACAGCAAAACTTCAACGGACAACGCGTCTGCGATCCAGTGTCCACGATCTCTCCAGAGCCTCAGACGATCATCAAAAACAGCTCTCCCAAGACAAACTTCAGCGAATACAGGTCAATCTTTCAGGTGAGAACTTCAACAGGATTCTCAGATATTAGTAAAGCAAAACGGAGTCAGTTCACCACCAGTAAACATGTTCTCAGCCCATTAGCGTCCATAGATATAAACGAGATGACAGGTTTCACCCCTCCGCTATAGCTTTTTCCGTCAGTACCGATGTTTCACCGCTCCGCCATTACTTTATCCAATTTTGAAGAGGATGTCTTCTAATGGTAGAGTAGATACACCAAAACACACTTCAGTAGGATATGGAAACAGGATACTTCCACTGCATGCGTGGATGGAGACAGGGACAGTTCCTACTCGTCGCCAAATTTGAAGTGATTACACCACAAGGATAAGTGTAAGAGCACAAGGTTTATTGACTGTATGTCTCCACAGCTTCCAGGAACACCAACTGGCCTCCCCAGAGATTCAAACCACAACACTCCATTACCATGACAGTGACATCATGGTCAAGATGAACATGAGTAAGACATAGAGCTAAAGAAGAGACTACTACAGTGTGTCCTAAGATGTGGGTAGGGTCGCTGACAAGTTACTTGAGTACGATGTTGCTCATGCTTTCCAGGAGCTCGGTTGGTGGGGTCGTTGAGGTGTAGTGCTCGGAGTCAATGGCAATTGGTGCAATGAGATCAGGGATGGCCTTGCAGAGGCTGGGGTATGGTTCTAGTGGTCTGTTGGTGAGGGTGCCTCTGATGGTGCTTGCTGAGCGATCATGCACAGAGTAGAATACACTGGAGTTGTGCCGTGGAGGCCTCGGTCCGCTTGATGGAGACAGTCGTGTTTACGGCATTGTTGGTTGCTTCGGTGTTGTAGGTGAAGCGGCTGTGCTGGCAGGAGAACAGTCCTCTGGTGGTGCAAGGAGGTGAGCGGCAGGAGTGGTTGTTGTTGATGCACCCTGGGTCCAGGGTCAGAGGTCTGCGGTGGTGTAGCTCCGCGGTGTGGAAGAACCAGGTTCCTGGCGCTGGGTGCAGTCCAAGAATTGACAGGCGTAGATGGGCTTGCCTTTGGCGCACCAGTGGTGCTGTCCTGCTGTGGCCTCCATTAAGTAGGACCTGGGAGGACGGGGGCTAAGATGTGGTGGGTGGGGCTAGGCGGGAGGTGGAGAAACAGGTGGCAGGCGGGAGCAGCAATAAGGGAAAAACTAACTACTTTTGGTATTCACAGAAGGCATTTAGTAGTAGTAAAGTTAGGACTCCTAAATTTACTACTACTAAACTGAGACAAAATCCTAACTTTACGACTTTCGGTATTCACAAAAGGCATTTAAGTAGTAGTAAAGTTAGGTGTCTTAACTTTACTACTACTGAATGCCTTCTGTGAATACCAAAAGTAGTTAGTTTAGGATTTTATCTCAGTTTAGTAGTAGTAAAGTTAAGAGCCCTAACTTTACTACTGCTAAATGCCTTCTGTGCATACCAAAAGTAGTACCTTTAGGATTTTATCTCAGATTAGTTCTGTGAAACGTTTAGGATTTTATCTCAGATTAGTTCTGTGAATCGGCCCCATAGATTGTGATATTTTTGCTAATTCTTCGATTAGAGACAAATTTGCCAGACATTATTGGTTCTGAACAAATGGGTTTTGTCAAAGGACAAAAGATCTCTGACAACTCTCGAACTTTCCTCAATATAATTTTAAAAAGCTCTTAAACTACAGTATTCCTTGACATCTCTATCTATAGACGCTGAAAAAGCGTTTGATAGGGTAAATTGGAGATTACTGAAACAAGTGCTACAATAGAATGCTTTTGGCCCTAAATTTATCTATGTAATATTCCTACTGTACTCCTCTCCTCAATCTCCCATATATGTAAACTGAACCAGATCTTCCTATTTTCCTTTGAAAAGAGATACTAGACAGAGTTGTCCGTTGTCACCACTTCTTTTTTATTTTAGCCCTGGATCCTTTTTTATGGCATATCAAATCCTCCCAACCCTACTCTGGTTTTCACATTAAAACTCAACACATTAAATTGACAGCTTACGCTGATTATATTTTATTATTTATGTCATCTCCAGAATCTTCCCTCCCTGCTTTTTTTAAATAACTAAAAATATATTCTCAAGTGTATAAGTACAGACTCAATATTAATAAATCAGAGGTTTTACCCCTCAATAAATATTGTGTAAAAGGACAATTCAACCAATCGTGATTGGCATGGAATATTACTAAAATCAAAGCCCTGCAAATTTGGTACTGTAATTCAATTCAAGAAACTCGTAAAGCAAATATCAAAGATCTATTAGACAAACTCAATGTTCATACCCAAAAAGTGTCCCCATTTTTACTTTCATGATAGGGCAGCTTAGACACTATTAAAATGATGCTTCTTCTTAGAATCTTTTTCCATAGCTTGTTACCAATTAATGTCCCACAAATAGTTTTCTCACGCATAGACAACATTTGTATGGAATGGACATAAAACCCCTATTTTCCTTGATCACCTTGAACTCTCCAAGATGTATGGTCGAGTAAATTTCCCAGACTTTCCTCGATATCATAAAGTGTTTGGTACTAAACAGATTCAAAGATTCCTACTATTTCCTACTCTGACCCCAAATACGCCAGGGTTAGAGATGGAACTTGCAATTATTTATCTATTCACATATATGCATATATTATTTATGTCTTCACCTCCTTAGTCATTGTCACCTTCTGTTGTTTCACACACATGTAAATTATTGAGACCTTATATGGTGCTTAATACCACACCCATGAGTCAATTCACTTCTAATCCCATTTGCTACAATACAAATCTGACGGTTTCACAGTTGTTGCATAGTGATACATTTCTTCCATTCTCTGATATTTCCTCCAAATTTAACTTACCAGACTCACAGCTTCAGAAATTCCAATTATTAGAGGATAAAATAAATCCAATGCTCGTGGATTTTTCTCAACTTCCCTTAGACCCATGCTTAGCTTGGAGTTTTCTCTCAGGATGTTGGCGTCATTATTTTTTTCTTCACTTGACCACCAAGATTTATCTGATGGTGTCTTACAGAAAACAAACATGAAACTGTCCACTGTAAATAGGGCAGGCTGCCTCTGCCTTTATTCTAACGGTCCCTATTCTATTGGGCCATCGGAGAAAGTTTTCCAGTGGCAAAGCCAGTGGGGGCACCAACGTTGGATGGACCAGCAATATAATGGACTATCAAATTTGTGCCTGAGTACCATGCCTGACAAACTTTAATTCAGGTGCTTAGTCTCTTTTGGGGGCTCTGTTAGGCAGTGTTCAGTTATTTTATACAATGCACTACAGTAAAATGCAATACACTTCAACCCAAAATAAGACTGTGCTCGATAATTCTGCAAAATAATTCTTCATTGGCGTGACCTGTGTGTGTTGCCAAAGCTTTATAATGTGCATCCATGCTGTAACAACTTTACACACTGAGTTTTCTTTCTCTGAAAGAGTTCTGAGCTGACAAGTCCTCTGGGGCATCTTCCCCCAGCTGCAGGATGAGGATCTTGTGCTCGTTTTTATGCCTTGTGAAGTCAGTGATACTGTAGGGGCGTAGCCTATTGTAGAAATTCAGCGTGTCCTCAAATCTGGGGCAGCGCATGAAAAAGTATATTATTCGTATGGTGGAGTAGAGTGGTGTTATGGAGTGGCATACAGAAGAGTTGAGTATTGTGGAGAGGAGCGGAGTGGAGTGTCATGGAGTAGCATACAGTGTTGTGGAGGGAGAAGAGTGTTGTAGAGTGGAAAGGTGTAGAAGTGAGGGCACAGTGTCAAAGTTGAGTAGAGTGTCATAGAGTTGTGCAGGGGTTTAGAGCAGAGTAGAGCGGCGTAGATGGTGTGGCGTAGAGTGGTGAAAGTGTTGTAGAGTAGAGTGGCGTACAGCAGAGTAGATTGTCATGGAGATGAAGTATCTGTTTATGGGTGTGACACGAGTCACATTGTAATGTCAGCCTGCGCCTGGTTTCACATTCGAAAGCATACTTCTCACAGGCATGTGACATGTGCCGCACCAATTGATGGTTGAAGCACTGGTGCATGTTTCATTATAACCATGATACGTATATCCTGGTGTTTACGTTCCATACCAGTGTCTATTTGAAGAATGATGGCCAGAAGAACTGTCTTGGGGGATGGACTAGTCTCAGGTATTCTACCCCAATTTCTGTCCTGCCGCAGCAAGGGGCTAGGTGGTTGTCTGTGTGTGATCCTGTCAGTGGCTAGCGACTCCTGTCTACTAAACAAACTGCAGAGACTTGACATTGGACAGGTATGATGGAAAGCCAGCTCTCACTATAATACAAAACTTCATTTGGACCCAATATAAATCACACAACCACACAGTCAGTACACAGTAAGCAGGGCTTTCCAGAACTGTGATATACCAGGAATGGCTGT
This sequence comes from Triturus cristatus, assembly GCF_964204655.1. Taxonomy (NCBI): domain Eukaryota; kingdom Metazoa; phylum Chordata; class Amphibia; order Caudata; family Salamandridae; genus Triturus; species Triturus cristatus. The sequence goes on from NC_140590.1 coordinate 819,123,660, forward strand.
CCTCAAACACACAACAGCACTTTCCACCCAGTGATTCCCACTATTCACTGCCTTTGCAATTACAGCTATAAATTCTCTATCGAAAAGATGGAAGCCAGACAAGCTCGTCTCCACAGCAGCTTAGTCATATCGTTGGAAAAGCATGGCTAATTCATCCTCACCTTTTCCTCACTTCGCCTGAATACCATGGAACCATTTGAATGAACTTAGCTTAAACATACCGTACTCTCGAGGGCACAACATTGCATCAGAACAATATATCTGGCCAGCGATGTCCATCTGCACAGACCAAGCAATGAACAATCAGCCGCCAATCTTAAAGAAATATTGACAAGTGCTCCTGCATAATGATCCATATTCTTCACACGCCACAAAGATCCTTATCTGGGTTAACAATTAGGCAACACAAGCCATTCATAAACCAGACATTAACAATTATGGAGTAATCAACCACAACCACATACAACAGAATAATGCAGTCTCAGAGGTTTATGGGAATGACACTCATAAAAAGAAAGAGCCACACGGCAATTTAGTGGAAGAAGCTGCTATACAAATGCTGATAACACAACACTACACAACATTGGTTTAATGATCCTCCTAGTGCAGGACATCGGAGAATTCTAAAAGCCAAATTAATGACCTATTTGTGACACAGTATGGAGACGATGGTGCATAATCTGAACTCAAATTGAGATTATCGACCAAAAGAGTGGTGGGCTACTTCACCCTCTGCCAACTCCATCATACACCTGGCAAATGAGTGCCAACGATGTTATCACAGATGTCCCTCAGCTACAGAGACCAACTATCTTCTGAGGGATGGTAGATTTGAGAATCACTGAGACACTGAATGTTTTCAGATGGAATGAACTAATAGGAGACACTTTGGGACTAATTTACTGCAATGTTTCCAGTATATCAATCAATCAATTAATCAGAGGTTTATAGAGCGTGCTACTCAAGGCGCTGGGGGTGGGGGGGGGGGGGAGCAACTCCGGGTCAGTCGAAGAGCCAGGTCTTGAGGTCTTTCCTGAATGTGTGGAGGGTAGGGGAGCGTCTGATGTTGAGCGAGAGCTCGATCCAGGTTTTGGCTGCGATGTAGGATAAAGCCCCCCCCCCGTTCTGCTTCTGTGGATGCGGGGGACCTCTGCCAGAGCGAGGTCAGCGGAGCGGAAGCTCCTCTTGGGTGCGTGGAAACATACTCGGTCTTTGAGGTATTTGGGTCCGATGTTGTTGAGGGATTTGTAGGCGTGGGTGGGGAGTTTGTAGGTGACCCTCTTCTCGATGGGGAGCCAGTGGAGGTTTCGCAGGTGTTGGGTCATATGTTCGTGGCGCGGTGTCCCTAGGACGAGTCTGGCGGCAGCGTTCTGCATGGTTTGGAGCTTGCGTAGAAGAGTTTTGTTGATTCCGGCGTAGAGGGCGTTGCCGTAGTCAAGTCTGCTGGTGATGAGTGCGTGGGTAACGGTCTTTCGGCAGTCGGGGGGATCCATTTGAAGGTCTTACGGAGGATGCAGAGGCAGTTGAAGCTGGTGGAGGAAACGGCGTTAATCTGGCGGTTCATGGAGGGATGTTTGAAAAGTGAATTATTAGTAAGTAATTGGTTGATTTCAAAGTTAAAAAGCATGCAGGTTTATTTGGGGCCGGGTAAGTTACAGGCATTGCTGAGGGAATAGGTGCTGCCTGCTGAGGTGGATAGCAGCAAAACAGGTGATCCTGCTGAGAATTCCACGAGAGTGACAAGGTGAAATCTGAGCGACTTTTGAGGGGCATGGAGTAGGAGAACATGTTTTTTGGGGGGCGGGGAAGGCTCACAGTCAATGTCTGTGGTGGAACAGGGAAAACAATGGGAGAGGGAGACACCGGTACAGAGACAGAGGGACTGGCTTGCCCTTTACGTTCCTCTCAGAGGGTTGCACAATGTTAAATCTTCTCTCTTGCTCATCCAGAGGTTCCCGGGGTCCTCGGTCTCCCCTTCTACCTTGGCTCTTATACTGTTCTGTTGAAGTGGGTAGTGTTAAAACAGAGCGTGCAGCACCTCACCTATTTTATACTTTATTTAGATTGTCATGGGAACACGGTGAATCTGCATATTAGAAAGTGAAGCTACTTTTCACAGTTTACAAATCAAATATGCAATATGATTCCTGAAACTCTACTGGGATAAGGGCAGCAGATTTCTGACAGAGCTACAAGACAAAACATGTCATGGAAATTCACTTTACAAATGCTGGTAACATACCACAATAATACCGCTTTTCACGCCTTGGCTTTGTATTCGGCTCGCGTTCTAATTCCCAGTTATCACCAGCATGGAGCATTAGGATAAATATGGACAATCTCTTAATAAAATGTGCCTGCAGTTCGCCATCATGTCTAGCTTAGAGCTCCATTTCCATTTTGGAGGAAAGCCGAGCTAGCCCTTTCTCAGCTGACTGATCCCTTGCTCAGTGCGGACAGCAGAGCTATCCCTCTGTTGTCAAAGACAGCAGATCCATCAGTCACTTCTCACAGTCACCAGAGCGATGCCTAGCGGCCCTGATATATACCTGGATAAGTGTGTTCCTCCCTGGATGGTCATCTATCTGTCTCCTGCCTGTTCTGCCTGTGAACATCCATCCTTCATCCATCCCATGAGGCGCAGCGGCTGGAGACCTTTTGCAGGAGGAGAGAAGGAACATGGGGTCTTGGGGAAAGAGAGATCCAATGTCTGTGGTGTAAGAAGGATGACACTAGGACAATAAGATGCACATACAAATACACAGGGTCTATCACACTGAGTAACATTAAGGCTAGAAGCTCCAGGGCCCTGGACTATGTGACAATGCACCAACTACAGGACAAATGTCTGTGCTCAGCTCTTCTTCACACTCTGCCTGCACTGGAGGACAGCGAATAAGTGAAAGGCCTCTCAGTGTGCAGACTGCAACCAGGCCTGCGTTTGAAAGGAGGGCAGAGATCGCCCTGCAGGAGGATGCAGTCATTGACTACAGATTGATATCTTGGGGTGCTTTGGCCTCCAGTTTCACGGGGTGCCCTCAGGGGTACGCTGACTTGCACCTTTATGTGGCATGCAGTCACTACTCGTCTCTAATATCGCTCAGGTGCAATGGAATAATGCCATGCCCCCATGCAAATGAGAAAATCTGCCTGTGTGATCGCCCTGGTGCAAAATGTGCGCTTCACAATCTCTATTATGGAAGGGGCCGCACAAGCATCTGCAGCAACTTGTAGCATACCAAAGTGGCCAAAGTGTTCAAGAAACAGGTGCAAACGCCACTTGCACTTCCGGAAAACTTATGGTAGTATGGTCCCGGATGTGGACATAGATTCATTAGACTTAGGAACAACAGAAACAGGGCCAGATAGAGACAGAAATGTTCTATTCATGGGGAGATCAGGAAACAAGAATTGAGGCAACCTGTGCCCATTAATACTTATATCAACTTCAATACACCCCAGAGCACAAACACAAGAGTCAGAAACACTTCAACATGAAGACTATGACACACAACCTCTTAAATCATTTGGAAGGCATATGACATCAATGACTTGGCTGACATGGGTTAGGCAGAGGGCTGAAAAACCAAACCCCAAAGCAGAGCACCCCATACGGATAGCTCATGAAGGAACACTCCCTCACATGTATTAGGTTAGAGGAACTTAAGATCCGTCTCTATTTCTATCAAACATCTCCATAAGGAAATCTTGCACCTTACAAATCACAAACCACATGATCTACACATTTTTGGGTCAGGCAAACTTTGACTTTCCATCGCCACCACGTCCCACCCTCTATTTAGTAAACCAATAACTGCAGATATCAGCCACCCCACAAGAATCTAAAGCTGCAAGAGACTAAGGAGTTGGTAAAGCTTTCAATAAACAAAACTGGCTAGCTTAATATGAAGCGGAATGCTCAAATGCCTGTCGAGAAAATAAGAAATGCATTGTTTTCAATGTGCAGAAATTCATGCAATGTCTGCCACTTGATTAAAAATATATCTGAGTATGGAAGTAGTCCCTCACAACTTGCAGTGAGTCAGACCATGCTCCTGTAATTGAGGCTCACGCACAGTAAGTGAGGTTGTGCTTTAATGTCCGATACTCACGCCCTATGAGTGAGACTGTGCTGCAAGGTGTGAGACTCAGAGCCACTTAGGGCCATATGTAGGTAGGCCAGAAATACCGATTCCTAATTACCGAATTTTACCGAATCGGTATTTAGAAATCGGTATTTGCTATGTACCAAATAGTTCAGAAAAAATTACCGATTCGGTAAAATTCGGTAAATGAATACCGAATCCACAATACCGACCGGAGTTTCGAATCGGTATTTACCGATTCGGTAAATACCGAATTGGTAATTACCGAATCGGTAAATACCGAATCGGTATTTACCGAATCGGAAATTCAAATACACATCATTTGAGGAATCAGCCAATCCTGTGCAAACCCAACCCCACCCAACCAGGAAGTGGCCACACCCAGGCAGGTGCACACAATCAGCAGACTCTGGAGAGGCTGGGAGTGCAGAGGAGAGGAACAGAGCCAGTGCCTGATTCAGCACAGGAAACTGACACAATGGCCAGCAGGACACAGATGGAGGGGAAAGGAAGAGAAAACTGAAATTCAGCCAAAAGGAACTGCAGGTACTCGTGGAGGAGGTGGTAAAGCAGCACCATAAGCTGTTTGGTAAACAGTCACTGCAAGTGGCTGAATCAGAGAAAAGGAAGATCTGGCTGGGAATCCAGGCGCAGGTGAATTCCATTGGAGTGACCCCCCGGGACATTGATGTCCTCAAGAAGCGATGGTACGACATCCGTATCATCACCAAGAGGAAGATGGCGGAACTGAAGAAAGAGGCTAGCCGGACAGGAGGAGGAAGGAACAGGGCACCTGCCCTGACAGACCTTGAGGAGCTCGTGGAGACTACAATTGAGCCTGAAAGTGTCGTGGGGATTGGAGATGCAGACAGCTCTGCCAGAGCCGCCACAAAACAAGGTAAGACGCATGCACAGCATTGTGCCCCCACTACCCCTATCCCAAATCCCCAATTGGGCATTGAGAATCCCACTCCAGTACAGGTGTTAGTGCAAACCAGCAATGCATTATGGGCGATGTAGTCTCTGAAACCCCAAACATGACATAAATTGCGCAGAACAACTAGACATGTGACACACATTAGCGATAAGCAGGCATAGGACAATGAGAGAGTGTTACAGAAATTTATAATGATGATAGCAATGCAGGGCTGCAGGTACACTGAGCTGATGTTGAATTTCTGTCCACAGGCGATACTTCGCGCAGGACTGCACAGGAGAAGGGAGAGAGGGCACCCCGGAAGGACAGCTCAGAGAAGACCACCACGAGTTCTGGCCAGACAACAGCACCACAGCCAGCCGCACCACCACAGCCAGCCACGCCACCACAGCCAGCCTCGCCACCACAGCCAGCATCGCCACTCCAGCTGGCCTCACCCGCATCTACACCACCTGCATTGTTCAGGTCTAGGAGGCGTGCTGTTGCCAAAATACATGTCTCTGAGTCCTCTTCAGACGAATCGAGGGGTGCTGCGGAAACATCCACTGTGCCACTGGATGGTTGCCATGCCGGTGTGCACTCCGCCTCGGAGGGAGCACACACAGGTGCCAGACGTCGCCACAGGGCTCGGGTGCGCAGTCCACCTCCACAGGGTGAGAGCCAGGGGGTGTTCTTAGGGCTGGAGGCCACCATGGTCAAGGTCCAGCGCCTACAAGGAATGGCAATATTGTCAGTCCAGCGCCAAATAAAGGGCCTCAATGCAACAATGGGCAATATTGACAGGGGCATAAGTGCAATGGCTGAGGGCATGAGGGAGATGGCTGCGGGCATGCGGGGCATGTCCCAGTCCATCATGCTGCTGTGCACGAAGATGGATGAGGACAGGGCTGCACGGCACAGGGAGAGGCAAAAGAAAGATCACCACACAAGGGCAGTGAACCGCCTGGCAACTGCCACTTCGCTGCTCTGCAGGCGCTCCGTGGCAATGCAGGAGGGGCTTGCGCACTGCAGCAATGATGTGTCAAGGGGGATGGTGAGGGTGACCAGTGCACTTGAGGTGCTGCTAACAAGCCAGTCTGCCACAACTGGTGCTGTGGATGCTGGGGACAGCGAAGACACCACCAGTAGGAGCAGCATTACCCCCCGTCACATACATACGGAGGAGCAACAGACAGCATGGGGCTGCCACTGGTCCCACAGCCAGTGAGGAGACTCAATCCCTGGCATCCAGCATTGTAGTGCGTGGGCGCAGACACTGAGGCTGCACACAATTGAAAGACACAGTTGGGTGAAGTAACCCTTGACTTCAAACTCTTGTTTTCACATGATTGATAGGGCCATTTATGGCGTTGTGTTGTGGCGTAGTGCCGCATGATTAAAACTACGTCATGGCATACAACTACTGGCTGTGTCCCCTTACTTACTTAGAAATAGTTGCATGTGATCTCTGCCCGTCTCTCTCTCCCATCTGTTGCTGTTGCCACTCCTGCTGCGTTGGGCTCTGGCTGTGCAGACTCATCGTCATTGTCCTCAAAATCTGTTATTTCCACCTCTGTACCTGTCTTCGTGGCAAGGTTGTGCAGCATTGCACAAGTGGCAATTATCTTGCAGCAGATGATGGGTGTGTACTGGCGTGCGCCTCCGCTTTTGTGGAGGCAGCGGAACCTGCTATTCAATAGTCCAAACGTGCGCTCCACCACGTTGCGTGTTGATTTGTGTGCCACATTGTATCGTCTTTCACTCAGGGTTGATGGGTGTAGGTAGGGAGTGAGGATGAATGACCGCACGGCATATGCACTATCGCCTAAGTGAGTAAGAGAGTAGCATTAGTCACATGCCTCAATACACATTCATTTGCGATAAGTATTAGGGAGTGTCACAGTGATTTACCTAGCAGGTATCCTTCTCCAAATTCTCCGACAACCAGTCGTGTGTAGATCCCACTGTTCTGGCAAAATGAAGGAGTCGTGGGTGCTCCCAGGGAACTTAGCTACGATATCAGTGATTATGTTGCCTGCATCGCAGATTACCTGCACATTAATGGAGTGGGTGGACTTTCTGTTCCTGTAGATGTGCTCAGTGGCTGCTGGTGGGCAGATTGGAATGTGTGTGCCATCAATACAGCCTATGACATGCGGGAAGTGTGCCATCTGGCAGAAGTCTGTCTTTGTTTTCTGCAGTTCAGCCTGTGTGTTTGGAAAGCTAATGTAGTGTTGCATTCTCTGCATCATGGCATCCAGGAACTTCCTGAAGAAACGGGACAGGCAACTCTGGGATACCCCGCCTACCGCAGCTATCACCCCCTGGTAACTGCCAGATGCGAGTAGATGTAGGCTACAGAGCACCTGCACATGTGGTGGTATGGCATGCGCCCTTGTTGTTGGCTGGTCCAGGAGTGGGTGCAAGTCCCTTATCAGGTCCATGATGGTTTGGGGGTGTAGCCTGTACCTTTCATGTATCTCAGCCTCAGTCTGTTGGAAGAGTGTGATGCGCTGTCTGTAAATGCGTTCCTCCCGTCTCCAAATCCTCAGACCTGCTGCCTGTAGACGTAGGCGCCTTGCAATCACATACAGAGCGGCCATGGTGTCCACGCTGGTGCATTTTGGGATTGCTTATATGCACTGTGGCTGTTTACCACCTGATTTCACTCTGTGTTAATTACCGACTCTTAAATACCGAATTTCATGGAATTCGTAAATACCGAATTTACCTACATCTCTTGTGTCGTTTTACCATTTCATATTTACCGATTCGGTAAATATGAATTCGGTAATTATGAATCGGTATATTTGGAATCGGTAAAGATGAATCGGTATTTACCGATTCATATTTACCGAATCCTTCTTTTTGGACTCCTACATCTCAATTGCCTAAATACCGGTCGGTAACGGGAAATTTACCGAATTTCTGCCGTTACCAACCGGTATTTAGCTACCTACATATGGCCCCTGGTGTGGTTATAGTCTAAGGTGTGATATATACAGCAAATCAAATAGATTGTGCTTTTGTTTTTGAGTCTTGAACATAATTAGTGCATTATTCTCACACGCAATGAGTGAGACTGTTCTCCAAGGAGTAAGGCTCACACTCAATGAGTAAAACCGAGCTCCATTGAGTGAAACTCACACTGAGTAAGCGGCTGGTCCGCAGTGAGAGGTTCAACCCCTTTTATTCAGGCTGAGCCCCAAAGTGTGAGACTCGTCCCAGCAGGTTTAAAGTTATCCATCTCAGGCATGAGGACTTTATCCAGTCCTGTGTTTTTCTATGCGCTGGGGCCTTGTAGGCTTGCATTTACAATGGAAGGAGCAACACTACAAGTATCAGGCAGAGAGCAACAATAGGATTAAACCCGAAAATGTTACTAAGACCTGACACTGACTTGAGAGTTCCATACACGCCGCGAGACAGTCTTTATTTCAGGGTGTGAAAGTCACATGCAGGACCTCATTCTCAACCACTTTCCAGTGTGTAAGTGTGTCCTACGCCTGGAAAGTCCGAGGAAACACACAACTACTTACTGTGAACTACCTTTGTGAATCAGGCCTCCTGCGAGAGTCTGTTCAGTGAGTTTAAATTGAGACTTGTGCCAAAAAAGTGACCCGGAAACCCGTTTTTCAGTGAGAAAAGATGCTGCTGCAGCAATCAAGCGTGATTGAGGGAGTGGTAGACTCCAGTGTTAGTCTATTTATGTTCTGATGTTACGTAGTTAGCGTTTGCACAGTGCGAAACCTTCTATTAATACGACATTGTAGCACTCTCTACAGGCTGCAGTGACTTTTTGAGCCTTCCATTGAAGCGCGGAGTTTGATCTGGTTTGTGAATGGATGCTATCAGTTTTGTGAATAGGTATGTCTCTCTGCAAGGTGACTGTGTCAACTTCAAAGAGCTTTGGATCCGTTTTCTTGGGATTTGATGCCATTGGATCGTTTTTTCATCCTGTAGAATGATAGGCATAATCATATCTGTGTGTTTGAAAGGTACTTGATGGCAGTGAGTGCAACTGGGTGCCGTAATAGCCAATTATTGGCACATTCAGGTTTGCTGGGAGCAATGTATTCATCTGCTCTGTTGTATGCTACTGTATAATGTTTCTTCTTCAGTTTATTTTGCACCTCGTCAGAAGTCTAAGATTAGAAACAAGTGCCCATGACCTTCCCTCGCTGCTCGTGACTTCTGTCATTTTTCAAAGTTTCACCATCTTTTCTTGCATCCTCAGCTGGCCCAAAATTGCCCCATGTGGATATACACTTGAGAGAGGGTCTATTTTTTATCATAGGGTACCCCAGGCCCGTTCTGTCCACACCTGAGGTATGAGACCCTTGTCCTTGCCCTGCTAGCCTAATTTGTAGGCCGTTTTAAATTGACTGGAGAGTCCTGTTTAACTATATAACAAATGCCCTGGGCCATCCTTGTCACTCAGCCAGTATGAACCCCTACGTAGGCCCTGCCAGCCTTATCTGTAGGCCTTTTGTTAAGTTGACCATAGTTCTGCACCCATCTTTACTGAACAGCAGGCTCTAGGCTTGTCTGACCAAAAATCACAGCCAGCCTCTCTCAACGAGGCCTCCTGCTCCAAACTATAGAGCCCCCACCCTACCCGTGTGTGAAGTTAACTGGCGCAGAGTTCACTGTCTCTCTATTCTGTCGACATAGCACATCACACACATCCTGGGTCTGTACATGAGAATAGAGAAGTTCCCACCGCAGCCGCGTGATGAATGTGGCAATCCAGACACATATATCTAGATATATATATATATTTTATTCCTTTGCATTACATTTTTTCTGCTTGCCCTATGCAATTTACGACGAGCGCTTGGCCTGAGAAAATAACCTTTCACCTAGTCTACGTTCCGCATTTAGTAGGATAGACACAACACGTCTGATAAAATTTGCAGACCATGCTTTAAGTGACTGACGTATGTAGAAGTGGCGTGAGATGACATTACTGTAGGCGCTTCTCATAGCCTTAAACAGTATAAAAAGGGAGGTCACACAGTTCTCGGCGGACTACCCCACCCGTCTGTTAGTAGATGGCAGGCGGGTGTGGGTGCTCCCCAAGAGCTCTTGTTTTTTGTTTTTAAGATACAATTTAACTTGCCAATATATATATGCTGTATATGCTATGTATGCTATTTTTGTCTCTAAATTGGTGTTTTCTTATTGAGAATTTAATGCTTATATTACACTTGCAAGGCTGTTTTCTTTTAGGTAGGTACGTGAGTATTCTCAGTACTTTAGATCAGGTGTGTTTTGCATTCTGAGAACATTTTCCTTGATGTAACTTATGTTTTTCATAATGCATTTATAAATGTGTCTTTGAGGTTTTCTGAAGTGTCTCTCTCCAAACGAGTTCAATGCTTCCATGTAGAAATGCCTTCTGATTCTGTGAATGCGAGGTCACTATATTTGCATTTTGTATTTTTATGCCTTTTTCTTGAAGTTTCTTGAAGTTGCACCTTCTAAATAAATCTGGTAAACCTTTTGGCTTAGTTTCCATGACTCACATATCTGCTTCCTTCATTTTTAGTGCGAGCGTTCCCAGGCATCCCACCTCAAGTAAAGGTGCCCCTTTTGCCCATAAATCACTCCCTTGATCATTCGGTGAAGGTCCCCCGTGCCCCTAAAATAACTCCCTCGAACATGTGGTGACCCCGATGTGATAAGCAGTACTGGCTGATGACAGGAGACCCCACTGGGACCCCGGACGCAGACTACCCTCCGTGCCTCTTTTCTGGCTGGACCACAGAGAACAGCGCTCGGGTAAGTCATTGCTGCCTGATTTGCTGTGTCTCTTGGGAACAGTCTTAGAGGAGCGGCCAGGGGACATCTGTGTTTGTTGTTTCAGTTTTCCTGTCTAGCTAGTCTCGCTTTTTAAAAGAACATTCCCAAGCTGAGGAAACGTGTGCGGCGTAGTGGACTGAGCCAAAAGGGTGACGTTAGGAAGTTGTTTGAATTATGTGGTTTTCTTTTTATAAATAGACATACGTTGTTAATGTGCCTCTCTGAAAGCAGGGAGGGGCCTCTGCCTACTCACAAGGACTGACAGGGAAGGGAAGATTGCGTCTGGCGTCTTTCAGTGTTCAATTGTGGGTTTTTTGTTATAAATAGAGATAAGCTATACCTCTGTCCAGTTGTAAGGATCGACAGGGATGAGAGATTTCTTTCAGTCAATAGTCCTGAGAAAGAAGACGGAATGCGTATCTGTCTAGCTAACAGAGTTACGTTTCCTCTTGTGTTATGGTTGCCTCTTTTATAAGAATAGAAGAAGTGGTTTCCCCCGGATGATGTATTAGATATTATATTTTCGCTAGCTTAAGCATTGTTTTTTTTCAGGGCTTACATTATGTTTTTTTTTTACTATTATATAAATATATTTTGTGCAACGGAGATAGAGTTTACGCCTGTGCAGGAAGGCAAGGAGTTTGCATGATGTAAATCTCAGCTTTTTGCAGGCTCAGGAGGGGTTCTGAGTCCCGGATGAGATGTGCCACTGTACGTCTTGTGACTGGCACATGAGGATTTATGATAAACAGTTCTCAGACTTCCTCGGCTTTTGCGAGGGACTGTCAGTATATATTTTTATTTCCAAAGACAGTCAACATGAGTATTTTGTGAGTATGGTTTGTGAACAAAAGGCTTTCCAATGTGGTTTTCTTTTCTCTTACTGTTTTAAAATGAAATGTAAAGACGTTTTTTCTTTTTTGCTATGTTATTTTAAGACATCCTTCTGTACGCATTTAGGCCAGCAGAGGAGAATGTGCAAATAGTGTAGTGGGTTTATATATATAAATAGACGTGTACATAATATGCTTCCCATTTTGTACAAGTGAAGTGCAAATATTTTAGGGTCAAATAACTTTTTATTATGGCCTTTTTAGCATGCATTGTGGTTGTCTTTTTAAGCATCTGTGCCTGGCACAACAATCTTTTATGTATTTAGTGAGATCAATAATAATTAGAATTGTAACAGTTTTTTTATATATGAAAGCTGTTGCCTTTTTGTGAAAAAATAGTATTATATAGTTACCCCTTGCCCCCCCAGCCCCTGTCTGACCCATGTGGCGCAGCACCACATTTAATTGGTACAGGTCACTTTCAGATAACTGACCACGTAATGCATAACAATATACCCCGAATTGTTTAAATATATCCTCACATTTATATTTTGAAGTATGTACTTGGTGACAGGAGGTTGAGTCTGGCGTCTCCCACTTTGTGCCACAAATACATGTTTATGGGACTGCATCTGGCAGCTCACATTTGTTTTGAATTTTGATTACCTATTTGGTGTAACTTGTATTGTTTGAACGTTTATTTCTGCAAGGAATAGGAGGCATCTTATCGCATTGAGATTAACAGTGTCTTTTTTTTCAACGGCGTGTTTCTAAAAGGGGAGCTACTTTCCTTCATCACATCGCATTGTGGTTTCCTATCTTAGGCCTGGCAGCAGCCAACGCCTTTCAATTTTTTCTCTGCATTGTAAAAAGTGTTGTTTGTTCTCCGCCTTCTTTAGTTACTTGCTCTCCCTCTCTTATCTGGCTTATGGGCCTTTCTCATCTCTTTCTCTCACAGTGGTACCACAGGAGATGTTCTATATAGGTGAACTTCTCTTGTGCACTGCAGTGGTAACTGATCAGCAGGATCATCTGGGTACGTGCCAAGCATACCCACTTTAACTGAGACAGGTTCAATTAGAGACCACGCAACTGGTGCGCAGTGCATCCAGTGAATACTGTGTCTAGCTTCCAAGTAGCTGTCTTCACGACTCTTAATTATGTCTTTTTGAGCACGGTTTTAAATAGGCTCTCCTATTTTAACTCATTATACCCTGAATGAAGTACATTCAGTTCCTTGACCGACACACCTCACGCTTCTCACCTCACCTTTCTGGCGTACTTGGACTATTAGTAATGGATCCTCCCACTTGAATATTCAGGCAAGTGGTAGCAAGATGGGGAGGAAGGCTTTCGCATCCATTTTTCTCCACAGGACAAGCTACCTTTTTACGTTTTGTGGTTGCTATTACGCACTAGACTTGGCCCAGCGTCAAATGATAGACAAGCCACACAAAAGAAAATGGTAATAATAAGGTGAGGTCAAGGACTGCCAATCCCATCCCTTACCGCCCAGAGCACAATGATAGAAGATGTAATACCAGGTAAAATGGAGCTATTCCCTTTGATATTTTTGGATCATAGGCTTAACATAGTACATACAATGTTCTGTGGCCCACAATGTTAAAAGACTAAAAATGCCATCAATATAAGTAATATAGTTTCCTGGCAGAAAAGAAGATACTTTCAGTTTCAAATGCATATGAATATCTCTCTATTTGGATGGCCAATTATAATTCACACTGATGATTACACCAAATGCTGCAGTACTGAGCAACTAAGTTCAGAATAATTAACTCCTACCTGTGTCCAAATTCAGCAGCAACTGAAGCAGGCACAAGCAGCAACTCGAATGCTAGGGCAGATCCAGTAAGTGCTGCCACACGGAGCACACAGTTGAGGTTAGTTAATAGGGAAAATTTTGAAATTGTATCTCTTGGCCAAGGAAGTTAGTGACACTAGACTTAGAGCAACGTAAATGTCGGAGCAGATGGTGAACATTAGACAGAAGATTGGCATGAGCAAGTTAAGACTGTTCCCTTCCAATTTCTCGTGCACGGAAGTGTACAGAAGAGGGGAGATAAAATGATGAAGTGGAATACACGCTAGCTACACCCATGGTTTGACTTCATGGTCACACGTCAAATGCTGCTAGGTCTCCTCAGCCTTTCATCTTTCCAAGTTGGATAAAATGAGTACCAGGGGAACAATAAAGATTTGCTATCTTGCGCCACAATACCATTCTGAGTAAACGTGCGCTTTACAAAAAAGCCATATTACTTTAAAATAAGCTATATTTTACATACAATTAAAGACAACACATGTCTGGATACTACATGGTGTTGAAGGGTTAACAGATTTTTGGGCTGCCTTCAAATGTAGCATTCCTGGCCGACCACAGATTCTGGGCATTGAGCCAGACAAGAAAGAGACTTCCTGTGGTTGGCAACGAACATAAGATTGAGAGGAAAAATATGTATGTGTAGAAGTATATTATACATTGGGCTGTAGAAGTTAAAAAAATAAAAAAAAAGATAAATAAGTTGCCTAGAACCACACAATTTGGTAACGGGGGAAGCCGAGATTGAATACAGTGTTTCAGGTTTTACGTTGTGCAGTTTAGTGAAGGAATATGTATGTGTTTATGTGCAGATGGGTAAGAGGAGGTAAGGAATACGTTTTCGGATATGCACAGCTGTGTGCAGCCTTCAAAATATGAGACAACCAGAGATTCGAGATTTATTCTTTCGTATTTAACGAACCAACTTCTTTCACACATGCCCCAGTGCTCGGAAAATACGAAAGAATAAATAATACGTGCAGATATAAAGTAGATTTCAATGTTAAAAGACGGTATGCATGGAGTAAGCAATGCTCAGTATCGCAGTATTGCCAGAATAATAGGTGTGAATTTAAAGAGGCCTTCTAAAAGTAGAGTTGCAGATTTTAGAGGTGGTTGCATATATTTTGCAGTTCGACCACTATGAGTTTTTATCTCCCTTGAAAGTTTCTATCTTCTGTTTGGGCTCTTCTTTCGCTTTCTTAGTTAATCAATGATTAGAGGTTTTGCAACATTATTATTATTAGGGTCTTCCCTGCGTCTCCAAGAAGTGTATTGGATTTCCTGTCTTCGGGATGTTTGCTTACATAGGCTCAATGTTATTGTTTTCATTACCTTGTGTCTGGTTAGAAATAAAATATAAATAGGAACAACTTTCAGCAATGCCTGAACGGACTGCTTAAAGACAAAATAGACAAAATAAGCGCCCCAATTGAGGAAAATAAATAAATGAATAAATTAAAATAAAGCAAAAATAGTTTATTGCCCATGGATCACTCTGTTTTCATTCACAAATATTACGATGTTCTGACAACAACTTAACGCCCCATATATTTCTCACTGAACAATTAATATATGTATAAGTCACATCAACTCGACCTAACAGTGACATATATTTGTATAAGTTAACACGCGCTATGAAGTTTCTTTCTACTCAGGTGTTCAGGCAGAAGGAGAAGGGCCCGCCCCATCATTTCTGAGTCCAAAGAGGAAGAGGACAGGAGATCAGCCGCAACAGGAACATCACCATCTTCACAAGCAGATGTGTATATATATATATATATATAATAGCACTAGGTTCTTCATGTTTTTCATTCCTAGGTTCTTCAGAGTTGGAGAGAATATTGTTGTAACAAATTACATTGTGAGGTGGAATGTGCTAAAATGCATTCTAATGCAGTGCATTCGCCAGGGACTACAAAGGATAGGAGTAATAGGAAACGTAGTAATGTTGTCTTTATATTATGTTTATGTATTGATCATTAGTAATGAGTATATGCCAATACAGAAGGATAGTGTGCATTGAATAACTGTGCTTCGTATTATAATGTTTCAAGTGAATCACTGACACAATATCGAAAGACTAAAAATCGACCTACAAATATATCGATACAAAATAATCGATCACATTATTATCGACATCATATACTTATTTAAAACATTACAAAAATATCGAACACACAATTTCGAACTACAGAAATATAGGTACACAAAATATCGGCAACACAAATATCGAAATCCTAAAATATCGATGCTCAGTAATATACATATACTTCATAACAAAATATCGTAAACTAAAATATCGACCACTAAAATATCTCCATTTTACTAATATCGACTATATAACATTTAATTAAAACCTAAAATCAAACAACATAAACACCAAATAATGTCTTTTAACTCTACACAAAATTATTATTAAACAATTATATATTTACTACATTTAAAAATGGATTTAAATAATTAACTCTTTACTAAAACATTATTAACAACCTTCCTACATTAAACAACTATATTATTAAATTATACTTTATCAATTCATGCATCCAATACATAATATAATGTTTAGAAAAATACATATAGAATAATACACCACAAAACCACTAATTAGCGTTTTCCTTATTAGGAAACTAACTACTTTTTTTTCGAACTAACCAATAAAAACACTCCGAATTCAAACTAACCAATAAAACACATATTACAACATCCAAAGCACTATAAAAAGAAGTTCAACTTCATTCACAGTCCAGAACCAAAAAAACGAAATTGAATGAAGAGGAAAATCTACTGGATTGCAACTGCAGATATAAGAAAATCAACATAGAGGAAATATTTAAAACTATCAAAAGTAAGTTAACTATATTATTCTCATGAAGACTCAAATCGAATAAATTGTAATTACAATATACATACACTATAAATAAATTAATGTCTTCTTTCTATTTCATGTTTTCACTACAGGAAACTCAAAAAGAAACTAAGAAAATACAGAACAGCACCAAAAAAGATACAACTAAAAAGTAAGTATTTCACAACCAAAAATCAACTAATAGATTAAAATACCACCCTAATTAAATCCCAATTGCAAATCCCCTAACCATTCCCTATAAAAATATAGAAACAATTATTACAACAAATTTCCTTTTCTTTTCCAGACAAAGAAAATACTAGAAGAAAATTCCACAAATAAAGAATCAAGAGCATTCTACTCAAACACATCAAAACCAACTTTGTAAGTATATAGTAACTAAATCTTGTTTTTTTCTACTGAAAATTAATATAACATCATATATAATAACTATAATATATATTTTTCATAGATAAAGCTACATCAAAATGACTGAAGGAGCTGAATTCATAACAAGCCAGAAGGGAAAAATGTTACTATGCTATATGGGATACACTTACACACAGGAAAAAGTGTATGGTTTAAAGGTTAACTGGAAATGCACTAAATACTACTCTAATAAGTGCTATGGGCGTGCTACAACACGACAAACAACAGTACCATACACTAGAGAACATAACCACCCACCAAACATTACTGAAATCGAAGTCAGATCTGCTTTAGAAACTATAAAGGAAGCTAGCACAAGTTCTCAAAAACCTACTAGTGTAATTTTAAAAGAGCAGCTTCCCAAAATTCCTAAAACTGCTACTACACAAATGCCATCTGTAACTTCACTCAAAAGAACTATAGCACGTACTAAAAAAACCACTACTACTTCAACCCCAATTCCTCACACATATAGTGAAGTTATTCTAAGTCCAGAACAAAGTATAACTTTAAACAAAGAACCATTTGTCATTTTTGATAATAAAAACAATGACAAAAGAATAATAATATTTGGAACAGCTAATAATCTCTGTAAACTACAAGAATCACAGAACTGGATGATGGATGGGACTTTTACCATATGTCCCAAACCCTTTTTCCAACTATATACAATACATGTCCTATATCACAATTGCAATATACCATTAATTTACACATTATTACCAAACAAACATAACTCCACATACACTGAACTATTAAATATAATAAAACAAAAAACAAATAACTTTTCCCCACAAAAAATAATCCTAGATTTTGAACATGCAATGATTAATACTATATTAAAAACACACCCCCATACCTCCATACAAGGCTGTTACTATCATTTTAATCAATGCCTATGGAGACACATGCAAAAATCAGCCCTAAGCATTGAATATGCAACTAATTAATCTTTTGCATATCAAATAAAAAAACTCATAGCACTAGCTTATGTACCTGACACAGACGTAACAGAACATTACAACATTTTAATAGACAGCGCCTTCTACAAACAAAATGAAGAAAAACTAAGTTCACTATTGGACTATTTCGAAGATACATGGGTCGGCAGACTACATAGATCTGGCCACAGAAGAAACCCTAAATTCTTAATTCCCTGGTGGAACGTATACACCGATCACAATCCGGTAAAAACCGGGTACGAACCGTCGGACGGAGCATATTCTCCGTCCGACGCGTACCCGGTCGTCAAAATATACAAACATGGAATTACGATTCGCACGGGTACACCATTACCGTACGAATCGTAAAAAAGACCGACCGAACAAAAAACACCTACCAATGCGATCCGGGAAAGCGCCGACCTGACGTCGGGACGCACGCAGCCAGCCATTCACGACCCAGGAATCACGATTCGCACCGACGTCACCCCGCACGGTGAATATTTTGCGGCAGCCAAAAACTGCCGGGAAATCAGGACGACGCGAACAAGGACCACCAGTACGCGACGGACAGACGGCGACGCGAACAAGGAGGACCAGTACGTGACGGACACATAGGACGACGCCACCAAGGAGGACCCGTACGCGACAGGACGACGCGATCAAGGAGGACCCGTACGCGACAGGACGACGCGAGCAAGGAGTACCAGTACGCGACGGACAGACATGGACCCGAACCTACGAGTCATCCCTGCCCTCATAGCAGTACACCTCCTCTACAGGTTACGACGCAGACGCCGCAGAAGGTCAGAATAACTAAGGGAGGGGGGAAAGTGGGGTGGGGTGGGGGTGGCACGACCAGGGCAGGCCACAAAACAACCACATGAGTGACACACTACACATGGCCTGGACATACCTGACTCCCATGCCCTGGTCACCACGAGGAGGTGGGGGCGTGTCCTGATAATCCAGCGACCGCCACAACGGAAGTCCGTCACCACGCGAACCGGCAACACAACCAGACAGGTACGTCCCGTACCCACGCCTGAAGAGCGTGGGTACGAGTCGGACCACGCCCACACACGTCACCCCAACAATGGCGGGACGGATCGCACCCACGTGGCAAAGGCCTGGGTACGGGCCGCACAAACATCACATAGCGTGGGGACGGATATGTACGGACCCTACCCCCACCCCGTATGCAAGGAGCGTACCCCCCAGCCCAACAGTGCAAGTACGACCCGTACCCCCACCCGCGGACGTACGGAGCGTACCCCCAGCCCAACAGCGTAAGTACGACCCGTACCCCCACCCGCAGACGTACGGAGCGTACCCCCAGCCCAACAGTGTAAGTACGACCCGTACCCCCACCCGCGGACGCACGGAGCGTACCCCCAGCCCAACAGTGTAAGTACGACCCGTACCCCCACCCGCGGACGTACGGAGCGTACCCCCAGCCCAACAGTGTAAGTACGACCCGTACCCCTACCCGCGGACGCACGGAGCGTACCCCCAGCCCAACAGTGTAAGTACGACCCGTACCCCCACCCGCGGACGTACGGAGCGTACCCCCAGCCCAACAGTGTAAGTACGACCCGTACCCCCACCCGCGGACGTACGGAGCGTACCCCCAGCCCAACAGTGTAAGTACGACCCGTACCCCCACCCGCGGACGCACGGAGCGTACCCCCAGCCCAACAGTGTAAGTACGACCCGTACCCCCACCCGCGGACGTACGGAGCGTACCCCCAGCCCAACAGTGTAAGTACGACCCGTACCCCCACCCGCGGACGCACGGAGCGTACCCCCAGCCCAACAGTGTAAGTACGACCCGTACCCCCACCCGCGGACGTACGGAGCGTACCCCCAGCCCAACAGTGTAAGTACGACCCGTACCCCCACCCGCGAATGCAAGGAGCGTACCCCCCTGCCCAACAGTGTAAGTACGACCCGTACCCCCACCCGCGTATGCATGGAGCGTACCCCCCATGCCAACAGTGTAAGTACGACTCGAACCCCCACCCACGAATGCAAGGAGCGTACCCCCCTGCCCAACAGTGTAAGTACGACCCGTACCCACACCCGCGGACGTACGGAGCGTACCCCCACCACACCAGTGTCAGTAGACTCGTACCCTCACCTCTAATGCAGTGTGCGTAACCCCACCGTGTATGTGCCAAGCGCACATATCCAGAAATCGGAGGTGTGTGTGCAGAGTCCACCCAGCAGTGCCCTGAGACAGGAGTGGTGGGTGTGGAGTCCTCCCAGCAGTGCCCTGAGACAGGAGGGGTGGGTGCCCATCACTCCCAGCAGTGCCCTGACACAGGAGGGGTGGGTGCAGAGTCCTCCCAGCAGTGCCCAGACACAGGAGGGGTGGGTGTGGAGTCCTCCCAGCAGTGCCCTGAGACAGGAGGGGTGGGTGCAGAGTCCTCCCAGCAGTGTCCAGACCCAGGAGGGGTGGGTGGTGAGTCCTCCCAGCAGTGCCCTGAGACAGGAGGGGTGGGTGGTGAGTCCTCCCAGCAGTGCCCAGAGACAGGAGGGGTGGGTGCAGAGTCCTCCCAGCAGTGTCCAGACCCAGGAGGGGTGGGTGGTGAGTCCTCCCAGCAGTGCCCAGAGACAGGAGGGGTGTGTGCAGAGTCCTCCCAGCAGTGTCCAGACCCAGGAGGGGTGGGTGCAGAGACCTCCCAGCAGTGCCCTGAGACAGGAGGGGTGGGTGGTGAGTCCTCCCAGCAGTGCCCAGAGACAGGAGGGGTGGGTGCAGAGACCTCCCAGCAGTGCCCTGAGACAGGAGGGGTGTGTGCAGAGTCCTCCCAGCAGTGTCCAGACCCAGGAGGGGTGTGTGCAGAGTCCTCCCAGCAGTGTCCAGACCCAGGAGGGGTGGGTGCAGAGTCCTCCCAGCAGTGCCCAGAGACAGGAGGGGTGTGTGCAGAGTCCTCCCAGCAGTGTCCAGACCCAGGAGGGGTGGGTGCAGAGTCCTCCCAGCAGTGTCCACACCCAGGAGGGGTGTAACACATGTGTGTGATGCCACAATTACCCACATCCATACTGCCTACAAGGGAACATGTCCCCATGAACTCATGTCAACTGACTCCACACACAAGTACAGTGATCACCAAGGATGCCACGATTGTTGCAGGTGGAGACATGGCCATGCATGCATGGCCAAAGTAGAAGGGCTCCGTCACACACACAGCTCATGTACACACAGCTCTGCGCTAAACATTGGGAACACCCTGCAGGGAAGAAACTGGGTACACAGAGGAAGGAATACACCCTGGGACAATTGAACCATGCAGTAACTGCTGACATGACCTAAGGAAGTTAGCCAACACCTTGTGATGGCACACAGATCCTAGGGTGGCCCCAAAGAGCAGAACACTACTACAAATCCCACACACCCAAAGCCTTAAACACCACCCAAAACAATGTAGCAGCCCCACCAACACCAATACCACCATAGCAGGAGTGTGATAATGAAAAAAAAAATAAGCTTTATTCAGCATGAGCACAATGTCCGTGGATCAAAGGCAGTTCAAAGTCAACAAAGGCCATAGGGCAGTCAATGATTCCCAGCTGCATGGGGGACACAGTGGGATGTGTGTCCCCTACCTTGCCTGCACAGTCAAATGCCATCGTCTTCCATACTGGTGAGGGCATCAGGGGGGGGGGAAGCAACAGGCACCGCAGGGACATCAGGGCAAAGGGGCGGCGTTGTGGGTGCAGGGATGGAGGACTCAACCACAGGGGGTGTGTCATGGCCAAAGGCGGAGGCCAGGATGGCACTACACACCTTAGCAAGGTCCTCCAGGGAGTCCCCTGCACCCGAAGTGACCTCAGGCCCCAAGGAGGGGGGGGGTTCAGAGGGATGGGTTGCAGCGCCACCGGGGGAGGGTGGAGACAGGGGGGGAGACTCAACCACCCTGACCGAGGACTTCCTTGACCGCTTGCGTGGTGGCGTAACTGTGGGGCTCAGGGACAGAGCGGCCATGAAGGAGTCCTTGGGGGAGATGTGGCCAGGAGAGCTGAGGGGAGGGGATTTGGAGGGAGTGGATTGTGTGGAATGCGGACTCCCACTCTGGCTGCGTGTCACACGTTTGCCCCCCGACCCAGTGGGTGTGCCTATCTCACCCTGTGTGTGCGTGTCAGGAGGAGTGCGGTGGACCTTCCCTGCTGGTGTGGTGCCTGTGTCTGTTGTGGTGGGTGCATGCCGACGTCTGGGTGTACGTGGGACAGGCATGGAAGTGGGAAGTGTGGATGGGGCAGGGGTAGGTGGGGGGAGGTCGCGCTGCAGGAGACCCACTGCTGCAGTCAGTGTGGAGTCTAGGGACCTCAGCAAGTTGCGTTGGTCAGCCTGCAAAGAATGAATGCCCTCCAAGAATGCCTCGATGTTGGTGAGGGTTTTCCCGTGGGAATGGAGGACATTCAGGATCGCAGCCTGACCAACCTGCATTTGCCGCTGGATGTCCATAGACTCAGCATTGGCGGCAGCAGTGGAGACAGGGGCAGGGGGTGCGGTGCCTGGCAGGAAGGAGACATGCGGTGACCGGGCACGCTGGGAAGGGACACGAGCAAGTGGGAGGCGGTTGGTGGGAACTGAGGGGGCGGTGGCAGGTGTTGTTCCACTGTCAGCTGCTGGTGCAGCCTCCGCCAACTCTGAGACATCCTCCTCGGACCTGTCAGCTTCGTAGTCTGATGTGCCAGTCGACAGGTCCTCGGCCACACTATCCTCCGCCTCTGTCCCACTCGATGTGCCAGCCCCGATGTCACGGCTGCCACTGGTGCTCGGTCCCTCCGCCTGGTCCGTGTCCATGTCTCCCTCTGTGTCCCCCGACGATGCTGTGGGCAGGGTGGAGAGACAGAAATTAATCAGACACCTGTACACATCTGTCACATGAGTCCAATCTACATAGTCAACATTGCATAGCCTGAAGAGGCAGATCCCTAACATCTGCAAAACAAGGTACCGATGTAGGGCATGAAACACAGTTGGTTGAGCCACCATGCCACTGAAATACCATGGAGAGCATGAGACAATAGCTGATGACAGGAAACGGAGTCTGACATAGCACCCAGGCCCTGGGGACAATCCTGCACTGCCTCTGCACCACACAGCGTTTGTGAAAATACCTATGACCAGGGACAATATCCATGAACTTGAGACACATGCTGCATAGGTAATGCTGCAAACATGCCCAACATAACTCGGTCACTGCACCTTGCATGTGTGTCCAGTAACATCACACACTGTCCAGACCCAGCAATTAGGAATCAGGATTTGACACATAGGCATTGCCCGCCCCAAGCAACCCCCACACGATGCTAATTGCTGAGACACAGGTGGCACCAACATCTCATAGTCTGGGTGATAAACACAGTGGCAGGCAAAAGGCAAGATTGGACGCAAAACAGCAAAGGTGCGCCTGTACAAATAATGAGGTACCAGTGCCCATCCTCAGATGAGTATAACAAGACACACAGGCACTGGCAACTGTGAGTATGAAGAGGGACAATCAGGTCAGGCTGCACAGTGGACACCTGTACATAATAGCACGTCTATATACATGGTGACAGGGGACAATGGCACAGAGCACAACCTACGCTGTAGACAGTGAGAGTGTCCACGTTGATGATGACACAAACAACACTGAGGATAAGGTGCCCCAGGGGACAGTATTGGGCACGCAACTACATGCTACTGAATGGGAATGACTGCTACACACGTCACCATCCCTGCACTATGCGTAGCGCACACTCATGCACATCATGTCACAGGCCACTACATAGGACATGCGCGCTGTAAGGCATGACACATGAGAGACCAACTCCCATGTCTGGAGCCAGCATCAGTGCCAACTGACATGGAACCCACATGCAGTGAACTTGACAGTTCACAGGCAAGGTCCCACAACCTGTTACCCACCACCACCACCCATGATGCTACAGTCATTGTTCTCGTGGACAAAGCGCCAGCCTACATTACCTTGTGAAGGAGTGACTACACACAGACCAGGGAACACATTGCAAGGAGGGGAAGGGTGGCAGGGGCGCAGCGCTACACTTGGGCAAACTGGATGGGCACAGCACCTTTAAACCCTGCCAGTGAATTAATGCCACTGTGCCCTTACAAATGCCGGTGACACACAACAAACGCACATGTACCTACCCCCTTCCGCCTGCTGCATCGCCTGTAAGCGCCTCTCCAGGTCTGGAAAGACCACCGGCAGCACACGCCTGTGGAGGTGGGTCAGACGGCGGCGGCCGCGGTTCTTGTGGCTCTCAGGTGAGTCCCCCAGCAGGAGCCGTGCAATCCTCCGCGTCCAGCACCGGATATCCTGCCAGCGTTTCCTCACCTGGGACAGGCTCCGCCTCCGACCATCCACACGCCTCACGGCACTGACGGCGGTCAGCCAGATCTGCTCCTTGGCAGTGGCGCCTACCTGTGAGGAAGTACAAGTGACACCACATCAATACACCAGCCACATGTCACAGAGAGACATATGTGAACATAATAGCTGGTTACTACATGGCATGTAATGCAGCCAACGCATTGCACCTCTGTCATAGGGACATCATCCTCTGGTGAGGGAAAAGGCAGCACGTGCCATAGTGGGTACTCAGGTGGAATGATGGCAATGTCACAATCAATGATCAAGGCTCACACTGTGCATCACACCCACACCTCCTGTCTCAGGGCACTGCTGGGAGGACTCTGCACACACACCTCCTGTCTCAGGGCACTGCTGGGAGGACTCTGCACACACCCCTCCTGTCTCAGGGCACTGCTGGGAGACATCAGGCACCCCCCCCCTGGTACCCCCCCGACAGTACATGGCATGTGTGTCACACCGGGTCACAATGCCTGAAGACACAGTCACAACATAGGGACAGTCTGTGGCAGTGGCCTATGCACTCACCTGATACCCTGGTCGCCCATACAGCATGGGGTACTGTGGGAGGATCACATCCAGCAGAGCCATGTTCTCCTCCAGGGTGAATGGCTGTGTCCTCTCCACAGCCCTTGACATGGTTCCAGGGAATCAGTAGCAGCAGCTTGGTCGACAAATGCAAAGATGTGCAGGCAAGTAATCCCTCATGGGACCTGGCTGCCTTATATGTGGCCTTCTGCCCAGTCTCATGCACAGGAGTACAGAGTGATTGGTCACTCACATTTGCATCCTATGTTTCCACCAATCCCTTCAAACCTAGCAGTCTGTGGGTTCTCTATCGGTTTCATTCTCCTGCATGATGTCAGCCCCACAAACACATTGCAACAAAGTAGAAGAATTCCAACTGACTTCTGCTGTGCACCTTCCAGAACAAAATCGAAATTTGAACCTGGTCGCCATGACAACCAGCATGCATGTAGGCCTTAATACTTGTCCCCTATGTAATTAGGAGAATCACACACAGGTACGGTGCGTTTCCGGGCCCTAGGGCACCCCAAATGCATGGCAACGGCCCGTACATGCATGCCTACGTTCAAAATCACTATGGGTCTGCACGCGTATGCGTACACGTAGTGGTACGGACCGTACACACGCATGTACGCTCACTATCACTATGGGTCTGCACGCGTATGCGTACACGTAGTGGTACGGACCGTACAAATGCCTGTACGCTCACTATCACTATGGTTCTGCACGCGTATGCGTACTCGTTGTGGTACGGACCGTACAAATGCCTGTACGCTCACTATCACTATGGGTCTGTGTACCCGTAGTGATAGTGAGCGTACATGCGAGTGTACGGTCCGTACCACTACGTGTACGCATACGCGTGCAGAACCATAGTGATAGTGAGCGTAGATGCGAGTGTACGGTCCGTACCACTACGTGTACGCATACGCGTGCAGAACCATAGTGATAGTGAGCGTACAGGCATTTGTACGGTCCGTACCACAACGAGTACGCATACGCGTGCAGAACCATAGTGATAGTGAGCGTACAGGCATTTGTACGGTCCGTACCACAACGAGTACGCATACGCGTGCAGAACCATAGTGATAGTGAGCGTACAGGCATTTGTACGGTCCGTACCACAACGAGTACGCATACGCGTGCAGACCCATAGTGAGAGGGCCGTACACTCGCATGTACGCTCACTATCACTATGGGCCTGCACGCGTATGCGTACTCGTTGTGGTACGGACCGTACAAATGCCTGTACGCTCACTATCACTATGGGTCTGTGTACCCGTAGTGATAGTGAGCGTACATGCGAGTGTACGGCCCTCTCACTATGGTTCTGCACGCGTATGCGTACTCGTTGTGGTACGGACCGTACAAATGCCTGTACGCTCGCCATCACGATGGGTACACATACGGCAGCACTCCCACAGTGATTGGGGAACATACACAGGCCCTCTTAGCAGCAGTACGCCGGTTTGTACACATCACTGTGGTGATAGTCGACACACAGGTAGGAATAGGGCGGACATACTTGTCCATGGATGGACATACTTGTCCAGGAATGGACATCAAGGCATCGTCTGTGCATTACTACATGTGTGGGGCACAGGTGTGACAGGCTGTGATGTGGAACATGCCTCCTGAGTGGAGGAGGCACCAGATGTATGATGAGATGTGTACAGGTGTACTGTGTGAGGGTGCAATGTGTGCCAGGCATGCCCTTGACTCCTTTGACATGTGTGCATGTCGTACTGCGCACTTGGGGTGAGCGTCACTGGCATGGCACGGACACCAACACACGGAAGTGTCCCATGATGCCCGGTACAGGGGTCATGACACCTGACTTGTCACTACCCACAGTGCACAATGTGACTATGTCATTTATGTGTCCGGGATTTACATCAGGTTGATGTTGTAGCACCCTCAAAAGCTGCAGCCGTTGCAGCAACCAACATGTGTCTGTGTGTAGATTGTCATTGCACACTGTTCCGCACACCATGCCACATGTGGTATCTGATGTGAGGTGCACATGTATGCATGGGACACGGAGTAGCGTGACAAGGCCATGTCAGCATCCTCACAAGGAATGTGTGGTGAGTCATGACATGTGCACCTTCATGGCAAGGTGTGTGGGCAGGCCTAGTGTAATGTCATGTGACCTGTGGCTCCGGTGTTCCGCTACCAGTCTCTACAATCGGCATCCTACTTCTGCTGATGTGTGGGTGTATGTCACTTCTGTCTTGCGTCGGGCTGTTCACTTGCACTGGGACACAGCTATTCCCATGGCGTGGCATGGGGAGGTTCTCAATCACCGTGTGTAGCTGGGTCTTGGAAGGAGTGTCACCTTGCATCCATACGTGTCCTGGGCATGTAGCACATGCCTGACTCCCTATGTGGCATGTGTGTATTGGCAGATTTACATGTGCTCAGTAGACATGAGTTGTTCTCGTAGTGCACTCACTCTTCCTTGTCACTTCCAAATTACTGCAGAGCGCCTCCTGTTGCCCGAAGAATTCCAGACTTGGCCACCATGCAGGAGAATGACAGGATCCGGCTCTACCGCTTCACCCAACCGTTGATTCTGGAGCTGACGGCGAGACTGGCACCACACCTGCAACCGCAGCACAGGTATCCTACGGCACTGACACCCCAGCTGAAGGTAATGGCTGCCCTACATTTCCTTGCCACGGGTACCTTCCAATATACCATAGCTCATGTTGGTGGCATGTCCCAGAGCATGTTCAGCGGTGTGCTGCATGATTTCTTGGAGGCCATGTTGATTCACCTGGATGACTTCATCAAGTTCCCAACCCCTGAACAGATGACTGAGGTCAAACGTGGTTTCTATGCCCTGGGAGGGATGCCCCATGTCATTGGGTCCATAGATGGGACACATGTAGGTTTGGTACCACCACACGCACGGGAGGTGGCGTACCGCAATCGGAAGCACTACCACTCCATCAATGCCCTTGTGGTGTGTCTGTCCAACATGGTGATTTCACATGTCTGTGCTCGTTTTCCAGGATCAGCACACGATGCCTACATCATGAGGCGTAGCGGGATGCCTGATATGATGATGCAGCTGCGCAACGAACGTGCATGTGTTGTTGGTGGGTACAGTCTGTCTGTCCTGTATTCTGTTTGGCCGAGCAGCACTACCGCTTCGCCTGTTCTAACGATATCCATGTGCTTTCCATTTAGGGGACGCTGGCTATCCCAACATGCCTTGGCTGCTGACACCTCTCCGCAACCCCATCACGCCGGCCCAGCTCCGCTACAACACCGCCCATGGCCGGACAAGGCGAGTGATAGAGAGGACGTTTGGCATGCTGAAGAGCCGATTCCGGTGCCTCCACAAGACCGGCGGCGCACTCCCATATGCCCCGGCGAAGGTCTGCAAGATCTTCATGGTCTGCTGCATGCTGCACAACATGGCAGTTGAAAGAGCTGTGCCCCTCATCCTGGATCAAGATGACGAGGACCATCCACCCATGGAGGACGAAGGGCTTGGCAATGGGGCTAGTGATGTGGAGGATGTGGAGCCGCAAGAGGACATCCGGACTCGGCTCATACGCGACTTCTTTGCTTAGTGGTGAGTACCAGGGTCTGAGTGTGCACGCATTGGTCCCCGTGTGGCATGCGTTGTGATGTGTGTCTCCACCTGCATGTATGGCACGTGGGTCAGAGGTGTGTGTGGGTGTGTCACTGGAGTGATGGTGGCAGTGATGGTAGTATTTCCCCAGACATAATTGTGACCTAGCATGTTGTCATACATACATGTGTCGAGTACATGCACATGCAAGTGGCTGTGCTTCTTGTGGCTGACTTCTTGTGTGTCTCTCTTCCCCAGGTACCTGCGCATGCCGTTTGCTGGTTGCATTGTTGTGGCACTGCTATTCCTCATGGACATGGCATCGTGGGCTGACTCAGCGTTACAGGCACGGACACGTTTGGAAGTCTCCATGGGGTAAGGGATGCATCTGGGGTGTATTGGGTGTGGCAGTTGTTCACGATGTGTGCACACTGCCCCGGTCGGGGTTTGGGTCCTCTGCAGACATGTGGCATCCCCATGGGACACGACATGCAGCTGGGTACACCTGAATAGATGGGCTGCCTGGTTGTCAGTCATCAGTGATGGGATGGTGGATTGTGATGAAGGCATCAATGTGTGTGACACTGCCCTCGGACACATACGGTTAACATTGTCTTGACATGGCGTGGGACTTCCACATCAGCGGATGTATGGTGTATGGCAGGCTCTCCGTGAGCAGCTGTGGGTATTTAGCTATTATCCGACACTTGTGTGCCAGTTCCATGGCTATCACGCATTTGTGCTGCAGAAGGGGGGTGCCAGTGTTGGAGCCACATGTTACTCCACATGATGTGTTCATGTGTACTTCAAGTTGCCTCTGCAATCCCAAACACATGACTATTAAAGGTGTCCCTATGCCTCCAAGGTGCCTCTTCTCAGTCAATGCTGGTGTGTTGGCACGGTGCATCCTGCATGTCTGGCATGGTATTCCCTGATTGTGGCTATGTGTCAATGTGTCGAGTGGCAAGATGCAAGCTGTGTGTGTGTGCTGAGACTGTGTAATGGGCATGATGTCCATGACTGTGTGGGTATTGTGACATGTGCCATCCCCATGCATCCAACGTTGTCCATGACCCCATTCTCTGCATCCACCGGACTCAAGCTTGCAGGACATGGTTCTGCCACCTGTCTACACGTACCTGGGTGCCCCCCAGGACACGGGCCAGGATCCCTGACCTCTGCGCATGACTGTTGCTGTACTCAATGTGTCTGTCAGCACGGTTGTTCGGCCACCCCCTCAGCTGGTTCTGACCATCACGGGTGTGTATGGTGCTCCATGTCTGTCTTGCCTAGAAAACTGTGACCCATGTGTCCTGTGCCAGACTCAGGCCCCAGGGTGTGGATGGTTGAAGTGAACAGATGACTCAGGCATGTTTAGACTGTACAAGACACATGTTAGGTAATAATGCTACCAGCAGGCATCTACTCTTAATAGTGTGATTTATTATTGGGGGGGGGGGCCAAGTGAGGGCCTTTCCGGGATTAGGGAATCCAAAGTTCAGTAGGGGAGTTGGTGTCCTTGCCATTGGAAATCCTCAGAGTCCATGCCACAGTCTTTGTCAACATTGGTCAGCCAGTGACCAGCAGGGCCATGTGGCAGAGAATGTCTCTTGATGCTGTGATGCTGTTGCTCCAGTGGGCCAGGTGCCAGGCCAGGTGTCCTGGGAGATGGTGATGTAGCAGCCACCCTCACGGTCCTTTCCGTGGACAACCCGGCTTCCTGCGGGGAACCTCAGCAGCAGGCCGTGACGACGTCTGGGATGCTCCGTCGGATGTTTCCTCCTCCTCCTCATGATCCCTCCCTGTGGGTGGTGATGTTCTCCGCCTTCTGGCACAGGGAGGGTCGGCCATGGTGTCGGCCATCCGACGGAGTTCAGCGTGAATCCCCTGGGACGCCGTCACTTGCTCAGCCTGTCTGTCCTCCATCCTCCGTTGGTGTAGCTGTAGACAGGCTATTAGCTCCGCATGTTGCTGGGCCTGCTGGACCTTGATCCCCTCGAGGACGGACACAACCTGGGCCATGCCCGTGGTGTCCTGCCGGTATGAGTCCAGGATGTTACGGACATGGGAAAATACCGGATCCCCAGCCAACTGGTCAGGCTCGCGCCTCCGCCGCTCTCCACTCCCACCACCCCTGCCCACTTGCGTCTGGCCTGCACTTGTGGGCACATGGGGTCTCCGGGACCCCTGAGGGGTGGCATTGGCGTTGTCGCCTGCCTCCTCCTGGGTGCCCGGGACACCGTGTCCCTCCTGGCGAGCCTGGCTGCATTGTGGTGTTGGGGCAGGGATCCTGGGTGTCTCCTGGGATGTGGCAGGAGTGGGGGTGGTGGTTGGCACGGTTGTACCTGACGCAGGTGCTGCAGGTGGTTGGACACCAGAGGGGCCAGGTCGGTCGGGGTCGTCCGCAGAGTGGTGAGAGTGGTCGCTGCCGGTGGGATCGGTCTCCTGCAGATCCGGGTCCTGTGAGTGTTCCCCCCCAGTGTTGGGGGGTGCAGCACGACGTTGACCTGTGTGTGAGAGAGACAATGTTACTTTTGATCCATGCAACATCCATGTTTCATCCGTTACAAAGTTGGCACATTTCCTCTTGGAATTAGGATCTGTCTTGCATTCCACTCACAGTGCACTTGTGCATGTGTGTGTCCCTTGGGCACCAATTTGGCCCCTTTCACTATGTGTGGCACAGTCTTACTTGCTGCGTCAAGTGTGACTGCAGTCAGCAGTGGAGTGTGCATGTGTGCCGAGCTATGCATTTGCGCCTTCCTTGTAGCACTGTACATGTGCACATGGAGTGGATCCACACACTCATATGATGCAGGTGGCTGTCCTTGTGCTCGTGTACAGGTTGTGACATGGCCCTGCGTTTTGCCATGATGAAGAGGGGGGGTTCTGGCACTGGCCACCCTTGTCTACATGCACGCAGTCCACCTGCTGACGAGCAGACATTCCCACACACCACAGGACTGATTTGCTCTCCCTGTGTCTCCCTCCTTCTCTGTCCCCCTCTCCCTCCCTCTCTGTCCCCCTCTCCCTCCCTCTGTGTCCCCCTCTCCCTCCCTCTGTGTCCCCCTCTCCCTCCCTCTGTGTCCCCCTCTCCCTCCCTCTGTGAGTCAGCCTCCTCCCTCTGTCCATCTTCCTGTGTCTCCCTCCCTCTGTGTCCCCCTCTCCCTCCCTCT
This sequence comes from Triturus cristatus, assembly GCF_964204655.1. Lineage (NCBI taxonomy): Eukaryota > Metazoa > Chordata > Amphibia > Caudata > Salamandridae > Triturus > Triturus cristatus. The sequence continues at coordinate 819,155,054 of NC_140590.1, forward strand.
GTGTGTCAGCCTCCTCCCTCTGTCCATCTTCCTGTGTCTCCCTCCCTCTCTGTCCCCCTCTCCCTCCCTCTCTGTCCCCCTCTCCCTCCCTCTGTGTGTCAGCCTCCTCCCTCTGTCCGTCTCCCTCCCTCTCAGTCCCCCTCTCCCTCCCTCTGTGTCCCCCTCTCCCTCCCTCTGTGTCCCCCTCTCCCTCCCTCTGTGTGTCAGCCTCCTCCCTCTGTCCATCTCCCTCCCTCTCAGTCCCCCTCTCCCTCCCTCTGTGTCCCCCTCTCCCTCCCTCCGTGTGTCACCCTCTGTCACCTTGGCCCAGCTTCCTGGGCACACACTGTTAGCAGATCTTTGAGTGGCCCTTGGCCTGTTGATGTGAGTTTGTTTCTGATCTCCAGGCACCCATTTTGTCTGCTGTGTGTCTGTGCGCTGCTGCTGTGGTGGTGTGTGCTGCCACTCTTTCACACTGTTGGCTGTTCATTAGCTGCTGGCATGTGCAAAACAGTGCCTTCACCCCCATGTGTTGATGCAAGGCATCCGCCATTTGCTGGCAAGTCATTCCTGTGTTGGGACACAGTGTTTGTCTGGCTGTGACCTAGGCCATATGGGCAGAGGGCATTGTTGTCTGCTTTGGAGTCGCACTATGTGATTCTTGGTGCCCACCCTCCCGCCATCCGGGTTACCGTGTCATGTGTTGTTGTCTTCTGTGGCCTGTGACTTGACATTGTCCAGCTGGGTGCATGGGGCATGGTGGCAGCAGTGGCATGTGCCTGCTCATGGAGTGTGGTTGAGTAATGCGATGGCTTGTGGTGTTTGCGTGCCTGTTATTAATTTTGGTTGTGGTTGCAGTTCCCCCCATGTGAGGTGCCTTGTTTGTGTACTCACCCGGGTCTCGGAGTCCTTCTACTCCTTCAACTGCCTCCACCGGCAGTATGGCCATCACCCTCTCCTCCCAGGGATGGTACTGTACGGGTCTGCGGGAGGGCCCTCCTCCGGTGGCGTTGGCCTGGTCGTGTTCCTCCTGTCTCTTGGCTCTGACCCTCCTCCGCAGATCGTACCACCTGTTCTGGCAATCCTGCTTGGTCCTCCTGGTGTCCGCAACAGCATTCACAGCATCGACGATGGTCTGCCACATGGCTGTTTTGGCTGCCTGGCTGGTGCTTCTGACCAATGTTCCAAAGATCTGTGGCTCGACTCTGAGGATTTGATCAACAAGGACCTCCAACTCTCGGTGACTGAACTTTGGATTCTTGGTAGTGGGCATGGTGAGGGGTGTGGGTGGGGATGGTGTGGGTGTGGGGGGTGTGTGGATGTTGGGGGGGGGGTGTGGATGGTTGTGTGTGTGTGTGAATGTGATGAGAGGGTGTTTGTGAGGGTGGTCGTGTGAAGGTGTGCAAGTGTAAGATGTGGTGTCGCTTGTAGTCTGGTTCTGTGGTGTCTGGCAGCAGTGGGTCTGTTGCAAAGGCTCATGGTTTGTGTGTGTGGGCCCTTTTTATTGGTCCATGGGTGGGTGTGGCAGTGTTTGAATTTTGGGTGGGTGTGTTATAAGGAGTGGTGGTGTATTGGGCCTCTGTTTGTTTTTGACAGTTGCAGGTCAGTGATTGTGTTATTTTAGTGGTTGTTGGCCATGTTTAGTGGCTGTGTGCCTTTCGAATGGTGTATTGTTGAGTTGTTTTGTTTTGTCCTTGTTGTGTACGTGCGTTTTGAGCGTGTGTACGGTGTGTACATGGGCCATTTGGTTGTACGATTTGGTCCTTGTGTGTGGCTTTGTACGACTCGTACATGCGGTTGTGATGTTGGGGCATGGGGTGCGCTCCGTACTTAGGAGGTTGTGTTGGGGGTGCGCCAGGAACGTACTGGGGTGGGGGTACGACTGGAACGTACTGGGGTGTACATAGACGGTGGTACGACACGTACAGGGGTGGGGGGGTGTACATAGACGGTGGTACGACACGTACAGGGGTGGGGGGTGTACATTGACGGTGGTACGACACGTACAGGGGTGGGGGGGTGTACATTGACGGTGGTACGACACGTACTGGGGTGGGGGTACGACTGGAACGTACTGGGGTGTACATAGACGGTGGTACGACACGTACAGGGGTGGGGGGGTGTACATTGAGGGTGGTACGACACGTACAGGGGTGGGGGGGTGTACATTGAGGGTGGTACGACACGTACAGGGGTGGGGGGGTGTACATTGACGGTGGTACGACACGTACTGGGGTGGGGGTACGACTGGAACGTACTGGGGTGTACATAGACGGTGGTACGACACGTACAGGGGTGGGGGGGTGTACATAGACGGTGGTACGACACGTACAGGGGTGGGGGGTGTACATTGACGGTGGTACGACACGTACAGGGGTGGGGGGTGTACATTGACGGTGGTACGACACGTACAGGGGTGGGGGGGTGTACATAGACGGTGGTACGACACGTACAGGGGTGGGGGGTGTACATTGACGGTGGTACGACACGTACAGGGGTGGGGGGTGTACATTGACGGTGGTACGACACGTACAGGGGTGGGGGGTGTACATTGACGGTGGTACGACACGTACAGGGGTGGGGGGGTGTACATTGACGGTGGTACGACACGTACTGGGGTGGGGGTACGACTGGAACGTACTGGGGTGTACATAGACGGTGGTACGACACGTACAGGGGTGGGGGGGTGTACATAGACGGTGGTACGACACGTACAGGGGTGGGGGGTGTACATTGACGGTGGTACGACACGTACAGGGGTGGGGGGGTGTACATTGACGGTGGTACGACACGTACTGGGGTGGGGGTACGACTGGAACGTACTGGGGTGTACATAGACGGTGGTACGACACGTACAGGGGTGGGGGGGTGTACATTGAGGGTGGTACGACACGTACAGGGGTGGGGGGGTGTACATTGACGGTGGTACGACACGTACTGGGGTGGGGGTACGACTGGAACGTACTGGGGTGTACATAGACGGTGGTACGACACGTACAGGGGTGGGGGGGTGTACATAGACGGTGGTACGACACGTACAGGGGTGGGGGGTGTACATTGACGGTGGTACGACACGTACAGGGGTGGGGGGTGTACATTGACGGTGGTACGACACGTACAGGGGTGGGGGGGTGTACATAGACGGTGGTACGACACGTACAGGGGTGGGGGGTGTACATTGACGGTGGTACGACACGTACAGGGGTGGGGGGTGTACATTGACGGTGGTACGACACGTACAGGGGTGGGGGGTGTACATTGACGGTGGTACGACACGTACAGGGGTGGGGGGGTGTACATTGACGGTGGTACGACACGTACTGGGGTGTGGGTACGACTGGAACGTACTGGGGTGTACATAGACGGTGGTACGACACGTACAGGGGTGGGGGGGTGTACATAGACGGTGGTACGACACGTACTGGGGTGGGGGTACGACTGGAACGTACTGGGGTGTACATAGACGGTGGTACGACACGTACAGGGGTGGGGGGGTGTACATAGACGGTGGTACGACACGTACAGGGGTGGGGGGGTGTACATTGACGGTGGTACGACACGTACAGGGGTGGGGGGGTGTACATTGACGGTGGTACGACACGTACAGGGGTGGGGGGGTGTACATTGACGGTGGTACGACACGTACTGGGGTGGGGGTACGACTGGAACGTACTGGGGTGTACATGGACGGTGGTACGACACGTACAGGGGTGGGGGGGTGTACATAGACGGTGGTACGACACGTACAGGGGTGGGGGGGTGTACATAGACGGTGGTACGACACGTACAGGGGTGGGGGGTGTACATTGACGGTGGTACGACACGTACAGGGGTGGGGGGGTGTACATTGACGGTGGTACGACACGTACTGGGGTGGGGGTACGACTGGAACGTACTGGGGTGTACATAGACGGTGGTACGACACGTACAGGGGTGGGGGGGTGTACATAGACGGTGGTACGACACGTACTGGGGTGGGGGTACGACTGGAACGTACTGGGGTGTACATAGACGGTGGTACGACACGTACAGGGGTGGGGGGGTGTACATAGACGGTGGTACGACACGTACAGGGGTGGGGGGGTGTACATTGATGGTGGTACGACACGTACAGGGGTGGGGGGGTGTACATTGACGGTGGTACGACACGTACAGGGGTGGGGGGGTGTACATTGACGGTGGTACGACACGTACTGGGGTGGGGGTACGACTGGAACGTACTGGGGTGTACATGGACGGTGGTACGACACGTACAGGGGTGGGGGGGTGTACATAGACGGTGGTACGACACGTACAGGGGTGGGGGGGTGTACATAGACGGTGGTACGACACGTACAGGGGTGGGGGGTGTACATTGACGGTGGTACGACACGTACAGGGGTGGGGGGGTGTACATTGACGGTGGTACGACACGTACTGGGGTGGGGGTACGACTGGAACGTACTGGGGTGTACATAGACGGTGGTACGACACGTACAGGGGTGGGGGGGTGTACATTGACGGTGGTACGACACGTACAGGGGTGGGGGGGTGTACATTGACGGTGGTACGACACGTACTGGGGTGGGGGTACGACTGGAACGTACTGGGGTGTAGGTAGACGGGGCTGTGACACGTACTGGGGTGGGGGTGTGGCTCGAACGTACTGGGGTGTAGGTACACGGGGGGTACGACACGTACTGGGGTGGGGGTGCGACTGGAACGTACTGGGGTGTACATAGACGGTGGTACGACACGTACAGGGGTGGGGGGGTTTACATTGACGGTGGTACGACACGTACAGGGGTGGGGGGGTTTACATTGACGGTGGTACGACACGTACTGGGGTGGGGGTACGACTGGAACGTACTGGGGTGTACATAGACGGGTGGGGGTATACATATACGGGGGGTACGTGTCGGACGTACGGGGGCTGGGGGGAGTGTTGGGCGCGTATGCGGGCACATGTCTCCATGGTTGCTATTGGTGTTCGGTGCGGACGGTGTTTTTTCCATACGGTTGTAGGCTCGGACGCACGGGATGGATCGTGATTCCTCGGTCGGACTTGGATTTTTACGTTTGTAAGGTAAATCGTCCGAGGACGTGTCGGACACATTTTCCGACCCGAGGACGTGTGGGGAATGATTCCCGGTGCGGGTCGTATGGACTTTTTACCATGCGAATCGTGATTGCCAGTTCGTACGGCACTTGTACGATTCGTACGGTAAAAAGACCCGATACGAGTCGCACGGGGGAATTTTTTACCGGATCGTGATCGGCACCTAAATGGAGAATCCAAAACTAATAACGCAGTTGAAGGATGGCATAACGCCTTCCTACAATCAACAGGCAGAACAAAACCAACACTAGAAAGATTTATATCATGCCTACAAAAAGAACAGAGTTATCAAGAGTTCCGAATGGAACAATCCATAACTCAGCTAACTCCAAAAACCTCAAAACAAACTAAACAAATGTATAAATATCTAGAGCAACAAGTAAAATTGTACCCTACTACCAAAGGCCTAGAATACCTAAACATCATAGCTAAAACACTTCTTTAAAGTACAAATACAAATAAATGACTAATTACCCATTTTCAATAATATCAAACACATAAAATATATTTATCTTATTACAAAAATAATTACTGTGTGTAACATATTTATACATATTGTCAAAAATATATTAACACACATTAATAATATTTGTAATAAAATAAAAATAAACAATAATATTAAACAATACCCACCCACAAGAAATAATAATAAATTAACTTACCAAGTTTATTCCAAAGTCTGAAAAATCCATTTCCTGCTTACACAATCCAAACATAAAAAAAAAGGTTCCCAAAAAAAAATGCAAAAATACAACTGCCGATTAAATCCATAATCCATTCACCAAATATCCTTCGAAAAACCATGAAAAACCCGAAAATAGCTAAAAATATTAAAAAACGATCCATGAAAACCGAAACATTTAAAGAAGTGTAAAAAACATATTGTTCAATAAAACGAACACACACTTCTTTAAAAAAAAAAACGAGTCCATCCGAAACGAATAACCTAGAAAAGAAATTGTAAAAACAAAGCAACATACATTCCCACCCACATAAAACAACACATAAACACTTACTAACAATAATACTAGATTTAAAACAGTTCTAAATATACATTAAACACCTTAAACCTAACTCTCGAAACATGCCTACACATCGTTAAAAACACGTAAAAACACAACACGCAACTCTAACACATAACATTTCCAAATATAACTAATATATGTACAGCTACACTAAACATTATCTAACTAGGCTCAAAATAAAGTTTAAAACCATCTAAAACATATAAAACAAACCTTACCTTTCACGACGCGAAGTAACTCCCAACCGCGAGCTTCCCTTCAAACCAAATGACCCACAACAACATTACCGGGTTACAAAATAGAGTGCCCAAAACATAATAAAACATTTAACTATACTAAAAAGCCCTAATTAAATCAGGTAAAACAGTAAATTCACACACAAATATTTTATATTATTTAGCAAAAATAGACCTATTTTTTTCATTTACCTACAAATTGTCAACAAATGTTCCTAATGATTAAAATTATATAAATAAATATTAAAAAATTTAAAATATTTTTTATTATAATTTCTAAAAAGATAATACTACAGAACAATGTATGAAAAATTGTTACAAATGTTTTGCATGAATGCTAAAATTTTATTTATGTTAAAAATATGTTTGTTTTGAAAACATTGTAAATTTTACATATTGATATTAATAAAAAAGGCATAACATGTTTGTACTACAAATATTAAAATGTTTATATATGAAAATATTTGCCAAAAGTTTTGTATAAAGATTTACAAAACCTATTGCTATGTTAAATTTAATTTAAAACACTACATTTTACAACATTATTAATAATATTTTTAATTTACTAAAAAATGTTAGAAAATATACTAAATGTACATAAAATTTGTTCTCACCTATATTCAATATGTTTGAATTTTATTACAATGTAAATAATGCTATTTCTGAATGATCTTACTCAAATGAATAAACAATAACAAATTTAAAAAACTACAATAAAAACCATGTTCTTGTCTTATTAATTGTGTTTCTCTGATTATTAATATTGATCTTCTATTATGAATATTTAACATATAGAATATTTGTTTTATAAAAAAATAAAAATCAATAAATATTACAAAATTACAGAATGCCATTACCCATTATTCCAATACAAAATATTCATATATTTTTCCTAATAATAATATTAAATATTCCAAACATATCACATTAAAACTTTACATGTATTTATTATCCTAAACTATAAAATATTGAATTAATTAGTACAAATCCAATATATAATAATAAAATACAAATAATATTCACTTAAATATATTTTTATTATTGCTATATTAATGTAATTTAATTTCATTAAATACCATACAGATTAGAGTAGTTGCTGGACACTGACCATAAATAATTTACTATTCCCACTCCAGTCTATAATAAATTAAAGTAGATGCTTGACACTGACCATAAATAATTTACTATTCCCACTCCAGTCTATAATAAATTAGAGTAGGTGCTGGACACTGACCATAAATAATTTACTATTGCCACTCCAGTCTATAATAAATTAGAGTAGGTGCTGGACACTGACCATAAATAATTTACTATTCCCACTCCAGTCTATAATACATTAGAGTAGGTGCTGGACAGTGACCATAAATAATTTACTATTCCCACTCCAGTCTATAAAAAATTAGAGTAGGTGCTGGACAGTGACCATAAATAATTTACTATTACCACTCCAGTCTATAATAAATTAGAGTAGGTGCTGGACACTGACCATAAATAATTTACTATTCCCACTCCAGTCTATAAAAAATTAGAGTAGGTGCTGGACAGTGACCATAAATAATTTACTATTCCCACTCCAGTCTATAATAAATTAGAGTAGGTGCTGGACACTAACCATAAATAATTTACTATTCCCACTCCAGTCTATAATAAATTAGAGTAGGTGCTGGACACTGACCATAAATAATTTACTATTCCCACTCCAGTCTATAAAAAATTAGAGTAGGTGCTGGACAGTGACCATAAATAATTTACTATTACCACTCCAGTCTATAATAAATTAGAATAGGTGCTGGACACTGACCATAAATAATTTACTATTCCCACTCCAGTCTATAATAAATTAGAGTAGGTGCTGGACACTAACCATAAATAATTTACTATTCCCACTCCAGTCTATAATAAATTAAAGTAGGTGCTGGACACTGACCATAAATAATTTACTATTCCCACTCCAGTCTATAAAAAATTAGAGTAGGTGCTGGACAGTGACCATAAATAATTTACTATTCCCACTCCAGTCTATAATAAATTAGAGTAGGTGCTAGACACTAACCATAAACAATTAACTATTCCCACTCCAGTCTATAATAAATTAGAGTAGGTGCTGGACACTGACCATAAATAATTTACTATTCCCACTCCAGTCTATAAAAAATTAGAGTAGGTGCTGGACAGTGACCATAAATAATTTACTATTACCACTCCAGTCTACAATAAATTAGAGTAGGTGCTGGACAGTGACCATAAATAATTTACTATTCCCACTCCAGTCTATGAAAAATTAAAGTACATGCTGGACACTGACCATAACTAATTTACTATTCCCACTCCAGTCTATAAAAAATTAGAGTAGGTGCTGGACAGTGACCATAAATAATTTACTATTCCCACTCCAGTCTATAATAAAATAGAGTAGGTGCTGGATACTAACCATAAATAATTTACTATTCCCACTCCAGTCTATAATAAATTAGAGTAGGTGCTGGACACTGACCATAAATAATTTACTATTCCCACTCCAGTCTATAAAAAATTAGAGTAGGTGCTGGACAGTGACCATAAATAATTTACTATTCCCACTCCAGTCTATAATAAATTAGAGTAGGTGCTGGACACTAACCATAAATAATTTACTATTCCCACTCCAGTCTATAATAAATTAGAGTAGGTGCTGGACACTGACCATAAATAATTTACTATTCCCACTCCAGTCTATAAAAAATTAGAGTAGGTGCTGGACAGTGACCATAAATAATTTACTATTACCACTCCAATCTATAATAAATTAGAGTAGGTGCTGGACACTGACCATAAATAATTTACTGTTCCCACTCCAGTCTATGAAAAATTAAAGTACATGCTGGACACTGACCATAACTAATTTACTATTCCCACTCCAGTCTATAAAAAATTAGAGTAGGTGCTGGACAGTGACCATAAATAATTTACTATTCCCACTCCAGTCTATAATAAATTAGAGTAGGTGCTGAACACTGACCATAAATAATTTACTATTCCCACTCCAGTCTATAAAAAATTAAAGTACATGCTGGACACTGACCAAAAATAATTTACTATTCCCACTCCAGTCTATAATAAATTAAAGTAGGTGCTGGACACTGACCATAAATAATTTACTATTCCCACTCCAGTCTATAATAAATTAAAGTAGATGCTTGACACTGACCATAAATAATTTACTATTCCCACTCCAGTCTATAATAAATTAAAGTAGGTGCTGGACAGTGACCATAAATAATTTACTATTCCCACTCCATTCTACAATAAATTAAAGTAGGTGCTGGACAGTGACCATAAATAATTTACTATTCCCACTCCAGTCTATAATAAATTAGAGTAGGTGCTGGACAGTGACCATAAATAATTTACTATTCCCACTCCAGTCTATAATAAATTAGAGTAGGTGCTGGACAGTGACCATAAATAATGTACTATTCCCACTCCAGTCTATAAAAAAATAGAGTAGGTGCTGGACAGTGACCATAAATAATTTACTATTACCACTCCAGTCTATAATAAATTAGAGTAGGTGCTGGACACTAACCATAAATAATTTACTATTCCCACTCCAGTCTATAAAAAATTAGAGTAGGTGCTGGACAGTGACCATAAATAATTTACTATTCCCACTCCAGTCTATAAAAAATTAGAGTAGGTGCTGGACAGTGACCATAAATAATTTACTATTACCACTCCAGTCTACAATAAATTAGAGTAGGTGCTGGACAGTGACCATAAATAATTTACTATTCCCACTCCAGTCTATGAAAAATTAAAGTACATGCTGGACACTGACCATAACTAATTTACTATTCCCACTCCAGTCTATAAAAAATTAGAGTAGGTGCTGGACAGTGACCATAAATAATTTACTATTCCCACTCCAGTCTATAATAAATTAGAGTAGGTGCTGGACACTAACCATAAATAATTTACTATTCCCACTCCAGTCTATAATAAATTAAAGTAGGTGCTGGACACTGACCATAAATAATTTACTATTCCCACTCCAGTCTATAAAAAATTAGAGTAGGTGCTGGACAGTGACCATAAATAATTTACTATTCCCACTCCAGTCTATAATAAATTAGAGTAGGTGCTGGACACTGACCATAAATAATTTACTATTCCCACTCCAGTCTATAAAAAATTAGAGTAGGTGCTGGACAGTGACCATAAATAATTTACTATTCCCACTCCAGTCTATAAAAAATTAGAGTAGGTGCTGGACAGTGACCATAAATAATTTACTATTACCACTCCAGTCTATAATAAATTAGAATAGGTGCTGGACACTGACCATAAAAAATATTCCCACTCCAGTCTATAATAAATTAGAGTAGGTCTATAATAAATTAGAGTAGGTGCTGGACAGTGACCATAAATAATTTACTATTCCCACTCCAGTCTATAATAAATTAGAGTAGGTGCTGGACAGTGACCATAAATAATGTACTATTCCCACTCCAGTCTATAAAAAATTAGAGTAGGTGCTAGACACTAACCATAAATAATTTACTATTCCCACTCCAGTCTATAATAAATTAGAGTAGGTGCTGGACACTAACCATAAATAATTTACTATTCCCACTCCAGTCTATAATAAATTAGAGTAGGTGCTGGACACTGACCATAAATAATTTACTATTCCCACTCCAGTCTATAAAAAATTAGAGTAGGTGCTGGACAGTGACCATAAATAATTTACTATTACCACTCCAGTCTACAATAAATTAGAGTAGGTGCTGGACAGTGACCATAAATAATTTACTATTCCCACTCCAGTCTATGAAAAATTAAAGTACATGCTGGACACTGACCATAACTAATTTACTATTCCCACTCCAGTCTATAAAAAATTAGAGTAGGTGCTGGACAGTGACCATAAATAATTTACTATTCCCACTCCAGTCTATAATAAAATAGAGTAGGTGCTGGATACTAACCATAAATAATTTACTATTCCCACTCCAGTCTATAATAAATTAGAGTAGGTGCTGGACAGTGACCATAAATAATTTACTATTCCCACTCCAGTCTATAATAAATTAGAGTAGGTGCTGGACAGTGACCATAAATAATTTACTATTCCCACTCCAGTCTATAATAAATTAGAGTAGGTGCTGGACACTAACCATAAATAATTTACTATTCCCACTCCAGTCTATAATAAATTAGAGTAGGTGCTGGACACTGACCATAAATAATTTACTATTCCCACTCCAGTCTATAAAAAATTAGAGTAGGTGCTGGACAGTGACCATAAATAATTTACTATTACCACTCCAGTCTATAATAAATTAGAATAGGTGCTGGACACTGACCATAAAAAATATTCCCACTCCAGTCTATAATAAATTAGAGTAGGTGCTGGACACTAACCATAAATAATTTACTATTCCCACTCCAGTCTATAATAAATTAAAGTAGGTGCTGGACACTGACCATAAATAATTTACTATTCCCACTCCAGTCTATAAAAAATTAGAGTAGGTGCTGGACAGTGACCATAAATAATTTACTATTCCCACTCCAGTCTATAATAAATTAGAGTAGGTGCTAGACACTAACCATAAATAATTTACTATTCCCACTCCAGTCTATAATAAATTAGAGTAGGTGCTGGACACTGACCATAAATAATTTACTATTCCCACTCCAGTCTATAAAAAATTAGAGTAGGTGCTGGACAGTGACCATAAATAATTTACTATTACCACTCCAGTCTACAATAAATTAGAGTAGGTGCTGGACAGTGACCATAAATAATTTACTATTCCCACTCCAGTCTATGAAAAATTAAAGTACATGCTGGACACTGACCATAACTAATTTACTATTCCCACTCCAGTCTATAAAAAATTAGAGTAGGTGCTGGACAGTGACCATAAATAATTTACTATTCCCACTCCAGTCTATAATAAAATAGAGTAGGTGCTGGATACTAACCATAAATAATTTACTATTCCCACTCCAGTCTATAATAAATTAGAGTAGGTGCTGGACAGTGACCATAAATAATTTACTATTCCCACTCCAGTCTATAATAAATTAGAGTAGGTGCTGGACACTAACCATAAATAATTTACTATTCCCACTCCAGTCTATAATAAATTAGAGTAGGTGCTGGACACTGACCATAAATAATTTACTATTCCCACTCCAGTCTATAAAAAATTAGAGTAGGTGCTGGACAGTGACCATAAATAATTTACTATTACCACTCCAATCTATAATAAATTAGAGTAGGTGCTGGACACTGACCATAAATAATTTACTGTTCCCACTCCAGTCTATGAAAAATTAAAGTACATGCTGGACACTGACCATAACTAATTTACTATTCCCACTCCAGTCTATAAAAAATTAGAGTAGGTGCTGGACAGTGACCATAAATAATTTACTATTCCCACTCCAGTCTATAATAAATTAGAGTAGGTGCTGAACACTGACCATAAATAATTTACTATTCCCACTCCAGTCTATAAAAAATTAAAGTACATGCTGGACACTGACCAAAAATAATTTACTATTCCCACTCCAGTCTATAATAAATTAAAGTAGGTGCTGGACACTGACCATAAATAATTTACTATTCCCACTCCAGTCTATAATAAATTAAAGTAGATGCTTGACACTGACCATAAATAATTTACTATTCCCACTCCAGTCTATAATAAATTAAAGTAGGTGCTGGACAGTGACCATGAATAATTTACTATTCCCACTCCATTCTACAATAAATTAAAGTAGGTGCTGGACAGTGACCATAAATAATTTACTATTCCCACTCCAGTCTATAATAAATTAGAGTAGGTGCTGGACAGTGACCATAAATAATTTAATATTCCCACTCCAGTCTATAATAAATTAGAGTAGGTGCTGGACAGTGACCATAAATAATTTACTATTCCCACTCCAGTCTATAAAAAATTAGAGTAGGTGCTGGACAGTGACCATAAATAATTTACTATTACCACTCCAGTCTATAATAAATTAGAGTAGGTGCTGGACACTGACCATAAATAATTTACTATTCCCACTCCAGTCTATAAAAAATTAGAGTAGGTGCTGGACAGTGACCATAAATAATTTACTATTCCCACTCCAGTCTATAATAAATTAGAGTAGGTGCTGGACACTAACCATAAATAATTTACTATTCCCACTCCAGTCTATAATAAATTAGAGTAGGTGCTGGACACTGACCATAAATAATTTACTATTCCCACTCCAGTCTATAAAAAATTAGAGTAGGTGCTGGACAGTGACCATAAATAATTTACTATTACCACTCCAGTCTATAATAAATTAGAATAGGTGCTGGACACTGACCATAAATAATTTACTATTCCCACTCCAGTCTATAATAAATTAGAGTAGGTGCTGGACACTAACCATAAATAATTTACTATTCCCACTCTAGTCTATAATAAATTAAAGTAGGTGCTGGACACTGACCATAAATAATTTACTATTCCCACTCCAGTCTATAAAAAATTAGAGTAGGTGCTGGACAGTGACCATAAATAATTTACTATTCCCACTCCAGTCTATAATAAATTAGAGTAGGTGCTAGACACTAACCATAAATAATTTACTATTCCCACTCCAGTCTATAATAAATTAGAGTAGGTGCTGGACACTGACCATAAATAATTTACTATTCCCACTCCAGTCTATGAAAAATTAAAGTACATGCTGGACACTGACCATAACTAATTTACTATTCCCACTCCAGTCTATAAAAAATTAGAGTATGTGCTGGACAGTGACCATAAATAATTTACTATTCCCACTCCAGTCTATAATAAAATAGAGTAGGTGCTGGATACTAACCATAAATAATTTACTATTCCCACTCCAGTCTATAATAAATTAGAGTAGGTGCTGGACACTGACCATAAATAATTTACTATTCCCACTCCAGTCTATAAAAAATTAGAGTAGGTGCTGGACAGTGACCATAAATAATTTACTATTCCCACTCCAGTCTATAATAAATTAGAGTAGGTGCTGGACACTAACCATAAATAATTTACTATTCCCACTCCAGTCTATAATAAATTAGAGTAGGTGCTGGACACTGACCATAAATAATTTACTATTCCCACTCCAGTCTATAAAAAATTAGAGTAGGTGCTGGACAGTGACCATAAATAATTTACTATTACCACTCCAATCTATAATAAATTAGAGTAGGTGCTGGACACTGACCATAAATAATTTACTGTTCCCACTCCAGTCTATGAAAAATTAAAGTACATGCTGGACACTGACCATAACTAATTTACTATTCCCACTCCAGTCTATAAAAAATTAGAGTAGGTGCTGGACAGTGACCATAAATAATTTACTATTCCCACTCCAGTCTATAATAAATTAGAGTAGGTGCTGAACACTGACCATAAATAATTTACTATTCCCACTCCAGTCTATAAAAAATTAAAGTACATGCTGGACACTGACCAAAAATAATTTACTATTCCCACTCCAGTCTATAATAAATTAAAGTAGGTGCTGGACACTGACCATAAATAATTTACTATTCCCACTCCAGTCTATAATAAATTAAAGTAGATGCTTGACACTGACCATAAATAATTTACTATTCCCACTCCAGTCTATAATAAATTAAAGTAGGTGCTGGACAGTGACCATAAATAAGTTACTATTCCCACTCCATTCTACAATAAATTAAAGTAGGTGCTGGACAGTGACCATAAATAATTTACTATTCCCACTCCAGTCTATAATAAATTAGAGTAGGTGCTGGACACTAACCATAAATAATTTACTATTCCCACTCCAGTCTATAAAAAATTAAAGTAGGTGCTGGACAGTGACCATAAATAATTTACTATTCCCACTCCAGTCTATAATAAATTAGAGTAGGTGCTGGACACTGACCATAAATAATTTACTTTTCCCACTCCAGTCTATAAAAAATTAAAGTACATGCTGGACACTGACCAAAAATAATTTACTATTCCCACTCCAGTCTATACTAAATTAAAGTAGATGCTTGACACTGACCATAAATTATTTACTATTCCCACTCCAGTCTATAAGAAATCAAAGTAGGTGCTGCACACTGACCATAAATAATGTACTATTCCCACTCCAATCTATATTGAATTAGGGTTACTATATATTTTAGATTTTTTAAAACAATTACTAATTTGTAAACACTACCCACCCTTATCCCCTATAAATCCTACATCACTCTTATTAAATGAATTATCTTCTTAAAATTGTTAAATGTTAATTCAAAGAACATTTCTAAATGTAAATTATTTTTTATTAATATTAAATTTTTCATATATTTCTAAAACACTCCCCACCCTTATGCCCTATAACCCCAAAATACCACTTATGACATTTATTTTATTATTAAAATGATTAAAATTAACTTTTATTACCAAATTAGAAATTTCCATTATTTTTTTCAAATATAAAATATTACATATATTTCGAAAGCACTCCCCACCCTTATCCCCTATAACCCCCAATTCCCACTAATTACATTTATTTTATTAGTAATTTTTTTTATTTTAAATTTTAATACCAAAATTAAATTTTCTATTTTTTTTTATAAAATATTAAATATTTTTCAAAAACACTCCCCACCCTTATCCCCTATAACCCCGAAATCCCACTTATTAAATGTATTTTATTAGTAAAATGTTTAATTGTAAATTTTAATACCAAAATTTAAATTTAATTCAATATTAAATAATAAATATATATCTAAAACACTCCCCACCCTTATCCCCTATAACCCCAAAATCCCACTTATTACATTTATTTTATTATTAGAATTTTCACATTTAAATTTTAAAAACTTATTTGAAATTGTTTTATTTGTAAATATAATATTTCAAAAATTATATCATAAATTATTACATTTTATTAGTAAAATTTTTAATTGTAAATTTTCATACCAAAATTGAAATTTCATTTTTTTAAATTCAATATTAAATATTAAATATATATCTAAAACACTCCCCACCCTTATCCCCTATAACCCCAAAATCCCACTTATTACATTTATTTAATTATTACAATTTTCACATTTAAATTTTAAAAACAAATTAGAATTTTTTTTTTGTTTTTAAATATAATATTTCAAAAATTATATCCTAAAATATTAAATTTAATATTTATTTCCAAAACACTCCCCACCCTTAACCCCTATATACACAACATCCCACTAAAAAATTTTTTTTTCATAATTAAAATTTTAATATTACAATTTTTTACAAAATTTAAATTCAAATTCTACAAAAATGTATTAAAATATTTTATTTCAAATATATATTTTTAAAACACTCCCCACCCTTATCCCCTATAAACCCAATATCCCGCTCCTAAAATTATATATCAAAATTTAAAAAATTATATTAATAATATTTCAAAAATTATATCCTAAAATATTAAATTTAATATTTATTTCCAAAACACTCCCCACCCTTAACCCCTATATACACAACATCCCACTAAAAATTTTTTTTTTCATAATTAAAATTTAAGTATTACAATTTTGTTCAAAATTTAAATTCAAATTCTACAAAAATGTATTAAAATATTTTATTTCAAATATATATTTTTAAAACACTCCCCACCCTTATCCCCTATAAACCCAACATCCCGCTCCTAAAATTATATATCAAAATTAAAAAAATTATATTAATAGAAACAAAATTGTTATTTTTAATACACTTAAATAAACATTTGCTGACACTTCTAAACAATAATTTTTAACAAATCACAAAATGACTTAATACTATCCTTTTTCGATATTTTTACTACACGATATTATGTCTTTCGATATACTATACCTCGATATTTTACTACACATAACAATCTCGACATTTTTTACATCGATATTAATGACAGAGATATATTGTTCCATCGATATTTTGACTTCGATATTTCTGTATATCGATATTACATTTCCGATATTTTGTCTACTCACCGTTTCAAGTATACAATGTGTTCAGATTTAATATGTGTTTTAATATATAGGTGCAATCTTTCAGGGTGTTTGAAAAAAGGTTTCAAGGTGTAGGGATTGGCACAAAGGGGTGTGGAATTTAATGAAATATCTACTTGTTCATGGGGCAGGTTGCTTCTTAAATATACTTGTCATGTAGCAAAATGAACTTGTCCCTTTTGTGCCATGTAATGCAGCGACAAAATTATAGCAGCAATATCATTATATAAGAGCTCTTAAATAGCCTTTCTGATTATGCTAGGGCTCCTTCCATAGTAGGCTTTGAATACTAACAATTCCCTTATGTTGCCACTTTTCCGCAGATCTACATACTGGGGTTGAAAGTAATGGTAAGCAACAGTTCAGGCTCACAAAAAAAAAAGTGGCTAGAGGAAAAGTGAACTTGCAATGGAATGGCTCAGATTTTCGCTTGAGCAAATCTACACCTAAATATTTGCTCATGCTTGAATACAGTACACAAACATGTTCTAGGAGTACTATTTCTTGGCCTACTTCTGTAGTCTTGTGAATTCACAAAAGTTGTATATCTGCACATACTCCAAGGACATGGGTGCACTTTATTTAATAATTAGACCCCTAATTGGGTCTGGCGTTAACAAAGACCTTTTATGTTTAGTAAAATGTTGTCTCTCTCTCTCCCTCTCTTGGCTAGCTTCACTGTGAGTGACTTCATTGTGTTCTTCCACAAGGAGCATATCGACACACAGTTGTTTTATCCAGTGCCAGGAACTACTGTGCAATGTGTGATTTCTGAGACCAAAACAATTTCTGCTTTTGACAATGTTTGTTATAATGGTGAGGGCCCAGCAGCTCCCACACCAGATGAGGTTTCACAAAAATATTGCCTAAACAAGTTGTGCATTGACAAAGCCAAAAGGCTGACCAACAATTTCATTGGCTTTACCAATGCGTGTTTATTTTTATGTTGCAAAGAAATGGTACCTACCTTATTGCAGTACTTTATCGAAATTTGTTTGTTTTATTTTGTGTGAACATTTTGATTTTGAAAGCAAATAATTATCAGTCTTGCTATCAAACTTCTGTAAATATTTGCATCTAATTGAAGAGCATTCTGAGAGCAGTATACATAGCCATACATTGCTAAATATTGAACATGTATGTACACATTTTTATACTCTAACCACTGTCAGTAGTGCAGTCTGAGCTTACAACATTTACTTAGAGCGCTAACCCTAATAATAAAGCCTTTGCATTAATGAACAATAAATACAAGTCTGAACAGCATTAACACATGGACCCAAATATTACCTTTATTGAAAACAATGCCTTTCCCTGATCCATAATGTGGAACTGTAAACTGGCAGCCAAAGGGTTTTTGCTTTAGGGGCTCGGGCCTACTTGTCCCAAGGACAAAATACACATGAAAACGTGTTGCCCTTGACCTCAAACAATATGTCCTGGGGGTGGGGCTATGGGAATTCCACATCCCTGGGCACCGTTTGACAACTATGAGTATTTTGATTTCTAAAGGTGTTACTGTGACAGAGATTTTCATCTGTGTTTGCTGTTGGGACAAGCTATGGTACAATGTTTTAATTCTTCTTTTGTTTTTGGAGATAATTAATTTATTTTTAAAGTTTTGTACAGGGATGCCAATATAATTTTTAGGTTTTTTCCTTCATTTGGAGTTCCCTCCTTACCTCAGCTGGACAACACATGCAGCGTGCACCATTAATAGCTCAACTATTGCAAGGCCTGTTACTACCAAAGTTTCAATTGTAGAATGTGCTGCACACACCTCCTCCAAGGACTATGTATCAATTGGTAAAGAATTTATTGATGCAGATGTACAAAAAAGAATAGCATTAACTGATTGGGAGTACACAATGGTTCAAATTGCTTCTACTCCACATGATATATGATGATATGTCCTATGACACTAAGGTGCCGATTCGGATCCTGGAAAAAATTTCCCCGTACGACTCGTATCCGGTCATTTTACCGTACGAATCGTACAAGTGCCGTACAAACTGCCAAGTACGATTCGCATGGGAAAAAGTCCATATGAATCGCATTGGGAATAATTCCCCACACGTTCTCGGGTCGGAAAATGTGTCCGACACGTCCCCGGACGATTTACCGTACAAATGTGAAAAGTGAAGTCCGACCGCGCAAGTACGATCCATCCCGTGCGTCCGATGTCACAACCGTATGGAAAAAACACCGTCCGCACCGAACTCCCATAGCAACCATGGAGACATGTGCCCGCATACGCGCCGAACCACCCCCCCAGCCCTCGTACATACGCACCGTACCCCCACCCGTGTATGTACACCAGTGTACGTACGCACCGTACCCCCACCTGTGTATGTACACCAGTGTACGTACGCACCGTACCCCCACCCGTGTAGGTACACCAGTGTACGTACGCACCGTACCCCCACCTGTGTATGTACACCAATGTACGTACGCACCGTACCCCCACCTGTGTATGTACACCAGTGTACGTATGCACCGTACCCCCACCTGTGTATGTACACCAGTGTACGTATGCACCGTACCCCCACCTGTGTATGTACACCAGTGTACGTATGCACCGTACCCCCACCTGTGTATGTACACCAGTGTACGTACGCACCGTACCCCCACCTGTGTATGTACACCAGTGTACGTACGCACCGTACCCCCACCTGTGTATGTACACCAGTGTACGTATGCACCGTACCCCCACCCGTGTATGTACACCAGTGTACGTACGCACCGTACCCCCACCTGTGTACGTATGCACCGTATCCCCACCCGTGTATGTACACCAGTGTACGTATGCACCGTACCCCCACCTGTGTATGATCACCACCGTACCCCCATCCGTGTATGTACACCAGTGTACGTACGCACCGTACCCCCACCTGTGTATGTACACCAGTGTACGTACGCACCGTACCCCCACCCGTGTATGTACACCAGTGAACGTGTGCACCGTACCCCCACCCGTGTATGTACACCAGTGTACGTATGCACCGTACCCCCACCTGTGTATGTACACCAGTGTACGTACGCACCGTACCCCCACCCGTGTATGTACACCAGTGTACGTACGCACCGTACCCCCACCTGTGTATGTACACCACCGTACCCCCACCCGTGTATGTACACCAGTGTACGTACGCACCGTACCCCCACCTGTGTATGTACACCAGTGTACATACGCACCGTACCCCCACCCGTGTATGTACACCAGTGTATGTACGCACCGTACCCCACCCCCACCCGTGTATGTACACCAGTGTACGTACGCACCGTACCCCCACCTGTGTATGTACACCACCGTACCCCCACCCGTGTATGTACACCAGTGTACGTACGCACCGTACCCCCACCTGTGTACGTATGCACCGTATCCCCACCCGTGTATGTACACCAGTGTACGTATGCACCGTACCCCCACCTGTGTATGTACACCACCGTACCCCCACCCGTGTATGTACACCAGTGTACGTACGCACCGTACCCCCACCTGTGTATGTACACCAGTGTACGTACGCACCGTACCCCCACCCGTGTATGTACACCAGTGAACGTGCGCACCGTACCCCCACCCGTGTATGTACACCAGTGTACGTACGCACCGTACCCCCACCCGTGTATGTACACCAGTGTATGTACGCACCGTACCCCACCCCCACCCGTGTATGTACACCAGTGTACGTACGCACCGTACCCCCACCTGTGTATGTACACCACCGTACCCCCACCCGTGTATGTACACCAGTGTACGTACGCACCGTACCCCCACCTGTGTATGTACACCAGTGTACATACGCACCGTACCCCCACCCGTGTATGTACACCAGTGTACGTACGCACCGTACCCCCACCTGTGTATGTACACCACCGTACCCCCACCCGTGTATGTACACCAGTGTACGTACGCACCGTACCCCCACCTGTGTATGTACACCAGTGTACGTACGCACCGTACCCCCACCCGTGTATGTACACCAGTGAACGTACGCACCGCACCCCCACCCGTGTATGTACACCAGTGTACGTACGCACCGTACCCCCACCTGTGTATGTACACCAGTGTACGTACGCACCGTACCCCCACCCGTGTATGTACACCAGTGTACGTACGCACCGTACCCCCACCTGTGTATGTACACGTGTACGTACGCACCGTACCCCCACCTGTGTATGTACACCAGTGTACGTACGCACCGTACCCCCACCCGTGTATGTACACCAGTGAACGTACGCACCGCACCCCCACCCGTGTATGTACACCAGTGTACGTACGCACCGTACCCCCACCCGTGTATGTACACCAGTGTACGTACGCACCGTACCCCCACCCGTGTATGTACACCAGTGTACGTACGCACCGTACCCCCACCCGTGTATGTACACCAGTGTATGTACGCACCGTACCCCCACCTGGGTACCACCCGCTGGGGGTTCGCGCCGTACATACACGGGTGGGGGTACGGTGCATACGTACACTGGTGTACATACACAGGTGGGGGTACGGTGCATACGTACACTGGTGTACATACACGGGTGGGGGTACGGTGCGCACGTACACTGGTGTACATACACGGGTGGGGGCTCGGCGCGTACTTACGGGGGCTGGGGGGGGTTTGGCGCGTACCGGGCCCCCAATTCCGCTCGCATCGCGCCGTACTTCACTTTTCCGGCACTTTTTGGGTGCCGTAAAAATATTGCCGTCCGGACTGGTGTCAGTTCGAATCATACTTCCTTGTTCGTGAAACGGAGCCTGAATGCATCCCGACGTCACGTCGGCGCTTTCCCGGATCACATTTGTATGTATATTTTCGTCGGTCGGTGTTTTTTACGATTCGTACGGAAATGGTGTTTCCGTGCGAATCGTACTTCCATGTTTGTAATGTTTTTTTACCGGGTACGAGTCGGACGGAGAAAACCCTCCGACCGACAGTTCGTACCCGGTTTTTCCAGGATCGGAATCGGCACCTAAATATAATATTGAAAGGGCTGGGTGGAAGAAAGAGAAGAAGGGAACAGGGGAGGATGTATGCAAAGAGAAAAGGGATATGAATAGGCCCAAATGGAAAGATATGTTTACCAACGATAATGCTTGCTCCCATGGCCCATCTTTTTCATGGTTCATTACTTGTAGGACGTGATGGGAAGATCAGACTATTTTCCTAATGCTGTATTTCCACTGCCCCAGGCCACTTCATTTCCCCACATGAAATGGACTTTACTCCCCTACTAAAACTACAAGTACGTGTTGGTTATTGTGTGCATGATTAGCAAATGGACTAAGGCATGCCAATGCAAGAACAGCAATGCACAAATTATTGCCAAATGCCTCCTGAAAGAGTTCATACCGCACTTTTGAGTACCTATGTTTTTGGATTCTGACAATGGACCGGTGTTCATCTCACATGTGATTGAGGGGTTGTGCAAGGGGCAAGGAGCCACACAGAAACTAAATGTGTTCCACGGAAATTACCAAGTGAGAATGGTATCACAAGCTCATCCTGAAGGGTTGGACGTGCTACACAGAAGAAAAAGGACAAGTGTGTAAGCGGGCCCCAAGGATACATCACCTAAAGAACGTCTGGAAATATCAACACCCCAACCCCTCAGTCTACAAGTTGTGACAACAAGACACCTTTACCTTTTCATCACTTTGTTTTCTTCATATTGAATGTGCCTAAGTAATAGAAGTGCTTGCAAACCTCTCAAATTACTTGAAGACAGGCACCAACGGTTACTTTTTCTGTTTACAGGTATCATCTCTGAGGCTCTACATTATTGTTCAACAGATTTTTTTGAAAATAGTACAAGTACTGCAGAAGATAAGACATTCCTCCAACTAGTAACACTATCCACACGTACCAACGATTGGAACAATGCCTCAAGATTTGCTCAAGACTTTCAGAACAATTAGAGAAAATGATCATGGGTGCTACTAGCAGTATTGACCCCCATTGCTACCATTGTAATGACTACGCTCCTTATAGTGTATTGTGATCAAAGTGTTATACCTGAGATACTGCTTAAATGAAAAATATATATTGTATATAATTGAACAAATAGCCATTGATAAAGATGGGACAGGGGGACAGTTGACAGGGCAGGATATTATGTTTTCACACACCGGCCTCCCACACAGAAAGCAGCATGTGTTACAATGTCATACCTGTTTGTCCTAATGTACACACAATATGCTCTCCAGTAAGCACACCGAGTACGTAGCGGTTGCACCTCCTGAGAAAAGCATAATTAGCAAAGGGAGAGCAAGGATAGAACAGGGAATGTGAATAACTTAGCACTTATAGAAGTTGTAGAAGTAACAACAATAGGACCACACTAAGGTGCCAATTCCGATCCGGTAAAAAAATTCCCCGTCCGACTCGTATCCGGATTTTTTTCCGTCCGAATCGTCAAAGTAGCGTACAAACTGCCAAGTACGATTCGAACGGAAAAAAGTCCATACGAATCGCATTGGGAAGATTTCCCCACACGTCCTCGGGTCGGGAAAAGTCACCGACACGTCCCCGGTCGAAAAACCCACCGTGCGGAAAAATAAAGTCCGACAGCGCAAGTACGATCCCTCCCGTCCTCCCCATTCCACAACCGTACGCAAAAAACACCGTCTGAACCGAACTCCCATAGCAACCATGGAGACATGTGCCCGCATACGCGCCGAACACCCCACCACCCCCCCGCCCGTGTATGTACGCACCCAACCCCCACCCGTGTATGTACGCACCAAACCCCCCCCAGCCGTGTATGTACGCACCGAACCCCCACCCGTGTATGTACGCACCAAACCCCCCCCAGCCGTGTATGTACGCACCCAACCCCCACCCGTGTATGTACGCACCAAACCCCCCCCAGCCGTGTATGTACGCACCGAACCACCACCCGTGTATGTACGCACCAAACCCCCCCAGCCGTGTATGTACGCACCGAACCACCACCCGTGTATGTACGCACCAAACCCCCACCCCAGCCGTGTATGTACGCCCCGAACCCCCACCCGTGTATGTACGCACCCAACCCCCACCCGTGTATGTACGCACCAAACCCCCCCCAGCCGTGTATGTACGCACCCAACCACCACCCGTGTATGTATGCACCGAACCCCCCCCCCAGCCGTGTATGTACGCACCGAACCACCACCCGTGTATGTACGCACCAAACCCCCCCCAGCCGTGTATGTACGCACCGAACCACCACCCGTGTATGTACGCACCAAACCCCCACCCCAGCCGTGTATGTACGCACCGAACCCCCACCCGTGTATGTACGCACCGAACCCCCCCCAGCCGTGTATGTACGCACCAAACCCCCACCCGTGTATGAACGGACCGAACCCCCCCCAGCCGTGTATGTACGCACCGAACCCCCCCAGCCGTGTATGTACGCACCGAACCACCACCCATGTATGTACGCACCAAACCACCACCCGTGTATGTACGCCCCCAAACCCCCACCCGTGTATGTACGCACCAAACCCCCCCCGTGTATGTACGCACCGAACCACCACCCGTGTATGTACGCACCAAACCACCACCCATGTATGTACGCCCCCGAACCCCCACCCAGCCGTGTATGTACGCACCGAACCCCCCCCAGCCGTGTATGTACGCACCGAACCCCCACCCGTGTATGTACGCACCAAACCCCCACCCGTGTATGTACGCACCAAACCCCCCCGTGTATGTACGCACCGAACCCCCCCAGCCGTGTATGTACGCACCGAACCACCACCCGTGTATGTACGCACCAAACCCCCCCCCAGCCGTGTATGTACGCACCGAACCCCCACCCGTGTATGTACGCACCAAACCCCCACCCCAGCCGTGTATGTACGCACCGAACCCCCACCTGTGTATGTACGCACCGAACCCCCCCCCAGCCGTGTATGTACGCACCAAACCCCCACCCGTGTATGAACGGACCGAACCCCCCCCACCCGTGTATGTACGCACCAAACCCCCCCCGTGTATGTACGCACCGAACCACCACCCGTGTATGTACGCACCAAACCACCACCCGTGTATGTACGCCCCCGAACCCCCACCCAGCCGTGTATGTATGCACCGAACCCCCCCCCAGCCGTGTATGTACGCACCGAACCCCCACCCGTGTATGTACGCACCAAACCCCCACCCGTGTATGTACGCACCAAACCCCCCCGTGTATGTACGCACCGAACCCCCCCCAGCCGTGTATGTACGCACCGAACCACCACCCGTGTATGTACGCACCAAACCCCCCCAGCCGTGTATGTACGCACCAAACCCCCACCCGTGTATGTACGCACCCAACCACCACCCGTGTATGTACGCACCCAACCACCACCCGTGTATGTACGCACCGAACCCCCCCCCCAGCCGTGTATGTACGCACCGAACCTCCACCCGTGTATGTACGCACCAAACCCCCCCAGCCGTGTATGTACGCACCGAACCACCACCCGTGTATGTACGCACCGAACCCCCCCCAGCCGTGTATGTACGCACCGAACCCCCACCCGTGTATGTACGCACCAAACCCCCACCCGTGTATGTACGCACCAAACCCCCCCGTGTATGTACGCACCGAACCCCCCCCAGCCGTGTATGTACGCACCGAACCACCACCCGTGTATGTACGCACCAAACCCCCCCCAGCCGTGTATGTACGCACCAAACCCCCACCCGTGTATGTACGCACCCAACCACCACCCGTGTATGTACGCACCCAACCACCACCCGTGTATGTACGCCCCCGAACCCCACCCGTGTATGTACGCACCAAACCCCCCGTGTATGTATGCACCGACCCCCCCCCCCCCAGCCGTGTATGTACGCACCGAACCCCCACCCGTGTATGTAGGGCCGTACCCACACCCCACCAGGGAATGTACGGACCGTACCCCCACCAGTGCATGTACGGACCGTACTGACGCCAAAAACACACGTACTGAACCAGGACAAACCATATTTACACAAGGAGAGGCAATTAGAGTTTCCCCACACCACCAAACATGCCCAACAACCCCACAAACATCACATACACTCACCTGCAACTGCCAAACTGCCAAACAGAGGCCAAAACTCAATCACTCCTCATAACACACCCACACAAATTTCAAACACAGCCACACCCACAAATGGACCAATAAAAATGGACCACACACACAAACCATGAGCCTTTGCAACAGACCCACTGCTGCCAGAGCCCACAGACGACCCACACCACCATACTTGAACCTCACACTTGCATACCTTCACACAACCACCTACACAAACACCCCCTCATCACATTCACACACACACCTCCACTACCACACCCACACACCCACAACCATCCACCCCCACACCCCCACAACCATCCACACCCACACCCCCACAACCATCCACACCCACACCCCACGCCATGTCCACCACCAAGAATCCAAAGTTCACGAAGGAGGAGCTGGAGATCCTTGTCGACGAAATCCTCAGAGTCGAGCCACAGCTCTTTGGGACATTGGTCAGACAGACCAGCATATCCGAAAAAACGGCCATGTGGCAGAGGATTGTCGATTCTGTGAATGCTGTTGGGACCACCAGAAGGACCAGGCACGAGTGCCAATCCAGGTGGTACGATCTGCGGAGGACGGTCAAGAGGAAGATGACTGACAATCACAACCAGGGGAACATCACTGGAGGGGGGCCGCCCCCCAGACCGGTACAATACCATCCCTGGGAGGAGAAGGTGATGTCCACGCTGGCGGTGGAGGGACTACACGGACTGCCTGGACTCCCAGACCCTGGTGAGTACACAAACAACTCACCTCACATGGGGGGGATGCCATACACAATCAATCATGCATGCCACCCCCCCAAGCCACCACCGCACACAACAACACTCCACAAACACACACATGCCACTAGCGCCTCCATGCCCCATGCATCAATCAGGGCCATGCCAAGTCACAGGCCACACAAAACACCAACACAACACAGGATGTGGTCGATCCTGGGAGTGGGGGCATCAAAACTAACATTGAGCAACTCACAAGCACAAAACAATGCCCTCAGCCCATATGGCCCAGGGCACAGCCATACAAACTGTGTGTACCCACACAGTACTGTCTTGCCTGCAAATGGTGGCTGCCATGCAGGATGACATGGGTCTGAAGGCACAATTTGCACATGACAGCAGACAATGAAGAAGCATCGCTCTGATAGAGTCTCAGCACACACCGCCACAGCAGCAGCCTACACTCAGACACACTGCCCAATGGGTGCCCGGAGAACAGGGACTAACTCACATGAACAAGCCAATGGCCATTCAAAGACCGGCTAACTGTGTGTGCCCAGGAAGCTGGCCTGAGGTGACAGAGAGTGACAAAGAGAGGGAGGGAGAGGGGGAATGAGAGGGAAGGAGACAGAGGGGGACACAGGGAGACAGACAGAGGGAGGGAGTAGGGTGACAGAGGGAGACCGACAGAGGGAGGGAGGAGGGTGACAGAGGGAGGGAGGAAGGGAGACACAGGGAGACTACCCCCACCTGTGTATGTACACCAGTGTACATACGCACCGTACCCCCACCCGTGTATGTACACCAGTGTATGTACGCACCGTACCCCACCCCCACCCGTGTATGTACACCAGTGTACGTACGCACCGTACCCCCACCTGTGTATGTACACCACCGTACCCCCACCCGTGTATGTACACCAGTGTACGTACGCACCGTACCCCCACCTGTGTACGTATGCACCGTATCCCCACCCGTGTATGTACACCAGTGTACGTATGCACCGTACCCCCACCTGTGTATGTACACCACCGTACCCCCACCCGTGTATGTACACCAGTGTACGTACGCACCGTACCCCCACCTGTGTATGTACACCAGTGTACGTACGCACCGTACCCCCACCCGTGTATGTACACCAGTGAATGTGCGCACCGTACCCCCACCCGTGTGTGTACACCAGTGTACGTACGCACCGTACCCCCACCCGTGTATGTACACCAGTGTATGTACGCACCGTACCCCACCCCCACCCGTGTATGTACACCAGTGTACGTACGCACCGTACCCCCACCTGTGTATGTACACCACCGTACCCCCACCCGTGTATGTACACCAGTGTACGTACGCACCGTACCCCCACCTGTGTATGTACACCAGTGTACATACGCACCGTACCCCCACCCGTGTATGTACACCAGTGTACGTACGCACCGTACCCCCACCTGTGTATGTACACCACCGTACCCCCACCCGTGTATGTACACCAGTGTACGTACGCACCGTACCCCCACCTGTGTATGTACACCAGTGTACGTACGCACCGTACCCCCACCCGTGTATGTACACCAGTGTACGTACGCACCGTACCCCCACCCGTGTATGTACACCAGTGAACGTACGCACCGCACCCCCACCCGTGTATGTACACCAGTGTACGTACGCACCGTACCCCCACCTGTGTATGTACACCAGTGTACGTACGCACCGTACCCCCACCCGTGTATGTACACCAGTGTACGTACGCACCGTACCCCCACCTGTGTATGTACACGTGTACGTACGCACCGTACCCCCACCTGTGTATGTACACCAGTGTACGTACGCACCGTACCCCCACCCGTGTATGTACACCAGTGTACGTACGCACCGTACCCCCACCCGTGTATGTACACCGGTGAACGTACGCACCGCACCCCCACCCGTGTATGTACACCAGTGTACGTACGCACCGTACTCCCACCTGTGTATGTACACCAGTGTACGTACGCACCGTACCCCCACCCGTGTATGTACGCCAGTGTACGTACGCACCGTACCCCCACCCGTGTATGTACACCAGTGTACGTACGCACCGTACCCCCACCTGTGTATGTACACCAGTGTACGTACGCACCGTACCCCCACCCGTGTATGTACACCAGTGTACGTACGCACCGTACCCCCACCTGTGTATGTACACCAGTGTACGTACGCACCGTACCCCCACCCGTGTATGTACACCAGTGTATGTACGCACCGTACCCCCACCTGGGTACCACCCGCTGGGGGTTCGCGCCGTACATACACGGGTGGGGGTACGGTGCATACGTACACTGGTGTACATACACAGGTGGGGGTACGGTGCGTACGTACACTGGTGTACATACACGGGTGGGGGTACGGTGCGCACGTACACTGGTGTACATACACGGGTGGGGGCTCGGCGCGTACTTACGGGGGCTGGGGGGGGTTTGGCGCGTACCGGGCCCCCAATTCCGCTCGCATCGCGCCGTACTTCACTTTTCCGGCACTTTTTGGGTGCCGTAAAAATATTGCCGTCCGGACTGGTGTCAGTTCGAATCGTACTTCCTTGTTCGTGAAACGGAGCCTGAATGCATCCCGATGTCATGTCGGCGCTTTCCCGGATCACATTTGTATGTATATTTTCGTCGGTCGGTGTTTTTTACGATTCGTACGGAAATGGTGTTTCCGTGCGAATCGTACTTCCATGTTTGTAATGTTTTTTTACCGGGTACGAGTCGGACGGAGAAAACCCTCCGACCGACAGTTCGTACCCGGTTTTTCCAGGATCGGAATCGGCACCTAAATATAATATTGAAAGGGCTGGGTGGAAGAAAGAGAAGAAGGGAACAGGGGAGGATGTATGCAAAGAGAAAAGGGATATGAATAGGCCCAAATGGAAAGATATGTTTACCAACGATAATGCTTGCTCCCATGGCCCATCTTTTTCATGGTTCATTACTTGTAGGACGTGATGGGAAGATCAGACTATTTTCCTAATGCTGTATTTCCACTGCCCCAGGCCACTTCATTTCCCCACATGAAATGGACTTTACTCCCCTACTAAAACTACAAGTACGTGTTGGTTATTGTGTGCATGATTAGCAAATGGACTAAGGCATGCCAATGCAAGAACAGCAATGCACAAATTATTGCCAAATGCCTCCTGAAAGAGTTCATACCGCACTTTTGAGTACCTATGTTTTTGGATTCTGACAATGGACCGGCGTTCATCTCACATGTGATTGAGGGGTTGTGCAAGGGGCAAGGAGCCACACAGAAACTAAATGTGTTCCACGGAAATTACCAAGTGAGAATGGTATCACAAGCTCATCCTGAAGGGTTGGACGTGCTACACAGAAGAAAAAGGACAAGTGTGTAAGCGGGCCCCAAGGATACATCACCTAAAGAACGCCTGGAAATATCAACACCCCAACCCCTCAGTCTACAAGTTGTGACAACAAGACACCTTTACCTTTTCATCACTTTGTTTTCTTCATATTGAATGTGCCTAAGTAATAGAAGTGCTTGCAAACCTCTCAAATTACTTGAAGACAGGCACCAACGGTTACTTTTTCTGTTTACAGGTATCATCTCTGAGGCTCTACATTATTGTTCAACAGATTTTTTTGAAAATAGTACAAGTACTGCAGAAGATAAGACATTCCTCCAACTAGTAACACTATCCACACGTACCAACGATTGGAACAATGCCTCAAGATTTGCTCAAGACTTTCAGAACAATTAGAGAAAATGATCATGGGTGCTACTAGCAGTATTGACCCCCATTGCTACCATTGTAATGACTACGCTCCTTATAGTGTATTGTGATCAAAGTGTTATACCTGAGATACTGCTTAAATGAAAAATATATATTGTATATAATTGAACAAATAGCCATTGATAAAGATGGGACAGGGGGACAGTTGACAGGGCAGGATATTATGTTTTCACACACCGGCCTCCCACACAGAAAGCAGCATGTGTTACAATGTCATACCTGTTTGTCCTAATGTACACACAATATGCTCTCCAGTAAGCACACCGAGTACGTAGCGGTTGCACCTCCTGAGAAAAGCATAATTAGCAAAGGGAGAGCAAGGATAGAACAGGGAATGTGAATAACTTAGCACTTATAGAAGTTGTAGAAGTAACAACAATAGGACCACACTAAGGTGCCAATTCCGATCCGGTAAAAAAATTCCCCGTCCGACTCGTATCCGGATTTTTTTCCGTCCGAATCGTCAAAGTAGCGTACAAACTGCCAAGTACGATTCGAACGGAAAAAAGTCCATACGAATCGCATTGGGAAGATTTCCCCACACGTCCTCGGGTCGGGAAAAGTCACCGACACGTCCCCGGTCGAAAAACCCACCGTGCGGAAAAATAAAGTCCGACAGCGCAAGTACGATCCCTCCCGTCCTCCCCATTCCACAACCGTACGCAAAAAACACCGTCTGAACCGAACTCCCATAGCAACCATGGAGACATGTGCCCGCATACGCGCCGAACACCCCACCACCCCCCCGCCCGCGTATGTACGCACCCAACCCCCACCCGTGTATGTACGCACCAAACCCCCCCCAGCCGTGTATGTACGCACCGAACCCCCACCCGTGTATGTACGCACCAAACCCCCCCCCAGCCGTGTATGTACGCACCCAACCCCCACCCGTGTATGTACGCACCAAACCCCCCCCAGCCGTGTATGTACGCACCGAACCACCACCCGTGTATGTACGCACCAAACCCCCCCCAGCCGTGTATGTACGCACCGAACCACCACCCGTGTATGTACGCACCAAACCCCCACCCCAGCCGTGTATGTACGCCCCGAACCCCCACCCGTGTATGTACGCACCCAACCCCCACCCGTGTATGTACGCACCAAACCCCCCCCAGCCGTGTATGTACGCACCCAACCACCACCCGTGTATGTACGCACCGAACCCCCCCAGCCGTGTATGTACGCACCGAACCACCACCCGTGTATGTACGCACCAAACCCCCCCCAGCCGTGTATGTACGCACCGAACCACCACCCGTGTATGTACGCACCAAACCCCCACCCCAGCCGTGTATGTACGCACCGAACCCCCACCCGTGTATGTACGCACCGAACCCCCCCCAGCCGTGTATGTACGCACCAAACCCCCACCCGTGTATGAACGGACCGAACCCCCCCCAGCCGTGTATGTACGCACCGAACCCCCCCAGCCGTGTATGTACGCACCGAACCACCACCCGTGTATGTACGCACCAAACCACCACCCGTGTATGTACGCCCCCAAACCCCCACCCGTGTATGTACGCACCAAACCCCCCCCGTGTATGTACGCACCGAACCACCACCCGTGTATGTACGCACCAAACCACCACCCATGTATGTACGCCCCCGAACCCCCACCCAGCCGTGTATGTACGCACCGAACCCCCCCCCAGCCGTGTATGTACGCACCGAACCCCCACCCGTGTATGTACGCACCAAACCCCCACCCGTGTATGTACGCACCAAACCCCCCCGTGTATGTACGCACCGAACCCCCCCCAGCCGTGTATGTACGCACCGAACCACCACCCGTGTATGTACGCACCAAACCCCCCCCCCAGCCGTGTATGTACGCACCGAACCCCCACCCGTGTATGTACGCACCAAACCCCCACCCCAGCCGTGTATGTACGCACCAAACCCCCACCCGTGTATGTACGCACCGAACCCCCCCCAGCCGTGTATGTACGCACCAAACCCCCACCCGTGTATGAACGGACCGAACCCCCCCCACCCGTGTATGTACGCACCAAACCCCCCCCGTGTATGTACGCACCGAACCACCACCCGTGTATGTACGCACCAAACCACCACCCGTGTATGTACGCCCCCGAACCCCCACCCAGCCGTGTATGTACGCACCGAACCCCCCCCCAGCCGTGTATGTACGCACCGAACCCCCACCCGTGTATGTACGCACCAAACCCCCACCCGTGTATGTACGCACCAAACCCCCCCGTGTATGTACGCACCGAACCCCCCCCAGCCGTGTATGTACGCACCAAACCCCCACCCGTGTATGAACGGACCGAACCCCCCCCCACCCGTGTATGTACGCACCAAACCCCCCCCGTGTATGTACGCACCGAACCACCACCCGTGTATGTACGCACCAAACCACCACCCGTGTATGTACGCCCCCGAACCCCCACCCAGCCGTGTATGTACGCACCGAACCCCCCCCCAGCCGTGTATGTACGCACCGAACCCCCACCCGTGTATGTACGCACCAAACCCCCACCCGTGTATGTACGCACCAAACCCCCCCGTGTATGTACGCACCGAACCCCCCCCAGCCGTGTATGTACGCACCGAACCACCACCCGTGTATGTACGCACCAAACCCCCCCAGCCGTGTATGTACGCACCAAACCCCCACCCGTGTATGTACGCACCCAACCACCACCCGTGTATGTACGCACCCAACCACCACCCGTGTATGTACGCACCGAACCCCCCCCCCAGCCGTGTATGTACGCACCGAACCTCCACCCGTGTATGTACGCACCAAACCCCCCCCAGCCGTGTATGTACGTACCGAACCACCACCCGTGTATGTACGCACCGAGCCCCCCCCAGCCGTGTATGTACGCACCGAACCCCCACCCGTGTATGTATGCACCAAACCCCCACCCGTGTATGTACGCACCAAACCCCCCCCGTGTATGTACGCACCGAACCCCCCCCCCAGCCGTGTATGTACGCACCGAACCACCACCCGTGTATGTACGCACCAAACCCCCCCAGCCGTGTATGTACGCACCAAACCCCCACCCGTGTATGTACGCACCCAACCACCACCCGTGTATGTACGCACCCAACCACCACCCGTGTATGTACGCCCCCGAACCCCCAGCCGTGTATGTACGCACCAAACCCCCCCCGTGTATGTACGCACCGAACCCCCCCCCCAGCCGTGTATGTACGCACCGAACCCCCACCCGTGTATGTAGGGCCGTACCCACACCCCACCAGGGAATGTACGGACCGTACCCCCACCAGTGCATGTACGGACCGTACTGACGCCAAAAACACACGTACTGAACCAGGACAAACCATATTTACACAAGGAGAGGCAATTAGAGTTTCCCCACACCACCAAACATGCCCAACAACCCCACAAACATCACATACACTCACCTGCAACTGCCAAACTGCCAAACAGAGGCCCAAAACTCAATCACTCCTCATAACACACCCACACAAATTTCAAACACAGCCACACCCACAAATGGACCAATAAAAATGGACCACACACACAAACCATGAGCCTTTGCAACAGACCCACTGCTGCCAGAGCCCACAGACGGGTCGACCCACACCACCATACTTGAACCTCACACTTGCATACCTACACACAACCACCTACACAAACACCCCCTCATCACATTCACACACACACCTCCACTACCACACCCACACACCCACAACCATCCACCCCCACACCCCCACAACCATCCACACCCACACCCCCACAACCATCCACACCCACACCCCACGCCATGTCCACCACCAAGAATCCAAAGTTCACGAAGGAGGAGCTGGAGATCCTTGTCGACGAAATCCTCAGAGTCGAGCCACAGCTCTTTGGGACATTGGTCAGACAGACCAGCATATCCGAAAAAACGGCCATGTGGCAGAGGATTGTCGATTCTGTGAATGCTGTTGGGACCACCAGAAGGACCAGGCACGAGTGCCAATCCAGGTGGTACGATCTGCGGAGGACGGTCAAGAGGAAGATGACTGACAATCACAACCAGGGGAACATCACTGGAGGGGGGCCGCCCCCCAGACCGGTACAATACCATCCCTGGGAGGAGAAGGTGATGTCCACGCTGGCGGTGGAGGGACTACACGGACTGCCTGGACTCCCAGACCCTGGTGAGTACACAAACAACTCACCTCACATGGGGGGGATGCCATACACAATCAATCATGCATGCCACCCCCCCCCAAGCCACCACCGCACACAACAACACTCCACAAACACACACATGCCACTAGCGCCTCCATGCCCCATGCATCAATCAGGGCCATGCCAAGTCACAGGCCACACAAAACACCAACACAACACAAGATGTGGTCGATCCTGGGAGTGGGGGCATCAAAACTAACATTGAGCAACTCACAAGCACAAAACAATGCCCTCAGCCCATATGGCCCAGGGCACAGCCATACAAACTGTGTGTACCCACACAGTACTGTCTTGCCTGCAAATGGTGGCTGCCATGCAGGATGACATGGGTCTGAAGGCACAATTTGCACATGACAGCAGACAATGAAGAAGCATCGCTCTGATAGAGTCTCAGCACACACCGCCACAGCAGCAGCCTACACTCAGACACACTGCCCAATGGGTGCCCGGAGAACAGGGACTAACTCACATGAACAAGCCAATGGCCATTCAAAGACCGGCTAACTGTGTGTGCCCAGGAAGCTGGCCTGAGGTGACAGAGAGTGACAAAGAGAGGGAGGGAGAGGGGGAATGAGAGGGAAGGAGACAGAGGGGGACACAGGGAGACAGACAGAGGGAGGGAGTAGGGTGACAGAGGGAGACCGACAGAGGGAGGGAGGAAGGGAGACACAGGGAGACTACCCCCACCTGTGTATGTACACCAGTGTACATACGCACCGTACCCCCACCCGTGTATGTACACCAGTGTATGTACTCACCGTACCCCACCCCCACCCGTGTATGTACACCAGTGTACGTACGCACCGTACCCCCACCTGTGTATGTACACCACCGTACCCCCACCCGTGTATGTACACCAGTGTACGTACGCACCGTACCCCCACCTGTGTACGTATGCACCATATCCCCACCCGTGTATGTACACCAGTGTACGTATGCACCGTACCCCCACCTGTGTATGTACACCACCGTACCCCCACCCGTGTATGTACACCAGTGTACGTACGCACCGTACCCCCACCTGTGTATGTACACCAGTGTACGTACGCACCGTACCCCCACCCGTGTATGTACACCAGTGAACGTGCGCACCGTACCCCCACCCATGTATGTACACCAG
The DNA here is from genome assembly GCF_964204655.1 of Triturus cristatus. Taxonomy (NCBI): domain Eukaryota; kingdom Metazoa; phylum Chordata; class Amphibia; order Caudata; family Salamandridae; genus Triturus; species Triturus cristatus. Next base: position 819,191,267 of record NC_140590.1, read on the forward strand.
TGTACGTACGCACCGTACCCCCACCCGTGTATGTACACCAGTGTATGTAAGCACCGTACCCCACCCCCACCCGTGTATGTACACCAGTGTACGTACGCACCGTACCCCCACCTGTGTATGTACACCACCTTACCCCCACCCGTGTATGTACACCAGTGTACGTACGCACCGTACCCCCACCTGTGTATGTACACCAGTGTACATACGCACCGTACCCCCACCCGTGTATGTACACCAGTGTACGTACGCACCGTACCCCCACCTGTGTATGTACACCACCGTACCCCCACCCGTGTATGTACACCAGTGTACATACGCACCGTACCCCCACCTGTGTATGTACACCAGTGTACGTACGCACCGTACCCCCACCTGTGTATGTACACCAGTGTACGTACGCACCGTACCCCCACCCGTGTATGTACACCAGTGTACGTACGCACCGTACCCCCACCCGTGTATGTACACCAGTGAACGTACGCACCGCACCCCCACCCGTGTATGTACACCAGTGTACGTACGCACCGTACCCCCACCTGTGTATGTACACCAGTGTACGTACGCACCGTACCCCCACCCGTGTATGTACACCAGTGTACGTACGCACCGTACCCCCACCTGTGTATGTACACGTGTACGTACGCACCGTACCCCCACCTGTGTATGTACACCAGTGTACGTACGCACCGTACCCCCACCCGTGTATGTACACCAGTGTACGTACGCACCGTACCCCCACCTGTGTATGTACACCAGTGAACGTACGCACCGCACCCCCACCCGTGTATGTACACCAGTGTACGTACGCACCGTACCCCCACCTGTGTATGTACACCAGTGTACGTACGCACCGTACCCCCACCCGTGTATGTACACCAGTGTACGTACGCACCGTACCCCCACCCGTGTATGTACACCAGTGTACGTACGCACCGTACCCCCACCCGTGTATGTACACCAGTGTACGTACGCACCGTACCCCCACCCGTGTATGTACACCAGTGTATGTACGCACCGTACCCCCACCTGGGTACCACCCGCTGGGGGTTCGCGCCGTACATACACGGGTGGGGGTACGGTGCATACGTACACTGGTGTACATACACAGGTGGGGGTACGGTGCGTACGTACACTGGTGTACATACACGGGTGGGGGTACGGTGCGCACGTACACTGGTGTACATACACGGGTGGGGGCTCGGCGCGTACTTACGGGGGCTGGGGGGGGTTTGGCGCGTACCGGGCCCCCAATTCCGCTTGCATCGCGCCGTACTTCACTTTTCCGGCACTTTTTGGGTGCCGTAAAAATATTGCCGTCCGGACTGGTGTCAGTTCGAATCGTACTTCCTCGTTCGTGAAACGGAGCCTGAATGCATCCCGACGTCACGTCGGCGCTTTCCCGGATCACATTTGTATGTATATTTTCGTCGGTCGGTGTTTTTTACGATTCGTATGGAATTGGTGTTTCCGTGCGAATCGTACTTCCATGTTTGTAATGTTTTTTTACCGGGTACGAGTCGGACGGAGAAAACCCTCCGACCGACAGTTCGTACCCGGTTTTTCCAGGATCGGAATCGGCACCTAAATATAATATTGAAAGGGCTGGGTGGAAGAAAGAGAAGAAGGGAACAGGGGAGGATGTATGCAAAGAGAAAAGGGATATGAATAGGCCCAAATGGAAAGATATGTTTACCAACGATAATGCTTGCTCCCATGGCCCATCTTTTTCATGGTTCATTACTTGTAGGACGTGATGGGAAGATCAGACTATTTTCCTAATGCTGTATTTCCACTGCCCCAGGCCACTTCATTTCCCCACATGAAATGGACTTTACTCCCCTACTAAAACTACAAGTACGTGTTGGTTATTGTGTGCATGATTAGCAAATGGACTAAGGCATGCCAATGCAAGAACAGCAATGCACAAATTATTGCCAAATGCCTCCTGAAAGAGTTCATACCGCACTTTTGAGTACCTATGTTTTTGGATTCTGACAATGGACCGGCGTTCATCTCACATGTGATTGAGGGGTTGTGCAAGGGGCAAGGAGCCACACAGAAACTAAATGTGTTCCACGGAAATTACCAAGTGAGAATGGTATCACAAGCTCATCCTGAAGGGTTGGACGTGCTACACAGAAGAAAAAGGACAAGTGTGTAAGCGGGCCCCAAGGATACATCACCTAAAGAACGTCTGGAAATATCAACACCCCAACCCCTCAGTCTACAAGTTGTGACAACAAGACACCTTTACCTTTTCATCACTTTGTTTTCTTCATATTGAATGTGCCTAAGTAATAGAAGTGCTTGCAAACCTCTCAAATTACTTGAAGACAGGCACCAACGGTTACTTTTTCTGTTTACAGGTATCATCTCTGAGGCTCTACATTATTGTTCAACAGATTTTTTTGAAAATAGTACAAGTACTGCAGAAGATAAGACATTCCTCCAACTAGTAACACTATCCACACGTACCAACGATTGGAACAATGCCTCAAGATTTGCTCAAGACTTTCAGAACAATTAGAGAAAATGATCATGGGTGCTACTAGCAGTATTGACCCCCATTGCTACCATTGTAATGACTACGCTCCTTATAGTGTATTGTGATCAAAGTGTTATACCTGAGATACTGCTTAAATGAAAAATATATATTGTATATAATTGAACAAATAGCCATTGATAAAGATGGGACAGGGGGACAGTTGACAGGGCAGGATATTATGTTTTCACACACCGGCCTCCCACACAGAAAGCAGCATGTGTTACAATGTCATACCTGTTTGTCCTAATGTACACACAATATGCTCTCCAGTAAGCACACCGAGTACGTAGCGGTTGCACCTCCTGAGAAAAGCATAATTAGCAAAGGGAGAGCAAGGATAGAACAGGGAATGTGAATAACTTAGCACTTATAGAAGTTGTAGAAGTAACAACAATAGGACCACACTAAGGTGCCAATTCCGATCCGGTAAAAAAATTCCCCGTCCGACTCGTATCCGGATTTTTTTCCGTCCGAATCGTCAAAGTAGCGTACAAACTGCCAAGTACGATTCGAACGGAAAAAAGTCCATACGAATCGCATTGGGAAGATTTCCCCACACGTCCTCGGGTCGGGAAAAGTCACCGACACGTCCCCGGTCGAAAAACCCACCGTGCGGAAAAATAAAGTCCGACAGTGCAAGTACGATCCCTCCCGTCCTCCCCATTCCACAACCGTACGCAAAAAACACCGTCTGAACCGAACTCCCATAGCAACCATGGAGACATGTGCCCGCATACGCGCCGAACACCCCACCACCCCCCCGCCCGCGTATGTACGCACCCAACCCCCACCCGTGTATGTACGCACCAAACCCCCCCCCAGCCGTGTATGTACGCACCGAACCCCCACCCGTGTATGTACGCACCAAACCCCCCCCAGCCGTGTATGTACGCACCCAACCCCCACCCGTGTATGTACGCACCAAACCCCCCCAGCCGTGTATGTACGCACCGAACCACCACCCGTGTATGTACGCACCAAACCCCCCCCAGCCGTGTATGTACGCACCGAACCACCACCCGTGTATGTACGCACCAAACCCCCACCCCAGCCGTGTATGTACGCCCCGAACCCCCACCCGTGTATGTACGCACCCAACCCCCACCCGTGTATGTACGCACCAAACCCCCCCCCCAGCCGTGTATGTACGCACCCAACCACCACCCGTGTATGTACGCACCGAACCCCCCCCCAGTCGTGTATGTACGCACCGAACCACCACCCGTGTATGTACGCACCAAACCCCCCCCAGCCGTGTATGTACGCACCGAACCACCACCCGTGTATGTACGCACCAAACCCCCACCCCAGCCGTGTATGTACGCACCGAACCCCCACCCGTGTATGTACGCACCGAACCCCCCCCAGCCGTGTATGTACGCACCAAACCCCCACCCGTGTATGAACGGACCGAACCCCCCCCAGCCGTGTATGTACGCACCGATCCCCCCCAGCCGTGTATGTACGCACCGAACCACCACCCGTGTATGTACGCACCAAACCACCACCCGTGTATGTACGCCCCCAAACCCCCACCCGTGTATGTACGCACCAAACCCCCCCGTGTATGTACACACCGAACCACCACCCGTGTATGTACGCACCAAACCACCACCCATGTATGTACGCCCCCGAACCCCCACCCAGCCGTGTATGTACGCACCGAACCCCCCCCAGCCGTGTATGTACGCACCGAACCCCCACCCGTGTATGTACGCACCAAACCCCCACCCGTGTATGTACGCACCAAACCCCCCCGTGTATGTACGCACCGAACCCCCCCAGCCGTGTATGTACGCACCGAACCACCACCCGTGTATGTACGCACCAAACCCCCCCCAGCCGTGTATGTACGCACCGAACCCCCACCCGTGTATGTACGCACCAAACCCCCACCCCAGCCGTGTATGTACGCACCGAACCCCCACCCGTGTATGTACGCACCGAACCCCCCCCCAGCCGTGTATGTACGCACCAAACCCCCACCCGTGTATGAACGGACCGAACCCCCCCCCACCCGTGTATGTACGCACCAAACCCCCCCCCGTGTATGTACGCACCGAACCACCACCCGTGTATGTACGCACCAAACCACCACCCGTGTATGTACGCCCCCGAACCCCCACCCAGCCGTGTATGTACGCACCGAACCCCCCCCAGCCGTGTATGTACGCACCGAACCCCCACCCGTGTATGTACGCACCAAACCCCCACCCGTGTATGTACGCACCAAACCCCCCCGTGTATGTACGCACCGAACCCCCCCCAGCCGTGTATGTACGCACCGAACCACCACCCGTGTATGTACGCACCAAACCCCCCCAGCCGTGTATGTACGCACCAAACCAGCACCCGTGTATGTACGCACCCAACCACCACCCGTGTATGTACGCACCCAACCACCACCCGTGTATGTACGCACCGAACCCCCCCCCAGCCGTGTATGTACGCACCGAACCTCCACCCGTGTATGTACGCACCAAACCCCCCCCAGCCGTGTATGTACGCACCGAACCACCATCCGTGTATGTACGCACCGAACCCCCCCCAGCCGTGTATGTACGCACCGAACCCCCACCCGTGTATGTACGCACCAAACCCCCACCCGTGTATGTACGCACCAAACCCCCCCATGTATGTACGCACCGAACCCCCCCCCAGCCGTGTATGTACGCACCGAACCACCACCCGTGTATGTACGCACCAAACCCCCCCCAGCCGTGTATGTACGCACCAAACCCCCACCCGTGTATGTACGCACCCAACCACCACCCGTGTATGTACGCACCCAACCACCACCCGTGTATGTACGCCCCCGAACCCCCACCCGTGTATGTACGCACCAAACCCCCCCCGTGTATGTACGCACCGAACCCCCCCCCCAGCCGTGTATGTACGCACCGAACCCCCACCCGTGTATGTAGGGCCGTACCCACACCCCACCAGGGAATGTACGGACCGTACCCCCACCAGTGCATGTACGGACCGTACTGACGCCAAAAACACACGTACTGAACCAGGACAAACCATATTTACACAAGGAGAGGCAATTAGAGTTTCCCCACACCACCAAACATGCCCAACAACCCCACAAACATCACATACACTCACCTGCAACTGCCAAACTGCCAAACAGAGGCCCAAAACTCAATCACTCCTCATAACACACCCACACAAATTTCAAACACAGCCACACCCACAAATGGACCAATAAAAATGGACCACACACACAAACCATGAGCCTTTGCAACAGACCCACTGCTGCCAGAGCCCACAGACGACCCACACCACCATACTTGAACCTCACACTTGCATACCTTCACACAACCACCTACACAAACACCCCCTCATCACATTCACACACACACCTCCACTACCACACCCACACACCCACAACCATCCACCCCCACACCCCCACAACCATCCACACCCACACCCCCACAACCATCCACACCCACACCCCACGCCATGTCCACCACCAAGAATCCAAAGTTCACGAAGGAGGAGCTGGAGATCCTTGTCGACGAAATCCTCAGAGTCGAGCCACAGCTCTTTGGGACATTGGTCAGACAGACCAGCATATCCGAAAAAACGGCCATGTGGCAGAGGATTGTCGATTCTGTGAATGCTGTTGGGACCACCAGAAGGACCAGGCACGAGTGCCAATCCAGGTGGTACGATCTGCGGAGGACGGTCAAGAGGAAGATGACTGACAATCACAACCAGGGGAACATCACTGGAGGGGGGCCGCCCCCCAGACCGGTACAATACCATCCCTGGGAGGAGAAGGTGATGTCCACGCTGGCGGTGGAGGGACTACACGGACTGCCTGGACTCCCAGACCCTGGTGAGTACACAAACAACTCACCTCACATGGGGGGGATGCCATACACAATCAATCATGCATGCCACCCCCCCCAAGCCACCACCGCACACAACAACACTCCACAAACACACACATGCCACTAGCGCCTCCATGCCCCATGCATCAATCAGGGCCATGCCAAGTCACAGGCCACACAAAACACCAACACAACACAGGATGTGGTCGATCCTGGGAGTGGGGGCATCAAAACTAACATTGAGCAACTCACAAGCACAAAACAATGCCCTCAGCCCATATGGCCCAGGGCACAGCCATACAAACTGTGTGTGCCCACACAGTACTGTCTTGCCTGCAAATGGTGGCTGCCATGCAGGATGACATGGGTCTGAAGGCACAATTTGCACATGACAGCAGACAATGAAGAAGCATCGCTCTGATAGAGTCTCAGCACACACCGCCACAGCAGCAGCCTACACTCAGACACACTGCCCAATGGGTGCCCGGAGAACAGGGACTAACTCACATGAACAAGCCAATGGCCATTCAAAGACCGGCTAACTGTGTGTGCCCAGGAAGCTGGCCTGAGGTGACAGAGAGTGACAAAGAGAGGGAGGGAGAGGGGGAATGAGAGGGAAGGAGACAGAGGGGGACACATGGAGACAGACAGAGGGAGGGAGTAGGGTGACAGAGGGAGACCGACAGAGGGAGGGAGGAGGGTGACAGAGGGAGGGAGGAAGGGAGACACAGGGAGACTAAATCACCCTTGGGTGGTGTGGCCATGTCCACTCGTCAGCCGGTGGACTGTGTGCATGCAGACCAGGTCTGGCAGTGCCTCAAACCCCCCCTTCCGTAGATGAAGACCGGTCCATGTGTCAATCTGTGCACGAGTCCATCCGTGCTGCTGGCACAGACCTAACCACACACCCAGTATACCCACCCACTGTGTCGGTAAGAACCCTGTCACAAATGCTTCAGTCCCCTACCTGCAACATCAAATTGCCTTGGCAAAACACTATTTGGCCACGTACAGTGCAACACGTAAGGCGCCTCTGCATGGCTCGCTACGCCCGCACACCACACTGCTGACTGTGTACCCAAATAGATGCATCAACTAAGATTGTGTCTCACACATGCGTAAAGCCCTGACAGCTGTGGCCAAGGGACATACCCATGCACAAGTGCACTGTGAGAGGAATGCAAGACAGATCCAACTACCCAGAGGAAGAGTGCCAAATCAGAAATGCATGAAACATGGATGCCACATGTGACACTGTTAACATTGTCTCTCTCACACACAGGTCAACGTCGACGAACACCCCCCAACACTGGGGGGGAAGTCTCACAGGACCAGGCTCCGCGGGATGAGGACCCCACCGCCAGCGATGACTCTCACCACTCCGTGGATGACCCAGACCAACCTGGCCCCTCTGGTGTCCAACCACCTGCAGCACCTGCGTCAGGTACAACTGTGCCAACCACCACCCCCATTCCTGCCACATCCCAGGAGACGTCCAGGAGCCCTGCCCGCACACGACCACCCAGCCAGTCTGCCCAGGAGGGACACGGTCCTCCGGGCACCCAGGAGGAGGCAGGCGGCAACGCAGATGCCATCCCTCAGGGGTCCCGGAGACCCGATGCACCCACAACGGCAGGCCAGGTGCACGTGGGCAGGGGTGGCGGGAGTGGAGGACGGCGGAGGCGCGAACCTGACCAGGCAGCTCAGGACCCGGTAGTGTCCCAGGTCAGCAACATCCTGGATACATACCGGCGTGACACCAGGGGCATGGACCAGATTGCGTCCACCCTCAATGACATCAAGGGGACCCTCCAGGAGATGAAGACCCTGCAGTCCCAGCAACATGCCTGTCAACTGCAACACCAAGGAAGGATGGAGGATAGACAGGCTGAGCTCGTGGCGGTGCAAACCCAAATGACCGGTGTACTCCGTCGGATTGCCGACAACATGGGCAACCCTCCCTGTGGCACCAGGCGAAGGCCATTACCAGACACAGGGAGGGATCAGGAGGAGGAGGATTCATCCGACGGAGCGTCACAGACATCGTCACGGACTGCTTCCGAGGGTCCCCGCAGGAAGGTGGGTCGTCCACGAAAAAGACTGTGAGAGTCAGCAGAACATCACCATCTCCCAGGTCACCTGGCCTGGCACCTGGCCCTCTGGCCCAATAGCAGCACATGACATTCTCTGCCACATGGACTTGCTGGTCACTGTCTGACCTATGTTGACGAAGACTGTGGCATGGACTCTGACATTTTGCTACTGGAAGGATACCAACTCCCCCAGTGAACTTTGGATTCTACACTCCCGCTGTGCACCTCTTGTCATCCCCACAAACCCGTACCCCACCACAAATAAATTAATCACACTTACAAGCTGATGCCGTGTTTCTGCATTATTACAATACATGTGTGTGTCGTAAAGTCAAAGCATGCCTGATCTCAGAATTAACTCCAACCATCCAAACCGTGGGGTCGCAGTCTTGCCCAGGACACACATGGGTCCCAATGTATCATCTGATACAGACATGGAGTACCATACTCACCTGTGCTGGGCCCAACCAGCTGAGTGGTTCCCGCACAACTGTGGCTACAGACACATTCAGGGGAGCAACAGTCATGCGCAGAGGTCAGGGATCATGTGGAGTGCCCTGGCTTGCCGCTCCCAGGCATGTCTAGACATGTGTCCCTACAATGTCCTGCATGCTTGCGTCAGGCGGATGTTGAAAATGGTGGCTAGCCCGAGGTTGGATGCATGGAGATGCCAGAATGGAGTTTTGGATCACAGTGCAACATGGTTGTGTTGGGGTTGTGGGCTGCATCATGAGTGTGGCCGTGGATCGAGAAGGTCATCCTGCAGCTGGCTGTGAAACATTCCCCCCATCCCGTTTGGACGTTGATGTGGCCTGGTTGCCCGATGCAGTAGCAGAGCTGTGCAGATGCACTCCGGATATGGACAAGTATCATGGGAGTCGTAAGGCACATGTCCGTATGTAGGATTCGACACGGATGTTGTGGTTGCCCTGGGGGATGGTCTCTCTTGCCTTGAGGTGGATGGAACTGTGCATCTTGTGCATAATACAGTTCCCACTCCCTGACAAACCCCTAGCATCTTGTCACTCTACACATAGACACATATGCACCACCTCAGAAAACTATGCCAGACATGCCGCACGCACAGTGGCAACAGGCCACCATTGACAGGGAAGAGGCACCTTGGAGACAGAGGGACAAATTTATTAGTCATGTGTGTTGGAATGACAATGATACTCTGTCAACACATACACAGGTCATGTGGATGAACATGTGGGAGCAACACTGGCACCCCCCATTGCAACACAGATGCTGGTATTCCATTGAACTGGCACACAAGTGACGGATAACAGCTAAACACCCCCTGCTGCCACGGAGAGGCCGCTATACACCATTGAGGCCCTGATGGGGCAATCACACACCATGTCAACCCGGTGCAACCTGTATGTTTCCGAGGTCAGTGTTACACACAATGATGGCCTCATCACAATCCCCAATCCCCTGCCACATGACAGTCACCAAGTCTGACCATGGCTCCAGGTGAAGCCTGCCCCATGTCATGTTCCCCATGTAGGATCCACATGTATGTAAATGGAACACACATGAACCGGAGAAGTGCACACAGACTACAAACAATTCACACACCCAAAACGCCGTGAGGCATCCCTTACCCTAAGGAGATTTCAAAACTTGCCCATGCATGTGACGCAGAATCAGCACATGTTGCTGTGTTCATGAGGAGTAGCAGGAGCACAACAATGCCACCAGCAGACAGCATGCCCATGGACCTGTGGAAGAGAGACACACAAGGAGTCAGCCCAAAGGAGCACATCCGCAAGCATGTACTCAACACGTATCATGTTGTCAACATGACAGGTGACAATGATGACCCTCAGACAACATCCTTCCATTGCGCCATCACTCGAGTGACACTTCAATACACACCACTGACTCACTTGGCAGACATGCAGATGGACACACACATTGCAACACATGCCACACACGGCCCAATGCGTGCACACTCAGACACTGGAACTCACCACTAAGCAAAGAAGTTGCGTATGAGCTGACTCCGCATGTCCTCCACAGCCTCCTCCTCCTCCACATCACTTGCCCCGTCACCAAGGCCTTCATCCTCCACGGGTGGATGGTCCTGGTCATCTTGATCCAGTATGAGTGGAACAGCTTCCTCCACTGCCATGTTGTGCAGCATGCAGCAGACGATAATGATCTTGCACACCTTCACCGGGGCATATGGGAGTGCTCCGCCGGTCTTGTGGAGGCACCTGAATCGGCTCTTCAGAAGTCCAAACGTCCTCTCAATGACTCTCCTGGTCCGCCCATGTGCGTTGTTGTAGCGGTGCTCGGCAGCCGTGCTGGGGTTGCGGACAGGCGTCATCAGCCATGGCATGTTGGGATAGCCAGCGTCCCCTACAAGGAAACATCATGGACAGAAGTGTGTCAGCACAGGCAGTGAGATTGGAAGATGACGCCAAACACTGAACTGCCAGAGTCTACCCACCAACAATACATGCTCGCTCGTTCCGCAGCTGCAGCATCATTTCAGGCAGCCTGCTACGCCTCATGATGAAGGCATCGTGTGCTGATCCTGGAAAGCGAACACAGACATGTGAAATCACCATGTTGGACAGACACACCACAAGGGCATTAATGGAGTGATAATGTTTGCGATTCCTATACACCACCTCCTGTGCCTGTGGTGGTACCAACGCAACATGTGTCCCATCTATGGACCCAATGACATGGGGCATCCCTCCCAGGGCATAGAACTCACGCTTGACATCTGTCAACTGCTCACGAATTGGGAATTTAATGTACTCATCCAGGTGAACCAACATGGCCTCTAAGAAATCATGCAGAACACGGCTGAACATCGTCTGGGACATGCCCCCGACATCAGCAATGGTATGTTGGAACGTACCCGTGGCAAGGAAATGTAGGGCTGCCATCACCTTCAACTTGGGTGTCAGTGCACTGGGATACCTGTGGCGCGGGAGGAGTTGTGCTTCCAGCCGGCCAGTCAACTCATCAATCAACCGTTGGCTGAATCTGTAGCGGCGTATACAGTCCCGTTCATGCAGGGCAGCCATGTCTGGCATACGTCGAGGGAGAGGCGGAGCCCTGCAGTGAAATGGAAGGAACACCGAAGAGTGAGCACTGTACAACGACATTGTCAATGCACTGAGCACATGTTACACAGCCAATACACATATGCCACATTCTGAGTCAGGTCTGTGCCACATTTCCTGGACACGTACGCCAGTCAGGTGACACTCCTACCAAGGGACAGCCACTAACGGAGGGGGGCAAGATCACGATGACATGGCATGAGACTAGCTGTGGGCCAGTGTAAGTGAACATGCACACGCATCACAGGATTCACAGACATCCACACATGTGCAGAAGTAGTATGCGTATGGTACAGACAGGTTGTTGGATGCGATATGCACTGGTCACATGTCATAGGAATAGGACAGGCCACACACATTGCCTTGGAGGAGTACATGTCGAGACAGAACATACATAGAGAGCATGTGGATATGTACTTGTGTTGATACTCCGTGTAGTTGCATACATACACACCTCATGGCAAATCACATATGTGGGCTGGTGTGCGGAACAGTGTGCCATGGCCATCTGCACACAGACACATGTTGGCAGCAGCTACTGCTGATGCATTGGACCACACACCTACAGCAAAATCATGGAAACACATGCCACACACATGACATGGTTGCAGCGTGCAACGCAGCCATACACATGTCATGTGTAATATTCCGTGTACCTGGCATCAGGGGACAGGTGCGGGTGTCCGTGACTGGGACATGCAAGTGACTCATGGCTCCACTAGTGTGTACTACATGCACACATGTCAAATGAGTGCAGGGGATGTATGGTACAATGCGCACCATCACACACGACATGTGTACACAGCTCATCGTACATGTGCATTGCCCACACCTCAGGGGTTAAGTGCCACATCACATCCTGACACACCTGTGTCACACACATGTGGTATTGCACAGACAATGCATTGGTGTCCACCCTTGGCAATATCTGACCGCTCCATTCCTGTCTGTGTGCCGCCTGTCACCACTGACAGTTGTGAAACGCACCGTACATACGCTCGGAGTGCGTGTATAGGGTCCCTGGGCCAATATTGCCGCTGGCGTATGCGTACGCCACAGTAGTACGAACTGTACACGCGCTTGTACGGTCCGGATCACAATATGGGCGCTGGCGTATGCGTACGCCACAGTAGTACGGACCGTACACGCGCTTGTACGGTCCGGATCACAATATGGGCGCTGGCGTATGCGTACGCCACAGTAGTACGGACCGTACAAGCGCGTGTACAGTTCGTACTACTGTGGCGTACGCATACGCCAGCGCCCATATTGTGATCCGGACCGTACAAGCGCGTGTACGGTCCGTACTACTGTGGCGTACGCATACGCCAGCGCCCATATTGTGATCCGGACCGTACAAGCGCGTGTATGGTCCGTACTACTGTGGCGTACGCATACGCCAGCGCCCATATTGTGATCCGGACCGTACAAGCGCGTGTACGGTCCGTATCACTGCTTGGGGGGTGCCCTAGGGCGTGGAACGCACCGTACCTGTGTGTATATGTATGAAAACACATAGGGGACACATGAGGGACAAGTATAAGGGCCTAAATGCATGATGGTTGCCATGGAGACTGAGTTAGATTTTTGAATTTGAGCACCAGGTGCCCAGCAGAAGTCAGTTTGAAAGAATCTACATTGTTGCAATGTGGATGATGACTTGACATCATCATCAAAACTGAAACCATGCAAAGGCACACACTGGGGTAGGTTTGAAGGGATTGGATGAAACGTAGGATGCAAATGTGACTGACCAATCAATCAGTACTCCTGTACATGAACAGGCCAGCCAGGCATATATAAGGCAGCCAGGTCCCATGAGAGAGCACTTGCCTGAACATCCATTCATCCATGACCACTGCTGCTGATAGTGATTCCTCTGGCACCATGTCCAGCACTGTGGAGAGGTCACAGCCATTCACCCAGGAGGAGAACCTTGCCCTGATAGATGTGATCCTCCCACAGTTCCAGAGCCTGTATGGTCGACCAGGGGTTCAGGTGAGTGCTGACTCCACTAGCTTAGACTGTGCCCCTTTTGTGTGCCAGTGACTTCTGCCATTGTATCCATGTGTGACAGACATGCACTGTTGTTTGGAGTGGGTCCCAGGGTGTGGAAGGCCTGATGTCACCCATGCAGAGCATGCTGTGTTTCCTGTGTGCACTCCTCACTTGCATAGTGCCTACTGTGACAATGAATGCACGGTGCATGCCACATTCTGCATGCATACTCCTCCCGGGGATGTTGTTTCCACAGTCCTGATGTGATCCTGTGTTCCCCCCAGTGTGACAGGTGTCAGTACCCATGGATGTGTGTTTGTTCAGTGTACCTGTGCTGTGAGTGTCCAAAGGCGGTGTTCGTCCCCTGCACATTGGTGTGTGTGTAAGTCCCCTGTCATGTGGGTGAGTGCATATGGGGAGTGTTGCACACAAGCAGCATGAGGGATGGATGTAGCCTGGCCATCCAATGTGAGCAGGGAGCAGTGCTGTGTGCATGCCGTGCTGAGCCAGCCCCACACCTGTGACACCCCCGTCTACTGGCACATGGGCAGAGTGAGGTGTGTACCCCCAGTTGGCAATGCCATGTGATTGTCCTGTACCTGTGTGTGTCTGTGTACTCTGATGAGGTAGCATCAGTGTGCTGGGGCAGGTGACTGCTGTGAGGTGCTGTACATAATCCTGTTGTAGCCTGTGAGGCACAGTGTGATCCCTGGTCAGTGAGTGTGTGGTACCCCTCATGCCACCCGTGTACTTTCAATGGCACGTAGTGCATTTGGCCTTCCACAGTGGATAATGTCCCTATGACAAAGGTGCAATTAGTTGCATGCATACCATGGCCTGTTCATAAAGAGGATTGTTCTATATGTGTGTCTCTGTGTCTCTGCTCATGTGGATTAATGTATTCTCACTTTTGCATCCTCACAGGTAGGCGCCATTGCCAAGGGGGAGATCTGGAGTGAAGCCGTCAGTGCCGTGAGGGGTACAGAGGGTCGGAGGCGGAGCCTGTCTCAGGTGAGGAAACGCTGGCAGGACATCCGGTGCTGGACGAGGAGGATTGCACGGGTCCTGCTGGGGGACTCACCTGTGAGCCGTAAGAACCGTGGGCGCCGTCGTCTGACCCACATCCAGAAGCGTGTGCTGGCGGTGGTCTTCCCCGATATGGACAGGCGCCTACAGGAGAAGCAGCAGCAGGAAGGGGGTAGGTACATGTGTGTCAGTTGTGTGTCCCCAGCCAATGTAAGTGTGCAGTTGCATGGATACACTGCCAGGGTTTGATTGTGCAGTGCGTCAACTTCTCAACAATTTAGCACAGTGCTGTTCTCACTCCCTCCCTTCCCCTCCTTGCCATGTGTTCCCTGGTCTGTCTGTAGCCACTCTTGCACAAGGTTATTTAGGCAGGCAGTTCATGCAGGTGACCTATGCCATCAGCATCATGTATGGGGGTGATGTGCCACAGGTATGGGGACCTTGCGTGTGCCATGGCCAATTTCAGTCATTGTGGTGTCCATGTCACTTGGCACTGATTGTGAATCACGACATAGGGGTGGGTCTCCAAACTGTACAGCCTTCCAGCATGCATGTCCAATTGTGTGCCCTCTGACATGATGTGCCTGAGTGGGAGGCCTGCTAAGTGCAGGGACGGTTGCTTAATTTGCAGTCATGTCCATCCTGGACCATGGAGGAGTGTGGGCACTACTGTGCCCTGGGGCACCTCTTCCTAGGTATCATGTGCGTCATCCAACAATATGGACATTCACTGTGTCTTCGCCATGGGTTGGGTAGGGTGGCATTGTACCCTGGGCTCAACTGTTAGGACCTACAGGTTGCTACATGTGTCCACTGTACAGGGGGACCCATTTTGCCTGTGCATACTCACAGTGGGCATTACCTGTGTGTGTTGTTGAGACAATCTGATGATGTTTGCCTGTCAATGATGTGTGGACATGCCCACCAGGGGCTGTGTGTGTACAGTCATTAATTAGTGGAGGCCATGTGTTTTCATCCCAGAGTAAGAGGTGTACATACTTTCTCCGTCTCAATGAGATTGTCTCAGGTGTGGGTGGTTTGTGCGTACAAGGCCCTACATGTCAGAAGCTTCATCCTCCTTGCTGGGTGTGGCCTGTGTGTGATGTTTGACTGGACATACGCTCAAGGTGCAGTGACCCAGTCATGTTTGGCCTGGTTTCATGTATTGCCTTTGCAGCATGCGGCAAGAGTAAAGGTATATCATTCATGCTCATCCCTTTTTGAAGACGCAGTGTGGTGCAGGTGCTGTGCACATTTGTCCCCAGAGGCTGGCTCCTCTGTAAAATTTCAGGTGCAGTGATTTGCTATTGTGTCATGCTCTCCATTGTGTCTCAGTGGCATGGTGGGTCGAAAAACTGTGTGTTCCATGGCCTACATGTGTACATTGTTTTGTAGGTGTTACTCCTGTTGCTTTTCAGGCTATGCAATGTGACCTATGTATATTTGACTCATGTGACATATGTGTACAGGTGTCTGATTATCTCCTGTCTCTTCACCTTGCCCACAGCATCGCCGGGGGACACGGAAGGAGACACTAGCACGGACCGGGAGGAGGGATTGAGCACCAGTGCCAGCAGTGCTGTCCTGTCTGGCACATGGAGTGGCACGGAGGCCGAAGGGAGTGAGGCAGAGGACCTGTCGACTGCCAACACAGACTATGACGCAGACGGGTCCGAGGCTGAGCTCCCAGAGGTGGCGGAGTCTGCCCCCCCAGCTGATGGCAGCCCTCCACATCCCCCCGCCACCTCAGTTTCCATCACCGGCCTCCCACCTGCTCGTGGCCCTTCCCTCCGTGCTCGGTCCCCACATGTCTCCTTCCTGCCAGGCACCGCACCCCCTGCCCCTGTCACCACTGCTGCGGTGAGTGCGGAGTCTGTGGACATCCTGAGGCAGTTGCAGGTTGGTCAGACTGCGATGCTAAATGTCCTCCATGCCCACACCCAGGTGCTGACCCAGATGGAGGCATACATGGAGGGCATGTCGGCTGCGCAGTCTGACCAACGGCAGTTGCTGAGGTCCATAGACTCCACACTGACTGCAGCACTGGATCTCCTGCAGCGCTGCGTACCCCCCCCTACCCCTGCCCCATACACAATTCCCACTCCCGTGCCTGTCACACGCACATCCAGACGTCAGCGTGCACGCACCCCAACAGACACAGGCACCACACCACCAGGGAAGTCGAAGCGCACACCTCCTGTCACGCACACACAGGGTGAGGAAGGCACACCCACTGGGTCGGGGGGGAAACGTAGAACACGCAGCCACAGTGGGAGTCCGCATTCCACACAACCCACTCCCTCCAAATCCACTCCCCTTAGCTCTCCTGGCCAACAGTCGGTGACAGCATCATCCACTGCGAGTGTGCCCCAAGCCCCAGGATGACACCACCCCGCAAGCGGTGGAGGCGGGACCCGGCCAGGGGAGTTGAGTCCCCCACCCTGTCCACACCCTCCCCCAGTGGCGCTGCGACCCATCCCTTTGCCCCCCCCCCCTCCTTGGGGCCTGTGGTTGGATTGGGTGCGGGGGAGTCGCTGGGGGAACTTGCCGACGTGTGCAGCGCCATTCTGTCCTCCACCTTTGGCGCTGGCACCCCCCCTGTGGCAGAATCATCCCTCCCTGCACCCACAACACCTACCCTTTCCCCTCCTGTCCCTGCGGTGCCTGTTTCCACCCTCCCCCCTGATGCCCCCTCTTCTGTGGATGAAATGGACTTGTGAACTGTGCAGGCAAGCTAGGGGACACACGTCCCGATGTGTACCCCCCCCCGGACTTTGCTGCTGGGCTGGCCCATGGCCCTTGTACATAGTGGACATTTTCTCAGAGATATTTTCCTGCTGAATAAAGCATTTTCTTTTTGTTTTGCACACTGATGCTTTCATGGACTTGCTGTTGGTGCTGGTGCTCCCTGAGTTGGGGTGGTGATAATGTGTTAGGGGTCTGTGAAATGTTGGAGTGTGCTGCTCATGGGGTGTACCCTGCCATCTGCGTGCCATCACAAAGGTCTCTGCCAATGGTATTTGGTCATGTTTGCTCTCACTGTATGGTGACATTGTCCCAAGGTGTGTTCCATCCTCTGTGGAGCAGGCCATTTTCCCTGCAGGGTGTCTCCCAAATGCTGTGCTGTGCTGTGTCTACATTTCCTGGATGTGTGAGGGTTGCCGTTCAATATAGCCATGCTGGCTCAGCGATGGCTCCGCCTGCATCTGGGGTATCACCCTTGTTGGTCACTGAACTTGTTGATGGGGTATCTTGTACTTTGTCTGGGCACTGCTGGGAGGACTCAGCACCAACCCCTCCTGTGTCTGGGCACTGCTGGGAGGACTCTGCACCCACCCCTCCTGTGTCTGGGCACTGCTGGGAGGACTCTGCACCCACCCCTCCTGTGTCTGGGCACTGCTGGGAGGACTCTGCACCCACCCCTCCTGTGTCTGGGCACTGCTGGGAGGACTCTGCACCCACCCCTCCTGTCTCAGGGCACTGCTGGGAGGACTCTGCACCCACCCCTCCTGTGTCTGGGCACTGCTGGGAGGACTCTGCACCCACCCCTCCTGTGTCTGGGCACTGCTGGGAGGACTCTGCACCCACCCCTCCTGTGTCTGGGCACTGCTGGGGGTGTTTGGCACACACCATTCTTATTGCAGGCTCGGTGCGTACATACACGGGTGGGGGTTCAGGGCGTACATACACGGCTGGGGGGGGGTTCGGTGCATACATACACGGGTGGGGGTTCGGTGCGTACATACCAGGGTGGGGTGGGGGTTCGGTGCGTACATACACGGCTGGGGGTTCGGGGCATACATACACAGCTGGGGGGGGGGTTCGGTGCGTACATACACGGGTGGGGGTTGGGTGCGTACATACACGGGTGGTGGTTCGGGGCGTACATACACGGGTGGTGGTTCGGGGCGTACATACACGGCTGGGGGTTCGGGGGCGTACATACACGGGTGGTGGTTCGGGGCATACATACACGGGTGGTGGTTCGGGGCGTACATACACGGGTGGGGGTTCGGGGGCGTACATACACGGGTGGTGGTTTGGTGCTTACATACAGGGGTGGTGGTTCGGTGCGTACATACACGGCTGGGGGGGGTTCGGGGCGTACATACCAGGGTGGTGTGGGGGTTCGGTGCGTACATACACGGCTGGGGGTTCGGTGCGTACATACACGGGTGGTGGTTCGGTGCGTACATACACGGCTGGGGGGGGTTCGGTGCGTACATACCAGGGGGGGGTGGGGGTTTGGTGCGTACATACACGGGTGGGGGTTCTGTGCGTACATACACGGGTGGGGGTTTGGTGCGTACATACACGGGTGGGGGTTTGGTGCGTACATACACGGGTGGGGGTTCGGGGCGTACATACCAGGGGGGGTGGTGGTTCGGTGCGTACATACACGGCTGGGGGGGGTTTGGTGCATACATACACGGGTGGGGGTTCTGTGCGTACATACACGGGTGGGGGTTCTGTGCGTACATACACGGGTGGGGGTTCGGTGCGTACATACACGGGTGGGGGTTCGGGGCGTACATACCAGGGTGGTGTGGGGGTTCGGTGCGTACATACACGGCTGGGGGTTCGGTGCGTACATACACGGGTGGGGGTTCGGGGCGTACATACCAGGGTGGGGTGGGGGTTTGGTGCGTACATACACGGGTGGGGGTTCGGTGCGTACATACACGGGTGGGGGTTCGGGGCGTACATACCAGGGTGGGGTGGGGGTTCGGTGCGTACATACACGGCTGGGGTTTCGGTGCGTACATACACGGCTGGGGGTTTGGTGCGTACATACACGGCTGGGGGTTTGGTGCGTACATACACGGGTGGGGGTTCGGGGCGTACATACACGGGTGGGGGTTCGGGGCGTACATACACGGGTGGTGCTTGGGTGCGTACATACACGGGTGGGGGTTCGGGGCATACATGCACGGGTGGGGGTACGGGCCGTACTTCCACGGGTGGGGGTACGGTCCGTACATACCCCTACCCACGCTCTGCGTGCCTGGGTACGGGCCGTACCCATGCCTTTGGTGGGTGGGTACGGTGCGTCCCCCCATTGTTGCGGTGCCGTGGGGTCTGCACCGTACACAGGCCTTGGGGGCGTGGCTACGGGTCGTACCACGCGTACCCCTACATGACCCCAGCAATGCTGGTACGAGCAGTACCAAGGCATTTCTGACGTGGGTACGGGCCGTACCGCCATTGTTGGAGTGACGTAGGGGGACGCGTGGTACGTTCCGTACCCACGCTCTTGCGGCCTGGGTAGGGTACGTACCGGTTCGCGTGACCATACACTTCCGTTGTGGCGGACGCTTGCGTTGCTGGCCTCGCCCCCACCCCCTGGAAGTGACCAGGCCCAGATGGTCAGGTATGTCCAGGCCATGTGTGATTTGGTACCATGTGTTGGTGTTGTGTGTCCTGCCCCTGCCCCCCCCTTTGCCCCTGGTTGTTGTGCTGACCTTCTGCGGCGTCTGCGTCGGTTCCTGTACGCCAGGTGGACTGCTAGGAGGGCAGGGATGGCACGTAGGTTCGGGTCCATGTCTGTTCGTCGCGTCCAGCTGCTCCTTGCGTGTGTCGTCCTGATTTCCCGGCAGTTTTTGGCAGCCGGTAAATATTTTCCGTGCGGGATGACGTCGGTTCGAATCGTACTTCCTGGTTCGTGAAACGTAGGCTGGATGCGTACCGACGTCACGTCGGCGCCTTTCAGGATCGGAATTGTGTTTAGTTTCTGTTCGGTCGGTGTTTTGTTTGATTTGTACGGAAATGGTGTTTCCGTATGAATCGTACTTGCATTTTCGGATGGATTTCGCACCGGGTACGAGTCGGACGGAGAAAAGGCTCCGTCCGACGGTTCGTACCAGGTTTTTACCGGATCGGAATTGGCACCTAAATGTAGCCTGCTTCCATTACCAAATACCTCAAAGACCTGAAAGGTAAGCTCTAAGGATTTTGTTCAAGAATGAACAAGAGGAGGGAATGAGAGAGGGTCTATTTTTTTATCGTAGGGTACCCCAGGCCCATTCTGTCCACACCTGAGGTATGAGACCCTTGTCCTTGCCCTTCCAGCCTAATTTGTAGGCCGTGTTAAATTGACTGGAGAGTCCTGTTTAACTATATAACAAATGCCCTGGGCCATCCTTGTCACTCAGCCAGTATGAACCCCTATGTAGGCCCTGCCAGCCTGATCTGTAGGCCTTTTGTTAAGTTGACCATAGTTCTGCACCCATCTTTACTGAACAGCGGGTTCTAGGCTTGTCTGACTAAAAATCACAGCCAGCCTCTCTCAGCGAGGCCTCCTGCTCCAAACTATAGAGCCCCCACCCTACCCATGTGCGAAGTTCACTGGCGCAGAGTTCACTGTCTCTCTATTCTGTCGACATAGCACATCACACACATCCTGGGTCTGTACATGAGAATAGAGAAGTTCCCACCACAGCCGCGTGATGAATGTGGCAACCCAGACACATATATCTAGATATATATATATATTTTATACCTTTGCATTACATACTTTCTGCTCGCCCTATGCAATTTAAGACGAGCGCTTGGCCTGAGAAAATAACCTTTCACCTAGTCTACGTTAAGCATTTAGTAGGATAGACACGACACGTCTGATAAAATTTGCAGACCATGCTTTAAGTGACTGACGTAGGTAGATATAGCGTGAGATGATGTTACTGTAGGCGCTTCTCATAGACTTAAACAGTATAAAAAGGGAGCTCACACAGTTCTCAGCGTACTACCCCACCCGTCTGTTAGTAGATGGCAGGCGGGTGTGGGTGCTCCCCAAGAGCTCTTTTTTTTGGATACAATTTAACTTGCCAATATATATATGCTATGTATGCTATTTTTGTCTCTAAATTGGTGTTTTCTTCTTGAAAATATAATGCTTATATTACACTTGCAAGGCTGTTTTCTTTTAGGTAGGTACGTGAGTATTCTCAGTATTTTAGATCAGGTGTCTTTTGCATTCTGAGAACATTGTCCTTGATTTAACTTATCTTTTTCATAATGCATTTATAAATGTGTCTTTGAGGTTTTCTGAAGTGTCTCTCTCCAAACGAGTTCAATGCTTCCATGTAGAAATGCCTTCTGATTCTGTGAATGCGAGGTCACTATATTTGCATTTTGTATTTTTATGCTTTTTTCTTGAAGTTTCTTGAAGTTGCACCTTCTAAATAAATCTGTTAAACCTTTTGGCTTAGTTTCCATGACTCACATATCTGTTTCCTTCATTTTCAGTGCAAGCGTTCCCAGGCACCCTGCCTCAAGTTAAGGTGCCCCTTTTGCCCCTAAATCACTCCCTCGATCATTCGGTGAATGTGCCCCAGTGCCCCCTAAAATAACTCCCTCGAACACACTGACCCAGTCTTGATTCACCACATCACTGGGCTGTGTCCACTCTGGCTGTTTCCCCCTAGATTCACCCCTTACCCTAACACCTTGTCTCTGCTTTTGAGTGAGAAGTTGTGCCTCTGGATTTTGTTTATGATCTCTACAACAACCGATATACCCTGTCACCTCCCATTTAGCACTCTGAAGTGGTCATTATTTTTTTGTAGCACTTTAAAATAAAGAAATGTGGAAATACATACATTTTAGGAGTTTCCCATAAGCACCCCTCTCCATAGAATCTGGGCATTCATGAGTAAGCGTTTAGGGGATTTGATTGCTGGGAAGTAGAGGGTGTAAACTCCGAAGAATCACTTTCACATCTTAGTTAGAAGACCAACCCAACCGAGCCCAGGCCAACCCAAGCCAGCCCAGTCCAACCCAACCTGCCCCAGGCCAACCCAACCCAACCCAGCCCAGCCCAACCCAGCTCAGCCCAGCCCAACTCAACCCAACCGAGCCCAGGCTAACCCAACCCAACCCAGGCCAACCCACACCAGCCCACCCCATCCCAGCCCAGCCCATCCCAGTCTCCTCACTCTCCAAGGCAGGCATGAAGGACATGGGAAGGAAAGGCCTGACATACCTTATGTATGGACGTCGAAATCAATAATTACCTCATTGATTAGCTAGTAATAATGGTAATAACGCCTACTTCTACTTATTCACAGTTTTGTAAACAGGAGAACGGGGGGAAACACACTTCATCCCCTTGATAACCAGACTGCAATCACCCCTGCTTCCTGTGAGGGGCCGGCCCGCCAATTGAAGAACACTTTGTTGCCCGACCCACCCTCCCACCTGCTCGGGCTCTGCCTAATGGGCTCTGACATAAACGCAAAGGGACACAGGATTTCAAGAAAAGAAATTGCAATATTAATAAATAAATAGGCTATGGAGACCCCTCACTCGGCATAGCTTGTAAAATAAGCCCACCTTGTACTCTCTCTTTCCTCAGAACTCATGCCTTCACCTTGTCCTCACACCTTTTAGTAGTTCTACTTCCCCCCTCATTTTCTTAGTTGGTCCCCAGCTTTACTCCTTCTTTCTCAGCACTAGAAGGATGCTCACCTCTCTATTCACGAGCTTTCCAAAGAGTGTCTCATTCAAGTGCTATGTATTCGTCCCCTATCATCATCATGTATGTGGACATGAAGCCTGGCCCCCAGTTTAGGGAGAATAACCCACAGAAATATTCCGGGCCCCAGGTAAAATGTGGGAAAGTTGCACTCATGAGGGCCAAAATCGGGGACCCGGGTAGCATGGTTCTCCAAAAACAGAAGATCTTTGTTGCCTGACATGACTGTAGAGTCTAAGAGTCTATCAAAGTCAATTTACGCCTCACTGGAAGTCTATCTAACACTATGGTGCCGATTACGATCCGGTAAAAACCGTGTACGAACCGTCGGTCGGAGCGAATTCCCCGTCCGACTCGTACCCGGTCGTAAAACTTTACAAACATGGAATTACGATTCGCACGGAAACACCATTTCCGTACGAATCGTAAAAAACACCGACCGACGAAAATATACATACGAATGTGATCCGGGAATGCTGCGACGTGACGTCGGGACGCTTTCAGGCAGCGTTTCACGACCCAGGAATTACGATTCGAACCGACAGCAGTCCGGACGGCAATATTTTCACGGCACCCAAAAAGTGCCGCAAAAGCGAAGTACGGCGCGAAATGACCAGAGTAGGTGGCCCGGTACGTGCCGTACCCCCCCCCAGCCCCCGTAGGTACGCGCCGACCCCCCCCCAGCCCCCGTAGGTACGCGCCGACCCCCCCCCAGCCCCCGTAGGTACGCGCCGACCCCCCCCAGCCCCCGTAGGTACGCGCCGACCCCCCCCCAGCCCCCGTAGGTACGCGCCGACCCCCCCCAGCCCCCGTAGGTACGCGCCGACCCCCCCCCAGCCCCCGTAGGTACGCGCCGACCCCCCCTGTGTGTACACCCGTGTACGTGTCGAACCCCCCCGTGTACGTTCGAGTCGTACCCCCCGTGTACGTTCGAGTCGTACCCCCCCGTGTACGTTCGAGTCGTACCCCCCCGTGTACGTTCGAGTCGTACCCCCCGTGTACGTTCGAGTCGTACCCCCCCGTGTACGTTCGAGTCGTACCCCCACCCGTGTACGTTCGAGTCGTACCCCCACCCGTGTATGTACGGTGCGTACCCCCAGCGCGTAGCGCCGGGGGTACGCACCGTACATACACGGGTGGGGGTACGACTCGAACGTACACGGGGGGGGTTCGACTCGAACGTACACGGGGGGGTACGACTCGAACGTACACGGGGGGTACGACTCGAACGTACACGGGGGGGTACGCACCGTACATACACGGGGGGGTACGACTCGAACGCACACGGGGGGGTTCGACTCGAACGTACACGGGGGGGTACGACTCGAACGTACACGGGGGGGTACGACTCGAACGTACACGGGGGGTTCGACACGTACACGGGTGTACACACAGGGGGGGTCGGCGCGTACCTACGGGGGCTGGGGGGGGGTCGGCGCGTACCTACGGGGGCTGGGGGGGGGTCGGCGCATACCTACGGGGGCTGGGGGGGGTCGGCGCGTACCTACGGGGGCTGGGGGGGGGTCGGCGCGTACCTACGGGGGCTGGGGGGGGGTCGGCGCATACCTACGGGGGCTGGGGGGGGTCGGCGCGTACCTACGGGGGCTGGGGGGGGTCGGCGCGTACCTACGGGGGCTGGGGGGGGGTACGGCACGTACCGGGCACCTGTTTGGACGTCTCCATGGTTGTTATGGGAGTTCGGTGCGGACGGTCTTCTAACCATACGGTTGTACATTCGGACGCCCGGGATGGATCATGATTCCTCGGTCGGACTTCACCTTTCACATTTGTACGGTGAATCGTACGAGGACGTGTCGGACACATTTTCCGACCCGAGGACGTGTGGGGAATGATTCCCAATGCGGTTCGTATGGACTTTTTACCATGCGAATCGTGATTGCCAGTTCGTACGGCACTTGTACGATTCGTACGGTAAAAAGACCGGATACGAGTCGCACGGGGATATTTTTTACCGGATCGTGATCGGCACCTGATTGTGCACTCACCAAAGGCATACTCGAGCCAGCAGCATCTCACCAAAGATTTGAAGCAATGCAACCATATCACTTTCACGTTGAAGGAATGACATTAGCTCACCCTTCATGCCTACAACATCTTCAAGACCAGCTACATCATTAAAGAGCCATCAGAAATGAATGCCCATCCTCCTGGCAAAGAAAGTGCCCACCTCTGGTAGACCACACCTACCAGGAATGAGGACATTACCAGAACGGAGATGAAAATGTGTAAGAAACGAAAACGAATAGCAGTTGGCCATCTCCATCTATGCTGCCAGAACATGGGCATAATTCCCACTGACATCAGAGCAGTTCCAACCCTCCTGAAAATCAGAAAGAATCTGTAGAATCCTCTCTTCTGTGTTCACTGTATTCCCACATAAAAGGAACTCTTCTGTTAACTTCCTCTCTTTAACTGACTATGAGTCGTTCACCTAGCTTAGCACTATACACATATCTTTTTCAAGTTTGCTGTTGCAGTTTTTCGAACATTGTATTCCCTAGAAAGCTGGCAAATTGTGCATAGCAGATAAAACTGTTTAATGTCCTTGTCCATTTTGGACCAAGACAAATGAGGGGAGAGTCTCCTTGATTTGTGCTACTGCCTGATGTCCCATTGAATTACCCTTGTGTAGAAGCTAAACTCAGAATTCCCAGTGGCATTGACCAGCCCCCTAGGTGGCCCCCGGTGCATGAATGGCAAACTTGTTGTATAACTGCCACTAACTCAAAAGACTTGGAGGGATGTGCAGACGCGCCAGAGCTGGCACTCTGGACTTGATTAAGAGTGTGGAGTATGGATTGTACACTATCCATCAGGGTGATTGAGTAAAATACCCATCCCCACATTTAGAGATGTGTGCTGGCCCTGCAGACATCTGTAGTAACTGGCTGGAACCTCCACTGCACAGATTATTGACAATATCCTAAATTATGAAGGACAGTACCATCAAATTGGCACGTGGTAGTCAAACTTTTGACATGTTTTTGAATTATCAAAATCAACCTTCCGAAACAGGAGTTTGTTTTTGGAAAAACAAAAGCTAATGAACCATACACCATATTTTCACTGTCCCTTACTGCCAGGTTTTACCTGCCAGTGATGGGCAACGAACATTGGCCATTCGACCACCCACACTAAATTGAGCGGGTGATAGAATCACCAGAACTCTGGCTCCGTTGTAAAGATACTGAATGTCCAACCACCTGTAAATCAGACAGACGGAACGAGGGCTTGGCAGGGAGTGTACCCGCTACACCAAAGGCTAAACCAGGCTCCTTGTTTGGGATCATCAAATGTTTCATTTTCCAAACCTCCCATCTTGAGCAGCTCTCTCATTTAAAGGTAAGCCTTAAGATCAGCCTCTGGTGCCTGTACAGATTCCTTCTGTAAAAGAACAGGCAACTGTGTAGGCTCCCTGGAAGGTCCAACAGAGCGGAAGCCACCTTGTGATAGCCCTGGTCCTTTAGGAAAACCTCTGTCCATTAGGTATCACCCGAG
This sequence comes from Triturus cristatus, assembly GCF_964204655.1. Lineage (NCBI taxonomy): Eukaryota > Metazoa > Chordata > Amphibia > Caudata > Salamandridae > Triturus > Triturus cristatus. The sequence goes on from NC_140590.1 coordinate 819,217,852, forward strand.
AATGCGCCACATGGGAAAAGAGTGAGTTCACACAGTGTCCACCATGCTCAATACTTTTAGGCCATTTCCCAAAAGATGGGCAAGTGAGAGAAATTCTTTCACACCTTCCTTTACAAGGTTGACTTGACCTCTTAGGTATAGGTAGAAAGGGCAACGGGGTGCCCGGCTAGTTTAAGGTAAACAATGTTCTGAATGAATCATTACTTGAGATTGAATCATTTGTGAGGGAATCATACTTATGATTCTTCATGCTTCTGATGGATCCTGAGTTTGTGAGTCAGTTACTCACTTCCCACCCATGTAAATGTTGTACAGGATTGGTCTTTGTTCCTGGACACCTGGACTGTGACATTACAGTCCTCGTCTCTTACCCCCAGGGAGACCAGGCCCACTTCAACCAGAGTTCCGAGTGTCTACTCTTCAATGTCACAGAATACATCTGTATATCTGGACACCCAATATCTGTCATGGGTACTTGGTGCTTCCTCTCTTATGGGTCTTGTGTACACAGCTGGAACCCAGCCTCGGGCTTGCTGTAAGATGGTTTCTGAAACAAAAAGTTCTGAGCCCCTTGTCTAGGGTCATTCAGAAGTATATCCCCTGGCTTGGATCATGAGACTCCTGAAATTTGTTAGGGGTTCTGTTTTAAATTTTTGGGGCGATCCTTCAGTTTTTTCTCTTGTTTACCACCCTGTCCCCAGTGGCGTAGGAAGGGGGGTCCGGGCAGCCCCGGGTGTTATCACTGAGGGGGGTGACAAAATGGCAAAAAAATGTCTTTTAAACACATACTTTTTGTGAAGCCGAGGTGACAAGTGTCATCACTGGGGGGGGGGTGACAATATGGCAAACATATGTGTTTTAGACACATATGTTTGCCATTTTGTCAAGCCAGGGGTGACAAGAAATGTTCTGCTCCGGGTACCACCTGACCTTGCTACACCACTGCCTGTCCCTTGGATTTCAGCCTATTGCTGCCTACCAGTCTGCGGATGATGTATTTTCCTTTGGGATGAGCCTTGCAAGACATCAAGGTCCTAACTCTACTCCATTGGACCAGCATCTAGAAAATGTAGCAATAAGAAAGGTTCTCTAAATCTGGAAAATGTACCTCTTATCCTCCCTCAACAATCCATCCATACGTGTTGTGGCGACATATTTCCAAGTCTCCCAAATCACATGTGGTTACTTAGCTGTGTTCCAAAGGTCTTTAGTTGTGGCTGGCAGGCGGCCAGACCTCCTCGCTAAGGCCTTCTTCATGCTTGCGTTCTTTGTTCATCCACATTCAATTGCAATGTGGCTTCGGCGCCACTCAAAGTCCACCAGCTAACTACATCTTCTGCCTTATACTCCCCATTCTGCATATGCATCTAAAATATGGGGCTGTGCATAGTAATTCTGGCGTAGCAGTATTATTTGTAGTATTTTGATGTTATCAAACCATGCATGTCCCATCCTCGTCACAGTTTCCTGCTCCAGGATATCCCGGCTATGGGACTATCAGGATTAATGGCGGTAAGTGGTGGTGGCATCAAAGGTTGCGCTCCACACCAAGGAGCTGTAGCTCAACGGTAAGTCTCGTTCCTCTGGTGTCACAGGTTCTCCCACGACCAGGGTTCAAGTCCTGCCAATGCGGTCCAAGTGACCTGAGAGGGTAAATTTTGGAAGCAGCTCGCCCCAAGTCCCGATAGACGATTGCACTTTTCAGCTCTGTTGCTTTCCCCATGGGTCCTTTAGTAGATCCTGTTGCGGTTGTTGCCGTGCGCTGATGGCGGGGTTGGGTGGGTTCCCTTTGGTTCGTAGCGTTTTTGAGGGTGGGGTTTTTCTTTCTGGGTTTATAGGCTTGTTTGGAAAAGCAGATGACGGACAGTGGATCATCCGGACCAGCCTCGCCATCCTTCTGAGCCCCCATTGAATTTCGCCGCCCGACCCCAGGGGTGTGGGCTGAATGGCTGTGTAAGAAACTTACGGCGGGGGGACGGAGGGTTGTGTCTCATTGATCTTGCTTGTTATATAATGCTGGTCGATTATGTAACGATTTACTGATTCCTGCAATAAAAATATATTTAAAAAAAAAAAAAAAATCAAAGGTTGCGCTCCAGCAAGCACCTGGGAGTTCAGCCAGAACAGTGCTTGAAGGACCAAGAGTGAGATATGAAGGATGCGGACAGGTGGGAAAGGAGGGCAGGTGTCTGACAGACAGGGCAGAGGAACACTATGGCAAGCGCTGCGGGTGTACGAAAGGTCTGGGCTAATAAACACTTTGGATGAGTTGAGCTTTCAGAGTGGGCCGCTACGGAATCGGTATGTAGAGGAGCGGGGAGTCAGAGAAAGGAAAGGTGTGAATGTTATTGAGTGGCCCTCTTGCCCGATTTTCCTGATGAGTTCCTCTACTTTGTTTATGACTGATACCACATCGAGCAACCTGTGTTTTTCCAAACATTATTCGTGTTGCATGTCTCCAGGTTTCACAAATTCACAAACCACTGTTGTATTCCTGCTTAAATTAAACAAACCTTGCCAACACATTCATGCCCAAGGTATGGATTTCTATCTCCTTGGGGATTTGAGAGTAGGGAAAAGGAGTGACTGTAAATGAAGCTTCTCGTGGGCGGTGGGTCCTTTGTCGCAAACATCCTTGGCAGTGTCCTTGACATCTTTTTACAATCAACTCAAATAACTTGTTCTGCCCTCTGGTGGAGACCTGTATTTTAAGCCTGTCCTCACTGCACCTCCTTTGCCTTCCAGCCTCTTTCGTCTAAGATTTCTTCAGCCTAATGTTATCTTGTCTGAAGTGGGAGCTAGAATTGTACAGCAGAGGAGGTCTCAAGCCTAAAAGAGGGGGTTGAATGAACAGAAAGGGAGTTAGATTGATCCAACATCTGAAACATTGTCCTGGGTTGGGTGTCTAGAAGAGGCACTGGGAAAGGGTTCTGCTCTGTTGTGGAGTTCGCTTTGTATTCTGGATGACACTACAGAAAATAGTCTAACTGGGGTGTCTTGGACGTGTCACCAAATATTTAGAGGTGATACTAAACAGGGGCACAGCTTGATGGGGGTGTTATACCCCCTAATAAAAGGATTCTCTATTAAATAGTTGGGTACCGCTGCTTTTAGTCAGGCATGGCGAAGTAGCTCTCAGATTTCCCCTAGGATGTTTACATGCACACACATACAAAAACATACACACACTCTCTCCTCTCTGTTTTGACGTTCCTAAAGCTGTTGGTTATATTGCATCATATTGTCTTTTAAGTGACCCTAACAGTCTTCACTGCTCTCCCTTCCCCTCTTAAGCCCCCCCAAGCCCTGCTTATCATATAATGTTTATTAGGATGATATGCCAGTCTGATTGTTGGGAAATTTGAACCTCAACCACTTCCCAGTCCTACTGACCAAGCTACACCCCTGACACTAAGGTCTTTGAGCAAGTCAGCTGTCAAGGCCCCTCTGTCCGCTAAGTGCGCCAGTCTCACTTCTTGATTTCAGGTTTGACAATGTTTTCCTAGGGGTCTGAAGCAGGACCCAGCCTCCACCTACCAATGTCCTGCTTTTCCCAGGTCTGATGCGTCATAACATAAGGTTTATTTATAAAGTGCATGTTCACCCAGGGGCACCTTGGAGCTGAATAACAGATGTTTATGGTTAGCAAACTCAATGGTATTCATTTCATCGTCCTCAGAAGGATGAAAGGCTGAGCAGACCCTCTGGTATTTGAACCTATTACCATGAGGTCAAACACAGGCCCCTACAGTGGATGCATTAGTCCACTAAGTCACCAGACCTGGCGGACCATCTGGTGGCAGACCTCGGGGACCACTCAGCTGAGTCAAAGGTGAGATTGGCTGTGCTGTTTACTGACCAGGATGATGGGTTATTTGAAAGTTAGTCCTCCAAAGCCTACTCTGCGGAGGAGCTGGGTTGAGCAGCTATATCCCAGCTTAAAGAAGGTGGAGCGAAGGTTAGAATCTGTGACAGACACACATAAGCACACAATTAAGTTCTAAGTCCAGTCAAAGTAAATACGGCGCTGAAAAATAGAACTTTAATAATAATAAAATCAAAATAGAGGATGAAAAGTCACATAATGTGTTTTTGCAAAGCTCACCCAGAGGGCTTGCTTGGCACTGAACAACCGATGCATAGTCTTATCTAACTTAGTGCTGCTCTTTTTATCAACCTGGAGAAGATGAAAGGCAGAGTGTGTCTGCCGTGAATCTAACCTGCGACCAATACAACACAGATGCATGCAGTGAATACATCTGTCCTAGGCTATGAACCATGAGGCCTGACATCCAGGCGCTGGGACCTGAGAAGTGTCTGAGGTCTCGAATCATAACCATCCCAGAAGAGATCAATAATCTGTTTGCGTTTTACGAGTCTGTCCCACTGGTCAAGGGTTGCCCCATGACAGATTTTGAAGACAGAGTCACACCGCTTTCATAGACTACAGTAGGGTGACGTAGAGCCATTGATAGTCCGGAGCTGTCCTGGGTGCTGAACGTTTTTACAACGGGAGTTTTTCGCATGACTTCAAAGCGCGATGGAGAGCGCTCCGTTGTAGGCTGCTTTAAAGAAAAGAACAGCTAGAAACGTGTCAGACAATATGTTAAGTGTGGTTCTTTACACACTGCATGATTGGTTAAGACATGTTATGTTAACAGCATTTGTAGAGCTGATTTGTGACATTTGAGTGGCATTGTAGAGCTCTGGACAGTTCCGCACACGTCATTTCCGTGTGATTCTAGATTTTCTCGCTGATACTAGTGACTTTGGCTAAGTGTTAATGGGTGTGGTCTGGTTATTTTACTTTTTTATTTACCATCCTTTTATATACTGTGGGCCTAACTAGGCTGTTCCAAAGTGCTTTTACAACCCAATAATGACTTTTACATGATGACAGAATTAATTATATGTCAGTATATCACAAAAAATATTTAAATAATAAATGATTAGTTCTGTATAAAATGTATCATGGGGCAGTAAACAGATGACTTTGATATGTTATTGGTAGGATTAAAGGCATTCTTCCTTAAATGAAGTGACAGGCTGTATAAAGTTTAATCCTGGGTACAGCTAACGTGTTAGAGACTGTGGGCCTCATTTATGAGAAGTGTTGGATCGCTGTGTGAAAGCAGCGATGCGACACTTCTCAGTACACCCTCCTTGCGACATGATGAATGCGTCATATTTACTGTATGATGCATGCTGTCGCAAGGAATACCAGATACGTTAGTATTGCTGACATATCTGTCGGCGCAAAACTGATGCATTGCTGGAGTTGTGTTGGAAGTGTGACGCAACTCCAGCAATGTTCCTTTCATATGGGCAAGCCCCATGTGAAAGGGCCTGCATCAGTCTTACCATGAGGCAGACATAAGCTTTTGACGTATTAGCGTCCTAGAAGTGGCGCCGTGAAATCTTGTAGATTTCAGTGCGCCACTCCTATGACCCTTTCTTGCAGGGAATGCCCACCCTGCATACATTATACCTCTCGCAGGTATAATGTAGCGCAGGTGTTTACTAAGTGACGCATCTGCCTAGATGCGTCACTTCGTAAATATGGTGGAATATGGCGCATTATTTATGCTGCCGCTGATCCGCTAAAAGTGACGTAATGGCGGCATAAATGTGACGCAGGCCTTCATAAATAAGGCCCTGTGTACACTAACTGGAAATGGATGAACAGGCTTGTCTGGGGTGCAGGTGTTTGGACAAAGTACAATATTTCATCTCGAAGACTGGTCTGAGGTTCTTACACAGGCGCCATAAAAGCGGTGAGAAGCGCAGAGGCTGAAACAGAGAATGGATGTTCGATCAGGGGATCAGTTGTTTGTTGATGTAACAGACTGTGAGGAGTTTCTTGAAAACAGGGAGATGTGGGGGCATTTCTGATGTCATCAGCAACGAGTCTATTCTGTGTGTAGTTTAGAGATGCTTCTTATACATGTAAACACACTTATAGTTGTATTAGCTTGACCTTGCCTGTATCTTTGTGGTTTGTGTTTCTGCGGCTGGGCGAGTGAGTCATATGACTTTGCTGTTTATCTCGGTCCACGATGGTGAATTGCCCTTCTTTTTTGGGTTACGTTGTGCCGTTCATAGATCATCTAATGGAACTCATGGCTTTGGAGAAGTAATGGACACATTCTGAACATGCAAACGCGATTAAAGACATTTCGCCGGATAGATCCGTTTAAGAAAAATGCAGTTAATGACCCTTAACCGGACAGATCATAGGAAGAAAAATGCAGCGAGTGGCAATTCACTAGACATGTAATCTATGAGAAATGTCAAAGGAATAACATTTTCATCAGAGAGTGCCTTTAGGGAAAGCACTGTGAAGTGCAATACAGATGCTGTGCCCTTTATCTAAAAAAAGGGCAATTTAAAATTATCCTCTTGCTAGGTTCCAAAAAGAAAAAAATAAACGGTAATTAATTGATTCGACCCATCTTTCAATGAGTAGCTAACAATGACACCAGTAAACTAGTCGCTGATGAGAAACGCTACTAGTAAAATGGCACAGACTGGTCCAATTATTTCCAAAAATGGAAATTCGGTCAATAATGCTGAGTGGGCGAAGCCTTTCACGATCATCTAAATAACAGCAAGACCACTTGCTTTATCCGAACAATAATCCCGCAAATCCATTTGAAGACAATATACATGCTCAACAACAAAAAATGATTTTTCGTTTTAATTAACCCTGGGCGTAGTTCGCGAAGTAGCACTACGCGAAGCTACGCAAAGTCCACGTCGCACTACGCGAGCTACGCGTAGCACTTCGCGAACTGCGTAGTACCCTGTTCGCACTGTGCAAGATGTCGTTTTCAATGATTGCACAGTGCGGACAAGCAACCGGCACTGTGCAATCATTGAAAACGGCATCTTGCACAGTGCGAGCTGTAGTTTTCTGCTGGTCGGGTAGATTTTTACTCGAGCGGCAGCTTTCTCAATGCGGACTGGTAGTATCTCATTGCGACCACTCGCAATGAGAAACCTGACCTCCTCGCATTGAGAATCTCGCCAGGAGGTTTATTTTCCACGCTCGCGATCGCCAACTTGATGTAGCTGATCGCGAACGAGGAAAAAGTCTCGCCGGGATGTCATTTTGCTTGCTCGCGGTCGCCAACTTGACGTTGAGGACCGCGAGCAAGCAAAAAATGACCGCTGCACTACGCAACACTACGCTACGCGTGTTTGCACTGTGCTACGTGCAATTCGCCTAGTGCGAAGTAAAGCAAACTTCGCAAACTACGCCAGCGTAGCGTAGTGCTTTGCCCAGGAATCTCCGCCTGTTGGCTTTGCCAGTGCTTGTTTCCCGGTGTCATCTCCTGCACACTGCTCCCAGCTGGGTTGCTCTCGTATTCACCCTCTTTCCAAGTGCACATTGCTTAGCTCTTCACAAATGGAAGGACATATTGTAAACGTGTACTATCCATGGACCTGCTCCCAGTCAGCCTCTTGGCCATGGTTTTGTGGTCCTTCCTTTCACTTCCTTCCTGTTTTGAACTATCTAGTCTCACTGATGTTTAAAGGTCACTTTGGGGTGAGACCTTTGATCGTCCCCTCTGACCTCCTTCCCTCCATTGCACATGACTTCCTTTCTGTTGGCCACATTGCCAGCTCTAGTAACAGGATGACTGAACAGGCTCCGCCCATGTACCACCCTCTGATGAAACGTCTCAAGTGATGAAAAAAATAACAGACACATGCCACCCTCACCTCTACTGTCTGTGCAGGGACACGTCAGTCTGGTACGGGTTCAAACCAACCCCTTTTGTTTCAGCTCCTCAAGTTCGAAGAGAGCCTAATTTGTCGTAAATTATGCATGGCCCCATCCATCATGCTTTTCCCCAGCGAAATCTCCTTTTTGGTTGCTATTTATACACTCTCTGACGTGTGTGATGTATGGTCGGGTCTCCTCCAACATTCTGCCATTGCTTGCTGTACAACTGCTGCTATCTGAGCACCCCCAGGGGGCAGGATAGAACCGGCATCCGTTACAGCCACCACCGGCCAGACTGACATCCGTCACACCATAAAATGTCACGGGTGAGGGGGCACGCGCGCTGGCTGTCACCGGATGAGGGCGCACATCAGTGGCGGCGAGGGCTCTCACAGTCTCATTACCCGTCCACTGCCTGGGGGTGGCAGAGAAAAACTCAAACCAGTCCCAGTAATCGATTCCTATAAAGCTCAAGTGCTCCACGGTTCACCCGTCTTCACTCCACTCTTAAAAACAGCAACCAATGTCAAGATAAGAGCCTCGTTCTGGTTATCACGCGAGACCAAAACACTTTCCACTTTAACACTGTGGTTTCTATGCCGGGTCTGGTGGCTTAGGGCGCTGTGTTTGACCTCGTGATTGCAGGTTCAAATCCTGGCCCGTCTACTCATCCTTCTGAGGTCGATAAACTGTGCACCATTGAGTTGGGTAGCAATAAACATCGGTTATTCATCCCAAGATGCCGACGGGTGGAGGTGATTTTCAAAGAAGCATGTTTTTGTTATGTTCCAACGAAGAACACCCTACAGCTGAGTGCCCAACAATTCCACCAATGCAACCCCATCAGACGTTTGAGAACTTATAAAAATGCAACTACAATACTACATAATTCAGTACTATTTCAAATAATTTCTCATAATTGGATCCCTGTTTTCTTAGCGCTCGGAAATCCTAGTGTCCGAATCAGTGATCCCCAGATTTGCCCACGCAGGAGCAGTAGGTACCCACACCCACCTCCCCCACCAGAGGCACACACTGAAACCTGCGCGGATGCACTTAACACCTCGTGGGTATTTTGGGCACACACAGCAGTGCTTGAAACCGCTTAATCAGTTTCCCACCATCCCTGTCATTTACTGCACTGAAAAACACCATGCAAAAAGGAGGCCTTCGGTTCTAAGAAGCAGGTCACATACAAGGAAAGGGAAAATAATTATTTAGATTGGAATCGTGCTGGTTTGTTTTAAAGTGTGTTTTTTTTGTTTGCGAGTTCTTTGTGCGCAATTGGTGCCAGAGCCTACAAAGCTTTCCTTAGGAGCACGCCCACCTTCACTGTCCTTATTCAGGGTTGCAGAATACCAAGGCTGCCTAGCATTCACCGATTACACGTGATGCATCTTTCTTCCCCCACGCAACATTTCCATTCTCTTCATTTAACTGTTATTGGTTCTTTTTCATGTTTCACTATTTTTCTCTTCCGCCTAATTTTGCCCTCTCCTACCTTTCTCTCTCTTGCATGAGTCAAAGTTCAATGATGAAAAGTAAATCCTGGTCCCTAAAAATTAGTACCGGTGCCTACCACCTGCAACCAGGAGCACACAAGGACTATGGGTGGGCGCAGAATTCCATTCCGCCAGCAGAGTTCACAGAGTTTTGGGCAGATTTCGCAAGGAGCAGAGTTTTTTCTCTCAAGCAGCTCGCCAACGGTAAGTTGGCGAGTGCTTGCGAGGAAAAAGTCACGCGCTAGACCTCATCTCGGTGAGATTTCTCAACGTGGTTGGCCGCAACAGGTCGTGACCGCTCGCGTAGGAAAATCTGCCACTCGCGTTGAGGTAACCCCCTCTCGAGTAGAATGTCTACTCGAGCGGCAGAAAGCAGCAGCGGCCTCTGGTGCGACGTGTAGTGCCGTTCACACTGATTCCACAATGCGGGACAAACTCCCAGTGCTAAAAATCAGTGCGCTAAAGCACGACTTAAGAGACTCCACCGCTGGCGAAACTCCATATGACGCGTCAGAGTTTTTACAGCAGTTCGCGGAGTTCCACGGAGTAAAACTCTGCAAACTCCACCCAGGCCTAACAATGAAGCACTGACAGGGAAACCTGGTCAGAAACCACCATATTCGGTGTGTGTGTTCATTTATTTAAGTGCATGATATAGCGGTTCACTGCGACCTTAGGAACACAACGCTTTTTAACAAGGTACAGTAAAACATAATTCAAGTGGAACTGAAGCAATTTACATTGTTGGCAGGATTAACAGGATAGCAGTACAGGTGAGAATCCCATTCTTCTTTGGGACAGACAATTCCCAATGTCAGGATTAAGATGAAGGCCGCAGATAATATAAGGCTTCTAAGCGAGTGCCTCTTGAGTTTCCCTCTATAAGGCGAAGATTGATGTTGTCTGCATGTTGTGTTCAGGAAGTGCTTTCACCATTTTTAATGGGTTTCTGGAGAAAGATGCTGAGCTACTGCTGTTCTTCTTTAGACCTGGATAAAATGCTGGTCAAATATGTGAAATTCTCCAATTTTACATTAATGTTAAAAATCATGATATTTTCCAAAATTTTGCATTAAATTAGGTTACCTAACTTTTTTTCAAGCAAGCGTGCACCTCATGTAAAAAAACAAATCCTGCAAATTTCATGTGGGAGTTACAGATTTTAGGATATTTGCATAATATAGATTTACACACAATTTATTCTAAATGGAGTTCATTGGCATAGTTTGTGGTTATTATGACATGGATCTAGCTCACCAAGGCTTATGTTGGACACCCCTTACTTAGTAACCACTACATGAACATTCAAAATGACTTCTTCGTTTTCCTTTGTTAAGTGAAAATGCTTTTTAGCGCATATGACACAAATAGAAAGACATGCCCCCTAAGGGATCTAGACCTTTTTTGTAAGGATCCTGCTGATCTACCATTTCAGATGGGGCCAGTAACTGATTGGAGTTTATTTTCTTTTTGAAAACACAAAAAAAGGTTGTGGAGTGGTAGCAAGAAACCTGAAGCCTGCCGGGCCGGCTTTAGCACTGGTGGTGCCCAGTGCGACAATCTTTTTTGCCCCCCTCCCCCCATGACCTCCTCTTCAGATTCCCTCACTACCAACCGGCAAAATTGCCCCTTGTCTTTCCATAGCCCCGCTCTAGCATACATTTAATTTGTTTTATAGAGCTGGTAAAGGCTGGCTTTACTAATCCACTCAGCTATCCCACATAAAGTACTGATCTGCTCTTTGCTGCAGGCATATCAACCCTCTGCGCTAATTTATGAGGAGTCAAAATTGCAACTAGACAAAACTCCGATCTCTCTCTTGTAGTGCTAGAGGCACTCTTGTGGTTTGACACCCAGTGATGACCTTTGACTACCATTATTTTAACTGACTTTAGTGTGTCATTTTATCCTAGCCTGGATGTACGAGATGGTCCTGCATATGCCTGCTTCTCTTACAAGTTTCTTTCTTGTAATCTTGCTGTCTTTCAGTGGGAGCTGTCACGGAGTAGGACAGCCTTGCCAAGAATAGAACGTGTGGAATGTGCATTTGAAAGCGTGAAAGGGAGAGAGAGTTGTGGAATTTACTGTTTGGTCTCGAAGTGCAGTGTTGTGGGCAGTGATGCACACATGTGCTCGGTGTTGTACATTGAGAGATGAAGTGTGAGAATCTATAAGCAGTGTGTTCACAAATGTGCATTATGTTGTACATTAATGAGAATTATAAAGTGCTTACTATTGGCTTTGACATGGCCTCATGTCATCCTTTTTTCCTGGATTTGCCTTGCTTCAGCTTTCCTGCATGCACAGCAGCGCTTGCAAGTTGCTTGGGTTATTCACGTTCAAGGTCTTTCTGTTTTTGTGAGGGCTTGTTTATGTACTCTGAAAGGCTTTGTGAGCTTCGTTAAGATAGAGGCTGGAACATGCGAGATTTGGAGAAGGGGACGTGAGAACTCCTTCCTGCCGTGGGAATGCTTGCTTGGAACCTGGCCAGTTCTGGTAAGATTCCTCTGGCCAGGGAAGAAGTATTTCTCGAACCTTCAAGTGTGTTTAAAGCTGAGGGTTGCTGAGCTCGGAAACCGGGAGGTTGGATTCTGAGTGGGGGCGGATGCGTCTACCTCAGAGAGTGGACCCTGGTTGCTGAGGCTCTCAAACCCCGGCTGTTTTAACTTCCCCAGTCAGGAGTGGGTGAGATGCGGTGTTTGCACCAGGTGATGTCTTGAGTTTTGGTTATTGCCATTGTGAATCGAGCCAGTGGCTGTGATCATTTGATGTGTTGTCTTTGTGATGTGTGAGTGAGTGTGCTTTCTTTGTGAGGTGTGAGTGAGTCAAGGTGCACCTCTAAAGTTCTCATTTGATCCATTCAGTGTATATATCTTTCTGATCTCTTGCAGGACGTCCAGTATATTTGCTTGAGACTTATTTCATATTATTTGCTGCTTGTTTATTCATCAGTATTATTCATGCATTATATTTACCAAGTGTGTTATTATTGCTTGCATATAAACATATATATATATATATATATATATATATATATATATATATATATATATATATATATATATATATATATATTACCTACTGGCGGTCGCCAGTAGGTAGTTATAGTTAGGACCACGTTTCCATAGGAAAACCTCAACATTCTATTTTGAATAACTTTGGCGCCGGTCGACGAATCCTCGCGAATTTCTCAAAATAGGTGGGGCGCTACGCTCCGCTCCTACCCTGAAAGTCTCGGGGGGATTCGTCAAGCGGGGGCTGAGATAAAAGGGGGGTCCCAAAACGCGTTTTTCCCATGCATTTTTCCATAGGACCTTTAGAACGAGCTACAGCCCGAACGGCTGAACAGAATTACTAGAAATTTGGCAGAGAGGTAGTCCCTAGGTCAAGGAAGTGCCTTTTGTAGGTTTGGTGTAAATCTGTTCAGTAGATTCTGAGAAAATAGCCTTTAAATCAATATATATATCTGAGCCCGCTTACGGTACGCTTACCGTACGCTTACCGTACGCTTACGCGATTCTGATTGGCTCTTAGATCTTAGTAAACATTCGAATCGGCCGAAACCAGGAAGCGGCGTCCGCCATTTTGTCTCTCACACTGAGTGTTGTTTATCAAACATGATGGCCAAAAACATGTTACGGGGCTGTTTTGACAACTCCCTCCCACATAGTCATGTTGAGGGAGTCCCCAAACATCCCCCAAGAGCAAAAACGGTTTTATTTTTTTTTCGGCAATTTCGCGGGGTACGCTTACCGTACGCTTACCGTACGCTTACCGTAAGCTTACCGTACGCTTACGGTAAAAAAATAAAAATAAAAAAAACACTATCCACACTTACCCCACCCCCTGTGCTTTTGGTGGCCGCAGGCCACCAAATGTGCAGGGCTTATTAATAGAGAAAAAAAACGTAATTTTGGCAACATGAAATTATAAAATCGAAATAAAAAAACAATATCCACATTGACCTCACCCCCTGTGCTTTTGGTGGCCGAAGGCCACCAAATGTACAGGGCTTATTAAAGTTGATAAAAACCGTGCACGGAACGAACTGCGTTAAGTGGGCGCGCACGCCACAAATGGCGTAAAGTAACTTAGCATTTAAAAAACCGTACAAATTCACTGAAAAAACCATAGGTTTCACACACGTTATAGTTAGGAAATAGCATTTAAAAAACGTTGCTAATTCACTGAAAAAACCATAGGTTTCACACATGTTATAGTTAGCTGGACATTTTACTGATAAAAAACCAATGAAATTCCCCCGTTATAGTTACTGTAGGCAACTATAACTCACGCGACCGTAATCCTCTGCTGATGACATATGTGTCTTTATGAAAAAAAAATATTTGTAATATATGTATAGCTAAAATTTAATGGAAGAAGATATGGGCAAATAAGTGTCTAAATACAGTATTAGCATCAGCAGAGGATTGCGGTCGCGTGAGGTATAGTTGCCTACAGTAACTATAACGGGGGAATTTCATTGGTTTTTTATCAGTAAAATGTCCAGCTAACTATAACATGTGTGAAACCTATGGTTTTTTCAGTGAATATATATATATGTATATATATATATATAAATATATATATATATCTTTGTGTATTTGAATCTTGTGCATTTGACATCTGGGAAAGCCTTTCTGTTGGAGAGCATTGTGTAAAATAAAACCCCAAGCCTTATTCTAAGAGAGAGAGTCCTTGCATTTTGTAAAATAAAACCCTTTTCAAAAGGTGTTGTGTTAACGTCTTTGTTGCACCGGGTGGTAAGCCATCGTGTGAGAGCTGTATTATCTGATAGGCGCAATCAAGAGATCTCTCTAGCAAGAACCTTAATCACAAGAGTTATCATGACATTTTTTTTTGCTGCTGAAAGCTGGACGCACAGCTACTTTTAAATAATAAGTTAGTGCTAAACACAGCACCCCCCCTCCAGGTCAACGCCCAGTGTGGCCTCACCAGTCGTACTGCCCTAAAGCTGGCCGTGGAAGCCTGCACAGCAAACTCTCCTACTCTGGATTAACTGCTGTACTAGCGGGAAGGGGTCTCTAAATCAATGGCTCATCCACCAGGGGAGGGGAGGCGAGGGCTTCCACAGACCCAGTGGGCCAGCGGGCACCCGTCAGGGTCTAGAGCCTAAGTAGAGCTGCGGATTTGGACTGGAGGAGGGTGTTGTTTCTCATTCTGCTTACTGTTCACTGTTCTAGCTGCCCACTCCTTGGTAGTACTGCAGCACAAGTAAAAGAGGGTCTCTAGAAACAAAAAAGCGGGTCTGTCAGCATCCAGGGTTTTATACACAGTGGCTGGGTCTCGTTATTGTTCCAAACTTGTCCCAACTTAATTCTGGGATTTTAAAGGCGAGGCTAGGGATGCAGGTTGGTCTTAACAGAAAGGTCCTATTTATATCAGATGTCCTCACATAGTAATGCAGTGAAAAACCACTACTTACAGTGTATCCTCCTTCATCTAATTCAGTACTGCACTCTTAGCTCAAACTATCACAAGATCGAAGAATAGGTTATGTTATGTTACTTTGTTAATGTATCCGTCAGCATTTACCAATTACTTGGCATCTTGATGCTTTGCCATGGTAACTCACTGTTGGTGCATCTATGAAAGTGCAATTTCACCTGCAAATTCATCGAAACAACAAAGCGGAAGAGCTGATTGAGAAGATCATGCAACCACAATGTGTCAAGACTTGCTTAGAATAATTTGCCGTTGGAGTTAAGAACCAGAATAGTCCTATTAAGATTCTGGAAAAAACAGTCAGAAACATGCCGATTCTTGGGCCCGCTATTCTAAAGTTCTGGTCACAAAAATTGGTTGCAAATGAACAAATTCTTCCTTCAAGAAATTGCAAAAGGATCTTAACTCAGGCTCGGTACCGTTCAGTCCAAGGATAACACCATAGTCAATCACTGCACTTTGATACGTGAACAACAATAGGTGTAGCAAATTGTTCACATTCTCATGTATACTAGGCCTGGGCATGAAATTCCGCTCTGCTCATGGAGTTTGCTGGGTTTTTCACACTCCACGCTTCACATTGCGCGCGGAATGTGAAAAACTCCACTCTGCGTGGAGAAGTAGAGTTATTCCTCGCTCTCACCAACAAGTGAGGAAAATCTTACTCCAAACCACCACCCTGTGAGATTTCTCAACACGGGCGGTCACGCATGACTGCTACAGCTCATGTTGAGAAACTTTCCATTCACGTTGAGGAACGCTCTGGTAGAACATCTACTCAAGGAGCAGTAAGAAGCAACACCCTCTTGCACTGCATATGGTGCCATTTGGCGTGACCTAATGCACTCTGCGGCTTGCGGAACTACACATAGCGCAGCAGAGTTTTTTGGTCACTTCGCAGAGTTCTGCATAGCAGAACTTTGCGCACCCCACCCAGGTCTACTGTACACTTTAATATTACTTTTTTGACATTCATTTTGTCACCATAGATATTAGAATATTTCTAATGTCACGCATTGAGAAATGAACTATCATCAAATGGCTGCATGCAAAATGCATTCTTTTGCTAATCTAAGATTGATAAAAAGAGCTCCTGTGGGTAGTAATACAATTTTATTCGTTTTACATCCCCAATCATATGTTTCGTTTTAAACTCTGAGTTTATGCGGCAGATATACTAACAATTTGCACCTGCTTTGTATCAGAAAAGTGATACAAACCTAGTGCAAAGTGTTTTTGGGGGTTTAATACCCAGTGCAAGTTCTGAAGTGCTTTCAGAAGTAGCCCTAAATTAACATAAAGAGCATTATACGCTACTTTGTATTAAGGAAGCGTATCATGGGTGGGACATGGACATTTTCATGCACTCACCCATGGATTTTGATGTTAATTCCTATCTACTAACTTTTGTAGACAATAATTTACATAAAAATTACACCTCCTAAAGGTAGGTGTACATTTGGAGAAGAACATAATATTTTGTGCCAAAAGGCTACTCCTCCAGTATAAAACATAAGATTGACATCATGCACACTCCCTTGCACCATAGTACACAGGTGTGTGCATTAGTGCAAGACATCCAAAGTAACACCAGCAGTAAAGGAGGGGGGCAAAAGCATGATACTGTGGGTGCTTTTCAGAGAAAACTCATTCATTATTTACCGGTTCCTAGTTTGCAGGATCAGGGTTATGTGAGTCATTATGGACGGAGACCAAGAACTCAAATTCAAACCTTCTCAAGGCAAGGATTCAAAATCAAACCATAAAGGTTTATTAAAAGGTAGAATCATTACAGAAAGTAAATGATGGCTGTATAATCTGGTAATTCAATAATTCACAATAAGTGAGAGGTTTCAATATAAGGTTGACCCCCAGAAAAAAATCAATAGCTGCAATAAAAAATAAGTACAGAATTACATGACAATCCAACATGGGGATTGTTTTGTAAGAAAGCAAAAAAAGTCTCAAACACTTCCAAAAATGCAGCTTTTGTAGATATTCAGACACTGAAAGGCACACTCATGACATGGGGTGAAATGTGGTGATAATGACAGCAGCCAATAGATCTTCATACACATGATCCATTAACTTTAATACTACAAGAGATGCTTTCAGAATGATAATTAATGCAAACCCTTATCTTAAAAGCAAGAGAATGACACTACATCTTTGCACATTTTCAATACAATGGACACTTCAGAGTCAGCCACAGGAAAAAGGAAAAGTCTTACGTTTTGATACGAGAGTGAGAACTGTTAGGACAGCCCTCTCCAAGTATACAAAATAAATTATATTTCAATTCAGCAAAACTCCTCAAACTAAATCCTATTTCTGCTATTTTCTGTAAATGGAAAACAATTCTAGCAGGCCTTTTAAACATGAAGAATAAAACAACCTTTCTTTCATAATTGCAAAAATGTGAATGCCAGTACAGACAGTCTGAAACCCAGTTATGTCAACTCAGGGCCTGGTTATAGTAACTTTTTTTTTTAATAACTCTTTTTATTAAACCTTACTGATCACGACATCATACAGTCACATACATTGATATTGCACGATTCCAAAGATATGTTAGCTGCGTATCACAGTTTACCTTTCAATAGGACAGGTAATTATGGTGAGGTTGGTTCGTCATGGAGGGAAGGACAGGTGGTTCACAGATGTGTCCACGATAAGCGTTCCATTTGTTCCATATGGCAGTCCATTTTTTGGGGCAGCCAATTGCAATGTATACTGTTTTTTCCCTGATCATACACCAGTCCATGTCAGCCTTCCAGGCCCCAAATTTTTGCGACATTTCTGCCCCCCACAATTGTGCGATGTTTCTTTTGCTACCATTTGACCCAGGGTGGCCCATTATTTGTCTTTGTTGATTTTGTTGTTGAGATCCATTCATTCAAGAGATACCTTTTTGCTTCAGGCTTAATCACAGTTTCTAATACCTCGCTCATGCAGTCGTGTACCCTCTTCTAATATTTCTGGATATCGCCACATTCCCATATAATGTGCATAAACTAGCCTTCTTGACCACGCAGTCTTTTGCACTTTCCATCAGTCGCCCTACCCATTCGCGCTAGTCTGTGTCTAGAGATATAGACTCTATGTAAAATTTTTAGTTGGATGAGGCATAGTCAGTCCTGTTAAAGGATACCTTTGGGATTTGGAGTAGAGCACTCTGTTATTATTCCCACGTCTCCAAGGCAATAAGTGCAATGATTTATCGCGGACAGGTGGGCGGCCCAATAATACTTTCTAATATCCGGAAGTCCTATTCCCCCGTCGTACCATCCGAGTGTGAGTTTGTGTAATGCTATACGGGGTCTACCATCCCACAGCAGTTCTCCCTGAAGGCTCTCTATCTCCTTTAAATATCTAGCTGGGAACAGATCTGGGGAGTTCTGCAGGACATAAAGGAAGCGCGGCAGTGACATAATTTTAAATAGCGCTGCTCTTCCCAACAGTGAGAGCGGCAGTGCCCTCCAGCTCGCAACGTCCCACTTCAGTCTCTGCAGTGGGGGAAGGAGATTGCGCTCGTAGCGGAGTGTAGCGTCGGAGGTGATAAAGATTCCCAGATATTTAAAACCCACTCTTGTTATTTGAATAGGGCAGCCCCTAGGTGGGGAGGGAGGATCTCCATGAAGAACATAGAGCAGAGACTTGCTCCAATTGATCTTGAACCCCGAGTTTTTCACAAAGTTTGTGAAGATGTTAAGTACTACATGGAGCGATGTTTTCGGGGAGACAAGATATAAAAGAATGTCGTCAACATATAATGAGATGTGGTCCTCCCACCCCTCCATCCACTTGAGTCCCCTGATCATTGGATCTCTGCGGATCCATGCCGCTAATGCTTCCAGGGAGAGAGTGAAGAGTAGGGGCGAGAGCGGACAGCCTTGGCGGGTCCCTCGGCCAAGCATGAATATCTCTGATTTCTTATTGTTGACTACTACTTGTGCCAAAGGGGCCGAGTAGAAAAGCCTCACCCACCCGATGAATCTGGGGCCAAATCCCAACTTTGCCAGGTCCGCAAAAAGGTATGGCCATTTAATAGTTTCAAATGCCATCGTGGCATCCAGCGAAACCATTACCGCGTCTTCCTGAATCATGTCCAGTCTCCCCAGCACACCATGTAGCCTCCGTGAGTTTAATGCTGTATTCCGGTAGGTCATGAAGCCCGACAGGTCCGGGTGTGCCAATTTACATATAACCTGGTTCAGACGGTTAGCCAGTAGTTTTGCCCGTATTTTGGGTTCTGCATTCAACAGGGAGATGGGCCCATAGGAGGAGCATTCATCTCTTGGTTTTCCTTCCTTATATGGTGATGTGGGAGTTGACCCCGTTCCCTACTCTCCTCAAACATGGCTTTAAGGTTTGGGGCAAATTTATCTGGCTTTAGTTTGTACAGTTCAATTGGCAAACCATTGGGACCCAGGGCTTTGCCGGTTTGGAGGTTCCTTATCGCCTGAGCTATTTCGTCAACCGTAAGGGCACTGTCAAATATTCGCTGTTCCTCCTCAGACAGTGTGGGCAGGTTGATGTCAGCAAGGAGGGCTTTTAAATCTTCCTCTGGTAAGTCTGAGCTTCTTTGGTATACCACCTTGTAGTGCTCTGCGAACTTGTTGACTATGGCCTGGGGATCTGTTATCTTTTCAACAGAGTGGGTTATCAGTTCTGGTACCAGACTACTCGCCCTCTCCTTCCTATCTAGCCATGCAATCAATTTCCCTGCTTTATCTCCCTGACCATATATTCTGCCATCTTTGTCCCTCCCTAAAGTTTTGGCCATATCTGTAGCAATGGCTTTATACTTGTCCCTTTTGAGTTTCAGGGTGTGGTGTTTCTCCTGCAGGTTAACTTCTCCTAGCTCGTCCTCAAGGCGGAAGAGTTCTGTTTCGAGGTGTGTCAGATCTTTGAACTTCTCTTTTCGCACTCCGGCAATTAACGACAGTGCCTCCCCCTCATTACTGTTTTAAAAGCTTCCCAGAGAGTTAGGGACGAACCAACCGATCCCTCATTTTCCTTGAAATAGAGGTCCAGGGCCAGCAGGAGCCGGTTTTCACTGTAGGTTTGAGAAGGTACCATCGGTTAATGGGCGCAATAATTCGCACTCTTTTTTCACCCAAGACCAGGTGGGTCCACACCGGAGAGTGGTCAGATATCCCTCTAGCCATGTGTCGTATTTCATGTACATTCGCTATTTGGGGTGCGGGCATTAGCAAGTAGTCTATTCTGGAGAGGCTATTATGTGCCCCCGAGTGGAAGGTGTATTGTTTACTCTCTGGGTGGTATGCCCTCCAGACATCTGTGAGGCCTAGTGCTTCTAAGAAGTTTGTAAGTCAACTACTCGTGGCACCGATGTCTCGGGCAGATAGCGATCAAGGGGGCCCGAGACTACCTAGTTGTAATCTCCTCCCACCATCACGTGGCCCTCTGGGAATGAGAGTACGATGACACCTAAGTCCTTGAAGGTCTGGCCCTGTAGGCCCGGCGGCACATATACGGTCATTACTGTAAATGTGTGTCCCTCCCATTGCCCCGAGAAAGCGGCCCCAGGCTTTGGCAGAGGGACCGGGGCCCTGTGAGCCCTCTCCACTGTGAAGAAGGTGGATAGTCGTTTAGGCTTCAGGTGTTCAGTATTAAGTCCTCAAGAAAAGGGTCCATGCTAGGCCCTCTGCCCCCTCCGGGACCTCTACCACGCGGATGTTGTTCTGACGGGCCAGCACTTCCTGGTCCTCCAACTTCAAGGCCACCTGGTGGTGCTGATGAACCTACTGTTTAACCTTCTCCTCCAGCTTACGAGTGGTAGACTGGAGCTCCATAACGTTAGCACCGTTACTGTGATGCGTTCCAAAGTTTTGTTCATATCGGCCCTGAGAAGATTAATTTCGATTGAGACTTTGTCAATTTTGGTCTTCAGCGTCGTTCCCAGAACCTGAATGGCAGCCATAATTGAAATAAGAGACGGTTTCAAGTTGTCGGCCTGGCCACCTGTGTTTCAAGACAACTTACTTGTCCAATTTATTCGACTGCACCGGTGGAGCCCCTTTTGGCTTCATTGTGTAGCAGACCCAGGGGGATCAGTACACGCTAGGCCACCAACACAGCCCGACTCCCACCACCACTTTCAAATGGCGCTGACCACGCGTGCAGGCTGCATCAGAGACCCCGGCAGGGAGAGGGGTTGCCGCAAACTCCACACGCCCTTCAGGAGTACCCAAGCTACCAGTCTAGAAGTGAGCGCCTGGGCACGGATGCGAGTGTGCAACATAGGTCAAGCGTTCAGATGAGTACCACCCGTTCACAGTGTCTTACCACTGTCCAACAATTTCCACAGAATACAGGGGCCCCAAACTCCACGCTGCTGCACACTCATTTGCATGGTACCAGTACCCTGCTAATCAGATCAACCCCAGCTACAGATGAGGCGTACCCAGCAACCGTACAGTCTCAGTCCGCTAGATGAGGTAGCTCTCCCGCCACCAGGGGCTCAGGCCATCCAGCCGAGTACACTAGCGAAGTTGGTGGGTGCCACTCAGCTTGTGGTACACCCTCCGCATAGGTCCATACACTGCCCAGACCAGTAGTGTTAAAGCGGGGGGGGGGGGGCCCACACTCCACCCGCTCAAGTCAGCAATCCGGGGGGAAGCCAAATGTTTTGCCGCGATGCGCGCCCCTTTTTGTGTCCAGGGCAAATCAGGATATCGGGCGGGTGCAGCCGTTCAGGACCCAAGCTCCACCGCAACGCCTGGACTGCACCAGGGCAATCTCGCGGTGGCGAGGGGGGCCCACGAACACCTCCACCACAGCGGGGCCACCCCTCACTCACCTCCCAACGTCGCTCTCGTAGGGGGTCCTATCCGCCCCAGTCACTCGGGCCCACACAGGTCGCCACCTCTGCCGGTTATACTGCAAGCCAGCAGCCACCCGACACCGCCCTGCGCCCGTACCAGGCGGGTACATCAGCGCCGCTATCGAATATCAGGGTCCAGCTCAGGTGAACCCAGGATATGCACTGCGGTGCCACCACCAACAGGATAATGCAGCTATGTGCTGCCAGGACACCGCCCAGACGCTCCGAAGGCTCCTGCGCATGACCGCTCCCTCAGCTCCATTGTCATGTATCTCGGCGATCACCGGACACAGGTTACTAGGGATAGCCGCATTTAGTAGCGGTGCACTTCTTACTGAAGTGCAAACAATCTCAGCGCTGCAACGTCGGATAAATGCAGGATATTCCGGGCTGTTGTCCCGACCTCGGTGGAGCCCTCCTCTTACGCGGCCATTTTGGCTAACGCCAGGCAACGCCCCCGGTTATAGTAACTTAAAGGTATAACGACTGAAACATTATTTTACTTACTGCATCTCCTCTTATTAAATCTGAGTACATATGGTGCTGTTGCACTCTCTTTTCTCGCAAAGAAGTGCAGCATCTTTGGTTACTACACTGCTTGAAAACATAGTAAATTTGCCTGTTCGGTTCTCCAGACCAAGCACTCTTAACATTTAATGCCTATCGGTATGGACGACATGTGAAGTCTTCACCTTGTAATCCTCAGTAATATTTACTATACACTGATTTGCACACTGGTATAGCTCATTGTCTCTTTATAATCTGTTTGTGATGTAAAGTGCTCTAGTAGAACTATAAAATACATTAATGTGAGAGAGGGGTGAAGGAGAGATGAGGGGCATCGTTGGAGGGTGTTAGTGTGGGAATCTGTAAAGAAGGAGGTCATCATGGGGGCAGGGGGGCCAATGAAGATTGTCATTCTGGGAAACCAGGGCTGGCTCTATGGCGGCGCGACTGGTGTGACCTCACCGGGTGCTGACTTTGGCTGGAGTGTTGTATTTGGAAGTATTGTGTGGGTTTAAAAGCACCTGATGCCTGGCCTCCAGAAATTTACAGGCAACAATATAAATGTCAAGATAACTCCGATGATTAATGTTCTTCTTAGAGAGAGATCAGAGGTTTGTCTAGTGGAAGTTTTGATTCGTGGTGAGGCAGTGCAGAGGGTTAGTATGCCTGCCGCAAAGAAAGTGTACCATTCAGCTCACATAGAGAATATAATACAAATAGGTCAGTGGATTACTGTTTTTTCCATAGAGATCCTTTTGTGACTTGCAGTTTACAAATTATAATCCTAACATGGAACAGTGAGCTATTAACTGTCACCAAAGAGCTGCATAGAAACTGCAAGGCATAGATTAGAGCGTAATGATCTTATCTCATCTTTCATTATCCTAATATTGGAAAAAAAGGTTCATTTGGATGCAAAATCAAATCTAATTATTAAAAAGAACCCCCAACCATGGTGTTAAGTTTTAAATTCAGAGGATCCAGGTGGCCTTCTTGCAGGAAACACATGTGGATCGGGCTGAGGGGCTGGCGCTGCAGAAGCGATGGAGGGGACAGCTGTTTTACACTACCTTTTCTGCTTTTGCTAGGGGGGCTTTGATCTGGGTCCGATCTGGGGTTCCTTTTCAACCCACGACCACGCTGGTGGACCCGGAGGGGAGGTTTGTGGCGGTGTCTGGTCGACTGGACGGCAGGGATGTGACCTTCTGCAGTATTTACGCCCCGAACTCTGACTACACTGCTTTCTTTGCGCGACTATCTGGGAAGCTGGCGTCCTTTCTGGTGGGCACGGTGTTTCTAGGGGGGGACTTTAACTCGATCACTGATGTGGACTTAGATCGTTCTCATCCCCCGCTAGCTCAATCGGCGGTACACAGGGTGGCCAAGGCGAGGTGCGATTGGCAGGCAGCCTGGGGACTTGTGGATGCGTGGCGGGTGCACCACCCGTCGGATAGGGATTATTCCTTCTATTCTGTGCCGCACGACCTCCATGTTCGGCTGGATGGCTTCTTGTGCACCCCGGGAGCCCTGGAGCTGACGTGTCATAGCGAATATTTGGCAAGGACACTCTCGGACCATAACCCCTGCTTGATATCGGTCCTCTGGTCCCGGCAGCGGCAGGCGATCCCGACTTGGCGTTTGAGTCCGGCGCTGCTGGAGGATCCTGTGTTTCATGCGGAGCTTGGGGAGGGTGTGGAGCGCTACTTTGCGGGTAATGCGGGGACGGCGACAAGCAGGGCCCTCGAATGGGATGCGCTCAAGGCGGTGGTACGGGGGATTTGTATCTCGGCCGTCGCTGGGACACGCCAGGTGCTGTCGCGGGACGTTGACCGAGCGGAGACGCGACTACGCCAGGCGGAACTTGCCGGTCACGCTGCCGGGGACGATCAGGGAGAGGTCTTGGCGGCGCGGGAGGAGGTGGCCGCACAGGTGGAGCGGCTTCGCTGCTATGACTATAAAGAGTATTTGGTCCGTGCGCACGCTGAGCGAGATAAGGTTGTGTCCTTATTAGCCTGGTTGGCAAATCCGGCTCTTAGGGGCACCCCTATATTGTCGTTAGCTACCCCCGCGGGGGACTTGGTTTACTCCCAACGGGAGATCAATGGCCAATTCTGGGACTATTACTCGCAGTTATATCGGAGCAGAATGCGGGACCTGCCTGATGGGCTGGACGCCTATTTAGAAGCTGCTGGGTTGCCACAATTGGACCCAGAACAGGGATCGGCGCTGGGGGCGGAGATCTCCCTTGGAGAGATCAGAGTGGCGGTTAAGCACATGGCCCGGAAGAAGACCCCGGGGGCGGACGGTCTCCCAGTGGAGTTCTATGCTGCTTACTTGGACGTCTTGGCTCCGCGGCTGCAGGCGATGTACAGGGAGGCGTGGGACGTGGGCGAGCTGCCGGGTACCTTGAGGGAGGCGATCATAGTACCATTACTGAAGAAAGGTGGGGCCCCAACCTCCAGATCGGCGTACCGTCCGCTTTCAATGCTCTCGGTGGATTATAAGATCCTTAGTAAGATCTTGGCCACACGACTCATGGTCCACATGGGCGCGCTGGTGCACCCGGACCAATCTGGTTTTATCCCCGCGAGGAACACCACGGCGGGTATTCGCAGGCTAGTGCGGATCATGGGTGACCAGGGGGAGGGCTCTTCGGACGCCGTGGTACTGTCGGTGGATATCGAAAAGGCATTCGATAGCGTGGAGTGGCCGTATCTGTTTCGGGTGCTGAGGGGGTTCGGCCTGGGGGACCACTTCGTGCGCTGGACCAGATTGTTATACCGATCTGCCGTGGCTAGAGTCCGCACGGGGCGTACCATCTCGGCTGCCTGTCGGGTGGAGAGAGGCACTCGGCAGGGCTGTTCATTATCCCCTCTTTTGTTTGCCCTGGCGATAGAGCCCTTGGCAGCGCATGCCCGTCAGGGGCGGTCTTACGAGGGGGTTCAGTTGCGTGGAGAGCCACACTACATCTCCTTATACGCGGATGACCTCTTGCTGTATTTGGCGGATGCGCGGGGTTCTCTGCGTGGCGCCAGACTCCTGCTTCGGGAGTTCGGCTCCTTTTCAGGGCTGCGTGTTAATTGGGCCAAGACTTGCCTGTTTCCTCTGTCTCCTGGGACCCGGGCCCCTGCGGCCCTTGCGGACCTCCGCTGGGAACCTGCTTGCCTGCCTTACCTGGGTGTCCGCATCTTTCACGCTCCTGCTGATCTCTTCGATGGCAATGTGGGTGGAGCGCTAAGGGGACTCAAGGGGAGTATGGCGTTTTGGAGCACCCTCCCGTTGTCGGTGGCCGGCCGAATAGCGCTGCTGAAAATGGTGGCGCTACCGCGATTGCTCTATTTCTTCCGCACCTTGCCGATCTGGATCCCGGCCTCTTTTTTTAAGACGCTTCGGGCGCTGATAACGGGGTTTCTTTGGGGCGCGGGCAGACGTCGGGTGGCGTTGAACACCTTGATGAGACCGAGGGTGGAGGGGGGGCTGGCGGTCCCGGACTTCGAATGGTACTACCTGGCGGCGCAATTGCAGTGCCTCACACAGGCTGTGGCACGCGAGTTCAGAGGCCCGGAGAGCCCGCAGGGTAGGATTATCCCTCGGCATGTACTGTCATTCATACTATTGCAGCAAAGGCTCCGGTTGGATCAACTCACGCTAGAGGAGCGCACGCTTCGGCTCTGCTGGCTCCGTAGCCAGAGACGAGCGGGCTTTGCGACCCCATATGCCCCGGAGATTCCGTTGGGCATGTGCACGGCTCTCCCTCATGGCGGAGACTGGTCGGCGTTGGCAGGTTGGGAGGACCGAGGGGTTCACATGCTTGGCGATCTCTATCGTGACGGAGCTTTGTTGCCGTTCCACGAGTTGCAGAGGGATTTTGATTTGCCCAGGGGGGATTATCTCCTCCACTCGGCTCTGGTGGCTGGGATTCGGAAACACTGGCGGACGGGGCTGTCGGAACCCCCGACGTCCCTGGGATGCCAGTACGTCGTGATGGCGGCGGGTACCGTGAAGGCCATCACCTGCCTCTATGGGCGGCTGTCCACAGAGAGGCTCGCGCCCCTGACGACCCTGCGGGAGCGGTGGGAGGGAGACCTTGCCAGGCCTATCTCGGAGACGACGTGGTCGCAGTTGCTGCAACGACCTTGGAAGGGCACGCGCAACGCTAGATTTCAATTGGTTCAATTCTATACTCTTCACAGGGCCTACTTAACCCCGGTGAAGATTCTGCAATATTTTGGGGGCTCCTCGTCGGGCTGCCCCCGGTGCCACGCGGAGGGGGCTGATTTCGGCCATATGTTCTGGTCCTGCCCGGGGTTGGGCTCTTACTGGACGGATGTGGTGGCGTGCCTGAATCGCGTGACTGACCGAGTGTTGACAGTGGACATGGGAACTTGCCTTCTGCTTTGGTTCCCACATACCCCCCGTACAAAAATCACGAGCAAATTTATCGATCTGGGGCTGATAATGGCGAAGAGGGAGCTTACCATGCACTGGAAGGCAAGAACGGGGCCGAGTGTTCGGAGGTGGAGGGTGAGCTTCCTGGCCTGGGCGGGGACTGAAGGGACGCTTCGCCTACAGCTGGCTAGACGTACTTCCAATGACAAAGCGCAAGAGGCTGCCGGGGCATGGGGGGCGCTGGTGGAGGAGCTTCGCCGCCTGGGGGACCGAGAGGAGGGGGGTGAGGGCTAGGCGGGCGCGGCCCGGCCTGGGAGGAGTGTGGAGGGACCTGCTGGGACTCCCGGGGAGACTGCCCAGGAGGGGACTGCCTGAATATTCCACGGGGGCTATCGCTATTTGTGCAAATGTATCATGTTGTGCACGGTGGTCCGGCTTCGGGGTGGTATGCATGTGAGGGGTAGAGTACAGCCTTTGGTACTTTTGGAAACGTGGGTGGGGTTCGCCCTCTGATTCCGCGTTTAGCTCCCTAGTTGCGTGGGGCACCTTACACCCCACTGGATGGAGAACCCGTGGCGGGCACACTGGCAAGGGGGGGGTGGGGGTAGAGAGGGAGTGGGGTGGGGGGTCTAGACTGGTTTTGTTGCGAGCTTATTGTCTTTGATATTGTTCCCACTGGCCTGGTTATCCTTCACAGGAATACTGAATGTAATGTGGACTTCATGTTGTTCTACGTTGGGAAAAACTAATAAAAATTGTTTAAAAAAAAAAAAAAGTTTTAAATTCAGAGTTTGTTGCTTCTCCAGACCAAGCACTATTAAACTATACTGTCTACCAGACGTGACGCCTGTAGTCCTCTGTTTTATCTAACATTTCCTATACACTAATCTACACACCTATGATTGATTGTCTCTGTCTAGTGTGTGTGATGTAAAGTGCTCTGACACCCTACTACTAGTGGCAACGGCACTATACAACGAATTAAACGCATCTGAGAGAGAGTGGTTATGGAGACTTGAGGGGCACTGTTAAAGGGTGGTAGTGAGGGAATCCATAACGGAGGTGGTTATTGGGGGGGCGCCAACAAACATTGTTGCACAGGGCGCCACCCGCGCTAAAGCCGGCCCTGCCTGCAAGTGTCTGAGGCACTCAGCAGCAGCAGAAACAAGCTCCTGATCGAATGTCAGATTTCCCAGTACAATCCTGTACAGCCTCCTGAAACGACTTCAGTCTTGATTTTCATTGATACCAGCAGATAACGTCTCAGCATCCCCCGTCTTCAGAGATTCCACCACTATGAAACCTGCAAAAGAAAAGACTCAGATAAGTCCAACTCACCCTAAGTTACAATATGCATGCTTAACATATTGCTTACCTAGAAATAGAAGAGACTAATCTTCCGTTTAAGAAAATATTTGTGAGAAATTGTGTGAGGCTAAGCATGATTATTTGAGAAGGTCGATGTGTGAGGACAGGACCAAACAACCAGCTAAAGCTAACTACTCGTGAGCGCGACCGCGAGTGCAAGGTTCTAGGCGCTCAGGGCCATGTGGGCAAAGTCTGAAGCACCAAGTTCAGAGCTCGCATCTACAGTCAAAAGACCTTTGAGGTTGGACGTTCATACTTTGTCCACCACCTAAGAGAGACTAGAAGGAGAAACAAGGTATGGGGTGGGGGGTTGCACACACAAGGCAAGCTGCAAAGGGGATTCATTGAGTATTCAGTGGGGGAAGGTGTAGTAAACATTACATTTTATCCTTGCAATGATACGCCTTAGAGAATCTAATCAAGAAGAAGAGAGGCAACAAATTAAAACTAGTGAGGGACAACACCAAGCAGAGCAGTGTGAAGGAACACAGCAGCACAGCAGCACAGCAGCACAGCCACCTGCAGATGCTGGAGAGCCCAGATGGAAACGGAGATCAGACGTCGTCCACTGCTCCCGCTTGACCCAGGGGGTCAGGTTAGTCAGTCTGGTGAGTTTACTGGCTAACCAGCCTCTGACAGTAAATGTGGGAGGAATCAAGAGGAAGTATTGGAAAATGGCAAATAATTACTATTAAATGAGAGGGTGATAGGGATTTAGGGAGGGCTTTGAGAGCAGCGTGCTAATACAAAAAACACACTCATAAAAGAGTAGAACAATTACAATTCTCAAAATACACATCTTGAGTTACTACATGCCAAGGCTGTCAAAATAGGATCAAATATACTTCAGCCTTGCTTTGGAGTAAGTCAAACACGACACACAGACAATCACTGGCACTGCAACACCCTTCCATAAAAAACAATGGAGGAAGAGAAAATAATAACACCCTAAAGGACCTAAAAGAAATACATTATAATAGTTTGACATTTAAAATAAATTTAAGTTTTTAAGTGCCATCAAATTATATAAAATGATCAATTTTTTAAATTTAATAATAAACTTAATTTAAAAAATATTTAAAAAAACGTTTGAACAATCTCAAGAAAAATGAAGAAGTTTTTTAGAAACATACATAACTGTTAACCGTGCTCACTAAATATTAAATACCAATACAAATGTCAGTGGAGTGAACATCTTTAATTACTATTTAACAGTTAATATTTATGAATTAAATAAATATATTTCAACAATTTTATTATTTAATACACATTTATTTTGATGAAATAATGTGTTAAGAAATATTGTATTATTTCCAGGTTAATAATACATATTTTAGATGAATTTACATTTCTATAATACATTAAAATATTTGTATTTAAAAAAAAAAAAAAGAATATACTTTTTGGGGGGTTTCCCCGTACTTCCCCACTTGGGGATCTTCAATCTGGTGGAGCAGAGCTCAACAGGTGAAAAGTTACTGGTAGTGAATTTACATCATAAATTCTGCTGTAGGAGCATCATCCCAACCCTTGAGAGGGTGGGGAGGTAAAAGTCTACAACGTTGTGTAAACTTTTACTCCAAAATGTTGAATAGCAAAAACGTGGACAAGGAGGAGTAAATATACAGGCAAATACGTATATATGTGTATAGCTACCCTTGTGATTCGGGCTCTGTGTGTCTTCCATTTCTTCCTCGAGCAGTGGGGAGGTTGCTGGGTCCTGGTGGGGAGCAGGGATGGGCTGGGACCAGAACCAGCCCTGGCGGGATGCTGCTCGACTGGCCCTGGGAGGCGTGGTGTGGGGGGTGGTAGCAAGAGGTACCGCTCCCACTTTTCTAACAGGGGGCCGATATTGCAGCACTGCTGCAAAACTGGACCCCTGAAAGAAAAGCGGCCCCCATGGCCACAAAACCGGCCCCACCCCTCCGGCCCACCGGGGAAATGTTAGGTGCCCGCTACGGCCAGTCCCTTCTGATCCTAAGACTAGTATGGGAATGCTTGGAATCTTGTCTTCAATTTTTTGCACTGAGTGTATCAAGCCTGTTGAGGCTGCTGCTGTCACCGTTACTTATCCTATGAAATAACTTTATCTTGCTTTCCTCATATGGTGGAGTGCTAGAATGTACCACCCTTTAGGAGTTGCAGCAGACTTTGAAAGCATTGTGGTCGAGTACAGGGCGCCAGTGATGTTTTTTTAGAGTGTGTAAGATTCTTTCAAATGTTATGAGAATCTTGCTCAGTTGCAAGATGCTGTTTAAGAGGCGATCAGATGTGATTCTTTGAAAACTACAGCAGAGAATGTGGAACATATGGCAGCCAAATGTGACTCAGGGTGCTGCTGTGCTCCAAGTGCAGGACAAATTGTAGCTACTCTGGCTGTTAGATGGGAAAACAGAAGAAACACAAGAGGGTGCTGTATATAGAGCACGTAGATGCCATGGGGCTTAGGGTCTTGAATGTAGACGTATGGTTCAGAATGCTGTGTGCAATGTGCAGGAGCATCTACGAAGGGAAGTTCAGAGTATTGACTAAGGAACATGTGCAAGTCCGGAGGCTCTGAGGGCTGAATGTGAAATAAAAGATAATGGGAGGGGCTGTAGTTGGAAGAAGTTAAACTTATGAGGCCAAAGGCATTGAATGTGCAACACACAGAAGCTAGGTCGCCCAGGTTCCTCCATACAAATTGCAGGAGACCCCAAAAGGCTCAGAGTGCTGAATGTAGAAGCTGTGGTTGCTATATGTGAAGCACATATGCCAAAGGTGTTGAAGGCAAAACATATACAATCAAGGGGCTCAGGGTGCCACCTGTGCAATGCGGGAGAAGCCAAGGCTATCAGGGTCCAGCATGCATGGCTGGCTCTAGGGTGGTGCAACCGTTTTAGCCGCACCAGGTGCTGAGGTGGAGGGGCTGTGTTTAGAAATAACACAGGTTTAAAAAGCACATGCTGCACTGTTCCTTGTTTGTTGAGCAGTTTTTAGGCAACATTAAAAATGTCAAGATAAGTGGTGATTCATGTTCCTGATGGAGAGAGATTGGAGTTTTGTCTATTGGCAGTTTTGACTCATCATAAAGTAGCCTGCTGCAAAGAATGTGTATCACGCAAATCGCCCAGCTCTATTTTACGCAGATATCTCTGTAGGTTACTGCTTTTGTACCAGAGATCTTTTTGTTACTTGCAATTCATAAGTTGCAACTCTAATATAGCACAGTGAGCTATGAACTGTTATCAAAGCAATGGATGCAAACTTCATGGTATAGGTTATAACGTTGTGCTTTTTTCCACAGACTTTTATTATCCTAATGTTGCTAGGGTGTATTTGGGTAGAAATACATTCTTATTAGTAAAGCCAACCATGATGGTATGTTTACAATAATGAGTTTGTACTTCTTCAGACAAAAGACTCTTGAAATATACTGTCTACTTGTAACGGTGACATGTGACTCCTACACTTTGTAATCCTCATTTGTAGGAAGGTGGAATCTGACTGCATGGTTACCCCCACTTTTTTCTGATGTTTTGCAGATTTTTGACTTAGTCTGACTGGGATCCTGCTAATCAGGACCCCAATCTATCTGCTTTCTCCCTAAATTGGTTGTGCTTGTACTTTAGTGACACGCCAGATTGGATTCTGGGGTACCCTTATCAGTCCCTAGTACATGGTATACTATGTACTCAGGGCATAGGTACCACAGAGGCCTCCCAGGGGCTGCAGCATGTATTATGCCACCCTTGGGAGACCATTCAAAATGACACCACGGGTCTGCTACAGCAGCCGGTGTAAGGTGGTGCATGCACCCCTTACTTATAAATAGGTTCACTATATATATTCTATATCACTGCACATATAAACCTATCAGTTACCCCTATGACAGGCCTTATCAATCCTGAAGGCAAGGGGCTTGGTTTTATGTGAGAGGATGCACCTGCATGAGCAGAGCCCCTCTGCAGCCTTCTGAACCTATTTTCCGGGGTTGTTTGTGATACAGCCAACCATATATACTTCAGTACATTATAACCTCGCGGTAAATGCTACCTTTAAAACGGCTGCATAGAAACATGTCTTGTTTGGTGCCAAACACCTTGGAATCATACCTCCCCACCAGTAACTGGCGGGGGAGGTATGATTCCACCCTCCTAGAGGGGCAAATGTGACATACCGGGCTACCTGATGCCAGCTTTCTCGGCCTGGGCCTCACAAAATGGATGCTGCCAGCCACAGACACGAGTCTGCCCTCCTGCTGCTGAGCCAAGCTCGAGCAGGGGAAGGCTTGACAATAGGTTTCCTGTCACAGGGAGGTGTGACCACCTCCCAGACCAAATTTAGTGTGTTGGGGCTGTGTGGGTGCACTCTGAGAGTGCTTTGATGTCTGCACTGGGGGCACATTGGGTGTCACTGTGCATAGTCCAGCCCAAACCGGTTGCAGGAGCCATTTGCTGGACAAAGGACATGGGTGTAGCCACTCCTCTGTCCTGACCCTCCCATAGGTGGTTCCCCAGAGTTTGTCCCACCCCTTCCTTGGGTATAAAGTAGGAACCCCTGACTACAGGACTTTAGATTTTACCTGGACTAAACTCTGCTACAGAAACCAAGTACTTCAACGATCTGCACGACGCTGGATGACTGAAGAATCTCCCTTGGAGTAAAGGAATTACTCCCCTGCAAGGCAGGCACCTAAAACGCAACTGACCGGTTTGCATCTCCCGAGCTCCTGAGGACTCCGAAGATTTCTGTAACACAGGAGGTGGGTTCCCGAGGTCTCTGAGGTTGATCTGCGCTCTCAGCAATTCTGAGGCCCGTATCCCTTGTGGGGACCGTGCAACCCGAGCCCCTGTGCACCGCATTCTTTTGCAGCAGCATATGCTTTTTGGCAATCCCTGAGGCTGTGCTTTGGGCTACTTGTAGTCCTGACCCAAGCAGTAATTCCACCGAAGATTTCTGGCCTACACTCCACGAGTGTATTTTTTGACTCAGCTCGAGGTCCCTTCACGATCCCTGGTCCGTTGGCCTGTGGGTCCCTGTGAAGGTAACTTTGACTTTCCGTGGGCTTTCCTGGTTGCTCCAGACGTGCCCTGACTAGCTTGGAGAGTCCCCAGGCCCTTGCTGGTCCTCACCGAAGCATCTTTCCTCTGCCCGCGTGGGTGGCAGTTGCCAAGGCTTGTTGGTGTTCAATCCGGACACTGACCCCCCCAGCACTCGACATCTTTCGTGGGACAGATCACCTCTGGACTTTGGTCGTTGTCGACTGGCTGCTTCAAGCTTCACCTCTTCTCACCTGAAACACCCGACATCGGTAGGCATTTGTCTACTGTGCCCCTGGTCAGTGTGAAGTGACCCAGACTCTGTCCTCTCTGCATTCAGGTTCTTCTCATCTCCGATCCAGGCTTGGATCACACCAGACACTTTTCATCTTCACGGCAGCAGCACTTTTCCGCATCACGCTATTGAAAACAACGAAGGTTTCCGACATCACTTGACCCCTATGCACCCGGCTCCTCTGGGATAGGTAACACAGGTATCTCAGTACTCTCAAGGGTGCTGGCCTTAGAACCTTCTATGTTTAACTGGGTTTGCTAAAAGTTCTCTCCAAGGTGTCCTTAATCTTTAAAATTCCAATCGCGACTTTCCCATAGAGTTGTACGGAGCTCGCGCCTGTGTTCGCACACTGCACCCGTCCTCTGTGGTTCCCCTGTGTCACTATCTTGGGTGGTTCTTTGGGGTCCCAGCGATTATACATGCTCTAGGCACTGTGTCTAGTCAAGTTGTGGTTGTTATACCACTTTCTTAGTATACGGTTTGGTCTCCCCCTGGAGCCCACTGTGTATTGTGCTAATTACTGTTGTTCTAGTGATTTAATATTGTGTGCTTTGTTCTCTAATCTCATAAAGTGGTTAGAAGAGAGTGTTTAGTAGTAAATACATATATTTTATATATTCCTTGTGTGGTTCTCCTTTCATTTGGTCATTCAGGAGGTTCTAATCTGGTAAAACAAGCTGCTTAATATTCCTTCAAGACTTAGCCTTAAGGCTGCTCTCCATACCTTCTACTAGGATAGCTTTCAATAAAGGTTGTCTAATCATGCCTAATCATCAATAAGGGTTGTTTGGAGTGGTACAAGGTGCCCACTTTAATTAGTGGTCAGCATATACCAGGCCAACTTCTCACATCATTGTCTTATGTAACATTTCCCATAGACTGTTTTGCACACATATGATTCATTGGTTCGGTATAATGTATGTGTGATGTAAAACACTGTGACCCTACAATGGTATGAGTAGTGCTATAAAACAAATGTAATACATGTTAGAGAGGGGCTATGGAGAGATGAGGGGCACTGGTGGAGAATGAAAGTGAGGATATTAGTCGAGAAGGAGGTTTTGGGGGTGACACCAACAAAGATTGTCATGCTGGGTACCACCATCACTAGAGCTGCCCCTGCCTACATGGATTGTAAGGAAAGACAAATAGCACAGATTTCTGAATATGTGATACAAAAGATGTCAAGAGGATGAGGTTTGCTATATGTGGAACATTTGGAAATGAAGTGACTTAGGGTGCTAAGTGTAGAATGTAGGAGAGGCTGAGAGACTCTAGGAGCGGCAAATGGAGAGCAGGAGAAGTCCAAAGGTTCATGGCGAGGTTCAGCAAGGTGCATACTGACATCAGGTCAAGATAGGAGGCTCAGGTTGATACATGCAGAGTGGATGAGAAGCAAAGAAGCTCAAGGTGCAGCATGCAGGAGAAGCAAAGAGGCTCAAGTCATCCATTCAGAGTGCAGGAGTAGCTGAGAGGCTCAGAGTGTTGCATACTGATAGCAGGAGAAGCCACGAGGATTTGCAGTCCTGCAAGCAGAGTGCAGGAAAAGATAAGAGGCTTAGGGTGATACATATTGAGTGGAGGAGAAGCAAAGAAGCTCATGGTTCATCATGTGAGAAAAGCAAATAGGCTCAACGTCATCCATCCAGAGCGCAGGAAAAGCTAAGAGGCTCAATGTGTTGCATGCTGACTGCAGGAGAATCCAAAAAGCTCAGGGTGCAGCTTCCAGGAGAAACAAAAAGGATGAGGTGGATATGTGGTGATTGCAGAAGAAGCCAAGAGTCTCAAGGTTCTTTACATGGAGTGCATAAGAAGTCAATAGGTTCTGTGATAAATGCAGAGAGACTAAGAACCCAAAAGATCCAGGGTGCTGCATGCAAGAGATGTAAAGAGACTCAGGATGCTGCATGCAGAGTGTAGGAGAAGCCATAAGACACAGTGGGTTGCAGGCAGAGTGCAGGAGAAATGAAGATGCTCTGGTACTGCATGCAGAGTGCAGAAAAAGCCAAGAAGCTCAGAATAGAGCATACGATATGCAGGAGAAGCAAAGAGGCCTAGGGCTGCAGCATGCAGAGAAGGAGAGAGAAGCTCAGGGTGCTGCAAGTGGAGTGTAGGAAAAGCCAAAATGCCCAGGGTGCTGCATGTGGAATGCAGGAGAAACCAAGAGGATCAGGACAGTGCATTCAGAGTGCAGAAAAAGTCAAACGGATAATGGTGGTGTGTGAGGTGTGCAGGAGATGCAAAGAGGCTGAGGGCTTTGCAAGTAAAGTGTAGAAGAAGCCAAGAGAACCAGGAAGCAACATGTGGGAGAAGCAAAGAGGCTCAGGATGGTGCATGCTGTGAATAGGAGAAGCCAAGTGTGGTATCCTGTCCTGGCATGGGAGTGCAGTGCAATGTGGAATTAAGGTGTGTGAGAGTTCCTTAGTTCTTTATGCTTAGTGTTTAGAATGTTAAGATGACAGTTTTACTGAAGTATTGAAAGAGCTAGAGCTAACTCTGTGGATGGGTTCTGCAAAGTGAAGAAATACTTCTTTCACCAAGGATTTGTGTTTCATTGAGTTATTGAACACCTCCTTTTGGCGACAAATATGAGATTGGACCAGTTGATTAGATGTTGGTGCAGACCTCAACACAAGTGGATTTGAATTGTCATCTCCAGGTTTTCTTTTTTTAAGGAAAAGCTGTTCTTTGGATTTTGTTGTGTGTAACAAGCCACACAACATTGACTTCGTGTGAACTGTTGGGCTATAAAAGATGACTTGGTGTGAACAGTTGAAAATAGATACTGAGTGGCATGATTACTAAGAGTCAAAATGACAAGGGTGTGAGGAGTCAAACAAGCCTAAGTAATTCCTGGGGAAATGCTTCATATGTGGTGTCGTTGGACATTTGGCCAATGATAAGAAATGCCCAGGTTGGAAGGTGGCATGCAAGTTATGTTTGCGAAAGGGTCATTTCAGTAAATGCTGTTGAAGTAAAAACAGTGAACACAAGATCAACGAAGTGTTGCATGATGAGGATGAATGTGAAAAATTAATTTTGCAAGTTTCCAACGAAGATGCTGATGGTCTTCATGATTTTGTCATGGTGGAATGAAAACCAGTAAAGATCCTTTTTGATTCAGGAGCGAAATTAACTATTATCTTCAATTATGTTTTTGTAGATGCATAAAGGGAAAGGTGCAGTTGTGTAAGCCTGATGTCAGACCCACTGATTACGGTGGTGAGCCCACTAGATTAGTAAGTTATTTTCAAGGTATAGTGGAGTACTTTGGGAGGATGGCTGTGGGAAAAATATATGTTGGTGCTAAGGCTGATGCGGTGGTGAGTTGGTTTCACCAACTTAATTTGGGTGCGATTCTAGATCCTCATGCAGATCCTCCCATTAAATTGAGAGATGATGTGAATGTCAGAATAATGGATCACAGTAAGGAAGTTAGTAATCAGCCTTGTACATTTATGGAGGAATTCCCTGAAGTGTTCGCCAATTCCCTTGGGTGTTTGAAAGGCTACATGCACCAAATAAAAATTAGAGAAGGTTCCACTCCTGAGGTATGCAAAGTGAGGAAGGTTCCTTTTGAGGTGAGGGAATCTGTTATTGGGGAATTAGAGAAGTTAGAAAGAGAAGGAGTGATTGAGAAAGTTGAGGGAACAGATTGACTTTGTCCGGTGGTCGTTGCAAGAAAACGGAATGGAGAGATTCGTCTATGTGTGGACTTTAGGGGTCTTAACAAGGCGGTTGTGGTAGATAGATTTTCTATATCGGGAATAAATGAATTGGTGTGTATGCTTGGGAATG
The DNA here is from genome assembly GCF_964204655.1 of Triturus cristatus. Classification (NCBI taxonomy): domain Eukaryota; kingdom Metazoa; phylum Chordata; class Amphibia; order Caudata; family Salamandridae; genus Triturus; species Triturus cristatus. Next base: position 819,254,777 of record NC_140590.1, read on the forward strand.
CCAAGTGGATACCACCAGATTAGGCTACATGAAGAATCTATGGATTGCTGTATAACCTCTTCCATGCTGATAATTATTTTTGCTTCTACCTCATTATATAATTCCTTTAGCATCGCTATCAGTTGAGATTGAAAGCCAAATGTCCCCAAAATTAAAAACCAACCTTACCAGTCAACAAGGTTGAATGCCTTCTCTACATCCATCATTAATATTGCTGCATTGTCTTTGTTGACTAAAAAGTAATCAATAGCCTGAGTCAAATAATAGGTATTAGCAGGCATCGATCTTTTTGGCAGAAACCCTGTGTGATTGGCATGAAATCCTGGTCATCCAAATTTTCATAAATAATTTGTAAACTGAAATTAATAAACTTATTGAGCGATATGATTTGGGGTACTTTGGATGTTTATCTTTCTTAAGAAAGCTTATCACTACTGAATCGTTAAATTTTTGGGAAATAGGAATCCCGTCCTTAATTTGATTAAAAAGAGATATTAAAAACAAAGAAAGGTCAGCTTGAAACATCTTATACACTTCTATGGGAATACCATCATTTCCACAAGCCTTTGCGCTAGCCATATTTTTTAGCGCATCAGCCATTTCTATGGTCTCTATTGGCTTATTCAGAACTTTAATATTATCTCTAGTGATTTGTGGTAGGTGTAAATCCCTGAAACAGTCTATTCATTCTTGCTGATCTATTATCTGTTCTTCAGAATAGGGAAGACGTGTGGCGCCGCGGCCAGGGTGACTGCCTCCGGAATCTGGCGATCACGGTTCGATCCCCGGCTTCGGCAGCAAGCGACTCTGGGCAATAGCTTGCTTAATCTTCCCGATGGCCCCCACCGCCTAGAGACCCTTACGGGTAATTGTTCGCGCTTTACAAATGTGGATTATTATTATTATTCATTTTAAACGGCTAAGAAGTATTTATGCTATCCTTATTTTATTATCCTCTATGATTCCTGTATTATGATCTTTCAATCGAGTCATTTTTTGCTTACTTTTCTGCGATTCATGCTAAATATTTACCTATGTGCTGGCTTTCTTTGTATAATTTTTGTTGATAAGCCTTACTTCTAAAATAAAACAAAATTCTTAATCGCTCCTTTGCCCTCATGCATTCTTGCTGTAGTTATCAAAATAATCTCCTGTCATCCCTAAATTAAATTCATTCCTAGCCCTTTCTACTGTATCTTATAAAATTTCAGTCTTCTGTGCTCGCTACTTATATATCCTAGCTTTATAAGAAATAACCCCGCCCCGAAGGGAGGTCTTAAAAGCTTCCCACACCATGAATATTGGGGCAGTATTTACATTACTCTTGAAAAAAATCATTAGGTAATTAAACCATCAGGGATGCCCGTTATCCCCACTCTTGTTCTCTCTTTTTATACAACCATTTGTTAAAATGTGTTCCAACCCATTGATTTTAGCTCCTATAGGTGGCATGGCAAAAATCAAAGTATTTGCAGGTGACATCTTTTTAAGTCTTAAGGCTGAGGGTGAAATTATACAGAAAGTGTTGGACGAAATCCAGGCCTTTACACGTCTAGGGAGATATAAAGTAAATCAGTCCAAAATTGAAACACTTTTTATTAGATTTGGGGATCTCTAGTTGGCATAGGTAGGTACCTGTGACAAATAGGGACCCTTGCGGCTAGTCAGGGTAAGGGGCTACACTCCTAAAATAACCCCTGCTCACCCCCTTGGTAGCTTGGCACGAGCAGGCAGGCTTATCTCAGAGGCAGTGTGTAAAGCATTTGTGAACACATACAGTAATACAGTGACAACACTACAAGTGGACACCACACAGGTTGTATTATAAAAATAAGTATTTTTATATAGACTTAACACAAGACCAAATGACAAAAATCCACAATACTGTACTCAAAAATAGACTTTAAAATTTTGTAAACTAGCTCAGTTCTCTTAACCCCTTCGCTGCTGCGGACATTCCGCTGCAGCGCTGGGGGGGGCAGGGGGGCAGCGCGGTGGGCCTGTGCTCATGACGGAGCCGCTCCGTCATGAGCCACAGTTGAGCTGTGCTCATGACGGAACGGTTCCGTCATGACTCCGCCCATTTGCGTTGTCGCCCCGCACAGGCGGGGAAACAGCGCCGCGCAGGCGGCGCGGCCGCCAACAGGATTGTCATGACGGAACCGTTCCGTCATGAGCACACGGCAACCGTGGCTCATGACGGAACGGTTCCGTCATGAGCGGGGAAGGGGTTAAGTTGTAAATGCGACACTTTACTCTCAATGTACCTTTGATGCGTAACGCAAGGAAAACAAAAGGGTCGCAGGGAAGTTGATGCGTCGGTTCCTTACACGCAGGTGAGTGGATGTGTTGGTTCCTTACTGCTGCGCAGGGGAGTTGATACTCGCTTCCTTACTGTGTGGAGAGTTGATGCGTCGGTTTCTTACTGCTCTCCGGTGCGATGCGACACAATGGCACCTCGATGCGATACTCTTCTCCGGTGCGATGCGACAAAATGGCGTCTTGGTTGCGATGCAAAACGTTGGTGTGATGTGCGCATGCCCAGTGGCCTTTCGGCGACTCGATGGTCTTTGGAGCCGCGACAGGCCCTGCGACGTGCTTCTCCGGTGATGCGACGCTGACCTCTGTGGCAGCGTCCCACTTCTCTGGCGATGTGCCGCACTTCCGCGATGCGACGATGACAGCGGATGCGGCGGCAACACACTTCTCATTGTTGCGTCGCGCTTGCAGCTCGCAGGGACACGCAGTCTCTCAGAAGGCCCAGCACAACAGCAGGCCCTTCAATTCCCAGCAAGGGAATTCAGGGGGGAGCTGGTTGGTGAAGTCTTGTATCCCTGAGACTTCAGGCAGCACGCAAGCCTTAGTTCAAGCCCTTGGAGATTCTTTTTCAAGTTGATAGAAAGCACACTCAGTCCTTTTCTCCTCTCTTTGGTAATGAAGCAACCACTGCAGGCCAATCCCCAAACACACAGCACAGGGGTAGTCTCCTCCTTCAGCTTCCTGATTCTTCTCCTCAGCAAAGGTTCATCTTGATTCCCAAAAGTGATCTAAAGTTCTTGGGTCTGGGTCCCAATATTTATACTACTTTTCTCTTTGATCTCTGAAGGCAGAGAGGCCTTTGACTAGTCCAAACCAGTCCTGGTCAGTCCTGGAGCACTTTGTTGACATCTCTCCTGCTTTCCTCTCACAGTGCAGGGCAGGGACATCAGACACACCACAGGAGATGGAGCCAGCATTGTGGAGGGAAGGCCCAGCCCTATTCAGGTCCCAGGTGCAACTCCTCCCACCCATCTGTTATGTTATGTTATGTTACAGCGTTCTTTTATAGCGCACGGCTACTCGAAAAGAGTGTCCCGGCGCTTTCCACCTGCATCTCAGAATAAAAATAACACAACACAGCAAAAAAAAGAGAAAAAGAACTGAAACTGAAGCAATAAGAACAGCCTAAAGATTAAAAAGCCAGGTCTTCAGGCTCTTCCTGAACTGGAACAAATTGACAGTGCTGCGCAGCGAAAGAGGAAGCGAGTTCCACAGCTGTGGGGCTTTGCAGCTGAAAGAGCGCCCTCCCGTGCGGGCCTTCCTCACCCGAGGGACCACCGCTTTGTAAAGGGATTCCGAGCGCAAGGAGCGGACTGGTCGATAGAAGGCTAGTCTCCGCCGCAGGTATCCAGCCCCTGATCCAAACAGGGCTTTGTGCATCAGAGTCAGGGATTTAAACTGGATCCGCTTCCGGACAGGCAGCCAATGTAGCGCCTGAAGCAGCCCGGAAGCTCGGGCTCGTCTACGCAGGCCAAAGATAGCCCGGGCGGCAGAGTTCTGTACCACCTGTAGGCGCTGAACTAGGTAATCAGGGAGGCCAAGGAAGAGGGCATTAGCATAATCAAGCCTCGAACCGACGAGAGCCTGCACAGTAATACGCCTGTGCTCCTCAGACAGCAGGGGCAGGAATTTACGGAGCATTTTCCAAATTCCATAACAGGTGCCAGCCAGACCCAGAATGTGTGTTCGCAGCGATAGCTGGTTGTCCAGCTTGACACCCAGGTTTTTAGCCACCAAGGAAGACTGTGCAGGAGGGCTCATGTCGGACGGCCACCAATGCTGCCACTCCGGATCGACACCGCAACCAAAAAACAGAACCTCGGACTTGCTCGAGTTGGCCCTTAGACTGTTCCGTTGGAACCAGTCAAAGACCAATGTAAGACAGTCCCGAATTCTCCCTCCATCAAACTCCTGGTCTTTCCCGCATGTGAAGAGGAGTTGCGTGTCGTCGGCGTAAGAGATGATCTGGGCCCCATATGCTTCCACCAAGGCCGCCAAAGGGGACATAAAGATGTTAAACATCTAGATGCAGATCTCTCTATTCAGCCTTGTGCTGACTCACCCTGTCTCCTGGAATCCCCCAGCCCCTGTCACTCAAACTCCAGACAAGGAATACACAGCCTAGCAGAGGCAGATTTGATGGTTAGACAAGAAAATACCTACTTTCTAAAAGTGGTATTTTCAAACACAGAATGTTAAAACCAACTTCACTAAAAGATGTATTTTATCATTCTGAGTTCAGGCATATTAAACTTGAATTTCTACCATGTTCCCTGAGTCAGTCAGGATTATAAAATGTAATAATCAAATTGCCCATTCTGGCCTATGGGGAATAGGTAGCCTTGCAATAGTGAAAAACAAAAATGGCTGTAATTCACTATCAGGACATGCCACACACATCAGGGCATGTCCTACCCTTTGCCTACAATGCACCCTGCCCTTGGGCCTGCCATAGGAGTGACTAATATGAATAAAAGGGAAGGTTTAGGGACTGGCAAGTAGGTGCACTTTCCCAGTCAACATGGCAGTACAAGACTGCACACAGTCTCTGCTATGGCAGACCTGAGACACACTTTACAAGCTGCTCCGGTGGGTGGCACAATCAGTGCTGCAAGCCCATCAGCAGCATTGGTTACCAGCCCTGGGCACATGCAGTGCACTGTACTGGGGTATAACAAGTAAACCAATCAAGCCAATCATGGAGTCACTAATCCATACATCAATTTACCATAGGGAACACTTGCACTGTGGCACTGAACAGCAGTGGCACAATGCCCAAAGCATCTATAACCAGCAAAAACACACGAGGCAACAGCAAAAAATGGAAGGGAGACCCACGCCAATGGTGCCTGGTTTAACACGTGTCCCCTCCAGCTGAAATATGGGGAGAACTACCCTACCTCCTGGGAGTTCTCATCACTAAGGTGGAAAAACCTGTACAGACCATCAGCATTAGCGTGTTCTGTACCAGGGTGGTGTTCCGCCGTGAAATCCATACCCTGCAGGGAAATGGACCACCTTCACAGCTTTGGATTCTCACCCCTCATCTGCATCAACCATCTGAAGGGCCTGTGGTCTGTCTGAACCCGGAAGTGAGTCCCAAACAAGTATGGTCTCAACTTCTTCAGTGCCCAGACCACAGCAAATGCCTCACGCTCAATTTCACTCCACTTCTGTTCCCGTGGAAGTAACCTCCTACTGATGAAGGATACAGGTTGATCTAGGCCCTCTTCATTAATCTGTGTTAGAGCAGCCCCCACACCATGCTCTGAAGCATCTGTTTGCACAATAAACTCTTTTGAGAAGTTGGGTGCCAGGAGCACGGGTGCCGTGAACATGGCAGTCTTCAGGGCATCAAAAGCTCTCTGACAGGTGTCAGTCCAAATCACTCTCTTGGGCTGCTTGCTGGATGTCAGCTCTGTCAAGGGTGCAACAATGCTGCCATAGCCCTTGACAAACCTCCTGTAATACCCATCCGGTGAGTCCTAAAAAGGCTCTCACCTCTGTCTGGGTCTTGGGGGGTGCCCAAGCCAGGATACTTTCAATCTTGGGCTGTAGGGGTGGCACTTGGCCGCTCCCAACCTGGTGTCCCAAGTACACAATGGAACCGTGCCTGGCACTTACTCGCCTTGATCGTGAGGCCTGCTCTCCGCAGCGCCATCAACACTTCCCAGAGGTGATGCAGATGTTCTTCCCAACTGGACACTGCAATGTCATCCAGGTAGGCGGCGCTGAACTCATCCAGTCCAACCAACACCTGGTTGACCAACCGCTGAAAGGTGGCAGGGGAATTCTTCATCTCAAAGGGCATAACCCAGAATTGATAGTGCCCATCTGGTGTGGAGAATGCTGACCTCTCTCCTACCCCATCAGTCAAAACGATCTGTCAGTACCCGGATGTTAAGTCAAATGTACTGAGGTACCGGGCAGCCCCTAACCGATCAATGAGCTCATCAGCTCTGGGGATGGGGTGCGCGTCAGTCCTGGTGCCTGAATTGAGCCCTCGGTAGTCCACACAGAACCGCAGTTCTAGCGTGACGTGACACCCGGTGCAGCAGCCTTTGGGACCAAGACAACTGGACTGGCCCAAGGACTGTTAGAGGACTCACAATGAAACAGTAAGGGGCCGATTCACAGAACTAACTTAAGACAAAATCCTAAACTTACTTCTTTTGGTATTCACAGAAGTTAGGATTGTGTCTTAAGTTTGTCTTAAGACAAACTTAAGACAGACTTAAGACAGTCTTAAGACAGACTTAAGACAAACTTAAGACAAACTTGAGACAGACTTAAGACAGACTTAAGACAGACTTAAGACAAAATTAAGACAAAATCCTAACTTAAGTCTGTTTTAAGTCTGTCTTAAGTCTGTCTTAAGTCTCTCTTAAGTTTGTCTTAAGTTTGTCTTAAGACTGTCTTAAGTCTGTCTTAAGACTAGTTTGTCTTAAGACAAACTTAAGACAAAATCCTAACTTCTGTGAATACCAAAAGTATTAAGTTTAGGATTTTGTCTTAAGTTAGTTCTGTGAATCGGGCCCGATCTTCCTAGGCAATAGATGAATATACAACAATACTATGTTGTGTGTGTCAAATTAGTGTAACCACAAATGAATTTAAAAAAATACAAATTAATATTTATTATTGATATCTCCAAATATCACAAGATAAAAAATTACAGATGTAAAGTGCAAGCATACAGTATGTAATCACTTATTACAATGATTCCGTTAAAATTACAATTTTAAAAAGTTTTTGTTAAAAAAACGACAATCCTGTGGCCATATCTTAGTCTTCGACGCGCGTTTCGGCGAAAAGTACGCCTTCGTCAGGAAAAGCCACAAATCTATGTAGTCTATCGCCAGAAGTGGAAAGAGTCTCAAGGGTCTATATTTTTTTGGGTGATTCGATGAGACCTTATGGATTAAAAAGTCCACTTCAGATAAGGCGACGATAATCTCTGCTCTGGGTTAACTGGATTTATAGCAATCTATGCAGGAGCATTCAATAATTGTAGTATGAATCTGATTTTTTATATATATATGTAGATTTCCCAGGTTTAGGTTCAATATAGAGCACCGCATGGATGACGGGCATATATAGAGTAAGTATTTTTCCTGGGTAGCGATGTTGGGGTAAATAGACTGTCTCGATGTTGTAGATGACCGATGTGGAGAAAGGCTGGCAAAAGATGATGAACGTTAGAGGACTCAATCACCCCTAACGCAAGAATCTTGGAGATCTCCTCCTTGCTGCAAGCTCTCACCCTGTCAGTCACCTTGTAAGTTTTGTGCTTGACAGGACTATCCCCAGTGTCTACATCATGGACGCACCAATCAGTGACACTGGGAATCAGGGAGAACAGGTCAGAAAACTGTCCCAGCAACTGGTGACAGTCATTCTGTTGCTCAGGGGTCAGGGTTGAAGAGAGGTTTACTCCATCCACTGACCCATCCTGATCTGTTGCAGACAGGAGGTCAGGAAAAGGCTCAGTCTTCTCCTCCATTCCAGCATCTGTTGCTAGGAGCATGCCCACTTCGGACCTCTCTAAGTGGGGCTTCAGGTGGTTGACATGCAGGACCCGCAAGGGGTTCCTTGGAGGCCGCAAGTCCACCAAGTAGGTAACCGGACTCTTGCGCTCCACCACCTCAAATGGTCCGGACCACTTCCCCTGGAGCGCACAGGGCTCCACTGGGGCCATGACCCACACTTTCTGACCAGGCTGAAGCTCGACCAGAGTGGCATTCTGGTTGTGCCACCGCTTCATCTCTTCCTGGCTGGCTTCCGGATTCGCCTCAGCGAGTTTTCTGAAACGCCTAGTTTGGTTCCTGAAGGCCAGCATGTAGCTATATACATCCTTGGGAGGTTTCCTGGGAGATTGCTCTCAGCCTTCCTTGACCAAACTCAAAGGTCCTCTCTCTGGGTGTCCATAGAGAAGTTCAAAGGGACTGAACCCTAGAGATTTCAGTGGCACCTCACGATATGGAAAAAGTAGACATTGTAAGAGGACATCCCACTTACACCTCATAGGTTCCTCAAGACCTATAATCATGCCTTTTAGGGTTCGGTTGAATCTCTCAACCAACCCATTTCCTTGGAGGTGGTAAGAAGTGTTGAACTTGTAGGTTACACCACACTCCTGCCACAGGGAATTCATATACTTCAAAAGGAAGTTGGTATCTCGGTCGGACACCACCTCTCTAGGGAATCCTACTCGTGAGAAAATTCCCATCAGTGCTCGTTCCACCACTGGGGCCGTCACTGTCCTCCAATGGATGGCTTCCGGGTACCGGGTGGCATGGTCCACCAAGACCAGGATGAACCTGTTGCCCATGGCTGTCTTGGGATCCAGAGGCCCCACAATGTCAATGCCCACCCTTTCAAAGGGGTTGCTGACCACAGGGAATGGCTGGAGAGGAGTCTTGCGCTTCCTCCCACTCTTTCCACTTGCCTGGCAAGTCTGACAGGTCCTGCAATGAGTGTCTGAACTCTTGCGCATTTGGGGTAATAAAAGTGGGTGACAAGCCTTTCAAAGTTCTTGTCCTGCCCCAAATGTCCTGCTAAAGGCACATCATGAGCCAGCCCCAGTAGGAAGGCTCTGAAGCGCTGGGGTACCACCAGCACATGGGCTAACCCAGGCTCAGCAAACTTAGGCTCACTATACAGGAGACCATTATCCCAGTAGATCCAATGTGATCCAGAATGATGACCTGCTGCCTGGTTTGCAGCCTGCTGCCGCAAACCCACAAGAGAAGGGCACTTGTTCTGCTCCTCACAGAACTCCTCCCTGGAGGGACCTCCTTCCTGCTGCCAATGGGCCAGCTCAGGCAGGTCTCCCACTTCAGCAATCTCTTCCCCGGTAGGCTCCAGGGCATCCCCCTCAGGGTCCGCCTCCTCCTAGGCCGTGGGAATCTCAGGGGCCGGTTTCCTGTGCCCCCACCTCTTCTCTTTAAGGCAAGCACCTGGGCCATTTTCTCAGGCTCCAGGTCCTCTTGAACACCCTTACTGGCTGCCATAGACTGAGTGGTCACGCAGGCCCACTCAGGGAAACCCAACATCTCTAAATGAGCTCTCCGCTCCACCTTAGCCCAAGGGGAGCTCTCCAGATCGTTACCTAACAGACATTCAACAGGCATGGCTGGCCTCACAACTACTTGAAGAGTCCCTGAGACCCCTCCCCCACTCAAAGGGAACCTGTGCCACCTTGCAGTGGCTCTCTGTGTTGTCAGCGGCAACAACTGGGTAAAATGCATTGGGGACTACCTGCTCTTCAGACACCAGCCGACAACTGACAGCTGTCACACTGGCTCCGGTGTCTCTAAGAGCTTCCACCCTCTTGCCATTGATGGTAACTCACTGCCTTTATTTCTTAGTGTTATCAGGCAACTGGGTCCTGGGGACCACCTCACAGTCTCCTAAAGAGACAAGGAACATCTCTGCGGGACCCCACCCACCTTGGGCACCCATCTCTTCCCCCAGGGCTACACTAGCCAACTGCCGGGGTGGTGCACCAGTGGGGGCTGTCTTCCCATACAAGGGACATCTAGCGTCATAAGAACAGTGGCCTACCAGACCACACTTAAAACAGGTCTTGGGCCCCTTGTGAACACGTTTATCTGTCGGGGCCACTGCCTTCTTCTCAGCGGGAGGCTGGGAACCTTTCCCTTGGTTCCCTTGGGGATTACTTTGGGGCCCTTTCTGGAACTCCCTTGTCCCCCCCACTCTTCTGCTGGGGACCCTGCTCACCTTTGGTGAAGTCTCCCACATGACCCTTCTGGACCCGGGTGCTCACCCAGTGGTCCACCTCCTCAGCAAGCTTCCTAGGGTTAGTTAGCTTGCTATCAATAAGATGCTGGTGTAGCTCTGGAAAGCAGTTATTTGACAAGTGCTCTCATGCTAACAAATCATAGAGCGCCTCAAACGTATCCACTTTGCTACCCTTCACCCAACCATCCAATGCTCTGCAAAAGAAAGACACATATTCCACCCAAGTGGTAGACTCCAGTTTTCTGCAATTTCTAAGCCTTTGTCTGTATAACTCTGGGGTCAAACCATATCTGGACAGTAGGGCTCCCTTCATGTGGGTATAGGACATCTGCTCCTCTGTAGGCAAATCCAACAAAGTGTCCCTCCCATCACTAACAATGCGGCCCCACAACCCCGCTCCCCAATCCTTCTCAGGGACACGGTGGGCCAACATTGCAGCTTCATAAGCCCTAAACCACTGACCAATATCCTCATTCTTGTGGAAATCTTTAGCTACATCTTTGGGGATGTAAGCTCTTGCTTCTACATGCACTGGCGGTATGCTGCCACCAGAGGGAGGAACCTCTAAACTTTTGGCCTTGAGTTCCAATTCCCTCAACACTCTCTCATGCTCAAAATTTATTCTCTTTTCCTCTAAGGCTAACTTCTTCATCTCTAATTCCATCCCAAGCTCTATTTTCTTGCTCTCTATGTCTTTCTGACTATTCATTTTGAGCCTAGCCAGCTCCAACTTATGCATCCTCTCCTTTGCTGTGTTCTCCAGCTCTCCTGGGGACAATCCTTTGGAAGAAACACTGCTGCCCGCCCCTGAAGGTGTTTTCCCTCCAGTTAGGCCCACTGGCCCCTCAAGCTGCCCATTTAAATCCTCTGCCTCCACTGCTGGCTCCTCAGGATGCTCAAGGGCATTCCTAGATTCTACCCAGGCCCTTAGCGCCTTTTGGTATTCTTCTTTCTTGGTGAGGCCTTTCACAGAGATTTTAAATTTTTTGCACAAAGCTTTGAGATGAGGCACAGTGTAAGTATCAATTCTCTCTTCTTCCAATACCATGTCTACAGATACTATGGATGCTGACTTGCTCATGGTAGCAAAAAGACTGGCAGTTCTCAGGAATCAAAAATAGAAAAGAAGTTCCAAGGAAAAATTCTCTCAAAGTATGTGGTCACATTATGGTCTGCACTCACTAGTAGTGCACACCAATCACTGTTTATGAATCACAAATGCAAGTCCAAATCCTCACCGCTGACCACCAATGTTAGATTTGGGGGTCTCTAGTTGGCATAGGTAGGTACCTGTGGCAAATAGGGACCCTTGCATCTAGTCAGGGTAAGGGGCTACACTCCTAAAATAACCCTCTCACCCCCTTGGTAGCTTGGCACGAGCAGGAAGGCTTATCTCAGAGGCAGTGTGTAAAGCATTTGTGAACACTTACAGTAATACAGTGACAACACTACAAATGGACACCACACAGGTTGTATTATAAAAAAAAATATTTTTATATAGACTTAACACAAGACCAAACAACAAAAATCCACAATACTGCCTGGGGAGGGACGTGATGTGGGATGGATGGGAGGGCGGGGGGAGGCGGGGGGTGGCTAACACAGGAGGGGTGTGTAGTTATACTGATTTTTGGGGCTTGTCTGAAAAGGACACTATGCTAATAGCGGTACTGCGTTGGAATATTATGTAATGATGAAAGGTGCATTTTTGTTTTTGTATGTGTTAATAAAGTGTTTTTAAAAAAAAAAAGAAAAAAAAAAATCCACAATACTGTACTCAAAAGTAGACTTTAAAATGTTGTAAACTAGCTCAGTTCTCTTAAGTTGTAAATGCAACACTTTACTCTCAATGTACTTTTGACGCGTAATGCAAGGAAAACAAAAGGTTCGCAGGGAAGTTGATGCGTCGGTTCCTTACACGCAGAGGATTGGATGCGTTGGTTCCTTACTGCTGTGCAAGGGAGTTGATGCTCGCTTCCTTACTGTGTGTGGAGTTGATGCGTCGGTTTCATACTTCTCTCCAGTGCGATGTGACACGATGGCACCTCGATGCGATACTCTTCTCTGGTGCGATGCAACAAAATGGTGTCCTGGTTGCGATGCAACAACGTTGGTGTGATGCTTGCACGCCCGATGGCCTTTCGGTGTCTCGATGAACTTTGGAGCCGCGACAGGCCCTGTGACGCCCTTCTCCAGTGATGCGCTGCGCTTCGGCGATGCGATGATGACAGCGGCGGCTCACTTCCTCGGCGATGCGATGACAGCGGCTGCGACGGCGACACGCTTCTCGTTGTTGCATCGCGCTTCCAGCTCCCAGGGACACGCAGTCTCTCAGAAGGCCCAGCACAACAGCAGGCACTTCAATTCCCAGCAAGGGAATTCAGGGGGGAGCTGGATGGTGAAGTTTTGTATCCCTGAGACTTCAGGCAGGAGGCAAGCTCTAGTTCAAGCCTTTGGAGATTCTTCTTCAAGTTGATAGAAAGCACACTCAGTCCTTTTCTCCTCTCTTTGGTAATGAAGCAACCACTGCAGGCCAACCCCCAAACACACAGCACAGGGGTAGTCTCTTCCTTCAGCTTCCTGGTTCTTTTCCTCAGCAAAGGTTTGTCGTGATTCCCAGAAGTGATCTAAAGTTCTTGGGTCTGGCTCCCAATATTTATACTACTTTTCTCTTTGTTCTCTGAAGGCAGAGAGGCCTTTGCCTAGTCCAAACCAGTTCTGGTCAGTCCTGGAGCACTTTGTTGACATGTCTCCTGCTTTCCTTTCACAGTGCAGGGCAGGGACATCAGACACACCAGCATTGTGGAGGGAAGGCCCAGCCCTATTCAGGTCCCAGGTGCAACTCCTCCCACCCATCTAGATGCAGATCTCTCTATTCAGCCTTGTGCTGACTCACCCTGTCTCCTGGAATCCCCCAGCCCCTGTCACTCAAACTCCAGACAAGGAATACACAGCCTAGCAGAGGGAGGTTTGGGACAAGAAAATACCTACTTTCTAAAAGTGGTATTTTCAAACACAGAATGTTAAAACCAACTTCACTAAAAGATGTATTTTATCATTCTGAGTTCAGGCATACTAAACTCGAATATCTACCATGTTCCCCGAGTCAGTTAGGATTATAAAATGTAATAATCAAACTGCCCATTCTGGCCTATGGGGAATAGGTAGCCTTGCAATAGTGAAAAACGAAAATGGCTGTAATTCACTATCAAGACATTCCACGCACATCAGGGCATGTTCCACCTTTTACCTAAAATGCACCCTGCCCTTGGGCCTGCCATAGGGGTGACTAATATGTATAAAAGGGAAGGTTTAGGGGCTGGCAAGTGGGTGTACTTGCCCAGTAAACATGGCAGTACCAGACTGCACACAGGCTCTGCTATGGCAGACCTGAGACACACTTTACAAGCTGCTCCGGTGGGTGGCACAATCAGTGCTGCAAGCCCACCAGCAGCATTGGTAACCAGCCCTGGGCACACACAGTGCACTGTACTAGGGTCTGATAAGTAAACCAATCAAGCCAATCATGGAGTCACTAATCCATACATCAATTTACCATAGGGAGCACTTGCACTGTGGCACTGAACAGCAGTGGCACAGTGCCAAAAGCATCTATAACCAGCAAAAACACACGAGGCAACAGCAAAAAATGGAAGGGAGACCCACGCCAATGGTGCCAGGTCTAACACTTTTGTTCAACTCTATGGTTTTCCAGCTGGCGGCTGATTTAGGCTGATTTACAGTTTTTACCAAAATGGCTCATTAATATTAAGGTATTTATGTAACAAATGATTATGCACAATTTCTCATTAAAATTATGGTTGCACCCTAATAAAAGTAAAAACTTAATTAGACAGATGGACCTTGCTACCATTGTCATTAGCGGGACGAGTCTCATTAGTTAAAATATCAATACTCCCCTTGGTTTTATTTGTGTTCCTTAATCTTCCCCTGAAAGTGTCTAACTCATACTTTTGCGAATTAGATAAGGTTATTTGCGAGTTCATTTAGGCAAAAAAACTAGCTTGGTTAAAACCGTCTACTCTCCAACTAGACACAGCACAGGGAGGTTTAGCATTACCACATTTTTCAACAGACTATGAGGCTTCTCTGGCTGGTTAGCATCACTAAAATACGATTCTTTTTTTTCAATCGTATGTTATTTGAACGTGCAATAAAATGACTTCCTTTTTTGCAGCCAATGAAACTGCCCAAGAAAACGAGATATAAGGTCATATTTACATTAGTATCACACAGTCAGCTATTTTTGTAAAGCTTATAATATACCTGTATGTCATGCCTTTACTCCACTTGTCTTGGAGAGAGCTAGGCTTTGAAAAGCCAGGCAACCTTTATAATCATACCAATCTGATAACATAAGAATCAATACTACAGCAATTTGGTAGTCAAAATGCAGCTTAATGGTTAATTTTTAACCAAGTAACCAGTTTTCTTAAAAATAATTATGTGATGATTAATGAGACTGCACGAATGATAAGAGAGCGGATTAATGATAATAAGATTAGTGGAGTAGGACATTTTGCTTGTTATATTAGAGGGTTAATAAGAAGCTTCTGGAGGAGCTACTGCCTATCGTTTTTTAAGAAACAGGCTGTAGGCTGCAGATTTAGCATTAAAGAATGACAGTCATTGAGTTAGATCGGATATAAAGCATCAAGAGCAGCACATTTTAAAAGGATAGTCTTTCTATCAAAATGGGTGACATAGACTACATAGGATGTTTCCATTGCTTCCTGATGAATGTTTCAGAAGTAAGATGAATGGTGCGGGTGGCTGGGTTCATAGGAGCATATTAACAAGGGCCGGCGATAAATAACGCAAAGCGCGCTTAGCGCTTGCATATTTATCGCCGGCTATCTCTGGAATTTATATCTCGGTTTGCGCGTTATTAACAACGCGCATCGCCGAGGCGATAAAAATTCCAGAGATAGTTGGGATATCGCCGTTTTCCATGGTGGAAAATGGCGATATCCTAGATGATAGGGCATGTGGTCTTAGCCACAAAATCCACCCCCATGTTAAGCATGCCTTAGTCAGGAATTTAACAAACGTTAAATTCCTGCGTTAAGGCATACTTAACGCGATTTTAAAAATCGCTACCCTCCCTTGTTAATATCGCGAAGCTGCCTTCGCGATATTTTCCCAAGGGAGTCTTGTCAGGCACGCCTCCTTTGCATCTCATTAGCGATGCGATCGGAGGCGTGCTGCAAACGGGCGATAAGTCAGCAAGACACGCGATAGTTTGCTGATAAGGCGATGAAATTATCGCCGCTTTTCGCCCGAAAACGGACGCAAAAGCGGCGATAATTTAATATCGCCGCCTTGTTAATATGCCCCATAGTTTTTTTGCATGTACTAGTTTACAGCAATTTTGGGAAGAGGTTTTTAAGATTATTAGTCATTGTATGTCGATTACTATTCGTCCATCAACCAAGTTGGTTCTATTCGGCTGTTCACTTGTAGTGCTCCCTTTAATGAAATACCAACAATATTTTATTTGTTCAGCAATAGCAGTGGCCAGGTCTTTGATTCTGCAGAATTGGAGAATAGCAACTCTGCCGACAATAGGACAGTGGCTGAATAGGTTGGCCAGGACCTATGACTTTGAGGAGGCAAATGCGAAGAGGGTAGGGGCACTTTGTAGGTTCAAGCTACTTGGGCTGGCTATTCTTCATGTTTTAATGAATATGGCATGATCTCTACGCAATTTAGCTGACTGACGCGGGATATGGTGAGCATGGCAAGCTCTTGGCCTAAGATATTAGCATAATGACATTTATGCTTCTATATAGATTTTATTGAATTGGATTTTGCACATTCATTGTTGCTGTTTTTTATCGAAATATAATTGCACTGTGTCACTTCAGAAGGATTTTGATGCTGCTACTGAGATAAATGTGTTCAATTTATCAGGATAAGTGGGCTGGATTATCTTTGAGATGTTTTTTCGCTGAAAGAATATGTATGAATTATTTGTATTACTCGCTTCTTTTCTTGCTCGAATAAAAACAAAACATTTAAAAAAGAATCTATAGACTTCATAGCGTTTGTCACTTTAATGGTACTTAGAGATTCAAGTGGGTGCCGTACAGCCTTGTGTCGGTCTTTTAAAGGGCAATGGAAGGAATGTTGTGACTTGACAGAAGTGAAAGTAGATCAGGATGTTGTATTCATTTTTAGGAACACACATGAAGAGCATGACGAGCGTCTAAGGGCTGCTCTGCAGAGGTTGCGTGACTTCAAGGTTGGGAAATGCGTGTTTCACAGGAAGGAGTTAGAGTTTCTGGGACACACTTTGACAGAGAATGGACAGAAACCAACATTGGAGTTGGTTAGATCTATCATAGACATGGCGCCTCCACAGAATAAGGAAGAATTGGCATCATTCTTGGGACTACTTGAGTTCTATAGTAAGATTGTAAATAATTGTTCGCAGAAAACATTTAAGTTGAAAAGTATGCTCAAAAGGAATCTGGAATTCAGATGGTGTGAGGAGTGTGGAAAAGAGTTTCATCTGTCAGAGAAAGATTTGCAGACTGCTCATAGTTTGAAGAGTTTCTGTCCTGAGTTAGATAATGTAGTGTGTGCTGACTCCAGTGTGAAGGGTCTTGGAGCAACCTTTGTAATGGAGCAGAAGAGAGTACTGTGACTTTTATTTTGTGTGCATTGAAACCTGTTGACATTAGGTACTCTGTGATTGAACGGGAGGCTCTTGCCATCTACTGGCCAGTAAAAAAGATTTTGAAAATTCTGGGGGGGGTGGAAATGTGTTATTAGGGCAGACCATAAACCTCTTAAGGAGGTCTTTAGGGAAAAGGCAGTGGATAATGCAGCAAGTAAAATTGACAAATGGGTAGTGGCATTACAGGAGTACGAATTTCAAGTGGTGCACATTCCTGGTAAGAGTAATCGTGCAGCAGATTGCTTGTCGAGAATGGTCATTAAGGACGCCAGTGACAAGGATTTGGAGGAGGACAAATTGGAGGAAGGGCAGGTTTGTGTGATGTCAGAGGGTGTCATTAGGGAACAGGTCTGGAAAAAAGAAGTGAATGAAGACAAAGTGTTGCAAACTGACTTGATAAATGGTTGGGGTGAAAAGAAATTGCTGGATTGTGATGTGAGATCCTATTGGATTGTTAAGAATAAATTGTCATGTGACGACGGGATTGCTTTTTAAAGACACTCGCTTAATGCCACCTGAAGTGAATTGATTAAAATGGCGGATGAGGGTCATCAAGGTATTACATGATTGAAAGCACATTTGTGTGTTGATTATTGGTGGCCTGGGATGGACAAAGAGATTGAGAAGGAGGCACATGAATATTTGGATTGTTGCATGAGTGACAAGAGTTGTAAAATCAGAGAACAACCCAAGGTTGTGAGAGATATGCCTATGAGAACACGTGATGAAATTTCTCTGGATATATTGGGACCTCTTAATGATAAAGAAAGAAAAAAAAAACATTATAGATCTGGTGGATTTTTATTCCAAGTGGCCTGAGATTACCTTTGTGAATGAGGTAGCAACGTCAAAGGTGATTGATTTTTTGACCCATATTTTTGCAAGGGAGGGGTTTCCTGGTTTTTTGCTGACCAATAATGGAGCATGATATATGTGTCATGGGAAATGGAAGAATTTTTTAACAGACGGGCTATAATGCACAAAAAATCTGCATTATATCATCCAGAAACTAATAGTTGTGTGGAGAGGAAGGTGAATACCATAAAGGAAGCCATACAATTGGCAAGAAGTGCTGGAAAGAATTGGGTGTGTGAATTGTGGAAGTGGTTGGCAGTGTATAGGCTAACTCCTCATAGCACTACAGGAAAGCCTCATTTTGAACTATTGAAAGGTAGAAAAGCAAATTCTATTTTGTCCCCTGCATGGGTTACGCAGTACTGTGAACTCGATAGTAAGGTGGAAGATGCTACATGGAAGGAAAGATTGTGTAAAAAAAAAAATACAGCTTGGAAGGTGTACACAGAATACAAACAAGCCTAAAGCCAGAAAAAAGCATTGAAGTGGAAGTGGGCAATGTGCTCACAGTGAAAGCATCTATCACGCATGAGATGTTTTCAAAGTTTAGTCGCCCTATGAGAGTCATCAAGGTGTTCAACAATGCAGTTAGGCTGAAAGATAGACTGATATGGAACCTTAATAGAGTTGCAAAGAAACAATGGAAGGAAATGTCAGGGAGGAGCAACTTAAGAGTGATGAATCCATGGACAAAAGGAACTTTGCTAAGAAGGTCGATCCCAAGAAGATGGTGAAAAGGGAATCTGGACAACCTGGGAAATGTAAGCACTTTATAATGTATAGATAAGCTGCTGTACAGCTTTGTTATTTCTTTTCTTTTATCATTATTTGCTTTGGCTGTGTTTGGTGAAAGACTAAAGAAAGAAGCCAAGCTGTCTTGGCATGGGAGTGCAGTGGAATGTGGAATTAAGGTGTGTGAGAGTTCCTTAGTTTCTTATGCTTAGTCTTTAGAATGATAAGACAACAGTTTCTGCTGCAGTCTAGAAGGAGCCAGAGCTAATTCTGTTAATGGGGTCTGCAAAGTGAATAAAAACATCTTTCACCAAGGATTTGTGCTTCATGGAATTATTGAACTCCTCACCAAGTAGGTCAAAGTGCTGCATACATAATAAGCCAAGAGGCTCAAAGTGCAGCATACCAAGTGCAGGAGAAGCCATAGGATGCACTGTGCTTCATGCAGAGTGCGGGAGAAGCCAGGAAGATCAAGGTGCTGCAAGAGGAGACCAGGGGAAGCCGAGATGCTCAGCAGCCTGCGTGCCAAGTGTTTCAGGGTGCAGCATTTGGGAGAAGCAAAGAGGATCAGAGTGGTACATGTTGTGCGGAGAAGATGCCATGAAGCAGAGGGTGCTGCATGGTGATTAGCCAATAGGCTCAGAGTCCAGCGTACGGAGTACCAAAATAGCCAAGAGGGTCAGTGTGCTGGATGCAGACTGCAGGGTGAAGCATGTGGGAGAAACAAATAGGCTCAGGGTGCTGCATGCAGGAAAAAACAAGAGGCTGAGGGTGCTTCATAAGAAGAGCAGGAGAAGCCAGGAGGATCAGGGTTGGGCATGCAGAGTCCAGAGTAATTTAATAGGCCCAGGGTTCAGTATGGGGTAGAAGTAAAGAGGCTCCGGGTTGTGCATGAGGAGTGCAGGAAAAGCCACGAGGTGCAGGATGCTGCATGCAGAGTTCAGAGGTCAAGAGGCTTAGGGTGGTGCATGTGGGGTTCATAAAAAGCCAGGAAGGTGAGTGCAGTGCATGCAGAGTGCAGGAGAAGCCAAGAGGCTCGGTGTGGTGCATGTCACGAGTAGACAAAGCCAGCAGTCTCAGGGTTCTTCACTGTGATGAGCCAAGAGGTTCAGAGTGCAGCCTATGGAGTGCATGAGAAGGCAGGAGGCTCAGAGAGCTTCGTGAGGAGTGCAGAAGTTAGAACACCAGAGGTGCTTCAAGTGGAGTGCAGAAGAACCCAAGAGGCTCATGGGGTGCATGCAAAGTGCAAGAGAAGACATGAGGTCAGGGTGCAGCATGAAGGACAAGCAAAAAGGATCAGTGTGGTGTATGTCATGCGTAGAAGAAACCAGGATTCTCAAAGTGCTGCATGGCGATAAGCTAAGAGGCTCAGAGTCCAGCATACAGATTGCAGAAAAAGCCTGAAGGCAAACCAAGAAGCTCAGGGTCCTGTGAGGAGACCGCAGGGGAAGCCAAGAGGCTCAGGGTGCACCATGTGAGAGGAACACATGCACTCAGGGTGGTGCAGGCAGAGCACAGGCGAAGTTAAGAGGATCAGCCAGGAGGCTCAGGGTTGTGCATGCAGAGTGCAGAAGAATTCAGTAGGCCCAGGGTTGAGCATGCAAGAGAAGTAAAGAGGTTCAGGTTGGTGAATGGAGAGTGCAGGAGAGGCTGCACTCTCACTTTAAGCAGACAGTAGGGTGTCACATGCAGAGTGGAATAGAAGGACGGAGGCTCTGGGAAAAACATGCAGAAAGCCAAAAAAAAACAAAAGAATCACGGTGGAGCATTCAGAGCTTAGGAGAAGCCAAGAGGGTCGGGGTGCTGCATCTATTGTCTTATCTTTGTTCCACGGAGCGCCAAGATACTCCTTTAGCAGTGTGTCCTATGTGCATTGTTAAGAGTCCGTAACATAGCACAATACAACACAACATAACATAACAAAACAAGGAATGGCTTTGAGGCTTAGCGTGTGGCATGCAGAGTGCAGGATAGGCCCTGAGGGTTAGAGAGCTGCACCCAGAGTGCAGGAAAGGCCCAGAGGCTTAGAGTCGTGCATGAAGAGTGCAGGAGAGGGCCAGATGCTTAGAGCACTGCATGCAGAGTGCAGGAAAGGCGCTGAGGTTTAGAGAGCTGCATGCAGAGTGCAGGAAAGGCCTGGAGGCTTAGAGTGCTGCATGAAGAGTGCTGGAAAGGCCCAGAGGCTTAGAGTGGTGCCAAAAGAGTGTAGGAAAGGCCCAGAGGGTTGCAGAGCTTCATGCAGAGTGCAGGTAAGGTCCAGAGGCTTAGAGTGCTGCATGCAGAGTTCAGAAGTCAAGAGGCTTAGGGTGGTGCATGTGGGGTTCATAAAAAGCCAGGAAGGGAGTGCAGTGCATTCAGAGTGCAGGAGAAGCCAAGAGGCTCGGTGTAGGAGAGTAGGATCGGCTTCACATGGGTACCCTCACTTTTTGCTGGTGTTTCACTGTTTTTCGACTTTAGTCTGGCTGTGGCCCTGCTAATCAGGACCACAGCCTAGCTGCTTCCTCTCTAAAATGGTTACCATGTACATTAGGTACATATCTAATTGGATTCTGGAGTGCCTGATAAGCCCCTATTATGTGGTATACTATGTACCTAGGGCATAGGTACCTCAGAGGCCTACCAGGGGCTGCAGCATGTATTATGCCACCCCTGGGAATCACTGCAAAATGACACCACAGGTCTGCTACTGCAACCTGGGTAAGGGGGTGCTTGCACCCCTTACTGTGGTATAGGTTACCTATATCACTACCTTATACAGACACATATAAACCTATTAGCCACTCCTATGGCAGGCCTTGACAATCCTGAAGGCAGAGTGCTTGGTTTCATGTGAGAGGGTGCCCAAGCATGAGCTGAGCCCCTCTGCAGCATTCGGAAATAGTTCCTTATGCCTGTTCTGTGATACAGCCATACCATATACTCTTAAGTGCATTATAACCTCACGGTAAATGCCAACTTTGCAATGGCTGCATCAAAACATGTTATGTTTGGTGTCAAACACTTTGGAATACTACCCCCCCGCCAGTTCTGGTGGCGGGGGTAGCATTCCACTCTTCTAGAGGGAGAGACATGTTCACACTGACTAAACCCGGTTAAATCCTTTCAAAACCCTGGCATCACAAAATGAATGCCACTGCCACAGACACGGGTCTGGCCTCCTGCTGCTGGGGGAAACTCCAGCAGGGGAGGCCTTGACAATAGGTTTCCTGTCACAGGGGGGTGTAACCACCTCCCCAGACAGGCAGATGTGTATTGGGGCAGGGTGGGTGCATTCAGTTAATGCTTTTGAGACACTGCCTGGGGCACACAAGGTGTCCCTGTGCATAGCCCGGTTCAAACTGGTTGTAGGGGCACTCAGCCCCTGCTCTGGCATGAAACTGGACAAAGGGGAAGGGGTGTAACCACCCCCACCCCAGGCCCACCCATAGGTGGAGCCTTAGAGGTAGTCCATCCCCTAAACTTAGTATAAGTATAGGAACCCAGTCCCTAGGACTTTAGATTACCCTGGATGAACCTCTCAAACATATATCCTGGACCTTCAACTTTCTATCTCGACTAGAAGACGGAAGAAATCTCCCTTGGGGTCAAGGAGTGACTCCCCTGCTTGGCAGGCACCAAACAAGCAACTGACCAGTTTGCATTACTGAAGCTCCCGCCGGACGCCGAAATCTCTGCATCACCAGAGGTGGATTTCCATACTTCGCAGAGGCTACCCTGAGACCACAGCAAAGCTGAGGCCCATGGCTATCGTGGGTATTGTGGAACCGTGACCCCTGGACACCGTGAACTTTTGCAGCAACAACACCTTCCTGGTCATCCTTGAAGTTGTGCTTTGGGCTCCTAGTAGCCCCAGCCTTGAGCACTGCCTACACCAAAGATTGTTGGCCTCCACTCCACGAGTGACCCGTGAGCCAGCTCCAAGTGTGACCGCTTGAGGCTCCTTTGCGATCACGAGCCCGTTGGCTAGCAGGTCCCAAGAAGGCAACTCCACTTCTACTTGTGCTTTTCTGATTTCTCCAGACTTGTGCTTACTTACCCTTAATGGGTGAGTCCATCAGACCTTGCTGGTCTGCACCACAGTTCTTTCTCTAATTTCCTGAGACTTGCCGTTGCCAAGGCTTGTTGGGTCCTTTCTGGCCGCTGACACCGCAGCACTCGACAGACTTCGTGGGACAGCTCGAATCCGGCTCATGGACTTTGTCAACGCCTCCTGGACCTCGTGGCTGAAGAGTCAAGACACTCGACAACTCACCTGAAGCACCCGACATCTGTGGGCATTGGTCCATCCTGCCCTAGGTCACTGGCAAGTGACCCACACACTGTCCCCTCTGCTTTCAGGTTCCTTACATCCTAGATCCAGGCTTGTATCTCTCCGGACACTTCTCCTCTTCTCGGCAGCAGCAGTTCTTTGCAGGCTTCCATTGGAATCGACGACGCGACCCGACACCAAAAGGCACCAATGCACCCGGCTTCCCTGGGTGAGGTAACTCCAGTACTCCGGTACTCTCGAGGGTGCTAGCCCTAAAACTGTCTAAGTCCAAAATGGTTTGGTCCTAGTTCGATTTGAAGTGTCCCTAATCTTTAAAATTCCAACCGCGACATTCCCCATAGAAAGTAATAGGAACCCGCGGTTGTGTTTCCACACTGAATACGGCTCCTGTGGGTCCCCGACATCCCTACCTTAGGTGGTTCCTGGGGGTCCCAGCGATTCTAGAGGTGATAGGCACCTTGCCTATCTCAGTCGTGGTTCTTATACCACTATTTTAGTATATGGTTTGGTACGCCCCTAGGGCCCAAACGTGTATTTGTGCTTTTACTGATGCTTAAACACTTGTAACTTAAGTACTTCGAACTCCAGTCTCATAAAGAGACTAGAGGGGTGTGATTTATCTTAAATACATATATTTTGAATATATACCTGGTGTGGTTGTCTTTTCATTTGATCATTCAAGAGATTATAGACTGGTAAAACAAGCTGCTTTACATTCCTTCAAGACTTAGCCTGAATGCTGCTCTCCATAGCTACCACTAGGATAGCTTTCACATAAGGTTGTCTTTAACCTATCACCATAAGGGGTTGTTTGGACTGATACATGGTGCCCACTAGAACTAGTGGACAGCATATATCAGGCCACCTTCTCACATTGGTGTGCAGCGTGTGGGATTCCAGCTTGCTATTGTTTTACCAGATAATCTCAATTGAATTGATCAACTGAAAACCACTAAAGGTACCTGAGGTACATATAATATCAAGTTTAGCTAAAGTAAGTTCTACTGAACTTAGAGTTGTGTGTCAAGGGATGGCACACCCTTTCTACAACTCAAGAGAGTTTAGTAGGCCACACTAGTGTAGGTAGTGCAATACACCACACCACATTAGTAATGTCTAACCAGCCAGGAACCTCTGATTCCCTACCAGGAACCAGTGAGCTCCTTCCCTACAAGTATGAGGATCTTTCCTTTGCTAGACTTAGGGCCTTATGCACCATTAGGAAGCTGAAGATAGGCAAAAGTCCATCCACACAGCATCTTATAGAGATACTGAAACTGGATGACATTGCAAGTCCTAGTGGGCCTGTAGATGGAAACAGTGTGGGTGGGGCAGCACTTGAGACTGGGTCCAGGGGTGGAAACTCCCCTGACCCTAACTCTGATGCTGACCAGACTGGTGACAATGACCAGACTCTGGTGGACACAGACCATCAGGATGAGGATGAGGACAATAATGCTCCTTCCTTCATTCCTCCTGGTAGGCCTGAACACAGGGCTAGAAGGGATAGATCTCTGTCAAGGGGATCTCTCCAGTCTAACTCCTCTATTGGAACCTCTATGTCTTCTCACAGAGGCAGAGAAAACTCCCAGGAGAGGAGAGAGAGACTGCTGAAGTATGAGCAAGACAAGTTCAACCCCAGAAAGCAGCATATGGCCTTAGATTGGGAAGCCCTGGAGCTCTACAGAGCTACTAAAAAGGAGGGACTAGAGTCCCTTGGTGGCAGCAATTTCCCTAGAGATAGGGAGAGGTCTTATGACCATAGAAACCTAAGTAAGATTGTCCCTCCCGACCAGAGTGGGAATGACATCCACAAATGGATATATGCCTTGGAGAGGGCCGCCTGTAAAGTACAGAAGGTCCCTCAAGGTCAGTGGGCAGCAATCTTATGGCTCTCCTTTGCAGACAAAGGTAGAGACAAGCTCCTCACTGTAAGAGAAGAGGATGCTGATGATTACAAAGTCTTGAAAAGTGCTCTGATAGATGGGTTTGGCCTAACCACTGAATAATACAGGTTAAAGTTCAGGGATACCCAAAAGGCACAGAATTAGGACTGGGTTGACTTTGTTGACTGTGCTGCTAAGGCTCTGGAAGGTTGGTTATTGGACAGTAAAGTGTGTGGCTTCAAAGGATTGTATAATCTGATAATGAGGGAGCAGATTCTTAATAACTGTCAAAATCAGCTGTTGCACCAGAAACCTGGTAGATTCTGATCTGGTCTCTCCCCAAGAATTGGGAAAGAAGGCAGACAAATGGGTCAGAACCAGGGTGAGGCAGAAAGCACAGAACCAAGGTGGTGACCCTAAGAAGCAAGATTCTAAAAACTCTGATAAGGGTGGGGTGAAGGGTAAAGACCAGAAGTCTTCACAAGGGCCCCAAAAATCTTCTTCATGGGGTGATTCCCAGTCACGAAAGGGAAAAGGCCAAAAGAAGCCCTGGTGCAAAATCTGTAAGCAGAAAACTCACTGGACTAGTGACTGCACCAAGGCTAAATACTCCAACCACCACCAATGCCCCTAAGGCCCCTGTTCCCCCTAGTACAGTTACAATTGGTGGTGGAAATACACAGAATAAGGGTGTAGTAGGGTTGACCCTGGTTTCTGAGATGGACTCTGGCCTTGTCAGAGTACCAACTTAGGCTGTGCTTGTCAGTGATGGGTACATGGATATGTCCCCCTTTGTGAGTCGCAGTAACCTGGGCAAATACAGACAGCAGCCTTTAATCAATGGAGTAGAAGCTTGGGCATTCAGGGACACAGGAGCAAGTGTCACTATGGTGACAAAAGATCTTGTGGATCCTGGGCAGATTGTACTTGGTGAAATGTACCAAGTGACCAATGCTAGCAATGTCAGAACAGACCATTCTCTGGCAGTTGTTAACTTCTCCTGGGGAGGGGTAACTGGCCTTAAGAAGGTTGTGGTAAGTGCAGACCTACCAGTACAATACTTGCTTGGTAATGATCTGGAAACTTCAGCCTGGGCTGAAGTGGAACTCAGGACTCATGCAGAAATGTTATGGATCCCTGAACATGTCTTTGCTGTGACTAGGTCACAGGCTAAAATGTCAAAAGCTGGACAGGCCCTGGATTCTGGAATAATGGACCAGGTGCCTCACAAGAGGAGGAGCGGTAGGGTTAAGGCAGAGCCTTCCCACCTGTCTCAGGAAACTGATCAGTCTCCTCAGGGAGATGATCTTGAGCCTGAAGAAGGAACTGTCCCAGAGGAGCTTGAACCTGATCAGGTTGAGTTCTTGGGGACAGGGGGCCCTTCCAGGTCTGATCTGAGCCAGGAACAGAAAACCTGCCCCTCTCTTGAGACCCTCAGACAGCAAGCTGCTGATGAGGCTGCTGGGAATGCTAGTGGCACCCATAAAGTTTATTGGGATGATGGACTCCTATACTCAGAGAGCAGAGACCCCAAGCCTGGTGCATCCAGGAGGTTGGTTATACCTCTGAAGTTTAGGGGTTTCCTATTGACACTGGCCCATGATATTCCACTAGCAGGACACTTAGGCCAGAACAAGACTTGGGAAAGAATTGTTCCTCACTTTCACTGGCCACACATGTCTGAAGACACAAAGGAGTTTTGTCGCTCCTGTGTAACCTGCCAAGCCAGTGGCAAAGCAGGTGGCACTACAAAGGTCCCCCTGATACCACTACCTGTGGTGGGGGTTCCCTTTGAGAGGGTTGGGATTGACATAGTTGGTCCCATGGATCCTCAAACTGCATCTGGGCACAGGTTTATACTGGTGGTAGTGGATCATGCCACCTGGTATCCAGAAGCAATTCCCCTAAGGACCACTACAGCACCTGTAGTGGCAAGAGCTCTCTTGAGTGTGTTCTCAAGAGTAGGCTTTCCTAAGGAGGTAGTATCTGACAGAGTTGCAAACTTTATGTCAAGTTACTTAACTGCTAAGTAGAAGAAGTTACTTAACTGCTATGTGGAAGGAGTGTGGAGTGAATTACAAATTCACCACACCCCATCACCCACAATGCAATGGTTTAGTTGAAAGGTTCAACAAAACCTTAAAGGGCATGATTAAAGGACTCCCAGAGAAGCTTAGGCGAAAATGGGACCTTCTCTTGCCCTGCCTTTTATTTGCATACAGGGAGGTGCCTCAGAATGGGGTTGGCTACAGCCCTTTTGAACTTCTGTTTGGTCACCCTGTGAGGGCTCCATTGTGTTTGGTAAAGAAAGGATGGGAGTTACCTCTCAAGCCCCCAAAGCAAGACATAGTGGACTATGTACTTGGTCTCCGCTCCCGGATGGCTGAGTATATGAAAAAGGCAAACAAAAACCTTGAGGCTAGCCAGGAACTGCAAAAAGCCTGACATGACCAAAAGGCTGTACTGACTGTTTATCAGCCAGGACAGAAAGTATGGGTGTTGGAGCCTGTGGCCCCAGCAGCTCTCCAGGACAAGTGGAGTGGACCCCACACTATTGTTGAACAGAAAGGGGAGGTCATCTACTTGGTAGACCTTGGAACCCCTAGGAGTCCCCATAGGGTTCTCAATGTCAACAGGCTGAAGCCATATGTGGACAGGGCTGACATGGGTTTGCTCATGGCAACTGATGAGGGACAGGAGGAAGAGAGTGACCCACTCCCTGACCTCCTCTCACAGAACCCTGACGATGGGTCAGTTGATGGCAGGCAGCCTCACTGCCCAGCAGCAAACTGATTGCAGACATGTTCTCAATCAGTACAGACATATGTTTTCACTGACTCCAAGTCAGACTACCTGGTGTACTCATGAAGTGGACACTGGGGACAGTCTGCCTATTAAAATTAAGATTTATAGGCAACCTGACCATGTCAGGGACTGTATCAGGACAGAAGTCCAGAAAATGTTAGATCTGGGTGTGATTGAGCCCTCAGATAGCCCTTGGGCTAGTCCAGTGGTCCTTGTGCCAAAACCTCACACCAGTGGTGGAAAAAGAATGATGAGGTTGTGTGTGGACTACAGAGGCCTCAATGCAGTCACTAGGACTGATGCCCATCCAATACCAAGGGCAGATGAGCTTATCGATACTTTGGCCTCAGCCAAGCACCTTAGCACATTTGACTTGACAGCTGTCTACTGGCAGATCAAACTAGCTGATGATACAAAGCCAAAAACAGCATTTTCTACCCCTAGTGGGCACTATCAATTTGTGGTAATGCCCTTTGGTTTGAAGAATGCACCTGCCACTTTCCAAAGGTTGGTGAATACAGTTCTCACAGGCCTGGAAAGCTTTAGTGCATCATATCTAGATGATATTGCTGTCTTTAGCTCCACCTGGGAGGATCACCTGGTCCACCTAAGGAATGTTTTGGAGGCCCTGCAAAAAGCAGGCCTAACTATCAAGGCTACTAAGTGCCAGATATGGCAGAGTCAGGTTGTGTACCTGGGACACCTTGTAGGTGGAGGCCAGGTTCAACCATTGCAGAGCAAAATCCAGACCATAATGGAATGGACTGCTCCAACTACCCAGACTCAGGTGAGAGCCTTCTTAGGCCTGACTGGGTACTATAGGAGATTTGTCAAAGGGTATGGATCAATAGTGACACCCTTGAATGACTTAACGTCTAAGAAAATGCCCAAAAAGGTTCAGTGGACAGCTAGCTGTCAAAAGGCATTTGAAGCAGGCCATGTGTACTGTTCCCATTCTGCAGAGTCATGACTACTCCAAAAAGTTCATTGTTCAAACTGATGCATCTGAATTGGGGGTTGGGGCTGTACTGTCACAATTGAATGAAGAAGGTCTGGATCAGCCAGTAGCTTTCATAAGCAGAAGGCTGACCCCAAGAGAGAAACGTTGGTCAGCTATTGAGAGGGAGGCCTTTGCTGAGGTTTGGGCTCTGAAGAAGTTGAGGCCATACTTGTTTGGTACTCACTTCCTTGTTCAGATAGACCATAAGCCCCTCTTATGGCTAAAACAGATGAAGGGTGAAAAACTCAAACTGCTTAGGTGGTCCATTTCCCTACAGGGGATGGACTTTACAGTGGAACATAGACCTGGGAGTAACCATGCCACTGCAGATGGACTCTCTAGGTATTTCCACTTAGAACATGAAGACTCAACTGGTCAAGGTTAGTTTAATGTCCTGACGTTTGGGGGGGGGGGGTTGTGTAGGAGAGTAGGATCTGCTTCACATGGGTAACCCCACTTTTTGCTGGTATTTCACTGTTTTTCGACTTTAGTCTGGCTGTGGCCCTGCTAATCAGGACCACAGCCTAGCTGCTTCCTCTCTAAAATGGTTTCCATGTACATTAGGTACATATCTAATTGGATTCTGGAGTGCCTTATAAGCCCCTAGTATATGGTATTCTATGTACGTAGGGCATAGGTACCTCAGAGGCCTACCAGGGGCTGCAGCATATATTATGCCACCCCTGGGAAGCACTCCAAAATGACACCACAGGTCTTCTATTGCAACCTGGGTAAGGGTGTGCTCGCACCCCTTACTGTGGTATAGGTTACCTATATCACTACCTTATACAGACACATATAAACCTATAAGTCACTCCTATGGCAGGCCTTGACAATCCTGAAGGCAGAGTGCTTGGTTTCATGTGAGCGGGTGCCCAAGCATGAGCTGAGCCCCTCTGCAGCATTCGGAATACTTCCTTATGCCTGTTCTGTGATACAGCCATATCATATACTCTTAAGTGCATTATAATCTTGCGGTAAATGCCAACTTTGCAATGGCTGCATCAAAACATGTTGTGTTTGATGTCAAACGCTTTGGAATACTAACCCCGCCAGTTCTGGCGGCGGGGGTAGCATTCCACCCTTCTAGAGAGAGAGACATGTTCACACTGACTAAACCCGGTTAAATCCTTTCAAAGCCCTGGCATCACAAAATGGATGCCACTGCCACAGACACGGGTCTGCCCTCCTGCTGCTGGGGGAAACTCCGGCAGGGGAGGCCTGGACAATAGGTTTCCTGTCACAGGGAGGTGTAACCACCTTCCCAGTCAGGCAGATGTGTATTGGGTCAGGGTGGGTGCATTCAGTGAATGCTTTTGAGACACTGCCTGGGGCACACAAGGTGTCCCTGTGCATAGCCCGGTTCAAACTGGTTGCAGGGGCACTCAGCCCCTGCTCTGGTGCGAAACTGGACAAAGGGGAAGGAGTGTAACCACCCCCACCCCAGGCCCACCCATAGGTGGAGCCTTAGAGGTAGTCCATCCCCTAAACTTAGTATAAGTATAGGAACCCATTCCCTAGGACTTTAGATTACCCTGGAGGAACCTCTGAAACATATATCCTGGACCTTCGACTTTCTATCTCTACTAGAAGACGGAAGAAATCTCCCTTGGGGTCAAGGAGTGACTCCCCTGCTTGGCAGGCACGCAAGAAGCAACTGACCGGTCTGCATTACTGAAGCTCCCGCCAGACGCCGAAGTCTCTGCATCACCAGAGGTGGATTTCCAGACTTCCCTGAGGCTACCCTGAGTCCACAGCAAAGATGAGGCCCTTGGCTATCGTAGGTAACGTGGAAACGTGACCCTTGGACACCATGAACTTTTGCAGCAACAACACCTTCCTAGTCATCCTCGAAGTTGTGCTTTGGGCTCCTAGTAGTCCCAGCCTTGAGCACCTCCTGCACTCAAGATTGTTGGCCTCCACTCCACGAGTGACCCGTGGGATAGCTCCAAGTGCGACCGCTTGAGGCTCCTTCGCGATCACTAGCCTGTTGGCTAGCAGGTCCCCACGAAGGCAACTCCACTTCTACTTGTGCTTTTCTGGTTGCTCGAGACTTGTGCTTACTTACCCTTGCTGGGTGAGCCCATCAGACCTTGCTGGTCTGCACCGCAGTCCTTTCTCTGATTTCCTGAGACTTGCCGTTGCCAAGGCTTGTTGGGTCCTTTCTGGTCGCCGAGACCGTAGCACTCGACAGACTTCGTTGGACAGCTCAAATCCGGCTCGTGGACTTCGTCGACGTCTCCTGGACCTCGTGGCTGAAGAGTCAAGACACTCGGCAACTCACCTGAAGCACCCGACATCTGTGGGCATTGGTCCATCCTGTCCTAGGTCACTGGCAAGTGACCCAGACTCTGTCCCCTCTGCTTTCAGGTTCCT
Organism: Triturus cristatus; assembly: GCF_964204655.1. Taxonomy (NCBI): domain Eukaryota; kingdom Metazoa; phylum Chordata; class Amphibia; order Caudata; family Salamandridae; genus Triturus; species Triturus cristatus. Next base: position 819,285,487 of record NC_140590.1, read on the forward strand.
TACATCCTAGATCCAGGCATGGATCTCTCCGGACACTTCTCCTCTTCTCGGCAGCAGCAGTTCTTTGCAGGCTTCCATTGGAATCGACGACGCGACCCAACACGACACCAAAAGGCACCTATGCACCCGGCTTCCCTGGGTGAGGTAACTACAGTACTCCAGTACTCTCGAGGGTGCTAGCCCTAGAACTGTCTAAGTCCAAAAGGGTTTGGTCCTAGTTCGATTTGAAGTGTCCCTAATCTTTAAAATTCTAACCGCGACATTCCCCATAGAAAGTAATTGGAACCCGCGGTTGTGTTTCCACACTGCATACGGCTCCCATGGGTCCCCGCTGTCCCTACCTTTGGTGGTTCCTTGGGGTCCCAGCGATTCTAGAGGTGATAGGCACCTTGCCTACCTCAGTCGTGGTTCTTATACCACTATTTTAGTATATGGTTTGGTACGCCCCTAGGGCCCAAACGTGTATTTGTGCTTTTACTGATGCTTAAACACTTGTAACTGAAGTACTTTGAACTCCAGTCTCATAAAGAGACTAGAGGGGTGTGATTTATCTTAAATACATATATTTTGAATATATACCTGGTGTGGTTGTCTTTTCATTTGATCATTCAAGAGATTAGAGACTGGTAAAACAAGCTGCTTTACATTCCTTCAAGACTTAGCTTGAAGGCTGCTCTCCATAGCTACCACTAGGATAGCTTTCACATAAGGTTGTCTTTAACCTATCACCATAAGGGGTTGTTTGGACTGATACAAGGTGCCCACTAGAACTAGTGGACAGCATATATCAGGCCACCTTCTCACACTCGGTGTGGTGCATGTCATGAGTAGACGAAGCCAGCAGTCTCGGGATTCTTCACTGTGATGAGCCAAGAGGTTCAGAGTGCAGCCTATGGAGTGCATGAGAAGGCAGGAGGCTCAGAGAGCTTCGTGAGGAGTGCAGAAGTTAGAACACCAGAGGTGCTTCAAGTGGAGTGCAGAAGAACCCAAGACGCTCAAGGGGTGCATGCAAGGTGCAAGAGAAGACATGAGGTCAGGGTGCAGCATGAAGGACAAGCAAAAATGATCAGTGTGGTGTATGTCATGCGTAGAAGAAACCAGGATTCTCAAAGTGCTGCATGGCGATAAGCTAAGAGGCTCAGAGTCCAGCATACAGATTGCAGAAAAAGCCTGAAGGCAAACCAAGAAGCTCAGGGTCCTGTGAGGAGACTGCAGGGGAAGCCAAGAGGCTCAGGGTGCACCATGTGAGAGGAACACATGCACTGAGGGTGGTGCAGGCAGAGCACAGGCGAAGTTAAGAGGATCAGCCAGGAGGCTCAGGGTTGTGCAAGCAGAATGCAGAAGAATTCAATAGGCCCAGGGTTGAGCATGCAAGAGAAGTAAAGAGGTTCAGGTTGGTGAATGGAGAGTGCAGGAGAGGCTGCACTCTCCCTTTAAGCAGACAGTATGCTACATGCAGAGTGGAATAGAAGGACGGAGGCTCTGGGAAAAACATGCAGAAAGCCAAAAAAAACAAAAGAATCACGGTGGAGCATTCAGAGCGTAGGAGAAGCCAAGAGGGTCGGGGTGCTGCATCTATTGTCTTATCTTTGTTCCACGGAGCGCCAAGATACTCCTTTAGCAGTGTGTCCTATGTGCATTGTTAAGAGTCCGTAACATAGCACAATACCACACAACATAACATAACAAAACAAGGAATGGCTTTGAGGCTTAGCGTGCGGCATGCAGAGTGCAGGATAGGCCCTGAGGGTTAGAGAGCTGCACCCAGAGTGCAGGAAAGGCCCAGAGGCTTAGAGTGCTGCATCCAGAGTGCAGGAAAGGCCCCGAGGTTTAGAGTGCTCGTTGACGAGGCCAGGAGACTGAGAGAGCTGCATGAAGAGTACAGGAAAGCCTGGGAGGCTTAGAGAACTGCATGCAGAGGGCAGGAAAGGACCAGAGGGTTAGAGTGCTGCATGAAGAGTGCAGGAAAGGACCGGAGACTGATAGAGCTGCATGAAGTGTGCAGGAGAGACTCGGACGCTTAGAGTGCTGCATGCAGAGTGCATGAAAGGCCAGGAGGCTTAGAGTGCTGCATGCAGAGTGCAGGAAAGGACCAGATGCTTATAGTGCTGCATGCAGAGTGCAGGAAAGGTCCCGAGTCTTAGAGTGCTGTATGAAGAGTGCTGGAAAGACCCTGAGGCTTTGAGTGCTACCTACAGCATGCAGGAAAGGCTATGGAGGCTTAGAGAGCTACATGAAGAGTGCAGGAAATGCTAAGAGGCTTAAAGTGCTGCATACAGAGTGCAGGAAAGGTCCTGAGGCTTACAGTGCTGCATGCAGAGTAGAGGAAAGGCCCTGAGGCTTAGAGTGCTGTATGAAGAGTGCTGGAAAGGCCCTGAGGCTTTGAGTGCTACATACAGCATGCAGGAAAGGCTCCGAGGGTTAGAGTGCTGCATGGAAAGTGCAAGAAAGTCCCGGAGGCTTAGAGTGCTCCTTGAAGAGGCCAGGAGACTGAGAGAGCTGCATGAAGAGTACAGGAAAGACTCGGAGGCTTAGAGAGCTGCATGCAGAGGGCAGGAAAGGCCCGGAGGCTTAGAGTTCTGCATACAGAGTGCAGGAAAGGCCCTGAGGCTTACAGTGCTGCATGCAGAGTGCAGGAAAGGCCCTGAGGCTTAGAGTGCTGTATGAAGAGGGCTGGAAAGGCCCTGAGGCTTTGAGTGCTACATACAGCATGCAGGAAAGGCTCTGATGGTTAGAGCGCTGCATGGAAAGTGCAAGAAAGTCCCGGAGGCTTGGTGGGCCCGATTCACAGAACTAACTTAAGACAAAATCCTAAACTTACTACCATTTTGGTATTCACAGAAGGCACTTACTCATTTTGGTATTCACAGAAGGCACTTACTCATTTCGGTATTCACAGAAGTTAGGACTCCTAACTTTAGGACTCCTAAATGCCTTCTGTGAATACCGAAAGTCTTAAAATTAGGATTTTTCTCAATTTAGTAGTCCTAAGTCTAAACTTAGGACTACTAAATTGAGAAAAATCCTAATTTTAAGACTTTCGGTATTCACAGAAGGCATTTAGGAGTCCTAAAGTTAGGAGTCCTAACTATACTACTACTAAACTGCGAAAAATCCTAATTTTAAGACTTTCGGTATTCACAGAAGGCATTTAGGAGTCCTAAAGTTAGGACTCCTAACTTCTGTGAATACCGAAATGAGTAAGTGCCTTCTGTGAATACCAAAATGAGTAAGTACCTTCTGTGAATACCAAAATGGTAGTAAGTTTAGGATTTTGTCTTAAGTTAGTTCTGTGAATCGGGCCCAGAGTGTTGCAAGAAAAGTGCAGGAGATGCCCGGAGGATTAGAGTGCAGAAAAGGCCCAGAGACTTAGAGAACTGTATGCAGAGTGCAGGGAAGGCTTGGAGGCTTAGAATGCTGCAAGAAGAGCGCAGAAAAGGCCTGGAGGCCTAGAGTGCTGCAGGGAGAGTGCAGGAAACACCCAGAGGATTAGACTGCTGTATGCATAATTCAGGAAAGGCCCTGAGGCTTAGCGAGCTGCATGCAGAGTGTAGGAAAGGCCCAGAGGTTTAAAGTGCTGCCTGCAGAGTGCAGGAAAGGCCCTGAGGCTTAGAGTGTTGCAGGAAAAGTGTAGGAAAGGCCTGTAGGCTTCAAGTGTTGCATGAAAAGTGCAGGAAATGCCCGGATGCTTAGGGTGCTGCATCCAGAGTGCAGGAAAGGCCCAAATGCTTAGAGTGCTGCCTGCATAGTGCAAGAGAGGCCCTGAGGCTTAGCGAGCTACCTGCAGAGCGCAGGAATGTCTTGGAGGCATATAGTGTTTCTTGTAGAGTGCAGGAATGTCCTGGAGGCTTAGAGTGCTGCATGCATAATACAGGAGAAGACCTGAGGCTTAGCGAGCTACATGCAGAGTGCAGGAAAGACCCTGAGGCTTAGAGTGTTGCAGGAAAAGTGCAGGAAAGGCCCGTAGGCTTAGGGTGCTGCATCCAGAGTTCAGAAAATGCCCGGAGGTTTAGAGTGCTGCATCCAAAGTGCAGGAAAGGCCCGGAGGCTTAGAGTGCTGCATCCAGAGTGCAGGAAATGCCGGTGGCTTAGAGTGCTGCATGGAGAGTGTAGGAAAGGCCAGGAGGCTTGGTGAGCTACCTGCAGATTGCAGGAATGTCCTGGAGGCATAGAGTGCTTCATGCAGAGTGCAGGAAAGGCCCTGAGGCTTAGAGTGCTGCATACAGAGTGCAGGAAAGGTCCTGAGGCTGAGAGTGCTGCATGCAGAGTGCAGGAATGGCCAAGAGGCTTAGAGTGCTTCATGCAGAGTGGAGGAATGGCCCGGAGGCTTAGAGTGCTGCATGCATAATACAGGAGAGGCCCTGAGGCTTAGTGAGCTACATGCAGTGTGTAGGAAAGGCCCGGGGGGTTAGAGTGTTGCATGAAAAGTGCAGGAAAGGCCTGGAGGCTTAGAGTGTTGCATGAAAAGTGCAGGAAACACCTGAGGATTAGAGTGCTGTATGCATAATTCAGGAAAGGCCAGGAGGCTTGGTGAGCTACCTGCAGATTGCAGGAATGTCCTGGAGGCATAGAGTGCTTCATGCAGAGTGCAGGAAAGGCCCTGAGGCTTAGAATGCTGCATCTAGAGTGCAGGAAAGGGCCGGAGGCTTAGAGTGCTGCATCCAGAGTGCAGGAAAGGCCCTGAGGCTTAAAGTGCTGCCTACAGAGTGCAGGAAAGGCCCTGAGGCTTAGACTTCTACATACAGAGTGCAGGGAAGGCTCTGAGGCTTAGAGTGTTGCATGAAGTGTGCAGTATAGGTTAGGAGGCTCGGGTGCTGCATGCAGAGTGCAGGAAAGGCCAGGAGGCTTAGAGTGCCGCATGCATAGTGTAGGAAAGGCTCAGGGGCTCAGAGAGCTACATGCAGAGTGCAGGAAACCCAGGAGACTTAGCGTGCCTGTTGGACAGGCCACACAGAGGGCTTGCTCCCTCCCCGCACGACAGGGCCCGAGCTCCGGCCCACCCGGCATATCCCCACGACAAGCACCTGTACTCCGTCTCCCGACGAACCCTCTGCCCTCGGACCCCTACTCATCACGGGGTCCAGCCCCACCGGCTTCCCCGGCCGGGTCAAGCCGCCATCTTGGGCCCTGCACCACGCGGCCGCGTGGCCTCACCTCGACCCTAACCCCGGGCCTGGCCGGCCCCGACATCCCGGCACCACCATCCACCCAGGAGGTGAGCGGACCACTTGGCAGGTCAATGGGAGAACGAAGCGTCAAGAGCTCTTCCCCCGCCAGGTGCCGATCGCCTCCAGCAGCCCCCAGGCGCTGGCTCCACCCCCTGCTGGGTGTCTGGACACCTTCATCCCGGACCCTCCGACCTCCAAGTGCGAGGGTCCGGACATCAAAGGGCACCAGCCCTATAACTGAGGCAGCTCCGGAGCAGGAAGGCAGTTGTATCCTGGAGTCGAGAGACACCGAGTGAACTCAACCCTGACGGTCTACTGGCGCTGCCGTAGCCCGCTCTTGTGAACCATCGTCCTGCCTGCTGGCGCTGCCGCGGCCTTCTGCTACCTTCATCTTCCTGGGACCTGCTGGCGCTGCCGCGGCCCGTTGTAACGACCATCCTCACCGGGACCTGCTGGCGCTGCCGCGGACCGTCATCTTCCTGGGACCTGCTGGCGCTGCCGCGGCCCGTTGTAACGACCATCCTCACCGGGACCTGCTGGCGCTGCCGCGGACCGTACATCTTCCGGGGACCTGCTGGCGCTGCCGCGGCCCGTTGTATCAACCATCCTTACCGGGACCTGCTGGCGCTGCCGCGGACCGTACCACCTAACCACCAAGCTCGAGGATTGTGAGCTCATCATCATCTCATCCGAACTACCTGATTGGTAAATAGACTGACCCGCTACCCCCTTCCCTACCTTACGAGACTCTAATCGAGGGGACCCCGGCGTCCAGACCTCCTTGTACCATTCTACCGTATCATACCTAAGTACCTATAAAGAACACTGAACCTTATCCGTGTGTGATTCCTGTCTGTGGGGGGGAAGTTACTTGTCTGTACGATCGCTGGAGACGGCTCTCCCCGGAGACCTCTCCCCCTGACCCCGGCCGGCCCTCCCGGTCCGTCTACCTTTTCTAACATTGGTGGCCAGCGGCGCGATCCGAATCAACGCGTAAGCGTACAGAGAGTAGCTCACCCCACGACAAAAACACGATGTCGACCAAAGATAGCAGCTCCACCGAGAAATTCCAAATGGAGAAATTAGAAGAATACAACCACCGCGAACTGAGACAATTTTGCATAGAACTTGGCATTGCTACCACCGGCCTGAGTACCAAGGATGATCTAAAGCGCGCTCTGGAGTCATGGACAGAAACGGGGGTCACAGGACCCTCCGACCAAAGCAGCGTCACCCCAGACCAAACCAGCATCACACCAGAGGGGAACGCCACGGCTCCCGAGGAGCGGGGAACGGGCCTTCCGCAAGAGGAGATCCGAGAAAGAGACAGAGTCAGATTACACGAGTTGGAGATGGCACGACTCAAGATGGATGGGGAACTCAAGTTAGCTGAACAGAAACTTAACCTCGAGCATATGCGGCTTCGAGAGGAACGAGAAGAAAAGCAGAGACAGAGAGAGCTGGAAGAGAAAAAAATAACGCTCGAGCACGAGCGCCGACTAGCGGAAATAGAACTGCGCAAACAGAATAAGGAACTGGGGGTGCCTGAGCGACCACACACCCCGGGGCCAAGTGAGAAAAAAGTTCACATCCCCAAGGATGTTGTCCGCGAATATGTCCGAGAAGACGACATACAACAGTGGTTTAAAGCCTATGAGATCGCAATGACCTCCCACCGAATCGACCGGAGTGATTGGGGAGCCGGACTTTGGGGGAGATTTATCAACGAGGGTCGCGATGCCCTGCTGCAGCTCCCCGATCACCAAATGTCGTCCTACGACCACATGAAGGCTGCCCTCCTCACCCGCTACGGCCTCACGCCCGAGATGTACCGCCAGAGGTTCAGAGATTGCACCAGGATCCCAGGTACAACGTGGGTGGAATACGTGAACTATTTCAGCCGGGCATTCGAAGGGTGGATCAAGGGAAGTCAGGTCACCACTTACGAACAACTCTTCAACCTTATGGTATGGGAGCACCTGTCAAACAACTGTTTCGTCGAGCTCCGGCAGCACCTACTCGACAGTAAGCTGACCGACCCCCGGCAGCTCGCCGCCGAAGCTGACCGGTGGGAAAGCACCCGAGTGAGCCGGAGAGGGCCCCACGACCAGAACAGAGGCAACCAAGGCCAGCACCGTCCTCGGGGAGGAGGAGGGGGCCAGGGGCGAGGGAGAGACGCCTTACCAACAACACCCGTGGCCAGCACCCCGCCTCCGGCCGGCCGGGGCAACCCCCCGTTGCGGCCCGGGTACCGAGCCAACGTCACGTGCCACCGGTGCCAGCGACTAGGCCACTACGCCAATGACCCGAACTGCCCGCTAAATCAAACACCCAAGCCCCGCCAGGTAGCGGCCGCTGCCCTAGGGGAAGAGCAATCCTCGGAGGGACCCGAAGAGTACGAGCCGGCCCAGCAAGGGTGGGAACCGGCCGCCATGGTCCTGGCATGCCTAGGGGGAAGAGACATGGTCCCGCGGGCTCCCCTACCCGCCAACACCAGAAAATACGGTCAGTGGGTGACCATTAATGGACAGAGAGCCGAGGCCTTGCGTGACACCGGCGCCAGCGTGACGGCCGTCCGCTGTCATCTGGTGAAGCCCGAGCAGATCCTGCCGAACATTCTCTGCCCCGTCCGCTCGGCAGATAACTCTGAGAGTATGTGTAAGATGGCCTGTGTCCCGTTTGAATGGGGAGGGGTCTCCGGCCTACTGAAGGTGACGGTCCGGGACGATGCCCCCGTGGACTGCCTCCTGGGGAATGACCTCGAGAGTTCCCCGTGGGCCGCCGTCGAGAAAAGAGAGCACCTGGGGATGCTGGGCCTCCCGGACTGGGCCTGCATCACCACCCGATCCATGACCGCCCGGGCCACCCCCCGATCAAAAGAAACCGAATGGCCGGCACCTCCGCCCCCGGTTGCCCCCGTCGAGGACAACAGCGAGGCCGACCTCCCGGACCCGACTATCGAAGCAGACGCACAACACCAGGACCTTCCGGATCTGGCTCAGTGGCGTCAAGAGGGGGGGCCCACCCAAGAACAGTTCCGCCAGGAACAAAAGACCTGTCCCTCCCTCGAGGGACTCCGCCAACAAGCCGATACCCAAAACGCAGGGGACACCACCGGAACCCACTGGGTCTACTGGGACAACGACCTGCTCTACAGCGAGCAAAGAATCGCCGAGCTGGGGGCCGGTCGAGTTCTGGTGGTACCGCTCCGCTTCCGAGACTTTCTGCTCAACCTGGCCCACGATGTCCCCCTGGCTGGACACCTGGGCCAGGACAAAACATACAGTCGCCTGGTGACCCACTTTTTCTGGCCAAAAATGAGGAATGACGTCCTGAACCACTGCCGATCTTGCCCCACGTGCCAAGCCAGCGGGAAGAGTGGTCGGAAGCTGAAGGCCCCTCTGCAACCCTTCCCGGTGGTCACCACCCCGTTCGAGAGGGTGGGGATAGACATTGTGGGGCCTCTGGACCCCCGCACGGCACAAGGACACAGGTTCATCTTGGTCCTAGTGGACCATGCCACCCGCTACCCCGAGGCGGTGCCCCTACGGACAGTGACAGCTCCGGTGGTTGGCCGGGCCCTGATGGGGATCTTCTCCCGGGTAGGCTTCCCCCGAGAAGTCGTCAGCGACCGAGGTACGAATTTCATATCTAAATACATGAAGTCCCTCTGGCAACAATGCGGGGTCACCTACAGATTCACGACCCCCTATCACCCCCAAGGGAACGGACTAGTGGAGCGTTTTAACCGCACTCTCAAGGGGATGATTGGGGGATTGGAAGAGCCTCTCCGTCGCCAGTGGGATGTGCTGCTCCCGTGCCTCCTCTTCGCCTACCGAGAAGTCCCCCAGAAGTCCCTCGGCTTTAGCCCTTTCGAACTCTTGTACGGGCACCCTGTGCGAGGGCCCCTCAGCCTAGTCAAGGAAGGTTGGGAGATGGCCCCCTTAACGACCCCTCCTGACGTCTTCAAATACATCCTGGCCCTACGAAACCAGACCCGGCGCTTCAGGGAGATGGCCAAGGCGAACCTCGAGGCCAGTCAGGAGGACATGAAAAGGTGGTATGATCACAATGCCTCCTCCGTTGAGTTCGAGCCTGGGCAGCAAGTATGGGTGATGTCCCCCACCGAACCATGTGCCCTGCAAGACAAGTGGACGGGGCCCTTCAAAGTGGTCGAGCGTAAAAGCCCCGTCACTTACCTCATCGACATGGGGTCCACCCGGAACCCCCTGCGGGTCCTCCACACCAACCGGCTCAAACCACACTTTGTGCGCTCCGAACTAAGCCTCCTGATGGCGACCGACAGTGGTACAGAAGAAGACTCCGAGCCCCTCCCGGATCTCTTAAAGACTCAGGAGAAGGACGGCTCCGTGGATGGGGTCCGGCTCTCCGACGCCCTCACTTCGGAGCAACGCCAGGACTGCCGGGACCTCCTGCTGCAGTTCGCTGCCCTGTTCTCCCTCACCCCCGGGGTCACCCCTTGGTGTTTGCACGACGTAGACACCGGGGACAGTCCCCCTGTCCGGCACCGGGCCTACCGCGTACCAGATCGGGTACGGGCCTGCATACAGGAGGAAGTGGCCAAGATGCTCACGATCGGGGTCATCGAGCCCTCGGACAGTCCCTGGGCCAGTCCGGTTGTATTAGTTCCCAAGGCCGCTGCCCCCGGCACCGCCCCTGAACTGAGATTCTGCGTCGACTACCGGGGCTTGAACGCTGTCACCCGGACCGACGCTCATCCCATCCCCCGAGCAGACGAGCTGATCGACCGGCTGGGGGCCGCCCGCTACCTTAGTATCTTCGACCTAACGGCGGGCTACTGGCAGATCGGCCTCACACCCAGGGCTCAGGAACGGTCAGCCTTCTCCACCCCTGATGGCCACTATCAATTTAAGGTCATGCCCTTTGGCATGAAGAATGCCCCCGCCACATTCCAACGTCTTGTGAACCAGGTCTTGGCAGGGCTCGAAGAATTCAGCGCGGCCTCCCTGGACGATATCGCTGTATACAGCCGCCACTGGTCCGACCACCTCCGTCACCTCCAAGAGGTCCTCCAAGCCCTCCAGCGGGCCGGCCTCACCATTAAAGCCGGCAAGTGCCAAATTGGCCAAGGGTCTGTGACCTACCTTGGGCACCAAGTGGGAAGCGGGCTGGTGGCCCCACTACAACTTAAGATTGCTGCCATCCAGTCCTGGCAGCCCCCTGTCACCCAGACCGAGGTCCGAGCCTTCTTGGGGCTCACCGGCTACTACCGGCGGTTCGTGAAGGACTACGGCAGCATCGTGGGGCCCCTCACGGGACTCACATCCAAGAATCAACCGAAGCGGGTCCACTGGACTCCTGATTGTCAAGCGGCCTTCGAGGAGCTGAAGGCCGCCCTGTGCACCGCCCCGGTGCTCCAGGCCCCCGATTACAGTCGGGAATTTGTAGTGCAGACCGACGCCTCCGACCACGGCATCGGGGCCGTCCTCTCTCAGCTGAACCCCGAAGGTCATGACCAGCCGGTGGCCTTCATCAGTCGACGTCTCCTGGCCCGAGAACAGCGTTGGAGCACAATCGAGAGGGAGGCATTTGCAGTAGTGTGGGCCCTCAAAAAGCTCCGACCCTATCTCTTCGGTACCCACTTCCGGGTACAAACCGACCATCGACCCCTGCAATGGCTGATGCAGATGCGGGGGGAGAACCCAAAACTCTTGCGCTGGTCCATTTCCCTGCAGGGAATGGACTTCACTGTGGAGCACCGGCCAGGCCAAGACCACGCCAACGCGGACGGCCTGTCCCGCTTTTTCCGCCTCGACGAAGAGAGTCCCCAAGGAGATGGGTGACTCTCCCCGCCTTCAGCTGGGGGGGACGCATGTTGGACAGGCCACACAGAGGGCTTGCTCCCTCCCCGCACGACAGGGCCCGAGCTCCGGCCCACCCGGCATATCCCCACGACAAGCACCTGTACTCCGTCTCCCGACGAACCCTCTGCCCTCGGACCCCTACTCATCACGGGGTCCAGCCCCACCGGCTTCCCCGGCCGGGTCAAGCCGCCATCTTGGGCCCTGCACCACGCGGCCGCGTGGCCTCACCTCGACCCTAACCCCGGGCCTGGCCGGCCCCGACATCCCGGCACCACCATCCACCCAGGAGGTGAGCGGACCACTTGGCAGGTCAATGGGAGAACGAAGCGTCAAGAGCTCTTCCCCCGCCAGGTGCCGATCGCCTCCAGCAGCCCCCAGGCGCTGGCTCCACCCCCTGCTGGGTGTCTGGACACCTTCATCCCGGACCCTCCGACCTCCAAGTGCGAGGGTCCGGACATCAAAGGGCACCAGCCCTATAACTGAGGCAGCTCCGGAGCAGGAAGGCAGTTGTATCCTGGAGTCGAGAGACACCGAGTGAACTCAACCCTGACGGTCTACTGGCGCTGCCGTAGCCCGCTCTTGTGAACCATCGTCCTGCCTGCTGGCGCTGCCGCGGCCTTCTGCTACCTTCATCTTCCTGGGACCTGCTGGCGCTGCCGCGGCCCGTTGTAACGACCATCCTCACCGGGACCTGCTGGCGCTGCCGCGGACCGTCATCTTCCTGGGACCTGCTGGCGCTGCCGCGGCCCGTTGTAACGACCATCCTCACCGGGACCTGCTGGCGCTGCCGCGGACCGTACATCTTCCGGGGACCTGCTGGCACTGCCGCGGCCCGTTGTATCAACCATCCTTACCGGGACCTGCTGGCGCTGCCGCGGACCGTACCACCTAACCACCAAGCTCGAGGATTGTGAGCTCATCATCATCTCATCCGAACTACCTGATTGGTAAATAGACTGACCCGCTACCCCCTTCCCTACCTTACGAGACTCTAATCGAGGGGACCCCGGCGTCCAGACCTCCTTGTACCATTCTACCGTATCATACCTAAGTACCTATAAAGAACACTGAACCTTATCCGTGTGTGATTCCTGTCTGTGGGGGGGAAGTTACTTGTCTGTACGATCGCTGGAGACGGCTCTCCCCGGAGACCTCTCCCCCTGACCCCGGCCGGCCCTCCCGGTCCGTCTACCTTTTCTAACAGTGCCGCATGCATAGTGTAGGAACGGTTCGGGGGCTCAGAGAGCTGAATGCAGAGTGCAGGAAAGGCCCTGAGGCTTAGAGTGCTGCATGCATAATGCATGAAAGGCCCTGAGGCTTAGAGTGCTGCATGCAGAGTGCAGGAATGGCCTGGAAGCGTAGAGTGATGCATGTAGAATTTAGGAATGTCCCTGAAGCTTAAAGTGCTGCATGCAGAGTGCACAAATGGGCCAGGGGCTTACAGTGCTGCATGCAGAGTGCAGGAAAGGCCCGGAGACTTAAAGTGTTGCCTGCAGAGTGTAGAAAAGGCCAGGAGGCTTAGAGTGCTGCATGCTGAGTACAGAAAAAGCCCGAAGGCTTAGAAAGCTGCATACAGAGTGCAGTAAAGGACGGAGGCTTAAAGTGCTGCATGCAGAGTGCAGGAATAGGCCAGAGACTTACAGCGCTGCATGCAGAGTGCAGAAAAGGCCCGGAGACTTAGAGAACTGCATGTAGAGTGCAGGGAAGGCTTGGAGGCTTAGAATGCTGCAAGAAGAGCGCAGAAAAGGCCTGGAGGCTTAGAGTGTTGCAGGAAAAGTGCAGGAAAGGCCCGTAGGTTTAAAGTGTTGCTTGAAAAGTGCAGGAAATGCCCGGAGGCTTAGGGTGCTGCATCCAGAGTGCAGGAAAGGCCCGGAGGTTTACAGTGCTGCATCCAGAGTGCAGGAAAGGCCTGAATGCTTAGAGTGCTGCCTGCATAGTGCAGGAGAGGCTCTGAGGCTTAGCGAGCTACCTGGAGAGTGCAGGAATGTCCTGGAGGCATAGAGTGTTTCATGTAGAGTGCAGAAATGGCCTGGAGGCTTAGAGTGCTGCATGCATAATACAGGAGAAGACCTGAGGCTTAGCAAGCTACATGCAGAGTGCAGGAAAGGCCCTGAGGCTTAGGGTGCTGCATCCAGAGTTCAGGAAATGCCCGGAGGTTTAGAGTGCTCGTTGACGAGGCCAGGAGACTGAGAGAGCTGCATGAAGAGTACAGGAAAGACTCGGAGGCTTAGAGAGCTGCATGCAGAGGGCAGGAAAGGCCCGGAGGCTTAGAGTGTTGCATGAAGAGTGCAGGAAAGGTTAGGAGGCTCAGAGTGCTGCATGCAGAGTGCAGGAAAGGCTTGAAGGCTTAGAGAGCTGCATGCAGAGTGCAGGAAAGGCCAGGAGGCTTAGAGTGCTGCATGCATAGTGTAGGAATGGCTCGGGGGCTCAGAGTGCTGCCTGCAGAATGCAGGAAAGGCCCTGAGGCTTAGAGTGCTGCATGCATAATGCACGAAAGGCTCTGAGGGTTAGAGAGCTGCATGTAGAGTGTAGGAAAGGCCCTGAGCCTTAGATTGCTGCAGGCAGAGTGCAGGGAAGGCCCGGAAGCTTAGAGTGCTGCATACAGAGTGCAGGAAAGGTCCTGAGGCTTAGGGTGCTGCATCCAGAGTTCAGGAAATGCCCGGAGGTTTAGAGTGCTCGTTGACGAGGCCAGGAGACTGAGAGAGCTGCATGAAGAGTACAGGAAAGACTCGGAGGCTTAGAGAGCTGCATGCAGAGGGCAGGAAAGGCCCGGAGGCTTAGAGTGTTGCATGAAGAGTGCAGGAAAGGTTAGGAGGCTCAGAGTGCTGCATGCAGAGTGCAGGAAAGGCTTGAAGGCTTAGAGAGCTGCATGCAGAGTGCAGGAAAGGCCAGGAGGCTTAGAGTGCTGCATGCATAGTGTAGGAATGGCTCGGGGGCTCAGAGTGCTGCCTGCAAAGTGCAGGAAAGGCCCTGAGGCTTAGAGTGCTGCATGCATAATGCACGAAAGGCTCTGAGGGTTAGAGAGCTGCATGTAGAGTGTAGGAAAGGCCCTGAGCCTTAGATTGCTGCAGGCAGAGTGCAGGGAAGGCCCGGAAGCTTAGAGTGCTGCATACAGAGTGCAGGAAAGGTCCTGAGGCTTAGAGTGCTGCATCCAGAGTGCAGGAAAGGCCCAGAGGCTTAGAGTGCTTCATGCAGAGTGCAGGAATGGCCCGGAGGCTTAGAGTGCTGCATGCATAATACAGGAGAGGCCCTGAGGGTTAGAGAGCTACATGCAGTGTGTAGGAAAGGCCCGAAGGGTTAAAGTGTTGCATGAAAAGTGCAGGAAAGGCCCGTAGGTTTAAAGTGTTGCTTGAAAAGTGCAGGAAATGCCCGGAGGCTTAGGGTGCTGCATCCAGAGTGCAGGAAAGGCCCGGAGGTTTACAGTGCTGCATCCAGAGTGCAGGAAAGGCCCGAATGCTTAGAGTGCTGCCTGCATAGTGCAGGAGAGGCTCTGAGGCTTAGCGAGCTACCTGGAGAGTGCAGGAATGTCCTGGAGGCATAGAGTGTTTCATGTAGAGTGCAGAAATGGCCTGGAGGCTTAGAGTGCTGCATGCATAATACAGGAGAAGACCTGAGGCTTAGCAAGCTACATGCAGAGTGCAGGAAAGGCCCTGAGGCTTAGAGTGTTGCAGGAAAAGTGCAGGAAAGGCCCGTAGGCTTAGGGTGCTGCATCCAGAGTGCAGGAAAGGCCCGGAGGCTTAGAGTGCTGCATCCAGAGTGCAGGAAATGCCGGTGGCTTAGAATGCTGCATGGAGAGTGTAGGAAAGGCCTGGAGGCTTGGTGAGCTAACTGCAGATTGCAGGAATGTCCTGGAGGCATTGAGTGCTTCATGCAGAGTGCAGGAAAGGCTCTAAGGCTTAGAGTGCTGCATACAGAGTGCAGGAAATGTCCTGAGGCTTAGAGTGCTGCATGCAGAGTGCAGGAATGGCCCAGAGGCTTAGAGTGCTTCATGCAGAGTGCAGGAATGGCCCGGAGGCTTAGAGTGCTGCATGCATAATACAGGAGAGGCCCTTAAGCTTAGCGAGCTACATGCAGTGTGTAGGAAAGGCCCGAAGGGTTAAAGTGTTGCATGAAAAGTGCAGGAAAGGCCTGGAGGCTTAGAGTGTTGCATGAGAAGTGCAGGAAATGCCTGGCGGCTTAGAGTGCTGCATCTAGAGTGCAGGAAAGGCCCGGAGGCTTAGAGTGCTGCATCCAGAGTGAAGGAAAGGCCCTGAGGCATAGAGTGTTTCATGCGGAGTGCAGGAATGTTCCGGAGGCATAGAGTGCTTCATGCAGAGTGCAGGAATGTCCCGGAGGCATAGAGTGCTTCATGCAGAGTGCAGGAATGTCCCGGAGGCATAGAGTTCTTCATGCAGAGTGCAGGAATGTCCCGGAGGCATAGAGTTCTTCATGCAGAGTGCAGGAATGTCCCGGGGGCATAGAGTGCTTCATGCAGAGTGCAGGAATGTCCCGGAGGCATAGAGTGCTTCATGCAAAGTGCAGGAATGGCCCGGAGGCTTAGATTGCTGCATGCAGAGTGAAGGAAAGGCCAAGTCACTGAAGTTTCCAATTGTGGATCATCTGGAGGTCATGAGGCCCAATGCACTAGGAATAGAGTTGCCAGAAGGGTTCAAATTTCTGCCTCTAAAACCGATTAGATACCTGGGCTTGTACGTGACGGTGGACTTTCTTCAACTCTTTCATCTGAATTATGGTAGAACACTTGATAAAATAAAAAGCCTGCTAGAAAGATGGACACTTTTACCTTTATCGATAATAGGACGAGTCACTATGATAAAGATGTCGATTCTTCCCCTGTTGATATTCTTATTTTTAAATCTTCCTTTAAAGATACCATCTCATATTTTAATGAAGTGGATAAGGTGATTCGGGAGATTGTCTTGGCTAAGAAAAAAACACAGATTAAGTTATCTATTCTACAATTAGATATAGAACAGGGGGGTCTTGCCTTACCTCATCTAGGCATTACCAAGCTGCATTACTTAGTTTAACAACTCAGCTATTGGCCCCTGTTTCGAATTTTGATAATTTTTTAATAGAGCTTATGTTAAGAGATAGTGCAATTAAGTTACCAGCATTCCTGCGTACTGCAAAACTACCAAAAAAAACAAGATATAAGGTCGTGAATACACTCTTGAGCCGCATACAGCGGTTTAATACAAATTATATTATCCCATCACGACATGCATATCCCTCTCTTTATGACTGTGAATTATGGGGCCTTAAGCTCTCGCAAAAGGAGATTCAGACCTACAATACGTTAGGTTTTCGTAAGCTTGGGGACTTTTACAACGGCGCTAATTTGTTCTCATGGGATGTTTTCATAAATCAATCCGAACCTCAGAGTCACGATCTTTGGTTTAGCTTCAGACAGATTACATGCTTTCTCTCGACCAACTATACAGGAATTAGCGAGAGAGCCAGAGTAATTTTAAAAGCAGCACTCAAGGTAAATTTAATTGGCATTGTTGGTTGGTACAGGATACTACACCAGGAGCCAAATAAGAGCCTGATGGAAACAATGCTCCCAAAAGTTGCTCAGGAAACCAACTGCTCGTTCAATAGCCAGGAATGGCTACGAGTTTGTGAGCTTGGCCATAGGGCTTTGAGGGCCGCCAATTTTAAAAGAATCGATACCAAAGGGGATGAGTGTTTGATTTGCTCAAACGCTCCTTCCATCATCCCCTTTGGTATCGCTTTGTTCGCCCTAAATTGGCAGGGTATGCCCTGACGTGGGTCCCTTGCTCACTTTGCCACTGGATTCAAGATAGCCTGGCTGATGAGGGTTATGAACCCGAAACCAGTCCCAGGATGCTTGTTTCCGGTCCAGGGAAGACATGGATTGGCATTTCGGGCTGGCCTGTTCCCATGAGGCACAGGGTCAGACTGATTTGCATATGGCCATGTCTGAACTGGGGTGGTGGAGTGAGCTAAAGAATGATGATGGATTAAACCCAGATCAGTTGACTGGGGGTGAGTGTTTGATTTGCTCAAACGCTCCGTCCATCATCCCCTTTGGTATTGCTTTGTTCGCCCTAAGTTGGCAGGGTATGCCCAGACGGGGGTCCCTTGCTCACTTTGCCACTGGATTCAAGATAGCCTGGCTGATGAGGGTTATGAACCCGAAACCGGTCCCAGGATGCTTGTTTCTGGTCCAGGGAAGACACAGCTTGGCAGTTCGGGCTGGACTGTTCCCATGAGGCACAGGGTCAGACTGATTTGCATATGGACATGTCTGAACTGGGGTGGTGGAGTGAGCTAAAGAATGATGATGGATTATACCCAGATCAGTTGACTGGAGGTGAGTGTTTGATTTGCTGAAACGCTCCGTCCATCATTCCCTTTGGTATCAATTTTAAAAGAATGTCCTTTCTTTCTGGATGGGTGGCCTATTATACTCCCTCTAGAATCCATAAATGGTTTCCTACAGCACCGAATAACTGTTTTAGATGTAATTTGCCAGAAGAAGGAGATTAGACACATACATTTTTTACTTGCCCGAGATTACAATACTTTTAGAAGGAAGTCTTTAGGTTTATTAGTAAATGTCTGTCAATAGATATTCTCCCATGTGCACCGTTGGCTTTATTTGGTTTTTCCTATCTAATTGGTCAGCGCTCCATATATAGACAATGTTTTGTTTTCATAGCGGTAGTCAGATCTTTAATATTACAGAATTGGAGATCGCAGAAAATCCCTACATTGGCTCAGTGGCTACTTAAGCTGGAAAGGACCTATAGATTTGAAGAGGCCTATGCAAAGAGGATAGGGTCTCTGCAGAGATTTGGACTGACCTGGGAGGGATATGTGGTGACCACGCAAACAAACGACATTAGGTAATTTAAAGGTTACGTTATATAAATTTAACATTAACGGTTAGTAACCTCTGCATGTTTTTGGAATAGTCAAAAGGCAGGTTGTCCCCAGGCGAAGTATGGGATACAGAACCAAACTAATTATGAAGATCCCCTTCTTAAAGAAATAATTGAAATTACATACGTCATTGAGGTAGGGGGTACATGTTACTACTGA
Organism: Triturus cristatus; assembly: GCF_964204655.1. Lineage (NCBI taxonomy): Eukaryota > Metazoa > Chordata > Amphibia > Caudata > Salamandridae > Triturus > Triturus cristatus. The sequence continues at coordinate 819,303,572 of NC_140590.1, forward strand.
GCTGCTATGTGGAATGTTGGTTTTGCACATTATGTAAAATGATATATGAATTTGCGCTTTCCCTTTTTTTTACACGACCAAAATATGTGACTTGATATTTTATAGATTTGATCTTTTTCTGTATATCCTGTTTATTATATTTATTGTGTACAAATGGATGATGAAACGTTATCAATTTAATGTCTGGTTTTAATATGAGATTGGAGATTTTGGAATTTTGTCAGTTGTATGTACCTTGGTCAAATTATGTCTGCTGTGTTTTTACCCTCAATAATTTTTTTTTAAAAAAAGGACGTCATGAGGCCCAAGATGTTGAATGTGGAACACATAAATGACAAGAGGCTCGAGGTGTTACATTGAGCGAATCTAGTAAAGCAAATAAGCTATATTAATAAAACGCCGGGTGGAGGAAGCATTGGATTAACCCAATGATTATGCGATCACGTTAATACCAAATCCAGCGGAGAATCAAGATATACCGCTACTCTCGATCCTTAACCAAACGTGAATGAGGGTTTCTTAAACAGTACAAAGTACTAACCATGCAATACCCTGGTTTCCCAGGACCAGTGATCCACTCTACTACTGATTTTTTGATATATTGAGACAAGGAAGCTGAGTGGACCTAAGCCCTTCTTTCTCCCTCCTATCTGAATTTTGAATACTTTGTGTGCAGACAGAGGACTCCTCACAGCCCCTAGACCCACATGCCACTAGTGATAGCCCCTGGGTGAGCAGACAGAGGACTCCTCGCAGCCCCTAGACCCACGTGCCACTAGTGTTAGCCCCTGGGTGAGCAGACAGTGGACTCCTCGCAGCCCCTAGACCCACGTGCCACTTGTGATAGCCCCTGGGTGGCCAGACACTGGACTCCGCGTAGCCCCTACACCCACGTGCCACTAGTGGTAGCCCCTGGGTGTGCAGACAGCCGACTCCTCGCAGCCCCTAGACCCATGTGCCACTAGTGATAGCCCCTGGGTGTGCAGATAGTGGATGCCTCGCAGCCCCTAGAGCCGCGTACCACTATTGATACCCCCTGGGTGCAGACAGTGGGCTCTTCGCAGCCCCTACACCCACGTGCCACTAGTGATAGCCCTCGGGTGTGCAGACAGCAGACTCCTCGCAGCCCCTACACCCACGTGCCACTAGTGGTAGCCCCTGGGTGTGCAGACAGCAGACTCCTCGCAGCCCCTAGACCCACATGCCACTAGTGATAGCCCCTGGGTGTGCAGACTGTGGACTTCTGGCAGCCCCTAGACCCGCGTGCCACGAGTGATACCCCCTGGGTGCAGACAGTGGGCTCCTCGCAGCCCCTACACCCACGTACCACTAGTGATACGCCTTGGGTGTGCAGACAGCGGACTCCTCGCAGCCCGTACACCCACATACCACTAGTGATAGCCCCTGGGTGAGCAGACAGTGGACTCCTCGCAGCCCCTAGACCCAGGTGCCACTAGTGATAGCCCCTGGGTGTGCAGACAGAGGAATCATCGCAGCTCCTACACCCGCGTGCCACTACTGATAGCACCTGGGTGAGCAGACAGTGGACAACTCGCAGCCCCTAGATCCACGTGCCACTAGTGATAGCCCCTGGGTGTGCAGACAGTGGACTCCGCGCAGCCCATACACCCACGTGCCACTAGTGGTAGCCCCTGGGTGTTCAGACAGCGGACTCCTCGCAGCCCCCAGACCCACGTGCCACAAGTGATAGCCCCTGGGTGTGCAGACAGTGGACTCCTCGCAGCCCCTACACCCAGGTGCCACTAGTGGTAACCCCTTGGAACAGACAGTGGACTTCTGGCAGCGCCTAGACCCACGTGCCACTAGTGATACCCCCTGGGTGCAGACAGTGGGTTCCTTGCAGCCCCTAGACCCACGTGCCACTAGTGATAGCCCTTGGTGTGCAGACAGCGGACTCCTCGCAGCCGCTAGACCCACATGCCACTAGTGATATCCCCTGGGTGTTTAGACAGCGGACTCCTCGCAGCCCGTACACCCACGGGCCACTAGTGATAACCCTCGGGTGTGCAGACAGAGGACTCCTCGCAGCCCCTACACCCATGTGCCACTAGTGATAGCCCTTGGCTATGCAGACAGTGGACTCCTCGCAGCCCCTAGGCCAATGTGCCACTAGTAATAGCCCCTGGGTGAGCAGACAGTGGACTCCTTGCAGCCCCATGACCCACGTGCCACTGGTGATAGCCCCTAGGTGTGCAGACAGTGGACTCCTGGCAACCCCTACACCCATGTGCCACTAGTGGTACCCCCTGGGTGCAGACAGTGGACTTCTGGCAGCCCCTAGACCCACGTGCCACTAGAGATACCCCCTGGGTGTGGACAGTGGGCTCCTTGCAGCCCCTACACCCACGTGCCACTAGTGATAGCCCTTGGGTGTGCAGACAGAGGACTCTTCGCAGCCCCTAGACCCACGTGCCACTAGTGATATCCCCTGGGTGTATAGACAGCAGACTCCTTACAGCCCATACACCCACGTGCCACTAGTGATAGCCCTTGGGTATGCAGACAGTGGACTCCTCGCAGCCCCAAGACCCACGTGCCACTAGTGATAGCCCCTGGGTGAGCAAGCTGTGGACACCTCGCAGCCCCATGACCCACGTGCCACTAGTGATAGACCCTAGGTGTGCAGACAGTGGACTCCTGGCAGCCCTTACACCCACATGCCACTAGTGGTAGCCCCTAGATGCAGCCAGTTGACTTCTCGCAGCCCCTATACCCGTGAGCCACTAGTGATAGCCCTTGGGTGTGCAGACAGTCGACTCCTTGCAGACCCTATACCCGCATGCCACTAGTGATGACCCCTGGGTGCAGACAGTGGACTCCTCGCAGCCCCTACACCCACGTGCCACTAGCGATACCCCTTGGTTGTGCAGACAGTGGACTCCTCGCAGCCCATAGACCCGCGAGCCACTAGTAATAGGCCTGGGTGTGCAGACAGTGGACTCCTCACAGTTCGTAGACCCACGTGCCACTAGTGATAGCCCCTGGGTGTGCAGACCTCGGACTCCTCGCAACCCCTGGACCCACGTGCCACTACTGATACCCCCTGGGTGTACATCCAGTGGACTTCTCGCAGTTCCTAGACCCACATGCCACTTGTGATAGCCCCCGGTGTGCAGACAGTGGACTCATCGCAGTTCCTAGACCCGCGAGCCACTAGTGATAGCCCCTGGGTGTGCAGACAGTGGACTCCTTGCAGCCCCTATACCCACGTGCCACTAGTAATAGCCCTCGGGTATGCAGACAGTGGACTCCTCGCAGCCCATAGACCCACATGCCACTAGTGATAGCCCCTGGGTGACCAGACAGTGGACTCCTCGCAGCCCCATGACCCACGTGCCACTAGTGATAGCCCCTGGGTGAGCAGACAGCGGACTCCTGGCAGCCCCTACACCCATGTGCCACTAGTGATAGCCCCAGGGTGAACAGACAGTGGACTCCTCGCAGCCCCTACACCCACGTGCCACTAATAATACCCCTTGGGTGTGCAGACAGCGGACTCCTCGCAGCCCGTACACCCACATACCACTAGTGATAGCCCCTGGGTGAGCAGACAGTGGACTCGTCGCAGCCCCTAGACCCAGGTGCCACTAGTGATAGCCCCTGGGTGTGCAGACAGAGGAATCATCGCAGCTCCTACATCCACGTGCCACTACTGATAGCACCTAGGTGAGCACTCAGTGGACAACTCGCAGCCCCTAGATCCACGTGCCACTAGTGATAGCCCCTGGGTGTGCAGACAGTGGACTCCGCGCAGCCCCTACACCCATGTGCCACTAGTGGTAGCCCCTGGGTGTGCAGACAGCGGACTCCTCGCAGCCCCCAGACCTACGTGCCAAAAGTGATAGCCCCTGGGTGTGCAGACAGTGGACTCCTCGCAGCCCCTACACCCACGTGCCACTAGTGGTAACACCTTGGTACAGACAGTGGACTTCTGGCAGCCCCTAGACCCACGTGCCACTAGTGATATCCCCTGGGTGCAGACAGTGGGTTCCTCGCAGCCCCTACACCCACGTGCCACTAGTGATAGCCCTCGGGTGTGCAGACAGCGGACTCCTCGCAGCCCCTAGACCCACATGCCACTAGTGATATCCCCTGGGTGTTTAGACAGCGGACTCCTGGCAACCCCTACACCCACGTGCCACTAGTGGTAGCCCCTGGGTGCAGCCAGTGGACTTCTGGCAGCCCCTAGACCCACGTGCCACTAGTGATACCCCCTGGGTGCGGACAGTGGGCTCCTTGCAGCCCCTACACCCACGTGCCACTAGTGATAGCCCTAGGGTGTGCAGACAGAGGACACTTCGCAGCCCCTAGACCAACGTGCCACTAGTGATATCCCCTGGGTGTATAGACAGCAGACTCCTCACAGCCCATACACCCACGTGCCACTAGTGATAGCCCCTGGGTGAGCAGACAGTGGACTCCTCGCAGCCCCATGACCCACGTGCCACTAGTGATAGCCCCTAGGTGTGCAGACAGTGGACTCCTGGCAACCCCTACACCCACGTGCCACTAGTGGTAGCCCCTGGGTGCAGACAGTGGACTTCTGGCAGCCCCTAGACCCACGTGCCACTAGTGATACCCCCTGGGTGCGGACAGTGGGCTCCTTGCAGCCCCTACACCCACGTGCCACTAGTGATAGCCCTTGGGTGTGCAGACAGAGGACTCTTCGCAGCCCCTAGACCCACGTGCCACTAGTGATATCCCTTGGGTGTATAGACAGCAGACTCCTCACAGCCCATACACCCACGTGCCACTAGTGATAGCCCTCGGGTATGCAGACAGTGGACTCCTCGCAGCCCCAAGACCCACGTGCCACTAGTGATAGCCCCTGGGTGAGCAAGCTGTGGACACCTCGCAGCCCCATGACCCACGTGCCTCTAGTGATAGACCCTAGGTGTGCAGACAGTGGACTCCTGGCAGCCCTTACACCCACATGCCACTAGTGGTAGCCCCTAGATGCAGACAGTTGACTTCTCGCAGCCCCTATACCCGCGAGCCACTAGTGATAGCCCTCGGGTGTGCAGACAGAGGACACTTCGCAGCCCCTAGACCCACGTGCCACTAGTGATATCCCCTGGGTGTATATACAGCAGACTCCTCACAGCCCATACACCCACGTGCCACTAGTGATAGCCCCTGGGTGAGCAGACAGTGGACTCCTCGCAGCCCCATGACCCACGTGCCACTAGTGATAGCCCCTAGGTGTGCAGACAGTGGACTCCTGGCAACCCCTACACCCACGTGCCACTAGTGGTAGCCCCTGGGTGCAGACAGTGGACTTCTGGCAGCCCCTAGACCCACGTGCCACTAGTGATACCCCCTGGGTGCGGACAGTGGGCTCCTTGCAGCCCCTACACCCACGTGCCACTAGTGATAGCCCTTGGGTGTGCAGACAGAGGACTCTTCGCAGCCCCTAGACCCACGTGCCACTAGTGATATCCCTTGGGTGTATAGACAGCAGACTCCTCACAGCCCATACACCCACGTGCCACTAGTGATAGCCCTCGGGTATGCAGACAGTGGACTCCTCGCAGCCCCAAGACCCACGTGCCACTAGTGATAGCCCCTGGGTGAGCAAGCTGTGGACACCTCGCAGCCCCATGACCCACGTGCCTCTAGTGATAGACCCTAGGTGTGCAGACAGTGGACTCCTGGCAGCCCTTACACCCACATGCCACTAGTGGTAGCCCCTAGATGCAGACAGTTGACTTCTCGCAGCCCCTATACCCGCGAGCCACTAGTGATAGCCCTCGGGTGTGCAGACAGAGGACACTTCGCAGCCCCTAGACCCACGTGCCACTAGTGATATCCCCTGGGTGTATATACAGCAGACTCCTCACAGCCCATACACCCACGTGCCACTAGTGATAGCCCCTGGGTGAGCAGACAGTGGACTCCTCGCAGCCCCATGACCCACGTGCCACTAGTGATAGCCCCTAGGTGTGCAGACAGTGGACTCCTGGCAACCCCTACACCCACGTTCCACTAGTGGTAGCCCCTGGGTGCAGACAGTGGACTTCTGGCAGCCCCTAGACCCACGTGCCACTAGTGATACCCCCTTGGTGCGGACAGTGGGCTCCTTGCAGCCCCTACACCCACGTGCCACTAGTGATAGCCCTTGGGTGTGCAGACAGAGGACTCTTCGCAGCCCCTAGACCCACGTGCCACTAGTGATATCCCTTGGGTGTATAGACAGCAGACTCCTCACAGCCCATACACCCACGTGCCACTAGTGATAGCCCTCGGGTATGCAGACAGTGGACTCCTCGCAGCCCCAAGACCCACGTGCCACTAGTGATAGCCCCTGGGTGAGCAAGCTGTGGACACCTCGCAGCCCCATCACCCACGTGCCTCTAGTGATAGACCCTAGGTGTGCAGACAGTGGACTCCTGGCAGCCCTTACACCCACATGCCACTAGTGGTAGCCCCTAGATGCAGACAGTTGACTTCTCGCAGCCCCTATACCCGCGAGCCACTAGTGATAGGCCTTGGGTGTGCAGACAGTCGACTCCTTGCAGCCCCTAGACCCGCATGCCACTAGTGATATCCCCTGGGTGCAGACAGTGGACTCCTCGCAGCCCCTACACCCACGTGCCACTAGTGATACCCCTTGGTTGTGCAGACAGTGGACTCCTCGCAGCCCCTAGACCCGCGAGCCACTAGTAATAGCCCCTGGGTGTGCAGACAGTGGAGTCCTCACAGTTCGTTGACCCACGTGCCACTAGTGATAGCCCCTGGGTGTGCAGACAGCGGACTCCTCGCAACCCCTAGACCCACGTGCCACTACTGATACCCCCTGGGTGTACAGACAGTGGACTTCTCGCAGTTCCTAGACCCACATGCCACTTGTGATAGCCCCCGGTGTGCAGACAGTGGACTCATCGCAGTTCCTAGACCCGCGAGCCACTAGTGATAGCCCCTGGGTGTGCAGACAGTGGACTCCTCGCAGCCCCTATACCCACGTGCCACTAGTGATAGCCCCTGGGTGTCCATACAGCACACTCCTCGCAGCCCGTACACCCACGTACCACTAGTGATAGCCCTCTGGTGTGCAGACAGTGGACTCCTCGCAGCCCCAAGACCCACGTGCCACTAGTGATAGCCCCTGGGTGAGCAAGCTGTGGACACCTCGCAGCCCCATGACCCATGTGCCTCTAGTGATAGACCCTAGGTGTGCAGACAGTGGACTCCTGGCAGACCTTACACCCACATGCCACTAGTGGTAGCCCCTAGATGCAGACAGTTGACTTCTCGCAGCCCCTATACCCGCGAGCCACTAGTGATAGCCCTTGGGTGTTCAGACAGTCGACTCCTTGCAGCCCCTAGACCCGCATGCCACTAGTGATAACCCCTGGGTGCAGACAGTGGACTCCTCGCAGCCCCTACACCCACGTGCCACTAGTGATACCCCTTGGTTGTGCAGACAGTGGACTCCTCGCAGCCCCTAGACCCGCGAGCCACTAGTAATAGCCCCTGGGTGTGCAGACAGTGGACTCCTCGCAGCCCCAAGACCCACGTGCCACTAGTGATAGCCCCAGGGTGAGCAAGCTGTGGACACCTCGCAGCCCCATGACCCATGTGCCTCTAGTGATAGACCCTAGGTGTGCAGACAGTGGACTCCTGGCAGCCCTTACACCCACATGCCACTAGTGGTAGCCCCTAGATGCAGACAGTTGACTTCTCGCAGCCCCTATACCCGCGAGCCACTAGTGATAGCCCTTGGGTGTGCAGACAGTCGACTCCTTGCAGTTCCTAGACCCGCATGCCACTAGTGATAACCCCTGGGTGCAGACAGTGGACTCCTCGCAGCCCCTACACCCACGTGCCACTAGTGATACCCCTTGGTTGTGCAGACAGTGGACTCCTCACAGCCCCTAGACCCGCGTGCCACTAGTAATAGCCCCTGGGTGTGCAGACAGTGACCTCCTCACAGTTCGTAGACCCACGTGCCACTAGTGATAGCCCCTGGGTGTGCAGACAGCGGACTCCTCGCAACCCCTAGACCCACGTGCCACTACTGATACCCCCTGGGTGTACAGACAGTGGACTTCTCGCAGTTCCTAGACCCACATGCCACTTGTGATAGCCCCCGGTGTGCAGACAGTGGACTCATCGCAGTTCCTAGACCCACGAGACACTAGGGATAGCCCCTGGGTGAGCAAGCTGTGGACACCTCGCAGCCCCATGACCCATGTGCCTCTAGTGATAGCCCCTGGGTGTCCATACAGCACACTCCTCGCAGCCCGTACACCCACGTACCACTAGTGATAGCCCTCTGGTGGGCAGACAGTGGACTCCTCACACCCCCTACACCCACGTGACACTAGTCAAAGCCCCTGGGTGAGGAGACAGTAGACTCCTTGCAGCCCCTACACCCACGTGCCACTAGTGATACCCCTTGGGTGTGGAGACAGCAGACTCCTCGCTGCCCCTACTCCCACGTGCCACTGGTGATATCCCCTGGGTGTGCAGACAGCAGACTCCTCGAAACCCCTAGACCCACATACCACTAGTGATACACCTTTGGTGTGTAGACAGTGGACTCCTCGCAGCCCCTACACCCACGTGCCACTAGTGATAGCCCCTGGGTGAGCAGACAGAGGACTCCTCACAGCCCCTAGACCCACGTCCCACTAGTCTTAGCCCCTGGGTGAGCAGACAGTGGACTCCTCGCAGCCCCTAGACCCACGTGCCACTAGTGATAGCCCTGGGTGTCCAGAAACTGGACTCCGCGCAGCCCCTACACCCACATGCCACTATTGGTAGCCCCTGGGTGTGCAGACAGAGGACTCCTCGCAGCCCCTAGACCCATGTGCCACTAGTGATAGCCCCTGGGTGTGCAGATAGTGGATGCCTCGCAGCCCCTAGAGCCGCGTACCACTATTGATACCCCTGGGTGCAGACAGTGGGCTCCTCGCAGCCCCTACACCCACGTGCCACTAGTGATAGCCCTAAGGTGTGAAGACAGCGGACTCCTCGCAGCCCCTACACTCACATGCCACTAGTGGTAGCCCCTGGGTGTGCAGACAGCAGACTCCTCGCAGCCCCTAGACCCACATGCCACTAGTGATAGCCCCTGGGTGTGCAGACAGTGGACTTCAGGCAGCCCCTAGACCCGCGTGCCACTAGTGATACCCCTGGGTGCAGACAGTGGGCAACTCGCAGCCCCTACACCCACGTGCCACTAGTGATAGCCTTCGGGTGTTCAGACAGCGGACTCCTCGCAGCCCCTAGACCCACGTGCCACTAGTGATAGCCCCTGGGTGTGCAGACAGAGGAATCATCGCAGCTCCTACATCCACGTGCCACTACTGATAGCACCTGGGTGAGCACACAGTGGACAACTCGCAGCCCCTAGATCCACGTGCCACTAGTGATAGCCCCTGGGTGTGCAGACAGTGGACTCTGCGCAGCCCCTACACCCATGTGCCACTAGTGGTAGCCCCTGGGTGTGCAGACAGCGGACTCCTCGCAGCCCCCAGACCTACGTGCCACAAGTGATAGCCCCTGGGTGTGCAGACAGTGGACTCCTCGCAGCCCCTACACCCACGTGCCACTAGTGGTAACCCCTTGGTACAGACAGTGGACTTCTGGCAGCCCCTAGACCCACGTGCCACTAGTGATATCCCCTGGGTGCAGACAGTGGGTTCCTCGCAGCCCCTACACCCACGTGCCACTAGTGATAGCCCTCGGGTGTGCAGACAGCGGACTCCTCGCAGCCCCTAGACCCACATGCCACTAGTGATATCCCCTGGGTGTTTAGACAGCAGACTCCTGGCAACCCCTACACCCACGTGCCACTAGTGGTAGCCCCTGGGTGCAGCCAGTGGACTTCTGGCAGCCCCTAGACCCACGTGCCACTAGTGATACCCCCTGGGTGCGGACAGTGGGCTCCTTGCAGCCCCTACACCCACGTGCCACTACTGATAGCCCTCGGGTGTGCAGACAGAGGACACTTCGCAGCCCCTAGACCCACTTGCCACTAGTGATATCCCCTGGGTGTATAGACAGCAGACTCCTCACAGCCCATACACCCACGTGCCACTAGTGATAGACCCTGGGTGAGCAGACAGTGGACTCCTCGCAGCCCCATGACCCACGTGCCACTAGTGATAGCCCCTAGGTGTGCAGACAGTGGACTCCTGGCAACCCCTACACCCACGTGCCACTAGTGGTAGCCCCTGGGTGCAGACAGTGGACTTCTGGCAGCCCCTAGACCCACGTGCCACTAGTGATACCCCCTGGGTGCGGACAGTGGGCTCCTTGCAGCCCCTACACCCACGTGCCACTAGTGATAGCCCTTGGGTGTGCAGACAGAGGACTCTTCGCAGCCCCTAGACCCACGTGCCACTAGTGATATCCCTTGGGTGTATAGACAGCAGACTCCTCACAGCCCATACACCCACGTGCCACTAGTGATAGCCCTCGGGTATGCAGACAGTGGACTCCTCGCAGCCCCAAGACCCACGTGCCACTAGTGATAGCCCCTGGGTGAGCAAGCTGTGGACACCTCGCAGCCCCATGACCCACGTGCCTCTAGTGATAGACCCTAGGTGTGCAGACAGTGGACTCCTGGCAGCCCTTACACCCACATGCCACTAGTGGTAGCCCCTAGATGCAGACAGTTGACTTCTCGCAGCCCCTATACCCGCGAGCCACTAGTGATAGGCCTTGGGTGTGCAGACAGTCGACTCCTTGCAGCCCCTAGACCCGCATGCCACTAGTGATAACCCCTGGGTGCAGACAGTGGACTCCTCGCAGCCCCTACACCCACGTGCCACTAGTGATACCCCTTGGTTGTGCAGACAGTGGACTCCTCGCAGCCCCTAGACCCGCGAGTCACTAGTAATAGCCCCTGGGTGTGCAGACAGTGGACTCCTCACAGTTCGTTGACCCACGTGCCACTAGTGATAGCCCCTGGGTGTGCAGACAGCGGACTCCTCGCAACCCCTAGACCCACGTGCCACTACTGATACCCCCTGGGTGTACAGACAGTGGACTTCTCGCAGTTCCTAGACCCACATGCCACTTGTGATAGCCCCCGGTGTGCAGACAGTGGACTCATCGCAGTTCCTAGACCCGCGAGCCACTAGTGATAGCCCCTGGGTGTGCAGACAGTGGACTCCTCGCAGCCCCTATACCCACGTGCCACTAGTGATAGCCCCTGGGTGTCCATACAGCACACTCCTCGCAGCCCGTACACCCACGTACCACTAGTGATAGCCCTCTGGTGTGCAGACAGTGGACTCCTCGCAGCCCCTATACCCACGTGCCACTAGTGATAGCCCCTGGGTGTCCATACAGCACACTCCTCGCAGCCCGTACACCCACGTACCACTAGTGATAGCCCTCTGGTGTGCAGACAGTGGACTCCTCGCAGCCCCAAGACCCACGTGCCACTAGTGATAGCCCCTGGGTGAGCAAGCTGTGGACACCTCGCAGCCCCATGACCCATGTGCCTCTAGTGATAGACCCTAGGTGTGCAGACAGTGGACTCCTGGCAGACCTTACACCCACATGCCACTAGTGGTAGCCCCTAGATGCAGACAGTTGACTTCTCGCAGCCCCTATACCCGCGAGCCACTAGTGATAGCCCTTGGGTGTGCAGACAGTCGACTCCTTGCAGCCCCTAGACTCGCATGCCACTAGTGATAACCCCTGGGTGCAGACAGTGGACTCCTCGCAGCCCCTACATCCACGTGCCACTAGTGATACCCCTTGGTTGTGCAGACAGTGGACTCCTCGCAGCCCCTAGACCCGCGAGCCACTAGTAATAGCCCCTGGGTGTGCAGACAGTGGACTCCTCGCAGCCCCAAGACCCACGTGCCACTAGTGATAGCCCCAGGGTGAGCAAGCTGTGGACACCTCGCAGCCCCATGACCCATGTGCCTCTAGTGATAGACCCTAGGTGTGCAGACAGTGGACTCCTGGCAGCCCTTACACCCACATGCCACTAGTGGTAGCCCCTAAATGCAGACAGTTGACTTCTCGCAGCCCCTATACCCGCGAGCCACTAGTGATAGCCCTTGGGTGTGCAGACAGTCGACTCCTTGCAGCCCCTAGACCCGCATGCCACTAGTGATAACCCCTGGGTGCAGACAGTGGACTCCTCGCAGCCCCTACACCCACGTGCCACTAGTGATACCCCTTGGTTGTGCAGACAGTGGACTCCTCGCAGCCCCTAGACCCGCGAGCCACTAGTAATAGCCCCTGGGTGTGCAGACAGTGGACTCCTCACAGTTCGTAGACCCACGTGCCACTAGTGATAGCCCCTGGGTGTGCAGACAGCGGACTCCTCGCAACCCCTAGACCTACGTGCCACTACTGATACCCCCTGGGTGTACAGACAGTGGACTTCTCGCAGTTCCTAGACCCACATGCCACTTGTGATAGCCCCCGGTGTGCAGACAGTGGACTCATCGCAGTTCCTAGACCCACGAGCCACTAGGGATAGCCCCTGGGTGTGCAGACAGTGGACTCCTCGCAGCCCCTATCCCCATGTGCCACTAGTGATAGCCCCTGGGTGTCCATACAGCACACTCCTCGCAGCCCGTACACCCACGTACCACTAGTGATAGCCCTCTGGTGGGCAGACAGTGGACTCCTAACAGCCCCTACACCCACGTGACACTAGTCAAAGCCCCTGGGTGAGGAGACAGCAGACTCCTCGCTGCCCCTACTCCCACGTGCCACTGGTGATATCCCCTGGGTGTGCAGACAGCAGACTCCTCGAAACCCCTAGACCCACATACCACTAGTGATACACCTTTGGTGTGTAGACAGTGGACTCCTCGCAGCCCCTACACCCACGTGCCACTAGTGATAGCCCCTGGGTGAGCAGACAGAGGACTCCTCACAGCCCCTAGACCCACGTCCCACTAGTCTTAGCCCCTGGGTGAGCAGACAGTGGACTCCTCGCAGCCCCTAGACCCACGTGCCACTAGTGATAGCCCCTGGGTGTCCAGGTACTGGACTCCGCGCAGCCCCTACACCCACGTGCCACTATTGGTAGCCCCTGGGTGTGCAGACAGAGGACTCCTCGCAGCCCCTAGACCCATGTGCCACTAGTGATAGCCCCTGGGTGTGCAGATAGTGGATGCCTCGCAGCCCCTAGAGCCGCGTACCACTATTGATACCCCTGGGTGCAGACAGTGGGCTCCTCGCAGCCCCTACACCCACGTGCCACTAGTGATAGCCCTCAGGTGTGCAGACAGCGGACTCCTCGCAGCCCCTACACTCACGTGCCACTAGTGGTAGCCCCTGGGTGTGCAGACAGCAGACTCCTCGCAGCCCCTAGACCCACATGCCACTAGTGATAGCCCCTGGGTGTGCAGACAGTGGACTTCAGGCAGCCCCTAGACCCGCGTGCCACTAGTGATACCCCCTGGGTGCAGACAGTGGGCAACTCGCAGCCCCTACACCCACGTACCACTAGTGATAGCCTTCGGGTGTTCAGACAGCGGACTCCTCGCAGCCCCTAGACCCACGTGCCACTAGTGATAGCCCCTGGGTGTTCAGACAGCGGACTCCTCGCAGACCGTACACCCACGTGCCACTAGTGATAGACCTCGGGTGTGTAGACAGTGGACTCCTCACAGCCCCTACACCCACGTGCCACTAGTGATAACCCTCGGGTATGCAGACAGTGGACTCCTCGCAGACCCTAGACCCACATGCCACTAGTGATAGCCCCTGGGTGACCAGACAGTGGACTCCTCTCAGCCCCATGACCCACGTGCCACTAGTGGTAGCCCCTGGTTGCAGACAGTGGACTTCTCGCAGCCCCTAGACCCACGAGCGACTAGTAATAGCCCCTGGGTGTGCAGACAGTGGACTATTCGCAGCCCCTAGACTTACGTGCCACTAGCGATAGCCCATGGGTGAGCAGACCGTGGACTCCTCGCAGCCCGTACACCCACGTGCCACTAGTGATAGCCCCAGGGTGAACAGACAGTGGACTCCTCGCAGCCCCTACACCCACGTGCCACTATTGGTAGCCCCTGGGTGTGCAGACAGAGGACTCCTCGCAGCCCCTAGACCCATGTGCCACTAGTGATAGCCCCTGGGTGTGCAGATAGTGGATGGCTCGCAGCCCCTAGAGCCGCGTACCACTATTGATACCCTTGGGTGCAGACAGTGGGCTCCTCGCAGCCCCTACACACACGTGCCACTAGTGAGAGCCCTCAGGTGTGCAGACAGCGGACTCCTCGCAGCCCCTACACTCACGTGCCACTAGTGGTAGCCCCTGGGTGTGCAGACAGCAGACTCCTCGCAGCCCCTAGACCCACATGCCACTAGTGATAGCCCCTGGGTGTGCAGACAGTGGACTTCAGGCTGCCCCTAGACCCGCGTGCCACTAGTGATACCCCCTGGGTGCAGACAGTGGGCAACTCGCAGCCCCTACACCCACGTGCCACTAGTGATAGCCTTCGGGTGTTCAGACAGCGGACTCCTCGCAGCCCCTAGACCCACGTGCCACTAGTGATAGCCCCTGGGTGTTCAGACAGCGGACTCCTCGCAGCCCGTACACCCACGTGCCACTAGTGATAGACCTCGGGTGTGTAGACAGTGGACTCCTCACAGCCCCTACACCCACGTGCCACTAGTGATAGCCCTTGGGTATGCAGACAGTGGACTCCTCGCAGCCCCTAGACCCACATGCCACTAGTGATAGCCCCTGGGTGACCAGACAGTGGACTCCTCTCAGCCCCTTGACCCACGTGCCACTAGTGGTAGCCCCTGGGTGCAGACAGTGGACTTCTCGCAGCCCCTAGACCCACGAGCGACTAGTAATAGCCCCTGGGTGTGCAGACAGTGGACTACTCGCAGCCCCTAGACTCACGTGCCACTAGCGATAGCCTATGGGTGAGCAGACCGTGGACTCCTCGCAGCCCCTACACCCACGTGCCACTAGTGATAGCCCCAGGGTGAACAGACAGTGGACTCCTCGCAGCCCCTACACCCACGTGCCACTAGTGATACCCCTTGGGTGTGCAGACAGCGTACTCCTCGCAGTCTGTACACCCACATACCACTAGTGATAGCCCCTGGGTGAGCAGACAGTGGATTCCTCACAATTCCTAGACCCACATGCCACTAGTGATAGCCACTGGGAGTGCAGACCGCGCACTCCTCGAAGCCCCTACACCCACGTGCCACTAGTGATAGCCCTCGGGAGTGCAGACAGTGGACACCTTGCAGCCCCTACACCCACGTGCCACTAGTGATAGCCCCTTGGTGAGGAGACAGTAGACTCCTTGAAGCCCCTACACCCACGTGCCACTAGTGATACCACTTGGGTGTGCAAACAGCGGACTCCACACTGCCCCTACACCCACGTGCCACTGGTGATACCCCCTGGGTGTGCAGACAGCAGACTCCTAGCAACCCCTAGACCCACGTGCCACTAGTGATAGCCCCTAGGCATGCAGATAGCAGACTCCACACAGCCCATACAACCATGTGCCACTAGTGATACCCCTTGTGTGTGTAGACAGCGGACTCCTTGTAGCCCCTAGACCCACATGCCACTAGTGATACCCCTGGGTGAGCAGACAGCGGACTCCTCGCAGCCCCTACACCCACGTGCCACTAGTGATAGCCCCTGGATAAACAGACAGTGGACTCCTCGCAGCCCCTACACCCACGTGCCACTAGTGATACCCCTTGGGTGTGCAGACAGCGGACTCCTCGCAGCCCGTACACCCACATATCACTAGTGATAGCCCCTGGGTGAGCAGACAGTGGATTCCTCGCAGCCCCTACACCCACGTGCCACTAGTGATAGCACCTGGGTGTGCAGACAGAGGAATCCTCACAGCCCCTACACCCATGTGCCACTAGTGATAGCCCCTGGGTAAACAGACAGTGGACTCCTCGCAGCCCCTACACCCACGTGCCACTAGTGATACCCCTTGGGTGTGCAGACAGCGTACTCCACGCAGTCCGTACACCCACATACCACTAGTGATAGCCCCTGGGTGAGCAGACAGTGGATTCCTCGCAATTCCTAGACCCACATGCCACTAGTGATAGCCCCTGGGAGTTCAGACCGCGCACTCCTCGAAGCCCCTACACCCACGTGCCACTAGTGATAGCCCTCAGGAGTGCAGACAGTGGACACCTTGCAGCCCCTACACCCACGTGCCACTAGTGATAGCCCCTGGGTGAGGAGACAGTAGACTCCTTGAAGGCCCTACACCCACGTGCCAGTAGTGATACCACTTGGGTGTGCAGACAGCGGACTCCTCACAGCCCCTACACTCACGTGCCACTGGTGATACCCCCTGGGTGTGCAGACAGCGGACTCCTTGCAGCCCCTAGACCCACATGCCACTAGTGATAGCCCCTGGGTGAGCAGACAGCGGACTCCTCGCAGCCCCTACACCCACGTGCCACTAGTGATAGCCCCTGGGTAAACAGACAGTGGACTCCTCGCAGCTCCTACACCCACGTGCCACTAGTGATACCCCTTGGGTGTGCAGACAGCGGACTCTTCGCAGCCCGTACACCCACATATCACTAGTGATAGCCCCTGGGCGAGCAGACAGTGGATTCCTCGCAGCCCCTACACCCACGTGCCACTAGTGATAGCACCTGGGTGTGCAGACAGAGGAATCCTCACAGCCCCTACACCCACGTGCCACTAGTGATAGCCCCTGGGTGAGCAGACAGTGGACAACTCGAAGCCCCTAGAGCCACGCGCCACTAGAGATAGCCCCTGGGTGAGCAGACAGTGGACTCCTCGCAGGCCCTAGACCCACGTGCCACTAGTGATAGCCCCTGGGTGTGCAGACAGTGGACTCCGCACAGCCCCTACACCCACATGCCACTAGTGGTAGCCCCTGGGTGTGCAGACAGCAGACTTCTCGCAGCCCCTATGTAGGAGAGTAGGGTCTGCTATCCTATGGTCACCCCAAATTTTTGCTTTTGCTTCACTGGTTTTATGACTTAGTGTGGCTGTGGGCCTGCTAATCAGACCCACAGCCCTGCTGCTCTCTCCCTAAATTAATGCCAATGCACGCTAGGTGCATTACCAATTGGAACTGGTTCACCTTATTGGACCCTGTAACAGTGTACCCCAGGTACCCAGGGCATAGGTGTATCCAAGGCCTACCAGGGGCTGCAGCATGTATTATGCCACCCCTAGCCTGGCCTCACTATTTGACACAACTGGCTGATCACTCAGCCGGGGTAAGTTGGTGTAACCACCTCTTACTTAGATATAGTATATCTAACATATATGGACACATGGTAACCTATCAGTCACTCCTATGGCAGGCCTTAACAATCCTGGAGGCAGAGTGCTTGGTTTCATGTGAGATGGTGCTCTGGCATGAGCTGAGCCTGTCTGCAGCTTTCGGAACAACGTCCTTTAGCTGTTTCATGATATTGCCATACCATATACTCTTAAGTGCATTTTGTACCTCGCGGTCAAATGCTAACTCTGGTTTGGCTTTATCAAAACATGTCGAGTAAGGTGTCATACGATTTAGAATACTACCCCCTCGCCAATTCTGGCGACGGGGGTAGCATTCCACCCTTCTAGAGGGACACGACATGTACCTAACCTGAAACCCGGGTGAAGTTAGACAGAGCCTCAGCATCACAAAATGGATGCTGCCACCACAGACACAAGTCTGCCCTCCTGCTGCTGGGAGTCCTTCCAGCTTGGGAGGTGTGGACAAAGGGTTTCCTGTCAGGAGAGGTGCTTGCACCACCCCAGACAGGATTTTGTGTAGTGGGTTAGGGAGGGCTGAATAGATTGAGACATGCCTGGGGCACACAAGGTGTCCCTGTGCATATGCCAGTTCAAACTGGAGCTGGGGCTCTCCAGCCCCAGTCCTGGCGCGAAACTGGACAAAGGAAAGGGGGTGTAACCGCCCCCCTTCCTGGTCCCAACCAGAGGAGGGACCTAGCAGGTAATCCGGCCCCTAGATTTGGAATAAGAGTAGGAGCTGTGTCCCAAGACTTCAGATCATCCTGAAACTCGAATTTAATAAGAAGAACTACTGGACTTCGACGTTCTGCTGCACAGAAGACTGAAGAGAATCTCCCTTGTGGCCAAGGAGTGACCACCCTGTGAGTACAGGCACCATCCAGCAACTCAATGACTGCTTTGCCGCCGCCTCCCGCCGGAGACCGAGCCCAGAGCCCGACAAGACCCAGACTCCCAGACATCTCTGAGCCAGATCCACAGTCCCTGCAAAGAAGAGACCCGTGGAGGCACTGAGAGACGTGGGACCGGCCATCTTGGAACGTCCACAACAAGCTGACTGCGCAGCACCTGAGGCATACTCAATGCTGTGCTTTGGGCCCTGAGAAGCCCCAATACTGAGCAGCATTGGCACCAAAGACCAGCCCTCCAACATCCACGAGATCTGCGTTGGGCCCTTTTGCTTTTTGCCACTTGGCGCGTCATCCCGGTTACTGGCCCGTTGGCTAGTGGCCATCTTGGCGACGAAAACTCTGACTAACACTGCTGGTCTGGTTGCTCCTGTGAAAAGGAGCAGCCCCTCTGACCTTGCTGGTCAGAGCACCAAGCTTTCCTTGATTCCTGTGTGGCTTGCATTAGCCAAGGCCTGTTTGCTCCGATCAAGAAGCCAACACCGCCATCAGCTAGAGCCTTCGTGGGACAGCTCATGAGTGACTCCTGGATGTCGTCAACCTCTTCACTTTCACGTGGCTGAGGAGACAAGCTCCCTTTCTTCACCTGTTGGCCCCCAACATCGCCTGGTTCCTTCCTGGTGCCACGCCGGTCACTGGCTAGTGACTGTGAACATTGTCCCCTCTGCTTGCAGGTCGCCTATTCTTCAGATCCATCCTTGGATCCACCAGAACTTTTCCTGCCTGGCCGCTTGCAGCATCTTCATCCTCAGGCTCCATAGACCTGTACGACGAAACCCGACGCACTTTGACCCCTATGCACCCGCTTCCTGTGGGTGAGGTAACGCTGGCACTCTGGTGCTCCTGGGTAGAGAAACATCTCTAGTGTCTAGGTTTCAAGTTGTTAGGTTCTGGTCCATCCGGAAGACTCCTTTTGCTTTAACTTTGTGACTTTTACACACCCATTGAAATCAATAGGTGCACGCGTGTAACTTTTAACACTGCACACGCATCCTGTGGGCCTCCTGGTCACTAACTACAGTTAGCTCCTTGTCGTCCCAGCGATTCCCAAGGCCCTAGGCCTTCGTTGCTTTCTATTTGTGGTTCTTATACCACTATTTTAGTATATGGTTTAGCTGGCCACCTGTCCCTACCATAATTGTGCAACTTTTGTATATTTAAACACTGCCTTGTTTTAAACAAATGTGCTTCTTTGCTCATAAAGAGTATAGGGGATACTTTTACTAAATAAATACATATATATTTTTAATATATATCTGTGTGGTGTCCTTTCATTTGGTATTCAAGGAGGTTACATATGGTAAAACAGCTGGCTTCACATGCCCTCAAGAGTATAGCCTGCAGACTGCACTGTCCACGCTACCACTAGGATAGCTGGTCTATCAAGGTTGACTTCAACCACCACCAAAAGGGTTGTTTGGCATGGTACAAGGTGATCACTAGAATTAGTGAGTAGCATATACCAGGCCAACTTCTCACACCCTAGACCCACGTGCAACTGGTGATAGCCCCTGGGTGTGCAGACAGTGGACTCCTCGCAGCCCCTACACCCATGTGCCACTAGTGGTAGCCCCTGGGTACAGACAGTGGACTTCTGGCAGCCCCTAGACCCGCGTGCCACTAGTGATACCCCCTGGGTGCAGACAGTGGGCTCCTCGCAGCCCCTACACCCACGTGCCACTAGTGATAGCCCTGGGTGAGAAGACAGTAGACTCCTTGCAGCCCCTACACCCACGTGCCACTAGTGATAATCCTTGGGTGTGCAGACAGCAGACTCCTCGCAGCTCCTACACCCACGTGCCACTAGTGATACCCTCTGGGTGCAGACAGTGGACTCCTCGCAGCCCCTACACCCACATGCCACTAGTGATACCCCTTGGGTGTGCAGACAGTGGACTCCTCGCAGCCCCTAGACCCGCGAGCCACTAGTGATAGCCCCTTTGTGTGCAGACAGTGGACTCCTCGCAGTTCCTAGACCCACATGCCACTAGTGATAGCCCCTGGGTGTGCAGACAGTGGACTCCTCGCAGCCCCATGACCCACGTGCCACTACGGATAGCCCTCGGGTGTGCAGACATTGGACTCCTCACAGCCCCTACACCCACGTGCCACTAGTGATAGCCCTCGGGTATGCAGACAGTGGACTCCTCGCAGCCCCTAGACCCACGTGCCACTACTGATAGCCACTGGGTGACCAGACAGTGGACTCCTCGCAGTCCCATGACCCACGTGCCACTATTGATAGCCTCTGGTTGTGCAGACAGTGGACTCCTGGCAGCCCCTACACCCATGTGCCACTAGTGGTAGCCCCTGGGTGCAGACAGTGGACTTCTCGCAGCCCCTAGACCCGCGAGCCACTAGTGATAGCCGTTGGTTGTGCAGACAGTCGACTCCTCGCAACCCCTTTACCCGCGTGCCACTTGTGATACCCCCTGGGTGCAGACAGTGGACTCTTCGCAGCCCTTACACCCACGTGCCACTAGTGATACCCCTTGGGTGTGCAGACAGTGGACTTCTCGCAGCCCCGAAGACCCGCAAGCCACTAGTAATAGCCCCTGGGTGTGCAGACAGTGGACTCCCTGCAGTTCCTAGACCCATGTGCCACTAGTGATAGCCCCTGGGTGTACAGACAGCGGACTGCTCACACCCCGTACACCCACATGCCACTAGTGATAGCCCTCGGGTGTGCAGACAGTGGACTCCTCGCAGCCCCTACACCCACGTGCCACTAGTGATAGCCCTTGGGTATCCAGACAGTGGACTCCTCGCAGCCCCTAGACCCACGTGCCACTAGTGATAGCCCTTGGATGTGCAGACAGTGGACTCCTCGCAGCCCCTACACCCACGTGCCACTAGTGATAGCCCTTGGATGTGCAGACAGTGGACTCCTCGCAGCCCCTAGATCCACGTGCCACTAGTGATACCCCTTGGGTGTGCAGACAGTGGACTTCTCACAGCCCCTAGACCAGCGAGCCAATAGTAATAGCCCCTGGGTGTGCAGACAGTGGACTCCCCGCAGTTCCTAGACCCATGTACCACTAGTGATAGCCCCTGGGTGTGCAGACAGCGGACTCCTTGCAGCCCCTAGCCCCACGTGCCACTAGTGATAGCTCCTGGGTGTGCAGACAGTGGACTCCTCGGAGTTACTAGACTCACATGCCACTAGTGACACCCCCTGGTTGTGCAGACAGTGGACTCCTCGCAGTTCCTAGACCCACGAGCCACTAGTGATAGCCCTCGGGAGTGCAGACAGTGGACACCTTGCAGCCCCTACACCAATGTGCCACTAGTGATAGCCCCTGGGTGAGGAGACAGTAGACTCCTTGCAGCACCTACACCCACCTGCCACCAGTGATAGCCCCTGGGTGAGAAGACAGTAGACTCCTTGCAGCCCCTACACCCATGTGCCACTAGTGATACCCCTTGGGTGTGCAGACAGTGGACTCCTCGCAGCCCCTACAACCACGTGCCACTGGTGATACCCCATTGGTGTGCAGAAAGCGGACTCCTCGCAACCCCTAGACCCACGTGCCACTAGTGATAGCCCCTGGGTATGCAGATAGCAGACTCCTTGCAGCCCCTACACCCACGTGCCACTAGTGATAGCCCGAGGGTAAACAGACAGTGTACTCCTCGCAGCCCCTACACCCACGTGCCACTAGTGATACCCCCTGGGTGAGCAGACAGTGGACTCCTCGCAGCCAACACCCTCACCTGCCACTAGTCATAGCCCCTGGGTGTGTCGACAGAGGACTTCTCGCAGCCTCTAGACCCGCGAGCCACTAGTTATAGCCCTTGGGTGTGCAGACAGTCGACTCCTCGCAGCCCCTAGACACGCGTGCCACTAGTCATACCCCCTGGGTGCAGACAGTGGACTCCTCGCAGCCCCTAGACCCACGTGCCACTAGTGATACCCCTTGGGTGTGCAGACAATGGACTCCTCGCAGCCCCTAGACCCGCGAGCCACTAGTGATATCCCCAGGGTGTGCAGACAGTGAACTCCTCGCAGTTCCTAGACCTACGTGCCACTAGTGATACCAGCTGGGTGCAGACAGTGGACTTCTCGCAGCCTCTAGACCCGCGAGCAACTAGTGATAGCCCTTGGGTGTGCAGACAGTCGACTCCTAGCAGCCCCTAGACACGCGTGCCACTGGTGATACCCCCTGGGTGCAGACATTGGACTCCTTGCAGCCCCTACACCCACGTGCCAATAGTGATAGCCCTTGGGTGTGCAGAGAATGGACTCCTCGCAGCCCCTAGACCCACGAGCCACTAGTGATATCCCCTGGGTGTGCAGACAGTGAACTCCTCGCAGGTCCTAGACCCACATGCCACTAGTGATACCCCCTGGGTGCAGACAGTGGACTCCTCGCAGTTCCTAGACCCACGTGCCACTAGTGATAGCCCCTGGGTGTGCAGACAGTGGACTCCTGGCAGTTCCTAGACCCATATGCCACTAGTGATAGTTCCTGGGTGTGCAGACACTGGACGTCTCGCAGTTCCTAGACCCACGAGCCACTAGTGATAGCCCCTGGGTGTGCAGACAGTGGACTCCTCGCAGCCCCTATACCCACAGGCCACTAGTGAAAGCCCCTGGGTGTGCAGACAGCGCACACCTCGCAGCCCGTACACCCACGTGCCACTAGTGATAGCCCTCGGGTGTGCAGACAGTGGACTCCTCGCAGCCCCTACACCCACGTGCCACTAGTGAAAGCCCTCGGGTGTGCAGACAGTGGACACCTTGCAGCCCCTACACCCATGTGCCACTAGTGATAGCCCCTGGGTGAGGAGACAGTAGACTCCTTGCAGCACCTACACCCACCTGCCACCAGTGATAGCCCCTGGGTGAGAAGACAGTAGACTCCTTGCAGCCCCTACACCCATGTGCCACTAGTGATACCCCTTGGGTGTGCAGACAGTGGACTCCTCGCAGCCCCTACAACCACGTGCCACTGGTGATACCCCATTGGTGTGCAGAAAGCGGACTCCTCGCAACCCCTAGACCCACGTGCCACTAGTGATAGCCCCTGGGTATGCAGATAGCAGACTCCTTGTAGCCCCTACACCCACGTGCCACTAGTGATAGCCCGTGGGTAAACAGACAGTGTACTCCTCGCAGCCCCTACACCCAGGTGCCACTAGTGATACCCCTTGGGTGTGCAGACAGCGGACTCCTCGCAACCCGTACTCCCACATATCACTAGTGATAGCCCCTGGGTGAGCAGACAGTGGACTCCTCGCAGCCAACACCCTCACATGCCACTAGTCATAGCCCCTGGGTGTGTCGACAGAGGACTTCTCGCAGCCCCTAGACACGCGTGCCACTAGTGATACCCCCTGGGTGCAGACAGTGGACTCCTCACAGCCCCTAGACCCACGTGCCACTAGTGATACCCCTTAGGTGTGCAGACAATGGACTCCTCGCAGCCCCTAGACCCGTGAGCCACTAGTGATATCCCCTGGGTGTGCAGACAGTGAACTCCTCGCAGTTCCTAGACCTACGTGCCACTAGTGATACCAGCTGGGTGCAGACAGTGGACTTCTCGCAGCCTCTAGACCCGCGAGCCACTAGTGATAGCCCTTGGGTGTGCAGACAGTCGACTCCTAGCAGCCTCTAGACACGCGTGCCACTGGTGATACCCCCTGGGTGCAGACAGTGGGCTCCTTGTAGCCCCTACATCCACGTGCCAATAGTGATACCCCTTGGGTGTGCAGACAATGGACTCCTCGCAGCCCCTAGACCCGCGAGCCACTAGTGATATCCCCTGGGTGTGCAGACAGTGAACTCTTCGCAGGTCCTAGACCCACATGCCACTAGTGATACCCCCTGGGTGCAGACAGTGGACTCCTCGCAGTTCCTAGACACACGTGCCACTAGTGATAGCCCCTGGGTGTACAGACAGTGGACTCCTGGCAGTTCGTAGACCCATATGCCACTAGTGATAGCTCCTGGGTGTGCAGACACTGGACTTCTCGCAGTTCCTAGACCCGCGATCCACTAGTGATAGCCCCTCGGTGTGCAGACAGTGGACTCCTCGCAGCCCCTATACCCACGTGACACTAGTGATACCCCTTGGGTGGGCAGACAGCAGACCCCTCGCAGCCCGTACACCCACATACCACTAGTGATAGCCCCTGAGTGAGCAGACAGTGGACTCCTCGCAGCCCCTAGACCCAGGTGCCACTAGTGATAGCCCCTGGGTGTGCAGACAGAGGAATCATCGCAGCTCCTACACTCACGTGCCACTAGTGATAGCCCCTGGGTGAGTAGACAATAGACAACTTCCAGCCCCTAGACCCACGTGCCACTAGTGATAGCCCCTGGGTGAGCAAACAGTAGACTCCTCGCAGCCCCTAGACCCACATACCACCAGTGATAGCCCCTGGGTGTGTAGACAGCGTACTCCTCGCAGCCCCTACACCCGCGTGCGACTAGTGATAGCCCCTGGGTGTGCAGACAGTTGACTCCTCGCAGCCCCTACACCCACGTGCCACTAGTGGTAGCCCCTGGGTGTGTAGACAGCGTACTCCTCGCAGCCCCTACACCCGCGTGCGACTAGTGATAGCCCCTGGGTGTGCAGACAGTTGACTCCTCGCAGCCCCTACACCCACGTGCCACTAGTGGTAGCCCCTGGGTACAGACAGTGGACTTCAGACAGCCCCTAGACCCGCGTGTCACTAGTGATACCCCCTGGGTGCAGACAGTGGGCTCCTTGCAGCCCCTACACCCACGTTCCACTAGTGATAGCCCTCGGGTGTGCAGACAGCGGACTCCTCGCAGCTCCTAGACCCATGTGCCACTAGTGATAGCCCCTGGGTGTACAGACAGCGGACTGCTCACAGCCCGTACACCCACATGCCACTAGTGATAGCCCTCGGGTGTGCAGACAGTGGACTCCTCGCAGCCCCTACACCCACGTGCCACTAGTGATAGCCCTCGGGTATCGAGACAGTGGACTCCTCGCAGCCCCTAGACCCACGTGCCACTAGTGATAGCCCTTGGATGTGCAGAGAGTGGACTCCTCACAGCTCCTTCACCTACGTGCCACTAGTGATAGCCCTCGGGTATGCAGACAGTGCACTCCTCGCAGCCCCTAGACCCACGTACCACTACTGATAGCCCCTGGGTGACCAGACAGTGGACACTTCGCAGCCCCAGGACCCACGTGCCACTAGCGATAGCCCCTGGGTGTGCAGACAGTGGACTCCTGGCAGCCCCTACACCCACGTGCCACTAGTAGTAGCCCCTGGGTGCATACAGTGGACGTCTCGCAGCCCCTAGACCCGCGAGCCACTAGTGATAGCCCTTGGGTGTGCAGACAATCGACTCCTCACAGCCCCTAGACCAGCGAGCCACTAGTAATAGCTCCTGGGTGTGCAGACATTGGACTCCCCGCAGTTCCTAGACCCATGTGCCACTAGTGATAGCCCCTGGGTGTGCAGACAGCGGACTCGTTGCAGCCCCTAGCCCCACGTGCCACTGGTGATAGCTCCTGGGTGTGCAGACAGTGGACTCCTCGCAGTTACTAGACCCACATGCCACTAGTGATATCCCCTGGGTGTGCAGACAGTGGACTCCTCGCATTTCCTAGACCCACGAGCCACTAGTGATAGCCCTCGGGAGTGCAGACAGTGGACACCTTGCAGCCCCTACACCCATGTGCCACTAGTGATAGCCCCTGGGTGAGGAGAAAGTAGACTCCTTGCAGCACCTACACCCACCTGCCACCAGTGATAGCCCCTGGGTGAGAAGACAGTAGACTCCTTGCAGCCCCTACACCCATGTGCTACTAGTGATACCCCTTGGGTGTGCAGACAGTGGACTCCTCGCAGCCCCTACAACCACGTGCCACTGGTGATACCCCATTGGTGTGCAGAAAGCCGACTCCTCACAACCCCTAGACCAACGTGCCACTAGTGATAGCCCCTGGGTATGCAGATAGCAGACTCCTTGCAGCCCCTACACCCACGTGCCACTAGTGATAGCCCGTGGGTAAACACACAGTGTACTCCTCGCAGCCCCTACACCCACGTGCCACTAGTGATACCCCTTGGGTGTGCAGACAGCAGACTCCTCGCAACCCGTACTCCCACATATCACTAGTGATAGCCCCTGGGTGAGCAGACAGTGGACTCCTCGCAGCCAACATCCTCACGTGCCACTAGTCATAGCCCCTGGGTGTGTCGACAGAGGACTTCTCGCAGCCTCTAGACCCGCGAGCCACTAGTTATAGCCCTTGGGTGTGCAGACAGTCGACTCCTCGCAGCCCCTAGACACGCGTGCCACTAGTGATACCCCCTGGGTGCAGACAGTCGACTCCTCGCAGCCCCTAGACCCACGTGCCACTAGTGATACCCCTTGGATGTGCAGACAATGGACTCCTCGCAGCCCCTAGACCTGCGAGCCACTAGTGATATCCCCTGGGTGTGCAGACAGTGAACTCCTCGCAGTTCCTAGACCCATGTGCCACTAGTGATACCCGCTGGGTGCAGACAGTGGACTTCTCGCAGCCTCTAGACCCACGAGCCACTAGTGATAGCCCTTGGGTGTGCAGACAGTCGACTCCTAGCAGCCCCTAGACACGCGTGCCACTGGTGATACTCCCTGGGTGCAGACAGTGGACTCCTCGCAGCCCTTACACCCACGAGCCACTAGTGATATCCCCTGGGTGTGCAGACAATGGACTCCTCGCAGCCCCTAGACCCGCGAGCCACTGGTGATATCCCCTGGGTGTCCAGACAGTGAACTCCTCGCAGGTCCTAGACCCACGTGCCACTAGTGATACCCCCTGGGTGCAGACAGTGGACTCCTCGCAGTTCCTAGACCCACGTGCCACTAGTGCTAGCCACTGGGTATGCAGACAGTGGACTCTTCGCAGTTCCTAGACCCACATGCCACTAGTGATAACTCCTGAGTGTGCAGACACTGGACTTCTCGCAGTTCCTAGACCTGCGAGCCACTAGTGATAGCCCCTGGGTGTGCAGACAGTGGACTCCTCGCAGCCCCTATACCCACAGGCCACTAGTGATAGCCCCTGGGTGTGCAGACAGCGCACTCCTCGCAGCCCGTACACCCATGTGCCACTAGTGATAGCCCTCGGGTGTGCAGACAGTGTACTTTTCCCAGCCCCTAGACCGAAGTGCCACTAGTGATAGCCCCTGGGTGTGCAGATAGTGGACTCCTCGCAGCCCCATGACCCACGTGCCACTAGTGATATCCCCTGGGTGTGCAGACAGTGAACTCCTCGCAGGTCCTAGACCCACGTGCCACTAGTGATACACCCTGGGTGCAGACAGTGGACTCCTTGCAGCCCCTACACCCACGTGCCACTAGTGATAGCCCTCGGGTGTGCAGACAGTGTACTCCTCGCAGCCCCTAGACCCAAGTGCCACTAGTGATAGCCCCTGGGTGTGCAGATAGTGGACTCCTCGCAGCCCCATGACCCATGTGCCACTAGTGATAGCCCCTGGGTGTGCAGACATTGGACTCCTGGCAGCCCCTAGACCCATGTGCCACTACTGATAGCCCCTGGGTGACAAGACTGTGGACTCCTCGCAGCCCCATGACCCATGTGCCACTAGTGATAGCCCCTGGGTGTGCAGACAGTGGACTCCTGGCAGCCCCTACACCCACGTGCCACTAGTAGTAGCCCCTAGATACAGACAGTGGACTTCTCGCAGCCCCTAGACCCGCGAGACACTAGTTGTTGGACAGGCCACACGAAGGGCTTGCTCCCTCCCCGCCCGACAGGGCCCGAGCTCCGGCCCACCAGGCATAACTCCCGAAAAGCACCTGTACCCCGTCTCCCGACGGATCTTCTGCCCTCGGACCTCTACTCATCACGAGGCCCAGCCCCACCGGCTCCCCCGGCCGGTTCAAGCCGCCATCTTGGGCCCTGCACCACGAGGCCGCGTGGCCTCGCCCCGACCCTAACCCCGGGCCTGGCCGGCCCCGACATCCCGGCACCACCATCCACCCGGGAGGTGAGCGGACCACTTGGCAGGTCAATGGGAGGACGAAGTGTCAAGAGCTCTTCCCCCGCCAGGTGCCGATCGCCTCCAGCTCCCCCAGGCGCTGGCTCCACCCCCTGCTGGGTGTCTGGACACCTTCATCCCGGGCCCTCCGACCTCCAAGTGCGAGGGTCCGGACATCAAAGGGCGCCTGCCCTATAACTGGGGCAACTCCGGAGCAGGAAGGCAGTTGTATCCTGGAGTCGAGAGACACCGAGAGAACTCAGCCTTGACGGACCACTGGCGCTGCCATAGCCCGCTCTTGTGAACCATCGTCCTGCCTGCTGGCGCTGCCGCGGCCTTCTACAACCTCCATCCTCGTCGGGACCTGCTGGCGCTGCCGCGGCCCGTTGTAACGACCATCCTCACCGGGACCTGCTGGCGCTGCCGCGGACCGTACATCGACCATCTTTCCGGGACCTGCTGGCGCTGCCGCGGCCCGTACCCACTAAGCTCGAGGATTGTGAGCTAATCATCATCTCATCCAAACTGCCTGACTGGTAGACAGACTGTCCCGCTACCCCTTCCCCGGCTTTGAGAGACTTGAATCGAGGGGACCCCTGAGTCCAGACCTCCTTGTACCATTCAACCGTACCTTAAGAAGTGCTTATAAAGAACACTGAACCTTATCCGTGTGTGGTATCTGTCTGTGGGGGGGAAGTTACTCGTCTGTACGATCGCTGGAGACGGCTCTCCCCGGAGACCTCTCCTCCTGACCCCGGCCGACCCTCCCGGTCCGTCTATCCTTTCTAACATTGGTGGCCAGCGGCGCGATCCGAATCAACGCGTAATCGTACAGAGAGTAGCTCACCCCACGACAACAGCACGATGTCAGCCAAAGAT
Source organism: Triturus cristatus (assembly GCF_964204655.1). Classification (NCBI taxonomy): domain Eukaryota; kingdom Metazoa; phylum Chordata; class Amphibia; order Caudata; family Salamandridae; genus Triturus; species Triturus cristatus. Next base: position 819,332,573 of record NC_140590.1, read on the forward strand.
AGCAACTCCACCGAGAACTTCCAAATGGATAAATTAGAAGAATACAACCACCGCGAACTGAGACAATTCTGCATAGAACTTGGCATTGCTACCACCGGCCTGAGTACCAAAGATGATCTAAAGCACGCCCTAGAGTCGTGGACAGAAACTGGGGTCGCCGGACCCTCCGACCAAAGCAGCATCACACCAGAGGGGAACGCCACGGCTCCCGAGGAGCGGGGAACGGGCCTCTCGCAGGAGGAGATCCGAGAAAGAGAAAGAACCAGATTGCACGAGTTGGAAATGGCACGACTCAAGATGGATGGGGAACTCAAGTTAGCTGAACAGAAACTCAACCTCGAGCACATGCGGCTCCGAGATGAACGAGAAGAGAAGCAGAGACAGAGAGAGCTGGAGGAGAAAAAAATAACGCTCGAGCACGAGCGCAAACTGGCGGAAATAGAACTTCGGAAACAGAATAAAGAACTGGGGGTGCCTGAGCGACCACACACCCCGGGGCCAATCGAGAAAAAAGTCCACATCCCCAAGGATGTTGTCCGCGAGTATGTCCGAGAAGACGACATACAACAGTGGTTTAAAGCCTACGAGATCGCCATGACCTCCCACCGGATCGACCGGAGTGATTGGGGAGCCGGACTCTGGGGGAGGTTTATCAACGAGGGGCGCGATGCCCTACTGCAGCTCCCAGATCACCAAATGTCGTCCTACGACCACATGAAGGCTGCCCTCCTCACCCGCTACGGCCTCACACCCGAGATGTACCGCCAGAGGTTCAGAGATTGCACCCGGATCCCAGGTACAACTTGGGTAGAATACGTGAACTATTTCAGCCGTGCCTTCGAGGGTTGGATAAAGGGGAGCCAGGTCACCACCTACGAACAACTCTTTAACCTGATGGTATGGGAGCACCTGTCGAACAACTGCTTCGTCGAGCTCAGGCAGCACCTCCTCGACAGTAAGCTGACTGACCCCCGGCAGCTCGCCGCCGAAGCTGACCGATGGGAAAGCACCCGAGTGGGCCGGAGGGGGCCACACGAACAGAACAGAAACAACCAAGGCCAGCACCGTCCTCGGGGAGGAGGAGGGGGCCAGGAGCGAGGGAGAGACGCCTTGCCCGCAACACCCGTGGCCAGCACCCCGGCTCCGGCCGGTCGGGGCAACCCCCCGTGGCGTCCTGGGGTCCGAGCCAACGTCACGTGCCACCGATGCCAGCGAGTCGGCCACTACGCCAATGACCCGAGCTGCCCGCAGAACCAAACACCCAAGCCCCGCAAGGTAGCTGCCGCCGCCCTGGGGGAAGAGCGATCATTGGAGGAACCAGAGGAGTATGAGCCGGCCCAGCAAGAGTGGGAACCGGCCGCCATGGTCCTGGCGTGCTTAGGGGGAAGAGACATGGTCCCGCGGGCTCCCCTACCCGCTAACACCAGAAAATACGGTCAGTGGGTGACCATTAATGGACAGCGAGCCGAGGCCTTGCGTGACACAGGCGCCAGTGTGACGGCCGTCCGCTGTCACCTGGTGAAGCCCAAGCAGATCCTGCCGAACATTCTCTGCCCCGTCCGCTCGGCAGACAACTCTGAAAGTATGTGTCAAATGGCCTGCGTTCCATTCGAATGGGGAGGGGTCTCCGGCCTGTTGAAGGTGACGGTCCGGGACGATGCCCCCGTGGACTGCCTCCTGGGGAATGACCTCGAGAGTTCCCCGTGGGCCACCGTTGAGAGAAGAGAGCACCTGGGGATGCTGGGCCTCCCGGACTGGGCCTGCATAACCACCCGGTCCATGGCCGCCCGTGCCGTCCCTCGATCAGAAGAACCAGAATGGCCAGCACCTCCGCCCCCAGTCGCCCCAGCAGAAGACAACGACGAGGCCAGCCTCCCAGACCCGACGGCCGCAGGGGACGCGCAACCCCAGGACCTTCCTGACCTGGCTCAGTGGCGTCAAGAGGGGGGGCCCACCCAAGCCCAGTTCCGCCAGGAACAAAAGACCTGCCCCTCCCTCGAGGGACTCCGCCAACAAGCCAGCGCCCAGAACGCAGGGGACTCCACCGGAACTCACTGGGTCTACTGGGATAACGACCTGCTATACAGCGAGCAAAGAATCGCCGAGCTGGGGGCCGGTCGAGTACTGGTGGTACCTCTCCGCTTCAGAGACTTTCTGCTCAACCTGGCCCACGATGTCCCCCTGGCTGGACACCTGGGCCAAGATAAAATGTACAGCCGCCTAGTGACCCACTTTTTCTGGCCGAAGATGAGGAACGACGTCCTGAACCACTGCCGATCCTGCCCCACATGCCAAGCCAGCGGGAAGAGTGGTCGGAAACTGAAAGCCCCTCTGCAACCCTTCCCTGTGGTCACCACCCCGTTCGAGAGGGTGGGGATAGACATCGTGGGGCCTCTGGACCCCCGCACGGCACAAGGACACAGGTTCATCTTAGTACTGGTGGACCATGCCACCCGCTACCCCGAGGCGGTGCCCCTACGGACCGTGACAGCTCCGGTGGTTGGCCGGGCCCTAATGGGGATCTTCTCCCGGGTAGGCTTCCCCCGAGAAGTCGTCAGCGACCGAGGCACGAACTTTATATCCAAATACATGAAGTCCCTCTGGCAACAATGCGGGGTCACCTACAGATTCACGACCCCCTATCACCCCCAAGGAAACGGACTAGTGGAGCGTTTTAACCGCACCCTCAAGGGGATGATTGGGGGATTGGAAGAGCCCCTCCGTCGCCAGTGGGATGTACTACTCCCGTGCCTCCTCTTCGCCTACCGCGAAGTTCCCCAGAAGTCCCTCGGTTTTAGCCCTTTCGAACTCCTGTACGGGCACCCTGTGCGAGGGCCCCTCAGCCTAGTAAAAGAAGGTTGGGAGATGGCCCCCCTAAAGACCCCTCCAGACGTCTTCAAATACCTCCTGGCCCTACGCAATCAGACCCGGCGCTTCAGAGAGATGGCCAAGGCGAACCTCGAGGCCAGCCAGGAGGACATGAAGAAGTGGTATGATCACAATGCCTCCTCCGTTGAGTTCGAGCCTGGACAACAAGTATGGGTGATGTCCCCCACCGAACCATGTGCCTTGCAAGATAAGTGGACGGGGCCCTTCAAAGTGGTCGAGCGCAAAAGCCCCGTCACTTACCTCATCGACCTGGGGACCTCCCGGAACCCCCTTCGGGTCCTCCACACCAACCGACTCAAACCACACTTTGTGCGCTCAGAACTCAGCCTCCTGATGGCTACGGACAGTGGGGCAGAGGAAGACTCCGAACCCCTCCCGGATCTTCTGAAGACTCAGGAGAATGACGGCTCCGTGGACGGGGTCCGGCTCTCTGACGCCCTCACTTCGGAGCAACGCCAGGGCTGCCGGAACCTCCTGCTGCAGTTCGCTACCCTGTTCTCCCTCACCCCCGGGGTCACCCCTTGGTGTTTGCACGACGTGGACACCGGGGACAGTCCCCCTGTCCGACACCGGGCCTACCGCGTACCAGATCGGGTACGGGCCTGCATACAGGAGGAGGTGGCCAAGATGCTCACAATCGGGGTCATCGAGCCCTCGGACAGTCCCTGGGCCAGTCCGGTTGTATTGGTCCCCAAAGCCGCTGCCCCCGGCACCGCACCTGAACTGAGATTCTGCGTCGACTACCGGGGCTTGAACGCTGTCACCCGGACCGACGCTCATCCGATCCCCCGAGCAGACGAGCTGATCGACCGGCTGGGGGCCGCCCGCTACCTCAGTATCTTCGACCTAACAGCGGGCTACTGGCAGATCGGCCTCACACCCAGGGCTCAGGAACGGTCAGCCTTCTCTACCCCCGATGGCCACTACCAATTCAAGGTCATGCCCTTCGGCATGAAGAATGCCCCCGCCACGTTTCAACGCCTCGTGAACCAGGTCTTGGCGGGGCTCGAAGAGTTCAGCGCTGCCTACCTGGACGATATCGCTGTATACAGCCGCCACTGGCCCGACCACCTCCGTCACCTCCAAGAGGTCCTACAGGCCCTCCAGCGGGCCGGCCTCACAATTAAGGCCGGCAAGTGCCAAATTGGCCAAGGGTCTGTGACCTACCTTGGGCACCAAGTGGGAAGCGGGCTGGTGGCCCCGCTACAACTTAAGATTGCTGCCATCCAGTCCTGGCAGCCCCCCGTCACCCAGACCGAGGTCCGAGCCTTCTTGGGGCTCACCGGCTACTACCGGCGGTTCGTGAAGGACTACGGCAGCATCGTGGGGCCCCTCACGGGTCTCACGTCCAAGAACCAACCGAAGCGGATTAACTGGACCCCGACTGTCAAGCGGCCTTCGAGAAGCTGAAGGCCGCCCTGTGCACCGCCCCGGTGCTCCAGGCCCCCGATTACGGTCGGGAATTCGTGGTACAGACCGACGCCTCCGACCACGGCATCGGAGCCGTCCTCTCTCAGTTAAACCCCGAAGGTCATGACCAGCCGGTGGCCTTCATCAGTCGACGTCTCCTGGCCCGAGAACAGCGCTGGAGCACCATCGAGAGGGAGGCCTTCGCAGTGGTGTGGGCCCTCAAAAAGCTCCGGCCCTATCTCTTCGGTACCCACTTCCGGGTACAAACCGACCATCGACCCCTGCAGTGGCTGATGCAGATGCGGGGGGAGAACCCAAAACTCTTGCGCTGGTCCATTTCCCTGCAGGGAATGGACTTCACTGTGGAGCACCGACCAGGCCAAGACCACGCCAACGCGGATGGCCTGTCCCGCTTTTTTCGCCTCGACGAAGAGAGTCCCCAAGGAGATGGGTGACTCTCCCCGCCTTCAGCTGGGGGGGACGCATGTTGGACAGGCCACACGAAGGGCTTGCTCCCTCCCCGCCCGACAGGGCCCGAGCTCCGGCCCACCAGGCATAACTCCCGAAAAGCACCTGTACCCCGTCTCCCGACGGATCTTCTGCCCTCGGACCTCTACTCATCACGAGGCCCAGCCCCACCGGCTCCCCCGGCCGGTTCAAGCCGCCATCTTGGGCCCTGCACCACGAGGCCGCGTGGCCTCGCCCCGACCCTAACCCCGGGCCTGGCCGGCCCCGACATCCCGGCACCACCATCCACCCGGGAGGTGAGCGGACCACTTGGCAGGTCAATGGGAGGACGAAGTGTCAAGAGCTCTTCCCCCGCCAGGTGCCGATCGCCTCCAGCTCCCCCAGGCGCTGGCTCCACCCCCTGCTGGGTGTCTGGACACCTTCATCCCGGGCCCTCCGACCTCCAAGTGCGAGGGTCCGGACATCAAAGGGCGCCTGCCCTATAACTGGGGCAACTCCGGAGCAGGAAGGCAGTTGTATCCTGGAGTCGAGAGACACCGAGAGAACTCAGCCTTGACGGACCACTGGCGCTGCCATAGCCCGCTCTTGTGAACCATCGTCCTGCCTGCTGGCGCTGCCGCGGCCTTCTACAACCTCCATCCTCGTCGGGACCTGCTGGCGCTGCCGCGGCCCGTTGTAACGACCATCCTCACCGGGACCTGCTGGCGCTGCCGCGGACCGTACATCGACCATCTTTCCGGGACCTGCTGGCGCTGCCGCGGCCCGTACCCACTAAGCTCGAGGATTGTGAGCTAATCATCATCTCATCCAAACTGCCTGACTGGTAGACAGACTGTCCCGCTACCCCTTCCCCGGCTTTGAGAGACTTGAATCGAGGGGACCCCTGAGTCCAGACCTCCTTGTACCATTCAACCGTACCTTAAGAAGTGCTTATAAAGAACACTGAACCTTATCCGTGTGTGGTATCTGTCTGTGGGGGGGAAGTTACTCGTCTGTACGATCGCTGGAGACGGCTCTCCCCGGAGACCTCTCCTCCTGACCCCGGCCGACCCTCCCGGTCCGTCTATCCTTTCTAACACTAGTGATAGCACTTGGGTGTGCAGACAATCGACTCCTCGCAACACCTAGACCCGCGTGCCACTAGTGATACCCCCTGGGTGCAGACAGTGGACTCCTCGTAGCCCCTACACGCACGTGCCACTAGTGATACCACTTGGGTGTGCAGACTGTGGACTTCTCAAAGCCCCTAGACCCGCGAGCCACTAGTAATAGCCCCTGGGTGTGCAGACAGTGGACTTCCGCAGTTCCTAGACCCATGTGCCACTAGTGATAGCCCCTGGGTGTGCAGACAGCGGACTCCTTGCAGCCCCTACACCCATGTGCCACTAGTGATACCCCTTGGGTGTGCAAACAGTGGACTCCTCGCAGCCCCTACAACCACGTGCCACTGGTGATACCCCATTGGTGTGCAGAAAGCGGACTCCTCGCAACCCCTAGACCAACGTGCCACTAGTGATAGCCCCTGGGTGCAGACAGTGGACTCCTCGCAGTTCCTAGACCCACGTGCCACTAGTGCTAGCCACTGGGTATGCAGACTGTGGACTCTTCGCAGTTCCTAGACCCACATGCCACTAGTGATAACTCCTGAGTGTGCAGACACTGGACTTCTCGCAGTTCCTAGACCTGCGAGCCACTAGTGATAGCCCCTGGGTGTGCAGACAGTGGACTCCTCGCAGCCCCTATACCCACAGGCCACTAGTGATAGCCCCTGGGTGTGCAGACAGCGCACTCCTCGCAGCCCGTACACCCATGTGCCACTAGTGATAGCCCTCGGGTGTGCAGACAGTGTACTCCTCGCAGCCCCTAGACCAAAGTGCCACTAGTGATAGCCCCTGGGTGTGCAGATAGTGGACTCCTCGCAGCCCCATGACCCACGTGCCACTAGTGATATCCCCTGGGTGTGCAGACAGTGAACTCCTCGCAGGTCCTAGACCCACGTGCCACTAGTGATACACCCTGGGTGCAGACAGTGGACTCCTTGCAGCCCCTACACCCACGTGCCACTAGTGATAGCCCTCGGGTGTGCAGACAGTGTACTCCTCGCAGCCCCTAGACCCAAGTGCCACTAGTGATAGCCCCTGGGTGTGCAGATAGTGGACTCCTCGCAGCCCCATGACCCATGTGCCACTAGTGATAGCCCCTGGGTGTGCAGACATTGGACTCCTGGCAGCCCCTAGACCCACGTGCCACTACTGATAGCCCCTGGGTGACAAGACTGTGGACTCCTCGCAGCCCCATGACCCATGTGCCACTAGTGATAGCCCCTGGGTGTGCAGACAGTGGACTCCTGGCAGCCCCTACACCCACGTGCCACTAGTAGTAGCCCCTAGATACAGACAGTGGACTTCTCGCAGCCCCTAGACCCGCGAGACACTAGTGATAGCACTTGGGTGTGCAGACAATCGACTCCTCGCAACACCTAGACCCGCGTGCCACTAGTGATACCCCCTGGGTGCAGACAGTGGACTCCTCGTAGCCCCTACACGCACGTGCCACTAGTGATACCACTTGGGTGTGCAGACTGTGGACTTCTCAAAACCCCTAGACCCGCGAGCCACTAGTAATAGCCCCTGGGTGTGCAGACAGTGGACTTCCGCAGTTCCTAGACCCATGTGCCACTAGTGATAGCCCCTGGGTGTGCAGACAGCGGACTCCTTGCAGCCCCTACACCCATGTGCCACTAGTGATACCCCTTGGGTGTGCAAACAGTGGACTCCTCGCAGCCCCTACAACCACGTGCCACTGGTGATACCCCATTGGTGTGCAGAAAGCGGACTCCTCGCAACCCCTAGACCAACGTGCCACTAGTGATAGCCCCTGGGTATGCAGATAGCAGACTCCTCGCAGCCCCTACACCCACGTGCCACTAGTGATAGCCCGTGGGTAAACAGACAGTGGACTCCTAGCAGCCCCTACACTCACGTGCCACTAGTGATACCCCTTGGGTGTGCAGACAGCAGACTCCTCGCAGCCCGTACTCCCACATCACTAGTGAAAGCCCCTGGGTGAGCAGACAGTGGACTCCTCGCAGCCCCTACACCCACGTGCCACTAGTGATAGCCTCTGGGTGTGCAGACAGAGGAATCCTCGCAGCCCCTACACCCACGTGCCACTAGTGATAGCCCCTGGGTGAGTAGACAATAGACAACTTCCAGCCCCTAGACCCACGTGCCACTAGTGATAGCCCCTGGGTGAGCAAACAGTAGACTCCTCGCAGCCCCTAGACCCACATACCACTAGTGATAGCCCCTGGGTGTGTAGACAGCGTACTCCTCGCAGCCCCTACATCCGCGTGCGACTAGTGATAGCCCCTGGGTGTGCAGACAGTTGACTCCTCGCAGCCCCTACACCCACGTGCCACTAGTGGTAGCCCCTGGGTGTGTAGACATCGTACTCCTCGCAGCCCCTACACCCACGTGCGACTAGTGATAGCCCCTGGGTGTGCAGACAGTTGACTCCTCGCAGCCCCTACACCCACGTGCCACTAGTGGTAGCCCCTGGGTACAGACAGTGGACTTCAGACAGCCCCTAGACCCGCGTGTCACTAGTGATACCCCCTGGGTGCAGACAGTGGGCTCCTTGCAGCCCCTACACCCACGTTCCACTAGTGATAGCCCTCGGGTGTGCAGACAGCGGACTCCTCGCAGCTCCTAGACCCATGTGCCACTAGTGATAGCCCCTGGGTGTACAGACAGCGGACTGCTCACAGCCCGTACACCCACATGCCACTAGTGATAGCCCTCGGGTGTGCAGACAGTGGACTCCTCGCAGCCCCTACACCCACGTGCCACTAGTGATAGCCCTCGGGTATCGAGACAGTGGACTCCTCGCAGCCCCTAGACCCACGTGCCACTAGTGATAGCCCTTGGATGTGCAGAGAGTGGACTCCTCACAGCCCCTACACCTACGTGCCACTAGTGATAGCCCTCGGGTATGCAGACAGTGCACTCCTCGCAGCCCCTAGACCCACGTACCCCTACTGATAGCCCCTGGGTGACCAGACAGTGGACTCTTCGCAGCCCCAGGACCCACGTGCCACTAGTGATAGCCCCTGGGTGTGCAGACAGTGGACTCCTGGCAGCCCCTACACCCACGTGCCACTAGTAGTAGCCCCTGGGTGCAGACAGTGGACGTCTCGCAGCCCCTAGACCCGCGAGCCACTAGTGATAGCCCTTGGGTGTGCAGACAATCGACTCCTCACAACCCCTAGACCTGCGTGCCACTAGTGATACCCCCTGAGTGCAGACAGTGGACTCCTCGCATCCCCTACACCCACGTGCCACTAGTGATACCCCTTGGGTGTGCAGACAGTGGACTTCTCACAGCCCCTAGACCAGCGAGCCACTAGTAATAGCCCCTGGGTGTGCAGACATTGGACTCCCCGCAGTTCCTAGACCCATATGCCACTAGTGATAGCCCCTGGGTGTGCAGACAGCGGACTCGTTGCAGCCCCTAGCCCCACGTGCCACTGGTGATAGCTCCTGGGTGTGCAGACAGTGGACTCCTCGCAGTTACTAGACCCACATGCCACTAGTGATATCCCCTGGGTGTGCAGACAGTGGACTCCTCGCATTTCCTAGACCCACGAGCCACTAGTGATAGCCCTCGGGAGTGCAGACAGTGGACACCTTGCAGCCCCTACACCCATGTGCCACTAGTGATAGCCCCTGGGTGAGGAGAAAGTAGACTCCTTGCAGCACCTACACCCACCTGCCACCAGTCATAGCCCCTGGGTGAGAAGACAGTAGACTCCTTGCAGCCCCTACACCCATGTCCTACTAGTGATACCCCTTGGGTGTGCAGACAGTGGACTCCTCGCAGCCCCTACAACCACGTGCCACTGGTGATACCCCATTGGTGTGCAGAAAGCCGACTCCTCGCAACCCCTAGACCAACGTGCCACTAGTGATAGCCCCTGGGTATGCAGATAGCAGACTCCTTGCAGCCCCTACACCCACGTGCCACTAGTGATAGCCCGTGGGTAAACAGACAGTGTACTCCTCGCAGCCCCTACACCCACGTGCCACTAGTGATACCCCTTGGGTGTGCAGACAGCAGACTCCTCGCAACCCGTACTCCCACATATCACTAGTGAGAGCCCCTGGGTGAGCAGACAGTGGACTCCTCGCAGCCAACATCCTCACGTGCCACTAGTCATAGCCCCTGGGTGTGTCGACAGAGGACTTCTCGCAGCCTCTAGACCCGCGAGCCACTAGTTATAGCCCTTGGGTGTGCAGACAGTCGGCTCCTCGCAGCCCCTAGACACGCGTGCCACTAGTGATACCCCCTGGGTGCTGACAGTGGACTCCTCGCAGCCCCTAGACCCACGTGCCACTAGTGATACCCCTTGGATGTGCAGACAATGGACTCCTCGCAGCCCCTAGACCTGCGAGCCACTAGTGATATCCCCTGGGTGTGCAAGCAGTGAACTCCTCGCAGTTCCTAGACCCATGTGCCACTAGTGATACCCGCTGGGTGCAGACAGTGGACTTCTCGCAGCCTCTAGACCCGCGAGCCACTAGTGATAGCCCTTGGGTGTGCAGACAGTCGACTCCTAGCAGCCCCTAGACATGCGTGCCACTGGTGATACTCCCTGGGTGCAGACAGTCGACTCCTCGCAGCCACTACACCCACGTGCCACTAGTGATACCCCTTGGGTGTGCAGACAATGGACTCCTCGCATCCCCTAGACCCGCGAGCCACTAGTGATATCCCCTGGGTGTGCAGACAGTGAACTCCTCGCAGGTCCTAGACCCACATGCCACTAGTGATACCCCCTGGGCGCAGACTGTGGACTCTTGGCAGTTCCTAGACCCATATGCCACTAGTGATAGCTCCTGGGTGTGCAGACACTGGACTTCTCGCAGTTCCTAGACCTGCGAGCCACTAGTGATAGCCCCTGGGTGTGCAGACAGTGGACTCCTTGCAGCCCCTATACCCACAGGCCACTAGTGATAGCCCCTGGGTGTGCAGACAGCGCACTCCTCGCAGCCCGTACAACCACGTGCCACTAGGGATAGCCCTCGGGTGTGCAGACAGTGGACTCCTCGCAGCCCCTACACCCACGTGCCACTACTGAAAGCCCTCTGGTGTGCAGACAGTGGACTCCTTGCAGCCCCTACACCCACGTGCTACTAGTGATAGCCCTCGGGTGTGCAGACAATGTACTCCTCGCAGCCCCTAGACCCAAGTGCCACTAGTGATAGCCCCTGGGTGTGCAGATAGTGGACTCCTCGCAGCCCCATGACCCATGTGCCACTAGTGAGAGCCCCTGGGTGTGCAGACAGTGGACTCCTGGCAGCCCCTAGACCCACGTACCACTACTGATAGCCCCTGGCTGACCAGACAGTGGACTCCTCGCAGCCCCATGAACCATGTGCCACTAGTGATAGCCCCTGGGTGTGCAGACAGTGGACTCCTGGCAGCCCCTACACCCACGTGCCACTAGTAGTAGCCCCTGGGTACAGACAGTGGACTTCTCGCAGCCCCTAGACCCGCGAGCCACTAGTGACAGCCCTTGGGTGTGCAGACAATCGACTCCTCGCAACCCCTAGACACGCGTGCCACTAGTGATACCCCCTGGGTGCAGACAGTGGACTCCTCGCAGCCCCTAGACCCACGTGCCACTAGTGATACCCCTTGGATGTGCAGACAATGGACTCCTCCCAGCCCCTAGACCTGCGAGCCACTAGTGATATCCCCTGGGTGTGCAGACAGTGAACTACTCGCAGTTCCTAAACCCATGTGCCACTAGTGATACCCGCTGGGTGCAGACAGTGGACTTCTCGCAGCCTCTAGACACGCGTGCCACTGGTGATACTCCCTGGGTGCAGACAGTGGACTCCTCGCAGCCCCTACACCCACGTGCCACTAGTTATAGCCCTTGGGTGTGCAGACAGTCGACTCCTAGCAGCCCCTAGACACGCGTGCCACTGGTGATACTCCCTGGGTGCAGACAGTGGACTCCTCGCAGCCCCTACACCCACGTGCCACTAGTGATACCCCTTGGGTGTGCAGACAATGGACTCCTCGCAGCCCCTAGACCTGCGAGCCACTAGTGATATCCCCTGGGTGTGCAGACAGTGAACTCCTCGCAGGTCCTAGACCCACATGCCACTAGTGATACCCCCTGGGCGCAGACAGTGGACTCCTCGCAGTTCCTAGACCCACGTGCCACTAGTGATAGCCCTTGGGTGTGCAGACTGTGGACTCCTGGCAGTTCCTAGACCCATATGCCACTAGTGATAGCTCCTGGGTGTGCAGACACTGGACTTCTCGCAGTTCCTAGACCTGCGAGCCACTAGTGATAGCCCCTGGGTGTGCAGACAGTGGACTCCTTGCAGCCCCTATACCCACAGGCCACTAGTGATAGCCCCTGGGTGTGCAGACAGCGCACTCCTCGCAGCCAGTACAACCACGTGCCACTAGTGATAGCCCTCGGGTGTGCAGACAGTGGACTCCTCGCAGCCCCTACACCCACGTGCCACTACTGAAAGCCCTCTGGTGTGCAGACAGTGGACTCCTTGCAGCCCCTACACCCACGTGCTACTAGTGATAGCCCTCGGGCGTGCAGACAATGTACTCCTTGCAGCCCCTAGACCCAAGTGCCACTAGTGATAGCCCCTGGGTGTGCAGATAGTGGACTCTTCGCAGCCCCATGACCCATGTGCCACTAGGGAGAGCCCCTGGGTGTGCAGACAGTGGACTCCTGGCAGCCCCTAGACCCACGTACCACTACTGATAGCCCCTGGGTGACCAGACAGTGGACTCCTCGCAGCCCCATGAACCACGTGCCACTAGTGATAGCCCCTGGGTGTGCAGACAGTGGACTCCTGGCAGCCCCTACACCCACGTGCCACTAGTAGTAGCCCCTGGGTACAGACAGTGGACTTCTCGCAGCCCCTAGACCCGCGAGCCACTAGTGATAGCCCTTGGGTGTGCAGACAATCGACTCCTCGCAACCCCTAGACCCGCGTGCCACTAGTGATACCCCCTGGGTGCAGACAGTGGACTCCCCACAGCCCCTACACCCACGTGCCACCAGTGATACCCTTTGGGTGTGCAGACTGTGGACCTCTCACAGCCCCTAGACCCGCGAGCCACTAGTAATAGCCCCTGGGTGTGCAGACAGTGGACTCCCCGCAGTTCCTAGACCCATGTGCCACTAGTGATAGCCCCTGGGTGTGCAGACAGCGGACTCCTTGCAGCCCCTAGACCCATGTGCCACTAGTGATAGCTCCTGGGTGTGCAGACAGTGGACTCCTTGCAGTTCCTAGACCCACATGCCACTAGTTATACCCCCTGGGTATGCAGACAGTGGACTCCTCGCAGATCCTAGACCCGCGAGCCACTAGTGATAGCCCCTGGGTGTGCAGACAGTGGACTCCTCGCAGCCCCTATACCCACAGGCCACTAGTGATAGCCCCTGGGTGTGCAGACAATGGACTCCTCGCAGCCCCTATAACCATGTGCCACTAGTGATAGCCCCTGGGTGTGCAGACAGCAGACTCCTCGCAGCCCCTACACCCACGTGCCACTGGTGATACCCCATGGATGTGCAGACAGCGGACTCCTCGCACCCCCTAGACCCACGTGCCACTAGTGATAGCCCTCGGGAGTGCAAACAGTGGACACCTTGCAGCCCCTACACCCATGTGCCACTAGTGATAGTCCCTGGGTGAGGAGACAGTAGACTCCTTGCAGCACCTACACCCACCTGCCACTAGTGATAGTCCCTGGGTGAGAAGACAGTAGACTCCTTGCAGCCCCTACACCTATGTGCCACTAGTGATAACCCTTGGGTGTGCAGACAGCGGACTCCTCGCAGCCCCTACACCCACGTGCCACTGGTGATACCCCATTGGTGTGCAGACAGCGGACTCCTCGCAACCCCTAGACCCACGTGCCACTAGTGATAGCCCCTGGGTATGCAGATAGCAGACTCCTCGCAGCCCCTACACCCACATTCCACTAGTGATAGCCCGTGGGTAAACAGACAGTGGACTCCTCGCAGCCCCTACACCCACGTGCCACTAGTGATACCCTTTGGGTGTGCAGACAGCGGACTCCTCGCAGCCCGTACTCCCACATATCACTAGTGATAGCCCCTGGTTGAGCAGACAGTGGACTCCTCGCATCTCCTACACTCACGTGCCACTAGTCATAGGCCCTGGGAGTGCAGACAGAGGACTCCTCGCAGTCACTACACCCACCTGCCACTAGTGATAGCCCCTGGGTGTGCAGACAGTGGACAACTCGCAGCCCCTAGACCCACGTGCCACTGGTGCTAGCCCCTGGGTAAGCAGACAGTGGACTCCTTGCAGCCCCTAGACCCACGTGCCACTAGTGATAGCCCCTGGGTGTGCAGACAGTGGACTCCGCACAGCCCCTAGACCCACGTGCAACTAGTGATAGCCCCTGGGTGTGCAGACAGTGGACTCCTCGGAGCCCCTACACCCACGTGCCACTAGTGGTAGCCCCTGGGTACAGACAGTGGAATTCTCGTAGCCCCTAGACCCGCGTGCCACTAGTGATACCCCCTGGGTGCAGACAGTGGGCTCCTCGCAGCCCCTACACCCACGTGCCACTAGTGATAGCCCTTGGGTGTGCAGACAGCAGACTCCTTGCAGCCCCTAGACCCACGTGCCACTAGTGATAGCCCCTGGGTGAGCAGACAGTGGACTCCTCGCAGCCCCATGACCCACCTGCCACTAGTGATAGCCCCTGGGTGTGCAGATAGTGGACTCCTGGCAGCCCCTACACCCACGTTCCACTAGTGGTAGCCCCTGGGTGTGCAGACAGTGGACTTTTCGCAGCCCCTAGACCCGCGAGCCACTAGTGATAGCCCTTGGGTGTGCAGACAGTCGACTCCTCGCAGCCCCAATACACGCGTGCCACTAGTGATACCCCCTGGGTGCAGACAGTGGACTCCTCGCAGCCCCTACACCCCCGTGCCACTAGTGATACCCCTTGGGTGTGCAGACAATGGACTCCTCGCAGCCCCTAGACCCGCGAGCCACTAATGATAGCCACTGGGTGTGCAGACAGCGGACTTCTCGCAGTTCCTAGACCCGCGAGCCACTAGGAATAGCCCCTGGGTGTGCAGACAGTGGACTCCTCGCAGCCCCTACACCCACGTGCCACTACTGAAAGCCCTCTGGTGTGCAGACAGTGGACTCCTTGCAGCCCCTACACCCACGTGCTACTAGTGATAGCCCTCGGGTGTGCAGACAATGTACTCCTCGCAGCCCCTAGACCCAAGTGCCACTAGTGATAGCCCCTGGGTGTGCAGATAGTGGACTCCTCGCAGCCCCATGGCCCATGTGCCACTAGTGAGAACCCCTGGGTGTGCAGACAGTGGACTCCTGGCAGCCCCTAGACCCACGTACCACTACTGATAGCCCCTGGGTGACCAGACAGTGGACTTCTCGCAGCCCCATGAACCATGTGCCACTAGTGATAGCCCCTGGGTGTGCAGACAGTGGACTCCTGGCAGCCCCTACACCCACGTGCCACTAGTAGTAGCCCCTGGGTACAGACAGTGGACTTCTCGCAGCCCCTAGACCCGCGAGCCACGAGTGATAGCCCTTTGGTGTGCAGACAATCGACTCCTCGCAACCCCTAGACCCGCGTGCCACTAGTGATACCCCCTGGGTGCAGACACTGGACTCCCCACAGCCCCTACACCCACGTGCCACCAGTGAAACCCTTTGGGTGTGCAGACTGTGGACCTCTCACAGCCCCTAGACCCGCGAGCCACTAGTAATAGCCCCTGGGTGTGCAGACAGTGGACTCCCCGCAGTTCCTACACCCATGTGCCACTAGTGATAGCCCCTGGGTGTGCAGACAGCGGACTCCTTGCAGCCCCTAGACCCACGTGCCACTAGTGATAGCTCCTGGGTGTGCAGACAGTGGACTCCTTGCAGTTCCTAGACCCACATGCCACTAGTTATACCCCCTGGGTATGCAGACAGTGGACTCCTCGCAGATCCTAGACCCGCGAGCCACTAGTGATAGCCCCTGGGTGTGCAGACAGTGGACTCCTCGCAGCCCCTATACCCACAGGCCACTAGTGATAGCCCCTGGGTGTGCAGACAGTGGACTCCTCGCAGCCCCTATAACCATGTGCCACTAGTGATAGCCCCTGGGTGTGCAGACAGCAGACTCCTCGCAGCCCCTACACCCACGTGCCACTGGTGATACCCCATTGATGTGCAGACAGCGGACTCCTCGCACCCCCTAGACCCTCGTGCCACTAGTGATAGCCCTCAGGAGTGCAAACAGTGGACACCTTGCAGCCCCTACACCCATGTGCCACTAGTGATAGTCCCTGGGTGAGGAGACAGTAGACTCCTTGAAGCACCTACACCCACCTGCCACTAGTGATAGTCCCTGGGTGAGAAGACAGTAGACTCCTTGCAGCCCCTACACCTATGTGCCACTAGTGATACCCCTTGGGTGTGCAGACAGCGGACTCCTCGCAGCCCCTACACCCACGTGCCACTGGTGATACCCCATTGGTGTGCAGACAGCGGACTCCTCCAACCCCTAGACCCACGTGCCACTAGTGATAGCCCCTGGGTATGCAGATAGCAGACTCCTCGCAGCCCCTACACCCACATTCCACTAGTGATAGCCCGTGGGTAAACAGACTGTGGACTCCTCGCAGCCCCTACACCCACGTGCCACTAGTGATACCCTTTGGGTGTGCAGACAGCGGACTCCTCGCAGCCCGTACTCCCACATATCACTAGTGATAGCCCCTGGGTGAGCAGACAGTGGACTCCTCGCAGCCCCTACACTCATGTGCCACTAGTCATAGCCCCTGGGTGTGCAGACAGAGGACTCCTCGCAGTCACTACACCCACCTGCCACTAGTGATAGCCCCTGGGTGTGCAGACAGTGGACAACTCGCAGCCCCTAGACCCACGTGCCACTGGTGCTAGCCCCTGGGTAAGCAGACAGTGGACTCCTTGCAGCCCCTAGACCCACGTGCCACTAGTGATAGCCCCTGGGTGTGCAGACAGTGGACTCCGCACAGCCCCTAGACCCACGTGCAACTAGTGATAGGCCCTGGGTGTGCAGACAGTGGACTCCTCAGAGCCCCTACACCCACATGCCACTAGTGGTAGCCCCTGGGTACAGACAGTGGACTTCTCGTAGCCCCTAGACCCGCGTGCCACTAGTGATACCCCCTGGGTGCAGACAGTGGGCTCCTCGCAGCCCCTACACCCACGTGCCACTAGTGATAGCCCTTGGCTGTGCAGACAGCAGACTCCTCGCAGCCCCTAGACCCACGTGCCACTAGTGATAGCCCCTGGGTGAGCAGACAGTGGACTCCTCGCAGCCCCATGACCCACCTGCCACTAGTGATAGCCCCTGGGTGTGCAGATAGTGGACTCCTGGCAGCCCCTACACCCACGTTCCACTAGTGGTAGCCCCTGGGTGTGCGGACAGTGGACTTTTCGCAGCCCCTAGACCCGCGAGCCACTAGTGATAGCCCTTGGGTGTGCAGACAGTCGACTCCTCGCAGCCCCAATACACGCGTGCCACTAGTTATACCCCCTGGGTATGCAGACAGTGGACTCCTCGCAGATCCTAGACCCGCGAGCCACTAGTGATAGCCCCTGGGTGTGCAGACAGTGGACTCCTTGCAGCCCCTATACCCACAGGCCACTAGTGATAGCCCCTGGGTGTGCAGACAGTGGACTCCTCGCAGCCCCTAGACCCGCGAGCCACTAGTGATAGCCCCTGGGTGTGTAGACAGCGGACTTCTCGCAGTTCCTAGACCCACATGCCACTAGTGATAGCCCCTGGGTGTGCAGACAGTGGACTCCTCGCAGCCCCTATACCCACAGGCCACTAGTGATAGCCCCTGGGTGTGCAGACAGCGCACTCCTCGCAGCCCGTACACCCACGTGCCACTAGTAAAAGCCCTCGGGTGTGCAGACAGTGGACTCCTTGCAGCCTCTACACCCACGTGCCACTAGTGATAGCCCTCGGGTGTGCAGATAGTGGACTCCTCGCAGCCCCTAGACCCAAGTGCCACTAGTGATAGCCCCTGGGTGTGCAGATAGTGGACTCCTCGCAGCCCCATGACCCACGTGCCACTAGTGATAGCCCCTGGGTGTGCAGACAGTGGACTCCTGGCAGCCCCTACACCCACGTACCACTAGTGGTAGCCCCTTGGTGTAGACAGTGAACTTCTCGCAGCCCCTAGACCCGCGACTTACCAGTGATAGCCCTTGGGTGTGTAGACAGTCGACTCCTTGCTGCCCCTAGACCTGCGTGCCACTAGTGATACCTCCTGGGTGCAGACAGTGAACTCCTCGCAGCCCCTAGACCCACGTGCCACTAGTGATACCCCTTGGGTGTGCAAACAGTGGACTCCTCGCAGCCCCTAGACCCGCAAGCCACTAGTAATAGCCCCTGGGTGTGCATACAGTGGACTTCTCGCAGTTCCTTGACCCACGTGCCACTAGTGATAGCCCCTGGGTGTGGAGACAGCGTACTCCTAACAGCCCCTAGACCCATGTGCCAATAGTGATAGCCCCTGGGTGTACAGACAGCGGACTTGTCGCAGCCCGTACACCCACGTGCCACTAGTGATAGCTCCTGGGTGTGCAGACAGCAGACTCCTTGCAGCCCCTCCACCCATGTGCCACTAGTGATACCCCTTGGGTGTTCAGACAGTGGACTCCTTGCAGCCCCTACACCCACGTGCCACTGGTGATACTCCCTGGGTATGCAGACAGCGGACTCCTCGCAGCCCCTAGACCCACGTGCCACTAGTAATAGGCCCTTGGTATGCAGATAGCAGACTCCATGCAGCCCCTACACCCACGTGCCACTAGTGATACCCCCTGGATGAGCAGACAGTGGACTCCTCGCAGCCCCATGACCCACGTGCCACTAGTGATAGCCCCTGGGTGAGCAGACAGTGGACTCCGCACAGCCCCTAGACCCACGAGCCACTAGTGGTGGCCCCTGGGTGAGCAGACAGCGGACTCCTCGCAGTTCCTAGACCCGCGAGCCACTAGTGATAGCCCCTGGGTGTGCAGACAGTGGTCTCCTCGCAGCCCCTAGACCCACGTACCACTAGTGATAGCCCCTGGGTGTGCAGACAGCGGACTTCTCGCAGCCCCTAGACCCGCGAGCCACTAGTGATAGCCCCTGGGTGTGCAGACAGCGGACTCCTCGCAGCCCCTCGACCCGCGAGCCACTAGTGGCAGCCCCTGGGTGTGTAGAGAGTGGACTCCTCGCAGCCCCTAGACCCGTGAGCCACTAGTGGTACCCCCTGGGTGTGTAGACAGTGGACTCCTTGCAGTCCCTAGACCCGCGACCCACTAGTAGTTGGTCCTGGGTGCCGACCTGCTCTTTCATGGTGGACGGCCTGCTAGCTATCTTTAGAGACGCAAGTGAAGTGACGCCAGAGCCCGGATGAGTAAAGTGGTCCTCTGCACACCAAGTAAGGGCGGCCTCTCTCCCATGCGGAGGGAGGTGAAATGTCCTGCTTGCATTCGTGCCTCGCGTCCACTTTCACTTTTTACAAGTGACAAAAAGCTGGAAACTTTTCCACCAGAAAATCAGCCACTCCCGACCTCAATTCAAATGCGCAGTGTCTTGATATTCCCTGCACAGGTAGGCGTCGTACAAGTCCGCATTGCACTGTTCTCCTAAAGGATTCACCTGTCAGTTCCTACAATCACGTTTATGCAACAGCATGCAGTAGCGCAATGTGTGAGGCGAGTAAACTTAAAAAGTAGGTGCCCATCTAAAAACGAAGGGAGGTAGTTTTTTCCTGATCGAGGTGACGAGCTGACCTCTGCGCATATTTTTTTTTATCGTAAAAGTCATCTTGATAAAGCTGAATAATGTAAAAGTCTTAAAATCACATCACTGGTCGCTCTCGCTGCAAATCTGGGGACCGCAGCGTAACCAAGGCAACTGGGCAATACCTGTATTTCTAGGGCACGGGATGCAGTCGTCATGGCAACCGCCTCCTGTCTTAGGGACCATCTCGCGAAATGAAAACTACAGTTGCCATGAGAACACGCGTGTCAGATCCAACGGTATTTTTATGGTTTTGCCTTCAACTATTAAATATGCATCCCGGGATAAGTAACAGGAAAATAAATACAAGGGCAGTAAAGAGACTAGTCGTATTTAGAAGCCCAGATGTAGTTGTCAGGGCAACTGAAGTGAAGAAGGGCGCGAACGAGCCCCTGGCAGCAGGGGCAGGTGTTTGGGAAACGGTTGCCCTGGCAACAAAGATAGGGCGTTCCAGAGGTGGTTGCCATTGGGAACGAGATGCTGACGAAAGCGAAGGAGGCTGGCAGGAGAATTCGCTCTCTTCATTATTCGTAAGGTTGTCACTCAGGCACTCGTCCTAGCTCACCTCTGCGTAGAGCACGGGCAGGGAGAGGGAGACAAAGGGCAAGAGGTGACCAGCGAGGAAGACAGAGGGCAGGGAAGCACCCAGAGCGCCCCAGCACCCGTCCGCACCCGCGCCAGACATGGCTACCATCACCTGCACCCGCTTCAGCGAGGAATACCAGCTATTCGAAGAACTGGGCAAGTAAGTTGGGATTCGCCTTCACGTGGAATGCAAGTGGTGCAGGGGGCGGGTTGCACAGCGAAATGGGGTGCCCGGCGGTACAACGTCCGCACGTGCCCACGCCCAGAAGTTGGCCATTGACATTAGCATCCCTGAAACTGCATTCTATCTCGGGGCTTGCAAAAGCCCTAACTATTCCCCTCTCAGTGGAACTCCCAGATGTATAGGTGTTCAGGCGGTCCCGATACGTCTTGATTGCACTAGAGAGAGGGGCACAGAACAGACGGGGTGGATGGTCCTGCCATAAATCACGGATGGTCTGTCTGGGCAGCAGTTGCGGACTAGTGAGTTTGAACGCGGTCCGAATGCCTGTCAGAAAAGGCGCGCTTTCAATAGGTTTTTATAAAGCGTCACTGTGGTGCTGAGGCGAGAGCATCAGGGCGCTATAAATATTCCGATTTGTGATCACTCTGCAAGATTCCCACCTGTGACCTGCAGCATACACACAGATCACTGCAGAGAGGGAGCAGCCGAGGGAGCCAGCGAAGAGGGAAGCAGGCTGTGTGTGAGATGGGAGGAGGGGGGACTGCGACAAGAGACTGGCCACGGGAAGCCAGCTGAGCAAGATCGCCCTTCGCCGACGGCTTGCCTGAACAGGCAGGAATTGCTTATGCCTCTTGAGAGCAGGCACTCTGTGAGGAAGCGAGACCTGCCTTGCCTGCGGGTGAGAATGTGTGAGGACGCTCCGAGAGTTTGAGGCTCCCAGCTGTCGCTTACTGGTTTGCCAAGAGTATACATATTTTTCTAAAAATTCTTGTTTGATAACGGGCGGGGCTGGTACCCTCTCCAACGGCGAAGATCAACCAGTGAGTAAGGGGATTGGGGAAGTGACCGGTGACGCTTATAGCGCTCTGCGCTCCGGAGCTCCATGTTGGCGCACATCCCACGAGGGACGCCTCTGGCTGGCGACCAGCCACAGCAGCGGTGGGTGCTGCTAACTGGGGAAGGGGTTGTGGTGCGGGAGTGACGCTCTTCCAAGGATGCGGAGGTCGAAGATCAGATGCCTTCCCAAGTCCTTGCGCCCAAGGTTAACGGAGCATCTCTCGACTGCGCTGCTGTCCTGCGGCGCCGCACGTGTAGCAAACAGACCGACAAGTTTATAGAGCGCGTAATCGAGCTCTGCTGTCCGAGCGCTGGAGTTTCAGAAGTCGCTTTTGTCTAACTCTACTGTCTGTCTCTACATTACTTATATATTGACCTCGGAAGGATGAAATCCATAGCCAGCTTGGGCGCAATATCCCTAACTTACAATATCCCCCTGTGGTTGTAGAAAGATCCCTGTCCCGCGTGCCCCGGCCTCAGTTCAGACTCAACTTTCTTGAGAGCGAAAAACGGTGCAACGAGTTATAACGTGTTGTTGGTAGCAGTGCTTAGAAATGTACATCTGCTTTTGAAGAAGCGCACTCAAAATATGTGATACACAGTTTGCTAAATGTGCTTCGATCACAGTCAGACGCAACCCCAACATTCCGATGCACAGCGCGTGGGTGCACAGTGATACGTGGTGTTCAGGTGTTTCTTAATGCCCAGACTTCTGCTCAACATCTTGCATAGTGACCGGAGGTCAGTGAGACTAGCCGAGTTCCACTCACCTCTGGTCAAGGGGACAGG
The DNA here is from genome assembly GCF_964204655.1 of Triturus cristatus. Classification (NCBI taxonomy): domain Eukaryota; kingdom Metazoa; phylum Chordata; class Amphibia; order Caudata; family Salamandridae; genus Triturus; species Triturus cristatus. Next base: position 819,354,627 of record NC_140590.1, read on the forward strand.
CTTGGATTAAAAATAATGTGTGGTCTCGTTTCCAACGCCTGAAGTTTAACCACCAGAGGGCGCCTCCGCGCGGGGGCTTAAGAACAAACCTGAACCTCCCCTGGTTGCGATGCAGTCTTCTTCAAACGTGATGGGTACCCGTCTGCAGCGAGCTCGGGGCCCCTGTCACGTGATCTGCGCAGGCAGATTTGCGTCCTGCACCTGTGGTGTCGTGTTGTGAAAGCCAGGGATCGGAGGGAGCCAAAAACCCTGAAATCACCTCTCTTTATCGGTGTTTTGGTTACTTGACGACCCATACATCATTTGCTTTGTAAATCCGAGAAAAGCACAAATGCAAATGAGGCGGATTCATGCAAAGGCAGCCGGAGTTGTCTGCGGGACGCGTGCTCCCATCCCCACTTGCCCTACAAAGAGCGGTTCAAAAACGTCAGGGAACCTCACACATGGGGAGTGGGGTGGAGCGCGTAGGCCCTACGCCGTCGTAGGGAGACGAGGGGTCAGATAAGAAAGACGTCCCTCTCTTCTCAGGAGGCGGTTGGTGCATGCATGTTCACATCACAAGGCCTCATTTCCAGCAGTTTGTACTCGGCGCGTCCTTCCCTCGAGCTCGTTATCAGTCGCGCATTTACCTCATTGGTCGTGTTCGCGCCTCAGGCCACGGGGTGCTGCTGGGAGCGCCACGCGCAGTGGAGGCAGCGGTACTGTATCCACCGGACTCAGCTGCATAAGCGCATACCCACGGCCGTATCCACCGAGAGCACACGTGATCAATCGGGAAGCACCCGGAGCAATGCAAATAATGCGTGGAACCATCGAAAAGATGCATGGGACGACCAAGAGAGCATGGAGCAAGACACAGAAAGCGTGGGACTGCGGAGAGGATGCTGGCGCAGTTTTTTTAGGGACAGGACTGTGACTGGATCACAAACGTTTAAAATTATTTCCAGAAAATCGCATCACCTATTTAACCACGAGGTCAGCACTTTGCTGCTGTGTAGAACATTGGTGCAGGATTAGGGTGACCAAATTTTGAGAAGGATTGACATAAAAGTAGGACTAACGCCCTTCTTCTATGTGTGAGGTGTATGTGTGTGTGTGTGCGTGCCCATGCGGGCCTGTGTGTGTCTCTGTCCTCCTCCCCACTCTGCCCCCCCCCCCCCTCTGCTGGGAGCATGCAGCTGACCTCCTGCCTTGTGTGGCTTCATAAATCTCATTTGTAAGTTGCGTCGCTCTTGTACCACGGTGCGTGGTAAAAAATAAGGGTGGGCGTAGTTCGCGAAGTAGCACTTCGCGAAGCTACGCAAAGTGCAGTTCGCACTACGCGAGCTTCGCGTAGCACTTCGCGAACTGCGTAGTAACATGTTCGCACTGTGCAAGATGTTGTTTTCAATGATTGCACAGTGCGGACAAGCAACCGGCACTGTGCAATCATTGAAAATGGCATCTTGCACAGTGCGAGCTGTAGTTTTCTGCTGCTCGAGGAGATTTTTACTCGAGCGGCAGCTTTCTCAACGCGAACTGGTAGTTTCTCATCGCGAGCGGTCGCGAGCATACGCGACCCCTCGCAATGAGAAACCTGACCTCCTCGCGTTGGGAATCTCGCCGGGAGGTTTATTTTCCTTGTTCGCGATCGCCAACTTGATGTTGCTGATCGCGAACAAGGAAAAAGTCTCGCCGGGATGTCATTTTGCTTGCTCGCGGTCGCCAACTTGACGTTGAGGACCGCGAGCAAGCAAAAAATGACCGCAGCACTACGCAAAACTACGCTACGCGTGTTCGCACTGTGCTACGTGCAATTCGCGTAGTGCGAAGTAGCGCGAACTTCGCAAACTTCGCGAGCGTAGCGTAGTGCTTTGCCCAGGCCTAGTAAAAAAGCGATGCAAAGGGGCTCGTAAATAGGCCCAGGACTGTGTTATGCAAGATGCAATGAATGAGAGATATGGGGCTGTCACTTTGATTGTGCAGCAATCACTGACTATGCAGTGAAACCTACGAGGAGAGCTGTGGGCTGTGGTTTGCCCTCTGAATTGAGCTGCAATCACCAACTCTGCTTTGAAAGCCGCAGTGACAACTGTTAGCTGTGGTTTACCTTCTAAATTGAGCTCCAATTACTATGCTGTGTAAATTGCAGGGAGAGCTGTGAAGTTGTCTCTTTAACTGAGTTGTTATCACTTAGGCCTGATTACAGTTTGGTGATGGAAATCCCTTCCGCGTTAGTACAAGTGCATTACATCACATGGCACTTGCAATAAGGCAGACTGGAGATCCGTCACATTTGTGAGCAAGAGCCAGTCTGCCAAACTCTGAGCCAGGCCCTTGCTGACGTGATGACAGCTGTGGGACATGGCATGCCCCTGGAGCTGAGCTGCAGTCACTGACTATACTGAGTAAGTTGCACTGAGCTTTTCAGCTTGCGGTTCTGTCCCATGCGTAGAACTCCTTGTGGGACTACAGGAAGTGAGATGTAGGAGGGACGGCAGCACTCTCAAAAGAAACTTTCAGGAGGAGAAAGAAATAAAGAGACATTTAAATTTAATTTTTATATCGTTGCATTTGTTGTGCGTTCAAACATAGATTTCAATGTCTTCTGGCAAATTGTTGCTTATTCTTTTAACATGGAGATTGGTGCCTAATTTTCCTTCCTAAAACTGCACGGTAAGATACATTTGTAACATGAACAAAGAGACAATCTATCCGGGGGGGAAAGGGAGCAAGATGGAAAGGCTCTAGGATGTCAAATGCTTTCTAACTACCACACCTTTCAAACTGTATTTGTACTATACAAATATTTCAAAATATATCAGAAGCAAGGAAAGTCCAAGTGAGGTTTTGTGAATTTTTTCATAATTCGGATGTTTGATGGAAGCAAAGATTATAATACGATCAAAACAAATCAAGACACTTTACTTGAGTAATATGCAAATGATAAATATGCACTGAAACACAATTTCCACGTTATTGTACCATGTACGTATAGAAGTAAAACCGGCATTCCAATACATATTTAGTGGCTATTTCAAGAGGAAATGCCAATGGAAAACGTATTTAGTAAATGGCAGTTCCCTACCAGACCATGTTTTAGTCATATACTCCAGACAACTGGATACGCAACCTCTCGCCTACCACTCTCCCGTTAAATAGGAATGGCTCATATGCTACACTTGCTCTTTGTGTAATGTTTGGAGTTTTCACAGTCCCAGTTGCTTCAGTGATATAGAATCGATAGCAGCAGCCCCACTCTGAAAACCGCTCCGGAACCATTGGCTCCATGCTGCTTCTGATTGGGCCTTCAATACACCTCTAGGGGTAGACGTAACCCGCAGAGTTTCACTCCCCGGAAATTTGCGGGTTTACATAAAAACTCCATGATATTCTGTGGCATTCCGCCAACGGACGGAAAAATCCATGTTGCGCTGCTTGTGCTGCACTTTAGCACCAGTAGTGCAAGCAGCGCTGAAAAAGTGTGAATAGTACCAAGCAGTTAGCAAGAGCACACAGCAATTCAAGTTGATTTTGCTGCTGCTTGAGTAAAAAATCTGCTTGAGTGGCAGCAAATCTACTTAAGATGCAGCCCTCGGACCTCAACCACCTGCGACCGAACATGCTAAAACAATGGTGCTAGGGGACGCCAAATCTCGCTCACATTTCAGGAGCCTCAACAGGAAAAAAATATGCCACACGGCAATTTATGGAATTTGGCTGGATCTCAGCGTTACAAGAGTGATGATAAGTCACCAAATTCCATACCGCAGGCGGAATAACACATTCCACCCACCCCCATATACGTAACCAAGCAAAGAGGGCACAAGCTCCTCAGAAGATTTTCTCTTTATGAAAATTCCTTCCAACACAATCTTTGTTAGAGGCAGAGGCGTAACTAAGCTTGTGGGGGTATCCCAGCAATGTATGTGGGGGCACCTCCCACGCCTAGGCCGACTTTCTGGGCGAAGATGACAGATGACTGTGGGGACACCACTAGGACTAGGGACTGAGACTGTTACAACCCTTGGTGGACATTCCCATTTCACATAACAGCACTCTCTGTTGCTCAATCAGTGTACTCTCTGCTCCAGGCCGCACTTCATTGTCACTCACAAACTGTCACAGGTGCACTTCCCCAGGTGACTCTCATTTTAAAAATGTTACATTCTCTGGACCCCAATCTCTGTATCCATTCTTCGATTTAAAGAGTGCTCGCATCTCGACTGGATTCAGCTAGTGTATTTGTTCTTAGGCTCAGAGCAATAGACTACCCGGAAGAAGTTGACTTTTGGAACCATGGAAAAGAGTAGCACCCTCGCCATGATCTGTAAGATGTGTACATTTTCCATCGTTCCAACCACAGCAATTTTCACTCTCCCTTCTTGTCCAAGAAACACACAAACTGTGCAAGCATTGTTTCCAAAAACCATGTCCTGTACAAACTTCTCTGCTGTCAGTTGCCTTGCTGCTTGACTGCAGTTCATGAGCCTTATTACAGAAACTTTACACCAATGCAAATAACACAGCAAATCATTTAGCACCACTTTTGCACTCAATGGGACAAACAGATTTTGCTCCACTCTGTGTAGCAGAAAGGGAAACATAAAGAGATGGATGGCAAAACAAATTGAGCCATTTTATTATTGATACACTATTTTAATTGTGTAATAGAGATTTCAGCAAAGGTACCCTATTCCACAAAAATATAAATAACCATATTAAAAACCTCAAACCGGCTTTGTTCGATATTTGCTACTCAAGTAATGGGACAGACTAATTTCCTGCCAAACATAGTCTGATCTTATAAATGTTAATGTTTTTTCTCTTACCTTCTGATTACATAAACGGTAATAGTAATGTGAAATCAGTTTGTGCCCTGTTACCCTAGAGCAAATAATGTTTGTCCCATTCCCTACTACACAGCAACAAAAATGGTTCAAAGGGGGTTGTCCTGTTTTTTGTACCAGTGCCAAGTTTCTATAATCTAGTTATCTGATTCAAGCACATTTTGCACTCTTGTGTATGCCCTTACCTGCCAGCGTGGCTATCTGCACGATCTTCTCTTACCAAGTTTTTAATCTATACATAGACTGGTGTTTGGCTACACCCAGAGTAGTACTTCTCTTACACCTCATGCTATTGGATATTTGGTGCATCAATTTCCTCCAAAAGAGGGAGGATTTTACCACCTATTCTCTGAATATTCACAAATTACATTTATTATTTTATAGATGCATTATATGTAGAAAACAATAACTTTTTGTCTTGTTTTAATAATGCAGGGGGCTTCCTCATTTTTACTCAGGACTTACAAGCCAGACACATTTGCTTTGACAATGCTTGTTCACTATTGCAGTTAAGGAATCCAGCAGCAATTTGTGCTGAGAGTTTTGTGCGACCTGATGTCAGCGTGCATAAAACGCAGAGCCAGTGAGAAAACACATTTGCGTGCATGGATCCCCTTTTCCGTGACTTTATGTAAATCAGGTGCTGAAATTTGCAGGATACTGGAAGTACAGTGTGTTTTTTGCAAGACAACGTTAGCACTTGTTTTGCTCACAGGACTCTTGATCAGTGTCACTTTGACAAACACATTCCCCAGACAGGGAATCAGAAAAGCAATTTTTACTCTTCACTTTGTCCCCATCCACTTTCTTTTGAATTTGAACTAACCATTGGACCTTTAAATGAAATGCAACCAGGCCTGGCTGGATATGTCACATATGAAATGAGACCACTTGGCAGATATGAATAACTTCTTACTTTCAACACAAACAGACCCACAAATAACTTCACCAAGGTGATTTCTCTTCAGCACAGCTTTCGTGATGAGGCAGCCAGCATGATATTTATCCCTTGCATTTAGTGCTGGATATGCAGGCCTCACTGCAAATAAAGTTCAGCTTCTAGGACAAACATTGGCCTGGAGAAAAGGACAAATCGAGCATCGCATAAGAAAATACAGATAACAAAACAGTTTGAACAAAATGGATATACGCACTGTGACATTACTGGTTTTGACAAGGAAAAATGTAGTGCTTTTTGACCTATTGACTTTGTCAATGCTTTTTGATGATGCTGTGCAGTATCGGGAAAAAGTAAAATGCTTTTTGTCAATGCTGCGTAGCATTGGTAAAGAAAAAAAGAGAGAAAAATGGTGCAAGACCTGGGTGTGTCACCATGTCATTCTGTAGGTAGTGTGGTGAGGTTTGTGCACGCATACGTAACAACGCACATATGCTTTGTTGGGATGGAACAGTCCCTCGTATGGTGACAGACATGTACCGCTGCCCTGAGTGCCCCAGCTTCAGCAATATAGGAAAAACAATGGTTCCTGTGGAATAATATACTATGAGGTTATGATACATAAGCACAATCGCGATATAGAGGGTTAGATAATGGCAGAGCGCGAAGGAACCACTAACACACCGATTACAGTGTAGTATATTTTATGGATTTTTTAAACAATAAAGTTAGGAGTAAACATTATACATCAAAGCAACATTTGTGCATAGTGTCCCAAGTGACAAAGGGAATCTAAACCTAAGTGACAATGTGAATATTAAATACAAGATTTCCACAGTTTGTACAAGTCGACCATTATCATAATAATTCCATGTGAACAGCAGCTATATACAGTGATATGTGCTGGGTAAATGGTTCGCTTCTTCTGTATGTCGACGGCGTTTCGACCCTCAAAACAATGTGAAGAGACCCCACATTGTTTTGAAGGTCGAAACGCTGTTGACATACAGAAGAAGCTAACCATTTTCCCAGCATATATCACTGTATATAGCTGCTGTTCACATGGAATTATTATGATAATGGTCGACTTGTACAAACTGTGGAAACCTTGTGTTTAATATGCCTCAGGTTTAGTGTGCCTGAACTCACAATTTAATAACACATCTTTTTGTGAAGGTAGTTTTTGAATTGCTTGTTTAGAAGCCACACTTTTTAGAAGTGGCAGGTTTTCTTGTTCTAACAATTCTATGTGTCTCTGCCTGGTTGTGGACAGACTGTATGGATTTGAATGTGATAGGATCTGGGAAGTGTCTTGATCCAGGGGAGGGGTAGGTGAGACCGCAACAGGCTGACCTGCATCTGGAGTGTAGGGGGGAGGAGTAGCCCCTGGAGGTGAAGAGGCCTGGGCTGCAGCCTAAAACAATAGCTCCATCTCCTGCTGAGTGATTGAGGAACCAGACCCCCACTATCAAAGGAAGAAGGTGCCACTGGCAGGGAGACTCCCAGAACTGATTTAGACAGGGCTCAGTGCCCCCTGAACACAAAGACTTCAAAGACATTTAGGGGTATAACTATGAGAGCTGAAATCCCTGAACATTGGACAGATCAAGACTGAAAAGGATTGAAACTACTTCGCGATCAAGAGGAACCTTTGCCAAGGAAGAACAGCTGAAGAAACTGAAGAGAAGGGCTGACCCTTGCTGTGTGTTCTAGGTCTGGCCTGCAGTTTGCTGATTTAACTAAGGAGAGGCTAAGGGACTTTGCTGTGTGCTGTGTCCCCCTGCTTGAAAGGACTTTGCTGTGTGCTGTGTCCCGAAGTAATGTGTCTCCAAGGGCCCAAGGAGAGCTGGGTCACTTTTGTGGAAACTCAGGAACATAAAAGTTTCCAAGTGTGTCTCAGCGGCGCTGTGTGCGTGTGCTTCGTGCAGCCTGACACCATCGTAAGAACTGCCCCTTGATCGTGTGCACCCGGAGTCCAATTGAGTCTCAGCGACGCTGTGTGTGTGTGCTTCGTGCAGCCTGAGACCTTCGTGAGGACTGCCCTGTGATCGTGTGCACCCGGAGTCCAAGTGAGTCTCAGCAACGCTGTGTGTGTGTGCTTCGTGCAGCCTGAGACCTTCGTGAGGATTGCCCTTTGATTGTGTGCACCCGGAGTCCAAGTGAGTCTCAGCGACCCTGTGTGTGTGTGCTTCGTGCAGCCTGAGACCTTCGTGAGGATTGCCCTTTGATTGTGTGCACCCGGAGTCCAAGTGAGTCTCAGCGACGCTGTGCGCGTGTGCTTCATGCAGCCTGAGACCTTCGTGAGGATTGCTCTGTGATTGTGTACACCCGGAGCTCAAGTGACTCTCAGAGACGCTGTGTGCCCTGTTGCAGTGTGAGACCTTCATGAGAATTGCCCTGTGAATGTGTGTCCCGGAGCAGTCTTGTTCTCTGCTTCGATCGACAGCGTGACCAGAAGTTCTGCGATCGTCATTGCCATCAGCCTGGACAGGCATCCCCAGAGGAGCTGTGAGAAGTCACCACCACCCGCCCGAGCCTGCCTTTGGCAAGGAGAGACCTCAAACCATCACTGTCGGGGGTCCGAGTTCCACTGCCCAAGATCAACGAAGTCGCACCGGAGGCCCAAGCCACGAGGAGAGGAGAGTGAGATCGCACCTCCCCAGGTAACGCTCAGCGAGCGTGCGTGTGTCGCCGCCTGGGGCGGGGTGCGGGCTATGAGAGAAATGCTCTCGGCCTTTCCCATCATTGCAGCGCGAGCCTCCGCTCAAGTCCGTATGGCGGCCCGTACATGCCGAGGAGTGGCAGTACTGGGGCAGGAGTTTGGAACCGCACTTTGTTTTCCATCATAACAGTGTTGGGGGTATGTTTTGGCAGCAGCTGACCACGAGTCAGTAAGAGTGGCATAGAGACCGTCCAGAGCACCGCGATCGGTGCCAAAGTACATTATTTTTGCATTACGAACTGCCTGATTGTTGCATTACGAAGTGCCTTATTTTTGCATTATGAACTGCCTGATTGTTGCATTACGAAGTGCATTATTTTTGCATTGAGGACTGCCTGATTGTTGCATTACGGATTGCCAGATTCTTGCATTACGAGCTGCATAGCATTGCATTAGGACTGCATTAGATAATCGAGAATGGCTCATTAATACTGCAAGAACCTACAAGTGCTTGCTGGCCTAATAACCGGCAAGGTGAAATATTACAAATACGCATATGCTGAATTTTTATCGTTTGGTCTCATAGTATCTTTTCTTTATAACCATAGAATTGTTTTTATGAGACTCGTGTGGTGTCCATTTGTGGTCTTATCACTGTGTTACTGTGAGCGTGGTTACAAATACTTTACACATTTGCCTTGGAGATAAGCCTGGCTGCTCGTGCCAAGCTACCGAGGGGGTGAGTAGGGGCTATCTGAGAAGGTGCCCTTCCTTTCCCTGACTTAGAAGCAAGGATCCCTATTTGGACTAAAGTACCTACCTTAGCCAACTAGAGACCCCCAGTCCTACAGTCGGGCCCTGGGATATCAAGAATAAAAGGCCTCAACCCCCAGAGGTTTAGCGCAGTAGCTCCTGCTGCCCCGTAGCCCTCTAAAAGGGTTTCCGAAATGCGTGCACTCACAAAATTCAATTTTTTAATGTTTACTTACAGATCGAAGATTGGTGACACCATTTCAATTGGTAAACAAGAAATGTAATTTTAGATGTGCAAGGGCACCTTTTGCAAATGACAGTAAACTGTACCAGCAGGGTTCCCCCAAAAATAAAATTAAAAAAAGCTATATATAAAGGACAGTAAGAGGGTCTGAGAGCAAAGCAGGAGCGGATAGAGGAAATGGATTACGAAAAGCAATGAAGAGTGGGAAGGAGGGTGGGTGGAGGAAACAATGGAGGTTTTTGGGGGTGGGCCTAGGCAGGCAAATCTTTTTTATTAAAAATTAAAAGACAGTGAGGGTGTGGACAGAGGTACGAGAGTGCCACACGGAGCATGCACAGGGAGGGTAGAGTGTGTGAGGGAGAAGCAACACACAAGGGAGTGAGCTAGAAAACACATTCGCTCTCATGGAATGCTAAAGTTAGTACCCTGAATGTGAGCAGTGGAGGAATACAAATCATCCATTCACACGGATGGTAAAGAGGCTATGCTGCGGGGACGGAAGAAACACAAGAAAAGGAAGCCAAGCCATCAAATAAGAAGTAAGCAAGTGACAGTGACAAGAAAGCCAATCAATGGCAACCAGTGAGTGAGCTCTACACTGACTGTAAGTATGGTCCAAGCAGTTTTTCGCAAACGGAGAACTTACAGCTGTGTGGTAAGCGAGACCTAAAAATTTGCCAACTGCTATAGGGATCTTAGGCATAATTAGCGAACATTACATATGCAAACATAGAAGATCTAATGCCTCTGTCTCCAAAGAGGGTTCATTTCCTCGGACACAGATGTTTAGGACAACTGAAGACCAAGTGAACTAATGCACTAGGAATCCAAAAGCTGCAATTAACTGGTTTCCCTAAATGCATCTCCATTCTGAGGGCCTAAACAGCATCTTCAAGGAAATTCATCACGAAAAGTAATGCGCATTAATATAATATAATATAATATGAAAGCGACCTACTGGCATTCCACCACCACCAAGTTCCGTTATGGAAGTTAAGAATGTGTTTACCTTGCTTGGAGAAAAACACAAATATTTGCTACTTCCAGTGGCGTAGCTAGCCCTATGGCCCCCCGTGACAGTTCATGATTTTTCCGTCCCACGCAACCGGAGTGAAGAGGTGGGGATGCTGGCGAGTTGTCTGGTTCGTTTGCCGGTAATAGTGGTGGGCTCCACCAAAACTCGAGCCGCCCCGGGGTTCTTTTGCCGGTAAGTGTGGTGGGCTCCCCCAAAACTCGAGCCGCCCGGTGCAGATCCCCCCCCCCCCTCACTTGCCACGCCACTGGCTACTTCAGCTTCATGATTCAAACAGCCCAGACCCAGCTCAAGGTGAAAGGCCTCCAGTGCCAGGGCCATCGTAACAGCATTATAGGCCCCCGGGCAAAGCAGTGCACTGGGCCCTGCCTACACAAGAACAAAAATGTTTACAAATGTTTAACAGAAAATGAGTGTTAACGTTTGGTCCCCTATGCTCGTGGGGCCCCTGGGCAACTGCCCAGTGTGTCCATGCGTCCATGTGTCCATTGCAGCCAGTAAGAGAAAGAAAGGCCTAGTTCTGCAAACAAGGGGACATGGAAACCTGGCCTCGAATCTCACATACCTTTGACAGTTAATGAAACCTTGAATCACCCTAAAATTTGGGAAATTAGAGGATAATTAGATTTTGAACAGACTTGGGTTGCTCGGGAAATCCTCAAATTCAGATAGTGCTTTATGAGCTGGTTAAACAATGGAGACACCATTAGTGAATGTTGATTAAAAGCTGCAGTCAGAGCTGAATGGTGTAGTGGTAAACATAGAATGGAGCAGAAGTGATTAATGGACTGTGATAGCTGCCATCATTTTTGTATATAGAGATGTAACCGATCCGTGTTCAATGAAAGCTGCACTGTGAGCAGTGCTTAATTTGTAAAAATATAAGTGCCAGGACTCTCTACAGGAGGCCACTGCAGCTTGCATCACCCATTGTCCCTGCTATGGTGCCAATGATAGTAACAACTGAACTGCTAACCCTCACACTTCCACAAGTGTGACAATTAGGACTACTAGAGGCCCCCAAAGCGATAAGAATGGCTTGGGCAGCAGGTAATAGTCATTTTTTATGTATTTTGAAATAACAATTAACTGTTGTTGTGGTCATCTCTATATTAGCTAGACACTGCCACCTTGTGGCAAACTGTCATGAGGGGCGGTGTTGACAATTAAGTGCCGGTGCCGAGCACCGGAAACCACCAGCTCAAATTAGGCACAGACTGTGAGGTGCCTTGGTGCCCCTAGAAATGTCCCATGACGCACTGTACCAGCAACTTATGTCCCCATAGCCAGTACGAGAGAGTGAGAGTGAGAGAGAGCAAGAGAGACAGAAGGAAAGGGAGAGGGAGAGAGAGAGAGAGAGAGGAGAGAGAGAATGAGCATGAGGGAATGTGTTCGTTTATAACATGGAGCACGATATATGCAAGGCCAGTCTATCTGCTACTCCATCTTTCCAAAGAAGAAGTTGTTTTGCTCGTATGCCCAGACTCCAGCTTTACAGCAACTAGCCACGGCACACAAAGCATGCTGAGAGCACAAGTAAGTCTGCAATGCCAACCACCTGCAGCCATTGCATCTTCTTTAGGCTGCCTGGGTGCAGTGGGAATACTCAAGTGCATCTCTACAGAGGTGAAAGCCGGTCACGGTATGAATCGCTGGTGCCTAAACTTCAAACATTACTTTGAATTTGACTGCCTGTGGGCTCCTCGCCCTACTGCGTAGAACTGAACATAAATACTGAAGATCAAGTCCTGCTAATTGAAATGGGTTGGTGCAACGGCTTACATGGTCCAGCCCTGGTGACTTCCAGGGCATTTGGAATGGAGTGCTCCCCATCACACCAAGGCTGGGCCTAACTTTTGGCTTTTACCAAAGAAGTAAAGGCAGACAGGGTGGAAGATGACTTTACATCAGCCACACTGCCTTTTCTCCACCCAAAATATTTAGAGGTGTCTGCCAGCCCTGTAGGCATCTCTATGCATTTTTCAAAAAGAGCCGTCATGGCGGAACCTGTCAATGTCAGAAAAGTTAAGAGATGGCTCTGTTAAACATGATTGCCAGTCATCAAACGTTTCAAAAGGTTTTTTATTTTTTGAAAAACACACTCCCAAAGCTGGAGATTATTTTCGAAAACTTGCTCCAACACCATGTGCATTTATCCTGATGGTGTGGGGGAGGTCAGTTTTTATTTTTTCATGACCCTCACCGCCATGATATACCTGGCAGTGAGGGACAGTAAAATAATCAGACCGCCCATTCTAATTAGGACAGGCAGTCATATGACTTACCTCTGATAGGTCGTACTCCCTTAGGCCATTGGAGGAAGGTCTACGCCTACACAAAAGATTTTTTATTACATCGGTGTAGACCTGGCAGTTGACCCACCTCTAAATCAAGAGCATGGTTTAAGAGGTTGGCGGTGTGGGTACTCAGTCACAGTTGCGATGGAGTCAATCTCTAAATCAGACCCTCAGTCATAAACTGTTTCCAAGGAAATTCTGTACTGCTTGACTGCAGCTTGGAGATCTAGCTACAATGAGATCCCTTTGTCCACCCCAAGGCAACAGATGAGCTGACCCACAGTGCTCGAAAGCCGGCCTGGTCGCCCCTGAGAGAGTTAAAGGACAGTTGAGAACAGCAACAATCATTCTGCAAGTGCAGGAGTCTTAAGCTCAGTAGTGGAAACTCTACTTTGATGTTCGTAAATCTGGTCAGTACGAAGGCTTTCATACTGCTAGGCAGTCCCTACAACTTTGAATACCTGGGTCAAGGCATGACAGACCATATCAGAGTTATGAATTCTTTTTTATCAAGTTACTCAGAGAACTGGGTACAAATGATGGAAACATCCCATAACTCACTTTGCCGCCTCTGAAGGGTGTGCATCCTAAATATCTAA